>NC_134367.1:6477311-7087936 GCF_035582795.1 Mycteria americana | reverse complement strand
GCTTCCACAAGAATCACAGAATTGCTGAAGTTGGAAAGTACCTCCAGAGGTCATCTAGTACCACCCTCCCAGTCAGAGCATGGCCAGCTAGAGCTCAGGGCCGTGTCCAGTTGGATTTTGAGTAGCTCCAAGGATGGAGACTCCACAATCTGTCTGTGGAGCCTTTTCCTGTGTTTGACCACCCTCACAGTGAAAAAGTTTCTTCTTAAGTGGGATTTCCTGCATTTCTACTTGTTCCCACTGCCTCTTGTCCTTTCACTGGGCACAAATGAGAAAAGTCTGGCTCTGTCTACTCCTTTCCAGTCAGATGGCCCCCAGCATGTCCTGGTACATGGGGTTGTTCCTCCCCAGGGACAGAAGGACTTCACATTTCCCTTTGCTGAACTTCCTGCCATCCCATTTCTCCAGCCTGTTGAGGTCCCTCTGAATGACAGCAGACTCATCTCATCTATCAGCCACTCCTTCCAGTTTTGTATTATCTGCAGATTTGGTGAGGGTGCACTTTTCCCATCATCTATATCATTAAGGAAGATGTTAGAACAGTATTGGACCCAGTACTGACCTCTCTGCGTGTCCCCTCCAGCAATGTGCTGAAGGCCTGGGAGGAGGCAGCCTGTGATTAGCCAGGCAGAGCAGCGCTGTAAGCTTTAAGTGCTGCAACCATCTGCCACATTCAGATCTTGTGTCAGGACAAGACAGGAAAGACGCAGTTTCTGCTTCACGTTTTTTCCATTTAGGATCCCCAGAATCATCCACCTGAATTTTTTTAACTGGTACTCCAAGTATTCCAGCATTTTCTGCAGGAGGATTACTCCTGGAAATCCAGGTCTGGGAACATTTCCTAATGCATTTTTAAAGTGCCATTCCTTCTTTCTGGCTTGAAAATGACATCTACTCACTGTGGTGCTATTCTGACTGTGGGGAGAACTCCTTTTTCCCAGGAAACTGGAAGGAAGGCAGGAATATCATTAAACATGTCGGTTTCTTCATTCCCTCCTGTACTGACACATCCAGCGGAATAAAGTAGAGAGAACAAGTTGTTAAGTTTTGGACCCCAATTCTGAATTCCTTTTCAGACAAAATCTCCTGGGCCAGACACTTCCAACTCCAGTTGACACTGTAGGAGCTGCCCCAGGGAATGGGAATCAGTATATTTCCTTGGCAGTTCTGCTGATAAGGAATAAATAAAGCAAGATCAAAGTCTTTGATCAAACTTTTTAGATGTGACTCATTTACCTTCTTTCTCTACCATTTTATGATATAGGTGACAGTGCACAAAACTGCCTAATTTCCCCCACTATGGTACAACCTAATGAATGGAGAGAAATTGAACAGAAAAAGATGTGTTTTCCATACTTTTTTTTGACACATCTTTTGGAGGAATCCCACTAAATTCTCAAACCACTCCAGAACTAAAAAAGAAACTTCATTTCAGCAGCAAAAAGTTTATTCCTTCCCATCCGGACCGTAGAGAGTTGTGTTCCAATGCCCTCTAGTGTGTCAAGTTAAATTTGCCTCTGATTATCTCAGGCTATTGGCTTTCAACGACCATCCACTAGCATACAAATCTTAGTTTTTCTGGCTATCTTAATGGATATACTCCCTCAGATAAGGGACCAGAACTCTGTACTGTCTGATATGACAGACTCTGGAGCCTAAGCCATGTTCCCTGGCCAACAGTTGGAGACAGGCTGTTTGTGTCCTGTAGTTTCTTTTAAAGTTGATTTCCTTCATCGCCATCATGAACATGCAAATGGGTGAACTTGATGCCTCACAAACATCTAACTTGCCCCTCTGTAGATTGCCTGCTTGTACTACTGAACAACATTTTATTGTAACCTTTTTTGTCCCCCTCAATGTGGCTACAAAGAAAGTTCTAGGCTTTTGACAAAAAGCAATTTTCTCTCTTACAGTCAAGCTCCCTGATCCTGGTGACACCAATGCTTGCTATGAGCTACCCATTTTCAAGAACCTTTAACAACTTATGTGGGAAAACAGGTATGTGACAATAGATCTCTCCTACTGAAGCACAAACAAGGTTTTGCCTGCGTTCTCACTCTCAGGGTCTGTCTGTCCTGATAGCTATCAATCTATTTGTCTATTCATCCATCCATAGATGGTGTTTAATCTTCTACAAAGGAACTGCAATAAGTCCTTGGAATCCCTAGCATAATTGCTCATGATTGTAGCATAACGCCAGCAGCATAATTGTCTAACACTAAAACAAGTATTGGACGGTGGCATGTTTCACCAATTCTAAAACCCACTAACTGAACTTTGTTTTGAGCTTAATGATATCATGGCACAGTGCTCCTCAGTTCATTTACTGTTTGGGCACTCTTCACTACCTTGGAGTTGTATCTGGTTCTGTTCTGTATCTGTTCAAAGGTTCTCTGGCAGTCATTTTATGGATGCCACCATTTCAGTTATGCCTTTAGTTTGCAAGAAGCATTGCTAAAATATGAGTAATTTCATTCCTAAATGTGTAATCTTTGCATCCAACCATTGCTCAGAGAAGATGGTGACATTTGGTCAAAGTGGGATATGAAGGAGTTTAATGTAGGCAAGCAACTGCTTTTTAAGAGTCTGTTTATTAGTCAGATAATGGAACAAGAAGTTGGTCTCTGACTGTGTTACAGTAAGTTTACATGAGTACACTAGGCAGATACAGAAGTCTCCCACCACAAGAATGACACTTGCCCACAACTGCCACAACTGCCCATGTTGCTGCTACCTGAAACTCCCATATTATTAGCACTCTCTTCCACACTCTGCTCTTGGGCTCTGTGCACCTGGGTCTTAGTTTAGAGCCTTGTGGTAACAAGAGGGAGGGAGCTGGGATTCATCTCAAGAGCATGTTTAGATTGGATATTAGGAAAAATTTCTTCACCGAAAGGGTTGTCAAGCATTGAAACAGGCCACCCAGGGAAGTGGTTGAGTCACCATCCCTGGAGGTATTTAAAAGATGTGTAGATGTCGTGCTGAGGGACATGGTTTAGTGGTGGACTTGGCAGTGCTACGTTAATGGTTGGACTCGATGATCTTAAAGGTCTTTTCCAACCTAAATGATTCTGTGATTCTATGTGTTCTAGATGCATCCCCATGCTCAAGGAGGACCACTAAGTCCCTCCATTTGTGTGAGTAAATTACTACGCTATGGCATGATTGTCAGTTCAAGCTGACATATCCTGGCTGTGTCACCAAACACACTGACTTCTGTGGTTGCTGGTATTGCTGTAATCTAGCTAGTATCAGGGCAGCAGACCAAGTCAAAGCCACCTGGGTCATCAGGACAGATCTAACTGTCCTTACTTTGCAGTGCCAACATATCCCAGGCTATCCGTCCTTATGTCTAACCACTATGCTTTGTTTTGCAGGAAAATACAGAGTATCTTCTTCAGAGCCATCCAGCTCTTCCTCTGAAAACACTTCCAAGTCATATTCTTTGCTTAACTGAGCCACTGCAAATGCTAAATCATGTAACTCTGAAAGGACCTCTGCCCTTTCCAAGACACACAGAAAAAGCACCTGTGAGTCATCAAGAAGTGGACAGCTTCACTTTCACTGAACTGTGCCTTGGTGCACTCTTCTGGAATAATAATTTCTGGTTAATGTGTAAGGCAGGGAAGCTTTGAGAGGTGGAATTTTACAGGGGCTGCCAACCCCAGAAGAGATGACAAGATGTTTCAAACTTGGAAGGATGTGAAGGCCTTCAAGTGCTGGTAAAGACATTGGGAGTGAAGAATTCTCAGCCTTTAAGAGGGGGCTTAGCACTATGCAATACTGAGCCATGAACTGCAGTGCTATATACAGCTGTTGTCCAGTGGTTTTAGTATTTCCCCTACCAACTCTCTGAATGATTCCAAAGGCCTGTGTAGATACACAAGTGCCTCACAGCTTCTCTTCTGCCCTCGTATTAGAGTCTGGAAAGGCAATAGGGTATAGAGCTCTCCACTTTCTATTTAAGACTTTCTGGAACCAAAGATCCACAACTGAAAGGTCTATTTCAGATCTTCACTTTTGACTTAGATAAAATGAAGCCCATGATGATTCCTGTGTGGTCTTCTTTCAGATGGAATGCACTGAAAGCTCCATGTGCACTTTTTTGAAGAAAAGAAAGCTTTATATCCTTAACTATAATTGTCCTTCCCTTGATATGTAATGTCGTAAGACAAAGATGGTTGCTGCCCTCTACCACAGAGGGGACTGCATTTATTTAATGCATAGTAATGTTAAATATGCAAGGAGTATCTTGTGTAAAGTCTGTATGTCTGGGTCTCCTCTCAGAGGAGAATCACACTTGGAGGGCTCAGAGAGTCAACTCTGCACTGAATATAAACCACCATGTGCCAGGAAGGATGAAAGGTTTTGGATAAATTATTGCTCTAAAACTACATTTGTGGAATCAGTTATTTCCAAGCCTGTATACCTTTAAAGGCAGGACTCCTGTCTTAAGCAGACGGCTATGAGAGAGCCTGCAAAGTATTTATAGCACACACAAATCTTACAAAACTTAATGTAAAATACGATAGATGGAATCATGAAGATTTAGATTTGAGGCCAATATCAAATACTGCTGTCAGGTGCTACAGCCCCATTTGGTTATTGGGGAATCAGGCCTATGCTCACCAGTGGTGAACCTGTTCCCAGGACTTTGGGATGAACCAGAATGGGAAACAGTTGCCTACCGTTACAGGCATGTGTGACGGTTTGGTATGGGCCAGTGGTGATGACTGAAGACAATAAACAAGCATCAATAAAATGTATTACTTATATTGAAAGCAATTTCTTTTTGCTTGAAGATGTAGATATAATACTAGAACTAGAACACAGAGATTAATAAATATTTGAAAATCCAGAATCTCTTTGAACTGCATGGCCAGTGGAAACTTGAAAATCAGACCTTCGCACATTATTCCAACCAAAATTTGCCTTTGGACAGCCATTTGGTCTAACCCACTCTGGAAGTAGCTTGTGCAATAATGACCTGCTGCAGAACCATCCACTCCCACCAAGTTAGAATAGGGCTTTACATAAACTGTAAAGTACGAGTCCCTGTAGACAGCACAGTCCCACCACACCTTATCTCTGCAGACATTTCAGCTCTGAGGTTTCACCACACCTCCCAGTTTAGCATGGGCCTCGACTGTATGTGAATGAGAAATCAGGATGTGATCCTGAGCTGTCTGGCACTGAAGGGCCATCTTTGGGTGGATCTTCAAAGGCAAGGTCCTTGCCAGTGTTACAAAAGCCATGACAGTTTATGAAAGAGAAGCAGCTAAGAAATTAACTGTGCCAGTCTTAAAGACTTGGGGCCAAGACTTCACTTGTATTTATACACAGATCAAGATAAAAGGGGAGAGAAGAAAAGGTGGAAGGGAGTGCTGAATGGAGGAAGAACGGGAAACACATGGCAGCAACCACCCTATACCCCTCCTACCCACTCTCAGGAGCAAGAACCAGGTCTTTGGCACAGGCAAAGTGGGCAGTGGGCTCACCAACAGCTTGCTCCCCTCAGGAGTCTGGCATTTTGGTCTGCTGGCTATTTGTGGTCATCTGGCCCAATCCTTTATCCTGACTTCCCTTTGTCCTGATCAAAGCCCAAATCCCTCCATTCACACCCGTTCCTGAAGTGAGGGCTGTCACAGGGCTTGTTTCCTGATGATTGCTGTCACTCATGTACCTCCCCCTGCTTAACTGCAAGGCACTAATTTAAACCACATTGCAAAAAAACCTACCAGGTTCACCTGATCTCTGGAAAGGGTGGGATCTCTCCCTTACCCACCTTTTACAGCAATGGATGAAGAAGAGTCACTGCCTTGACACCTTCCTCTGATTTATTCCAGCTCAGGAAAAATAGTAAAGGAGGCAATTGTGACATACAGGTCTCTGAAGCGCAGACCTGCCTTCTCTCACACTCCTTGCTTAGAGTTTTTGGGTTGTGATAGTTGCTGAACAACTCTTAGACGTGCTCAAGCCCAGATTTCACTCTTCATTCCTTAAAGACTTTGGGAACCTTCGATACGAACAATGCAAAGAGCCCAGGACCATTTTATCCATACTACAGTGGCCAGTGAAAATCAATGTGTCCCAGAACTGGGGTTTACAGGTGTGCAGTTCTGATACCTTTTCTTTGGACCATGAAGCCAATTATGCTCTGATCTCTGATGTTTTCATGGCTCAGCAGTCTGGCCGGCACGTTTACTTCTTACACTGCCCCAGGAAACATATTCAGGAAACATCTGCATTTTGGAAAAGTCAAGTTAGGCAAGAATAAAAAGTTCCCCCCCCCATGTACAAAGTGCCAAGTATGTAAGGTACGTCCAACTGCACGTTACCTTGTAGCACCTGTGACCTCAGGTGGATTCATTAATCCCATGAGCAGAAGAAATGAGGTTCATTTCTTACAGGCTTATGTCCTGTACCCTCCAATGCTCTTCCCTTTCCAATCATTCGAGTTTCCATGGTCTTCCTCACATACCCATTCCTTACATATCTCTGCCCCCCAAGATTAGGGCCTCCCTAAACCTCCCCCCCCATACCCACAGTGCTTTCTGCTGATGTAACCTCCCTCACCCACCCTGCTGCCAGCAGCTGGTAGGAAACTGGATGTGCTGCAGGGAGGGCAGAGCCACGGAGGTGATGAAGGTCTGGCTGGGGCTCGCCAGCGGCTGGGACAGAACCATAGAATTGTTTAGGTTGGAAAAGACCTTTAAGATCATCAAGTCCAACTATTAACCTAGCACTGCCAAGTCCTAGGACTAACCTAGCACTAAATCATGTCCCTAAGCACCACATCTACATCTCTTTAATACCTCCAGGGATGGTGACTCAACCACTTCCCTGGGCAGCCTGTTCCAATGTTTGACAACCCTTTCGGGGAAGAAGTTTTTCCTAATATCCAATCGAAACCTCCCCTGGCGCAACTTGAGGCCATTTCCTCTTGTCCTATGGTTTCGTACTTGGGAGAAGAGACCGACCCCCACCTCGCTACAACCTCCTTTCAGGTAGTTGTAGAGATGGTCGCATTCTGCCCATCCCTCCCTTGGTGGCAGCTCTAACAAGCTCTACTAATTGTCAATACTTGTGAACTCATGAGAACTTCTCTGAGGCTTTTGGTCCTCAACAACTAACAGGATTCAATGCCGTTGAGAAGACATGGGGCTGATAGGCAGATTCACACACAGATCATGTAATTTCCTTAGTACTTTCCTGTTGGAAAACCAGGGATAAAGCATACGATACAATCTACACCAAATCTAGGATCATTTCTTCCAACTTACACTCTTTCCAAGTTCTTTTCAGCTTTTTCCTTGGGATAAGTAGTGCTAATCCTCCCACGGCCTTTTCTTGGATCGCTCATCCCGTTTTCCCGCCTCTTTGCAGGATAACGAACGGTGCACATCTCAGCACGTCAGCTTTTTTATCGGGCAGGAAGGAAGCTTTCCCCTCCGACCCACCCCGACGTCCCAGCGGTGCCGCTGAGCCCTCCGGCCGGGCTGCGTGCCCGCAGGCCCTCGGGGTCCACGGGGCGCACGGGGCTCCCGGCCGCGGCCCCCACACGGCGGCGCCGCTCCCTCGCACGGCGGCGCCGCCGCAACCGCCAGCTGCGTCGCCTGGCAACGCCTGCCTCCGCGCATGCGCACACGGAGGCTCCCCACCCCACCGGGCAGGTGGCCGCGGCAGCGGCACCGCCGCCCCCTCAGGGCGGGCGGGGAACGGCGGCCTGGGCCCGGCCGCAGCCGCCGCCGGGGCGTTGGGGTAACCCTGGCCCCGGCCTAATGCTCCCCTTTGCTAACTAAACGCAGCAGTGAAAAGCCGCCCTCAGCCCCAAGGGAAGGGGATGGAGCCGCTGCAGCCGGGAAAGAAGAGCTGTGGGTGAAAGGCACACACCTTCGTCAGGCAGTCTGCCCTGCCCGCAGGCCGGGTGCGCCACGTTGGCTGTGCCCTGTGCTTTACCCTGGCTTTCTAACAGGAAAGTGCTCAAGGATCGTGTGGTCTGGGTGTATCTCTGCCCGCCTGTCAGACCCTTGAAAAAGGGGGTGTGCATTGCAGGGGGTAACACTGCTGGCTTCTTGTAGGCGTCATCCGCTGTGCTGCAGGCTGGCCCAGGCAGCTTGCTCCCTTCCCTGCGTGGCAGTCCCCCTACCACAGCTACAGCATTTCCCGGATGGTAAATAAACCAGCATGTGGGCCAAATGAGAGCTTCCAGGATTTTTTCCACTTGCTGCCTGGCAGGAGCAATCACCCAAAGCAATGCTCTCAGGAGAGGGTCCTGGTTATCCCTGCTCCAGCGCTGCTGCGAGCATCGCCCATTTAGCCTATGCTGTCCCCAAGGCCAGGCGAGCCAGGGTAGCACAGAAGGAGCCTGTCTGCAGCCTTCCCTGCAGCAGCGATGGCCAGCCAGCTCTGCAGTCACAGCCCATGTTTAACTGCAGGTCTGCAGCAGCCAGCCACGCTGGGAAGGATGAGGTGTCTTTTTAACAACAAAGAAAATATATGTCCATGAGAACCATCTAGTTCCAGTCCCAGCCTTGGATGAGGGAACAACTGTACAAGAGCTGGCCCACTGTGATGCTCTGAGGTGTTAGAAAGAGGCTCCATTTCTTATACCAGCAGAAGATCTGGCAGTGAGGTGCGGGCGCAGAGATATGTGGCGTTGTTTGCAAGCACCCAAGTCATTTGGATGAAGTCTGAAATGCCCCAGCAATCACTGTGGAAATATTTTCTACCCTTCTACACCATGGAGCCTGGGCTATAGATCATGTTTTGCCCTGGCTGAGTAAGTGAATGAGGGAGGTTCACACCCTTGAATGATGCCATTGCTGATTAGAAAACCCACAAGAGATAGGGCAGGCACCTTGCTTGAGAATAACTGCTGTGACAGCTCTTCCTAGGGGACATCCTAAGCTTGGGGCTGGGAGCTGGCAAAGCTACACTTACTTGCTTCTCTGCTCAGGCAGTCTAAGCTGTGCCTTTCACATCTCTTCCCTGTAGCCAAGAGCTACAAGCAATGCTGACAACACCTGGTGGCTCCAAAGGATCTTCAGCAGGTTACATGGATCTTTTGCAGAAGCTAAGAGGATGTGGTGGCTGCCTTCCCTAGGATGCAGGTCCCCAGTCTCCATTACCTCGGACCACTGTTCCAGTTCAACGCTGTGAGGTAAAATAGGTGGGTAAGGCAAGCAAGATAGCAGCAGCTGCAACACCATGCCAAGGTTGCAGGTCTGTAACCCAGCTCCACCACCCGTACAGGCCTGAGGCACACAAGCAAGACTGATATTCTTCACTGAAAGCCTGTGGGTGGAGGTTAGAGAGAAAGGGATTTGCCATCCCACAGCGGGATTCCCATTTCTCATGCAAGTTAAGCAAAGGACAATTGGAAATGCAGTTCTTTGCTTTTAGGATAATAAATCCCCTAAGTGCAAGTTTGAACAGGAAACAAAGACCTATACATGCTTTGACCACGAGCAAAAATCACCAACACTTCAGCTACTGTTTGTATTTGCACGCAAAGCAAATTTTTTCCTTCATAAACACAGGCATAAAAAAATCTGATCTACAGTTGCCAAAAAACACTTCTCTAGAGAAATTCCAGATGGCAGGTCAGGCTTATTATAGTCCTCCTCCTGAAGGGTCAGAGTTAGGGGGACCTCCTTAGAACTGACCTGGTATTCAGAGGTACAGGTCAAACAAGGTCTCAGGCTAGAAACTACACTTAGTCAATGCCTCTGGGCAACTTCAGTACCAGTCTATTTAAGGAGCCTAAATACAGATTTTAAGAGCCTTAGAAACTCATGCTTTCAATATTCTGCTCCAATGACTGTAGCAAAGCTGCCTTTATTAGACATGATGTTTAAGAGAGCCAAGGGAGGCTGTCAGCTACATCCTATAGTGACTGAACACAGGAAGTATTTAATTGCAGTGCAGACACACTGGAGAGAGGAACTACCTAAAACTATAGTGCTTGGCAGCTGACTTTTCCTAAGCTTGTAGCTCATGGGCTGAGTGCAGCATTTGCATGTGGGAAACAATTTACACCATGAGGATTACTTTTATTTGAACTCCAGGAGTTCCAGAAAACTGCACTTCACCTGTGGCCATGGCGCCTTTCACCCATTCCTATGCTGCTTTCCTGGATCAACTCAGAAGCAGGAGAAGCCAAAGATAAGAACGTGAGCCTACATTAAAAATGGCTGAGTTAACTCTGCCTGGAAGCCAACACAGGAAAGACCAAGCTGCTCTTTTCTTGTCCTAGTTTTTGTGAGATGATTTTCCCCAACAGCAGTGAAACAAGCAACTGGCCCAGCAACAGCTGTTGTTGATTTTGCTCCAACATTGATCAGTGTCATGTTTTGCCCATAATAACCTTCCTCTTTTGCTAGTAAGCAACCAAGTGTCCATTTGCAAGCAATAGCGAGTGCCCAACATGGATTTTGCTACTAGTACACAGAAGTGCTGTATCCTGGAGAGGTAAGCTCCTAGGAAATGAAGGAGTGAGCAGTGATGCTGAGCTGCAGAGATCCTGGAATCTGTCTACGACATTAAGTCGAGCAATATTTAAGGGGTATTCGGAGCATTTGTTGCAGATAATAGAGCATCCCAGTGTAACCAGTACAAAGCCCAATGGGTAGTAAAACAAAGTGCTTTGGGAACTGAGGAAGAGCAAGGAAGTGAGCAGACTCTGAACATGTTCTTTTGGGTTTCTCCTTTTGGGCATCTTTTGGGAAGATTGACACTATCAATCTTCAGATCCCAAGGCAAATGGACTGTGTGTACAGTTTCCCAGAAAAGGGGAGGATACTGGAATGTTTGTAGAGAGTGACTGCAGCCATACTCTTGAGGTGTTTTTTCTGCACCAATGAGATGCTCTGAACTCTGTTACTCTCAGGATGAGGAGCTAGTGGGGCTCGGGTCTAGCTGGGGGGCAGCTGGAATGTGTTCCTACCTCCATGCAAAGGCTTAAAGTAACATCATTCAAAGGGAGAAGTGCCAGTCCTTGTCATCTTTCCCAACCATCACATTCTGCTCCCAGCAGGCTCAGAAGATGCATGAGAGCAGGGCAAAACCAGCTTCCTGACGTGGGGAGAAGAAATCCCTGGACCCAGCCACCAGCAGCACTGGCAAGCCCAACAGCCTCCTTCCAGAAGGCCCCAGACCCAGCAGGACATGAAGCAGCAACCAGCAGATCCCAGCAAGGCCCTGATGTCCTGGACATGGACTGGACAGGGTTTTCCTCTTTCCTGGAGGAGAGCAGCTCCATCCCCTTCTCTTGGGGCTGGGGACAGACTTTTATTCCTAGGTTTCAACAGGGAGCCAGAGCATCAAGCAGGGCCCAAGTGCACCCAATATCACTTGCTGGGACATCCTCTGTGACTGGATGCCATCACAAGTTCTGCTAGCAGAGAGGAGTCAGCATGTGGTTTGGCAGGGGGTGAAGACATGGGCTCTGTCTACACAAGTAAACTAAACAGTGTCAGAGCCTACACATGTTTTTGGAGTGAGTGGTGACAACTTGCAGTCTTATTCTTGGTGTCCCTTTACTCTAGGGACAGAGTATTAACTTGTTGATAATGCCTTAATTAAATGGATGGTTTGTCCCTACTCACAGGACTGGTATGAGCACCGGGATGAATCCAAGTGTAAAAACAAGTGGAAACCAGCTCCCTCTGTATAGCCTACTGCCATGGAGAGTGCATTTTCCCTTGGCTGCCATCACTTGTGACAGGTATCTGATAAATACAAGGGTAGCTTCACCTTCTGTAGTTATTTACCATTTGCATTTTGAACTCTTTCTGTTCTGATATGCAGACAAGAAGAAACTGCTTTTGGAGGAAACCTGGGTACAAAGTTTCAAGTGTGGAAACTGTTAGAGTCTTTGAAAGCACAGATGTTAGGACATACTACATCAGTTGCTTCCTGCCATCTGCAGTAAGTTCTAGGGTGTTAACACCTTATCCAGCACACTCTAGTACCACAGACCCAGTCTTCTTCTTCATACACACCCATCCCTCTCCTTGACTTGTGAGATGATGATTTCCAAAGAGATATGAATTTAATGGTAACCACTACAGATCCTATCCTATGATAACTGATGCTCTGCTCCAATTTCATCCAGAGCCTGCTGACATCATGGGAGTTTTATAGATGTTTAAAAAAAAACTTGGATTATGCCCAGAGAATAGATTTACACTTGAATATTTGAAAACCTTCTGTGATGAGGCCTTCTAGAAAGACAACTAACTTTAATGGGAAATTATTTCCCTGCTAGAGAATTGGCCAAAAATATATAATAGTGGTTTACTCTGAATTCTATGTAACAGCTACTTAGCTTTGGTAAACCAGCACAGCTCCATGGAAAATGAGTGTTGATGTACTGATTTATGTAACTATGGATTTGTAACCTTTAGATTTCTTGAGTAATTTCTATAGGAGCATTTCTAGAATCTTAATATATGTGCTTCTGTGTGACTTTTTCCAGTGTTTTGAGAGGTTCTACCAGTTATTTAATCTAAGTTTGAACTGTGGTTGAGAGTAAATGCATGGACTCCCAGCACTACCGCTTGCTATTGGATGAAGAAACAAAACATTCAAAGAATACACAAGAGAGGCAGGGTATGAACTTTCATTAGACATCAGTTCCACATGATGTTCTTTAACTGCCAAGTCCTAGAGCGTAAAGAGATTGCTGCCAAGATGTTGATAGAGCATTTCATCGCATTTCATCCATATGCTGACTTGTCTTCTACAAATTGTATTCATCATTTTTCACTGAAAACTGATGTCTTATGAAGTATGGAAAAATACCAGGCTGAGATTTATGCCCCTGCAGCTCTTTATCTTCTAGCCATCATGGAAATGAGGACGATGGTTAAGACAATGGTTCCAGCAATTCCACCAACTGTCATTCCCAGGATGTTCCCATGGATCTCCCTTGACTGACACCTCTCACCCGTATAGAAGAAGGCTTGTCCTGATGGGCACCTGGGAAAAATAAAGTACAGATTCACATGGATCAGGAGTTTTGTCCTGCCCTGTAGGCCCACCTCAAGGTCCTCACACTCACTATCCTGGATGGGCAGTTCCCATTAGAGGCGTTCACGTCACAACATCCCCACCTTGTTTGGAGGCTATTTACATCCCCTGGAAGCACCACAGAATGGGGTTTCTTTGTCTCCCCTTATGGCTGCTAGTAGAAACCAGTCACTGCAGTGAAGTGTTTTGTTCCTACTGTTCCTTGAAGACCTAGTGGCTCAGACCTCTGAGGTCTGTAGCTCTGAATACTTATTAGCTGCATCATTTGGTTCAGAAGAAAGTCAAGGCAAGGAGGGAAGAGGTCCGTGGTACCTGCAGCTTGCTCTCCCTTTCACATTCACACAGACTCCGTCATTCTGGCAAGGGTTTGGGTCACAGGGGTCTTGCAGATAAGGCAGCCGGTCTTGAACAGGCTCCATATCCTGGGCTGCTCTCTTCTGCCTTTCAAGAATGAGGCCTTCCGTGAAGGCAGATTGTTGAGGTTGGACAGGGACTTCAGTGTTATTGAGGTGAATTAGATCTTTTAAAAAGGGAAAGAGAGGAGAAAGACATCGGGTAACAGTGAGTGATGCTATATGTAGTATTCTTCATACCAGGGGCTCACAGGGTGCTTTGTGGACCAGAATGTACTCCTTGTACATTTGCCCTTTACAGAGCTCTTGCTGTACCACAGCAAGTTCTGCATATTTAAAGTACAACACAGAAAATAATACTGAAATTACAGTAACTAGTTAGGTAAATCAGTGATATTATGTACTTTGAAAAACTATGCCAAGTGTGGCTGTTCTGTTTGAAAATAAACAGAATGAGGAAGGCCTTTTAGTAAGTTCAATACTTAGAAATGGACATGGCTACTGGTTAGGGTGCTTAAAGGTGTCTAAGAAGCTAACCTTCAGTAAATCATTGCCATTTAGATTCCTCTGAACTCACAGTCACTTTAGTCAACATCACCCACCTGAAACTAAGACACAGAAACGCTTTTAAAAGTTGATCCCCATTAGAAGAGAAGATGACTCAGAGACAGGTGGCAATATTTACTTGGATGTGTGAAAAGAGATAGAAAGGATCACTCGTTTGTTTAAGGAGAATCAAGAAGAGGGTCTTTACCATGAAATTCTGCAAAAATAATCAGGTCATCATTCTTCAGGAAGCTTCTCCGTCTTATCTGGCTGTGGGATATGAAGTTAGTCCACCCCCAGGGTACACCTCTATAGCAATTGCACGAGGCATCAAATTTTCCAGCAATTGATGGTTTGTCCCATAGTGAGGTTCTGTTAGCATCTGCAAACAGAATATGAGTGATGAGTAAGAACCACAAAGTTCTGCAGCTGGAAGTATGACATGACTTTTTTGTGAATTACAGTGTTAAATGGGATTTATGCTGTAAAATCAATTTCAGAGCTGAAATGCCCAAACAAATCACAGAGGACTGACAAATTATGGGTGCCAGCAGATCCTTAGATATGGTCTGCATGAGGACTCGTAGTCTATGTGAGGGCATTTAAATTCCACAACTCCCCTTTCACTGAGGACTAACCAAATGCAAGTTACCTCCTCGTTGCCACCAGCTAAGAGCTCCCTCTTGCACAAGGACACTTCCTCATGAGGTTTTAAGTACCTATGGTTTAGAGTCTAGCAGATTTTGTTCATTGTTATGGTTCTGTTAAACATATTCATACCTAAGGTTTAAAACCTCCTCCTGAAAAAGCGTGTACTAAACTTCCACTGGAAAAAGTGAAGAGGGATGGAGATTAATCTCTAGTATTTTATTCTCTACCAAACCCATTATTGTCCGGTTGTTCTTATTTCTTTGAATTAACACATCCATGGGAAATCCTAGGGGTGGATGTGGGACTATGGTGCTACATCATGCTGTATAAACCTGGAGTTAAAAGGTAGCCCCTGTCTGAAAGAGTTCATAATCTGCAGTCTACACCCAGCCAAGCAAGACAGGCTTCAAATGCTGCAGACTGATCTCACAGGTGTTTTCAGGTATTTTTTTTCTTAAATACAGCTACAATGTGAACCCTGTGCATTCAGCTCATGTATGTTCAAGTTAACCAAGCCTCCAAAATGCAGTTTTAACTTAAATTGTTGTTGATTTAGTAATGGAATACAGCACCCTGCTGACATTACACCATCCTGTGGTGATATGTCACCTATCATAATGGGCAAACCACAGGTAGAATGGGAATTGCCAGCTCTTAGGAGAACTCTGTATTTAGAGTCAAACTCACATATCCCAGGGATTGCTTATAATAACACCAACCTTCTATGCATCACTTTTCACATTAGGTGATCTTTCACAGACAGGAATTCTGAGTCATACACAGGAAAGTCATGCACAGGAAAGTGTCCCAAATTGGGAAATGCAGCCAAAGTTGCCCAGCTCCGAGTCCTACACTCAGTCCTCTGACTTGGATTCTTTGGCTTTCATTTTCATCACTCCTCCAGGCAGGCACCACTTACCTGAGCTAATATGGTCTTTGCTTGTGGTGAAGCTTTTGCTTGAGGACATCCTTTTCAAGACATCAGGGTCCTGGTCCAGCACTGTGAGTATAGCTTGGCGGTTCAGAGCTGGCCACTCCAGAACACCATCATTCTCTCCACTGCACAAGTGAAAGGCAATGCGAATGTAGCCATTCATATTGAAGTGGGGATACACACTTATGCCAAAACCGTAACCCTCAGGGCTATAAAACCGAGGGCTTTCAATAACATCATTTGATGCGTTTGCGAGGATTTGGCTGAAATTCCGAATGACCCACACAGCTGTGGGACAGGGGGTCTCTGTCAGTGTGACGTCATCGATAGCAATCCCACCAGATGAAGAGCTGGTGTTGCCCTTTAGTCCTTGGAAGAGGTAACGGAACTTCTTCTGAGTGTTGAGGGTTACATGGGCAATTTTCCAGTTATAGTCATTATCCGCTTTGGTAAAAGGAAAGCAAAACATTGCCATCAGCATGATTAGTGATATTATGAAGCAGCTTATTCCTAGCCATCCATTCCAGCTGCATTTTTAGACAATTGGACCTCTCACAGATTCCTGAGGGCTAGAGATCTTAAGCTGATATTATGATTATAATATACGTACATTGCCTTATCATCTAAATGCTTTGGACACATTGTATTAGGAACTCTTCACACATTAGTGAACGACAGTCTCTAGTATAAAGGGCAACAGTCTAAAGGCCAAGACATAACAATTGGAGGGGAGTCAATGACCCAATATGTTAGAATTAACTGTTGCTGCCACTTTTCCAGGGACTTATGTGTCCCTGCAAACTGCTGCAGCTTGATATAGGTAGGTTATCACAGGTCTTGGGTTTTGACAACATACACACATAGTACCACAGTGGCTGAATTTGTCCTGTTTAGCAAAATCACCCGAAGTGGGAACTCAATTCACATTTCCAAAATTGCATATGTTTTATATTTCCAACCATATAAAAATCAGGCTGGGATTCTTATTGACTGCAGATGAGCACAGGTATTTACATCTGAACAGTTCACTGTCAGATCATATAACAGCCAGTGGAGATCTGGTCCAGCAGAGTTTGGGGTCCCTCTCAGTCACTGAGTGTAAGATAACATTATTAGGAACATTGTGACTTGTGCTGTGGAGCACCTAAATTGCATTATTACAACCCACAGTTTCACTGCTAAATGCACTCATGTAATACCAAAACCCTTAGCTGCATTGCAAGATATTCTGGTAGCTTCAGGAAAATCTTTTGATTTCTGAGCCAATCCACTGCATTCATGGGCTCAGTAAGAAAACTTTTCCTCCCCCATTATTCTATATATTCCTCATATTTCCAGAATTACCTTGAAAGGTTTGAATTTTCCTCATCTTGCGAACATTTCCAGTGCCATCATCCTCTTTAAGCCAGATGATCAGCTTGTCAGAAAGGCTTCCTGTGGTCTTATAAAAGAACTGAAGGCACTGCTGAGTTCTCTTTGGATAAAGGATTCGAGACTCTAGGATTGCCACCTCACCTGTGTTGCCAGAGCTGGTGCTGAAGTACATGAAATAGCCAGCATCTGTGAAGAAAGTGTAGAGTGTCACTGTGTCTTCGCAGATTTCTTGCTAGCTGCATGGTGTAAATTTATCATTTCAACTCCACTTTTTTAGTAGGCCTAAGTGTAGTACTTAACGTGAATAGTAGAGGAAACCGTATATGATAACCATCCAAGACAGACCAGAATAAGAACAGGACTAGTAGTTTAGCTTATATGGAACTCATTGCTGGCAGCTTATGTCAGTTTTGCATTAGTTGGTCCAGTTGGAAGGTGGATGCCTCAGGGATGTCAGAGATATGAGACAGAGGATTCAGTGCTAACTGCAAGTAACCAGTAAACATATTTTTTCTTGATTTATACTAAAGATACTCTAAAGATGTGATCTTAGAGTTCATATGCTATATTACCTTGTAAAGAGTAAGGTAATTTCTTATCAGTGATGAAGATAATAAAAAAGAGTTGGACACAGAACTAGCACTCTCCTGACCTTGAATATGAAGAAGCTCTTTTTTACAGCTTGCCCAAAGACTTTTGGAAACTCAGCTTCTCAGTTTGGGGAAATTATTTAAGAATTCCTGCCCCTCTAGTTTAATTTCCCACTAACATTTTCTGAAGTGTTCTTTACTTTATATTTGAAATGTCTACTTTTATCTTTATATTTACAAGGGATTCACCATTTGCACAAGTATTTTATCTTGGTATCACATGGACTTGTCACGTCTTATCTGTATTGCATTGCTCTTTCGTTATTCATTATAGACTATGATTAATTTAACACGTGAAATTCTTTTAGCTGTTGTGTGATAGCTTCCTCTGTTGGGGGCTGGTTTCTCGGACTCTTGTCCAAGCTAACATCTAGGGCATCATCAGTTAAACCTGCAGCTGCATAAACACAATACAGCCTCCTGCATGGTGAGTGGAGCTGTTCGAGCTGCTCTGTTTATCGTGTTCGCTCTAACCATGTCAGGGGAATATTCTCCATTACCTCCCTCACTGTAGCAATGCTTTGAACTCATACCCATAGAAAACTTGCCAAAGATACCTAGTCGCTTTAGGCACATATATGACACTTCACCATAAGTTAAATTTATGTTACATTTAGGTATGTTAAACGTAAGTATGATCACTGTTGCTCCAAGTGAGAAACAGGTCTGTGAGCCTTATTCAGGTGCCTAACTTTGTTGTTGAACTTCTTATGGTATCAAACCCCCAAATGATCTAGACTCTACCTCCTTTTTGATAAGAAAGTCAAATAAAGGCAACATTAACCATCTATGGCAATTAGAACACGGCCTTAGCAGACTTCAGCATGGAGATACAGGGATCAAATCCAGAGCCAGACTGCCAGCTGCTCTCTAAATGTTAGGCTGTACTTTTCCTCCTTCGGTTTAGCCAGTAATAAGTAAAAAACCCAAGAAGTTAAAGCTGTTTGGGCAAAACACGATCCATCTGTGTTAGAAACCTAAAATTTGCCCCCACTTGAGATGACTGCAGAACCAGTTCTCCAAAAATGTCTAAGTTTGAATGAACCAAGGGTCACTGAAGGCATCCAAAAGGAGAGGCATCCCCTACTCATGCAATTCATTTAGACACTCTGGAGATCTTCAGAGGCACCTACCCTTCTCCATTAACTCTTCAGATAACGTCCATACTTATTTTGTACTGAGTCACTAGATGCTAAAGCATAAGTGCAAGTTACGTGCTTACTTTAGGCAGATTGGATTTTACCTGATAATCTCAAACAACTCAGCTGAATTATTTTTCAGTTTACAATTATACTATATGGGACAAAAAACAGATAGAATTTTAAAATTCAGATGAGGGTTAGGAGCATGTACTTCTAGAAGCTGTCAGATGGTTTTCTTGAGTTACATTGCATTTTTGGAGCTGATCAACAAGTACCAGCATTATAAGAGGTTGAAGACCTGTTCTTCTTTCCAGTGGGTGTGTCACATAAGGGGAATAGTCTACTGAGTGCAGCAAGTCAAATTTTTCCTTTATCAAAGAATAACAAAGCACAACTGAATGTGCTTTAGGCCAGGGTTCTTTCACTCTGTACTTAGGCAAAACTTACCACAAAAGTACTTTTTTTTTGGAAGTCTCTCATTGTTTTCCCTGTCTAAATAATGACAAATCAGGCCCTTGCTTTTCAGAACTGCTTGTTGGGATTTAATCTTTATTCTCACTTGTAAGCTAACACCTTGCAACTGTGACTGGGGCTGACTCCACTCTCTTTGAGATTTTCTTCCTTTGAAAAATGGCAAAATTACCATGTGAAAAAGAAAATTATGCCTAAACTCCTATCATAAAATACTTTGCAACTTTCTTTTACCTCCAGAACCAGCACTCCTCAAGCTTAGCTTATCATTCACTTTGCAAACACAACATTTATGAGTGGCTATGAGTGCTGTTTCATTCTTATCACGGGGTAACATAACTCTTAGACTTTGGAAGTTGCAGTAAATCCTTTTCCAGGTTATATTTAAAAGGCCTCTAGTTAAGATTGTTCTTTGTCCTCTTTTATCTTGCTGGTGTGGAGAACATTCCACTATATTGAAAAAGCTTAATGAGAGCATGAGTGCCACCATAAACTAACACTCACAGGGCCAAGACACGTGAAAAGAAAAAGGGCTTTTTGCTTAACTAGACACATTACAACTCAGATGTTTGCTGTGTAGTCTTCTAAATATGGTCATTTAATCCTGTGTTTTCAGAGTAGCCAGTGCTGGGTTTTCTCAAGGGTTGACTACAACAGGTTCAGAGAAGTTGTTAAAGACACTGTAGTTAAAGTACACAGACGAGCACAGACATACACAAGGGACCATCACTCCAGCTCACCCCTTTTCCATAGGAAAGTGTTCTGTTACTTTGTTTTACCTCTACAGCGCCCAGAAAGTGTGTGGTCTTCCTGCCCTGGAGCACTGCCGTGTTGATGGACCCAGTCTAGATCATCTCTGGTGCCCTGAATCATGCCACAGATATTTTCAAATTCAAAAGAACACTGGTCCAAAAAAGTGTGAGTTGAAGCTGAAAAAAAATGCACACATGGTTACCTCCAAAGTAGAATCTCATTAAAATTTCTGCTCTAATTCTGGTTGTTTTTTTTTTTACACTAGTATAGTCATGATGTAGAGAAGACAACCCCCAGCAGATGTGAGCCCAAAGACTCAAAAGAGGAAACGTTTAATTCCTGGAGGGATTCCCTGCATAAAGACACCAACATTTGACCACTTTGCAGAAGGTTAACAAACTCCCATGCCACAGCTGAAGCACAGTGACTGGTGGTGGCTGTCTTTATGCCTGCTTGCAAGCCTTGGAGAGACAAATCACTCTGTGAATAGTGGTGGTGTTGCATTTAACCGTTCCTCTGCTGGAGGTTATTGTTCTTCATGGCTCACTTGTCTGCTTGATGAGCATGAGCACTGTCCTTCCACTTCGAGCAAAGTCCACCCAGTTACCTTAGGCCGGTTCAGCTGAGTTTGCCTGCAAGTGGATGCTTCTGTTGGCAGATCCATGGGGACAAGAACTTCTCACAAACAATCACACATGGTGATAACATCTTCAACTGGCTTAGCAACCAACTAGACAGAGTGTCAGACTCTAGACTTAGCCAATCTCAGGTGCAAAATAATCTAATTTAGACTGCATGTCAGTAAAGAAGGACAAAGTATAGTTGCATTCACCTCCCAAAAGAGGCACAATGAAGCTGCCCACACACCAGCAGAACACAACTACATGTCTGAACCCCTACGAGCAACATGGAAGAAAAGATGTGAATGGATTGACTTTCATTGGCTAATTGAACTTTTACAAAAGTAATGACAGTTAGCAGAGTCAAAGAGAGGGATGAGGAGGCAATAAAAAAGTTGTGTCTCTACAGCACAGGTCCTCTCCCATACCACCTCAAGAGCACCTGAGAAGAGTTTTTGTGGTTTTAGAGACATAAGGGAGGTAAACCAGCCAGGCTCAAGTGTAAACAAAAAAAATACATTTTGCCATGGTTAAATTATGACTTACTGCAGTTATACATGCGATTCAGTCTTTCCAGGTCAATGGCACTGAGGTCTAGACGTTGTCCAATTATGGTATTAAACTCAGGTATCTTCGCTGTGATTGTGGGGATGCTTTCATTTTTGTTAAATGAAAATGGTTCATAGTGCATCAATGATTCATAGTCATAGGGGGTGTTCAGATCAGTGATGAAGCTGTCATCGTACTTCAGAAAATTGTGCTCTTGGCCTGGTAAAAGAACAGAAAAGTGCTTCATTTTTAGAGAAATTGGAAAGGAAATGGCTTTAGCATGGCCCCTTGGATACAGTTTTCTGAGGCAGAATTGATATACTCAAAAGCAATTACTTTATGATAAAATACTCAAATTTAGCAAGATTTGTTTATGAAGTAATTTCAGCAACAAAGCAGTGTCTTTAGATTGTAGTTCTGCACCCTCACATGTGACTTCAGTAAGTTCAAAATCAAATATCAATGAGCTCTAAAGAATGGGATATATAGGACGTCAGATTAGATGGTCTAATAGTAAGCATCCTGAAGGATTAAGTTTAAGGATTAATGTACTCCATTCCAGAGCCTGTGAATATTGATGCAAACGTTTCCCAGGATATTAGATCGTATATGAACAAGAAGAGGCCCTGGAGCCCTCTGCTTATTAATGGGACAGGTATGACAGTCCTGGAGTACTTCCAGGTTCTGTTCTTCTTTGAAGCAAAGAACACATTAGGAATCTGTGGAAAAAATGATGTTTTTACCCTAGATTGACAATATTGCTATGATATTTCTATTGAAATGTCTTTTTGGAAACATATTTATCGTGGTTTCTTAGAGAAAGTTTTTCATTATTAAGGTGTCTGCTAGGGCCATTTCAAATATTTTGGTATGGAAGTAAAGAGAGATTGCTAGCATTTCCAACTACAAATATTTTCAGAGTATTTGGCATTCGCTCTCCAAGAAGAAACAGCACATGACTGCGCTCGGTGGATAATTACAGCTTCTCTGTGTAAAGGCTGCCCTTCCCTTCTGCAAGTCCATTCTGGTGCAAAGGTCTTCAGTCCAAGCCTTAAGATTGTATAAGAGCTTGGGATTGTTTTCTTACACATACTTGAATTGCACCTTTTATCAAAAAGGGTGAGAATCTTGATAATTAAGTGCTATCACTTTTTATAGTTGGGGACAAAATCTTGGCATGACACAGGCATGTGTAATGATGCTGGGTTTTAAGATCATTACTCGGCAAAGGGTAACTTCTATGTGTTTTTAAAAGAAATAAACCATACAACAAGGAGGCTATTTCATTAGGCTGTCTTGTGTGTTTTCTCTGAAATCTAATAGGCTTATTAGCTTTTCTGTCAACAGCAACGTGAATAGGGGATCTCTCATCAGCCATCTATCTGCATTGCAGTTTATGAAAACACATTATGCCAAAAACTGCTACCATGCTATTAAATTTGGGGTTGCAGATCACTAATGCAGGAACAGATGTGCATGCACACACCCCCACAGAGCACAATCATATCAGCCTGATTTCCCTTTAGAGGAGGAGCCATCTTTCAAATGGCTTCAGTAGAAGTTTTCTACTTAATGAATTTGCCTAACTGGAAAATGAGATTTTACAGTATGAATAGAAACCCACATAATATAGGAATTGACTGTAATGATATCACACCAGCCCCAGGACTCCATTCAAAATAGTGTCACACTAAAGTCCATCATCTGTACCATTTTTTTGGTGTTCCAGATTTGTAGCTACTCAATACACGACAGGTAAGTTGAAAGTATTGAATGATATATTTTTTGGAAAGAAAAAAAAAAAAAGAATGCATGGAGAATTGGCACTGTTTTGTCAAGCTTTTCAATACCTCCATACATCATGGAGCTCACAATAGTGCATTATAAGTACATTGTAAGTCTTCTTGCTTTGGAGGTGATTAGTTACAGCGCACAGCAAAAAGAGGCCCAAAAGTCAATCATCAGGATGAGACCGAGTTAGTAATAAGGTGAATTGTTTTTAGTGCTGTTCATAACTAAAAATGATGGTCTGCAAAATCAATATCCACAACCCATCTACTGCTCAGCCACCCCAAAAGAGACTACACGTACAGGATAGAAGCAAGTAGGAATGCACACGGCCATTCAACTTGGAGCAATTCAAAATATCAGATACTGCACTTAGAGGTCAGCAGAAATTGCTTGTAGCAGCAGTTCTTATCTATCCAAAAGAGACCACAGTAGTCCCTGAATCTTGTTCCTTTCTGATTACTATTTTGCATGTATTTTTCACTTATTTGCAAAGATGGTGAGTGCATAAACCTGGAGACTGAAGTGATCGGTTTGTCCACACAGAGCATGAGCAATCGCAGGGCAACTTTGCTGCATTGGCACCATCACTGGCATTGCAAAGCACCACCACTGGGAATGAGAGTTTAGTCTTTGCTAGCATGCCTTTCAGACTAGCATGCCTTTTTATAGACTCCCATTCTTGCTTTTTCAAATATATGATCATTAAGTAGTATGGAAGCAGACCTCACAGAGTTCAGCAGGAGAAACTGCCTCGGGACCAGGGGGACTGCGGAGAGTTTGCTGAAAGTCATAAAGCTACTGAACCTGATGATACTAAGCCTGAAGGCAAGAACCCACAGAGACACACTGGGCAGGGGAGAGCAGGATAGAGTCCTTTCAGATTTTGAGAGGATTTTGATTAAAGAAGAGCCAACTCAAAGCTCACCATCCCAGTAAATTTACGATTTGCATTACACAGCAAGAGAAAACAGACTCATAGAGAGGGGAAGTGATTTGTTCAAAATCAGAGAGCAGACCAGTCCTGGAGCCAATGGGAAATAAAGTCTTCTGACTTCCAAGCAGGGCCTCTCTCTTCTGGCCTTAGACAATCTCTCGTCTTTGCCCAGAAAAGTTGTATCAAAATCCTGCTGTATCTACAGATTGATTTACAGTGGTCTCAGGTGTGGCCCAGTGTTTCTAAAATCATACCTTTAAGAAGGTCTTAATATCTAGGAGGAAAAAGAAGATACTGATGAGTCTGCACTTTACAAAATCTGAATTGAAGGCCAAAACCCACCTGTAGTAATTTCATCCCACCAGATGGTCACATAGTCATCCCGGTCCGTCCTTGACTGCTCATGATAAAATCCCAAAGCATGCAGGATCTCATGTTGCACAATTGCTCTGTAGTCACACCGTTCCCCAATAGAGAGGTTCTGTCCAGTCTGCAGGTCCCCCACCATGGACCAACACCTGAGAAAGAGAGAGATCTTACTGTCTGTTAAACAGAGTTTTCTCCTCTGTATTTAAGTTCTCGTTCTGCTCACTGGATTTAAAGTAATACCAAAATAGGTTTAAATATCAAAGGAGTAATACAAATCATTATTTAGGTGCTAACTAAGTGTCTATTTAGGTGCTAACCAAGTGTTTGAGATCCACAGAAGTTTAGTCCTATGTTAGCTGCCATTTTGCAAGAAACATGCCAAAACCCACACTATATACATAGAAACAGTAAACTCGTCAAGACTGAGCTTTTCTGCAATCACTTGGGCTAGAGAAAGGATCTAGGAGGATTTAGGATAGCAGTGTTTGGTCCTTTTTAACATCAACTATGCAATGCATTGGCCCTAGGCAGGAAATTACGTCTCTTTGTGTGAGAGCATGACTCAGCAGAGCCTAACCATGATTGAGGAGGGAGCTCCTCAGCCAATTCACTGGGAACGTTTTGGGGTAGCTCGAGGGTAATGTGAGAGGCAACTGCTAAAGAGCACCTGCTTGGACCGTAGCTTCATTTGCACATCCCAAAGCAGTGTCAGGTCAAGTTTGTTGAAGGAGCTCTGAACACAGTAATGTGGGTACTGAAAACAAAGAGCTTGAGCCTATGGTCTCTTGAATAGCTGCTACCAGGAGTTTGCAGTACGAGGCTCTTCAGCACCAACTTGTCAAAAATCATGGTGCTTGCACAGTCTTGTAAAAGAATTGTCATAGAACGTATTACCCAAGGAAGAGCTGAGGGCAGAAATATCAGTGCCTATAGGCCTTTATGAAGTTCTGGGAGAACAAGATATATTCACAGCTGATATAGTGAGATGATTTTTGTGCCTTTCTAGATGTTCTTTCAAAGCATGTTTCGATGTAGGAAATAAATCTTTCCAGGTCCTGGAAAACCTGAATCTCTGAGTATAAAACCCTTTCAGATTTTGAGAGGACCTTTCATTAAAGAAAAGCCACCTCCAAACCATAGCAATATTACAGTAAACTAGCTTTCAATAGGTTGTGGGTTTGGGGTTTTTTTGACCTGTTTTCCAAATATTTCAAAACCTAAATTCTGGCTATTCACATCCTGGGTAAGCTAAGAGGATGTACATGGGGGTGGTTTCACCCACCACTGAAATGGAAAAAAACCCTAGGTAGGAAAGCGGGAGCAGTGGAAGAAAGCCCAGAGATGCTGGGATTCACCTTATTGAAGAGTAACCATCCAAATATTAGGTGCCCATTCCAAGTTCATCACCTGAACATCCTCTGCAGTCAGCAGGGGGAGGGAGCTGCTGTCAAGCTCTGTGTCTAAGAAGGTAAGATGGGTTGCTTTCTCGGTGGCCTCTTTTTCTCTGCTGGCGACAAACTTAGACTAAACTTTTAGACTGCTGAAGTCAAATGGAATGAATTCCCAGCTGATTCTACACAGCAAAACTGAACAGAAATTGATATAACCCTTACCCGCTTTCTTTTCTAAAGAATATGTAGGTTGTCTCTCCTTCATATGGCTTGAAATCAATGCAAGACTTAAGGCGGAACATTTCAAATGCCTGGAGAATGACTCCTTTGGCATTCAGATCTGGAAAACATGCATCAGGAAGGTACATTTAACACACTGCAGATCATTCACCCTGGAGAGGTAAGGTGTGCACACAGATATATGCATGGGAACAAAAGAAAAATGATTGAAAAGAGAAATGATTGAATTTGATTAAATTATGTTTTGTTATGATAGCTGTAGAAGAAAAAAAATGGTTTTGATATAAAGGAGCCATCTAGTTATTAGTGAATTTTAATGTGAGAGAACCAGTTCTGAAAAAGGCATATTTTTTATCACAGTGACTCCAGTGCAAATAAGGATTGGAGCTAAAATCTGAATAAAGTATCTGCATTACCTAGGTCGTCACCCAGAATATAGGGAATGGGGAACTTCCATCTGTAGGTCTCATTTCTTAGGGCATTTCGCTGATTTTTCTGAAAAGGGAATTAACAGCTGCTGATGCATTTGCTGCGGGGAGATGGGCTGATTTGTACCAAAAATACAATTAGGACAAGTGATAGATATAAAGTTTGTAATTACTTACGGGAAGCAAGATATCACCCTGAAAGAGGTCCAGTCCAGCAGCTGAAAAGTAATTTAATGAAAGATAATGTAAATGAAATATACCAAATGTATTTCACCTCATAAACCATATTGAGCCTACTTATACAAGGTTAATGTCCTTGGGCATTTACAGAAAATAAAGAAGGACCAGCCTCTTTACACTGAAATATAGGGACAGGCCTAAAAGTAACAGTAGTTTCTACTCAATATTTACTACTCAGCAATGGCTGCATTTTTGGTGGCAGAAATCTGGTGGCCACCGTTATCCACGTCTAGTTTGATAACCTCTTGCTTGCTCTCAGGCAGTGGCAAGTCACACAGTGAGACAGTGCTCTAGAGAAGATAGTAATAGTAAGTGATGCATCAGGAAGAATATTGTACACTGCAGCATCAAAGGATACATGGAAATTTGCATTACAGGAAATAAAAAAAATAGAGGAGGACAGTACGGTGTGTTGTGTCTTTTCCATTTGATTTCCTTACCGCTTATATAGAAGCTCAATAAACATCTAAGCTATTTTCCACTTTGTAAAACTTTATAAAAATCATATAGAGATGGGGGGGAAATGCTGGTGGGACTCCAGAGCCTTTCCAATTGATACAGCGTGTTACTGCCTTAACACCATGGGTCTGTCCAAACTTCAGAAGTGAAAAACATCTGCACCCCTTGTTTCCATAGGGTTACAGTCCTAGCATAGATTCATCTGTCATAGCCAGAGGAAGGTAATTCAGAGCTCACTTAATTATATTTCTCTTGTTACCATGAACTACCTGACCATCAGTCACCCATGTCTTTTTTACAATACTGAAAATTCAGCATTTTGCTCATGATTTTTCAGGCCTTATGAGAATTTAGGCATGAACTCACCTAAGTTTATGTCTGGAATGTCTTTGATTATCTCACCGACATCAGCATCTGCTGCTGCAAGACAGACAAAACATTATGCGTTCAGATGTGGTGGCACACAGCAAGCAAAAGAAAATGCTTCAAAACTCAAGAGTTCACAGAGCACTTACCAGCTTCACTGGAGAGGTGCCTGACCTGAAAGGGAATAAAATACAACCAGTATAAGGTAGGAGATGTCTTTGGACTGAGAGGAGCCTGTAGAAATCAGGTTTCTACTTACAGAGACTGGAGTACCATACACATGGCATAACAGAAGCACTAGGCAGAGCGGGAAGATGCTGGAGCCCATTTTTGCAATGGAAGAAGAAGCTGGTCCCTCTCATCTCTTGCAATATATAGGGCATGATGCTGAGCTTTCCACAGAACATTAGCCAACCAGCTTCGAACTTTCCACCTTTGTAACGTTATTATAACAGCAAGATTTTCCTCCTAAATGGCACACGATGGCATTGTTGTTATCAATTACCCAAGTCCACTTTGGAGGAATGTTACAGAGGGGAACGTGATAACTTCATGTCTTAAGTGCAGCTGGTGAAAGGCCCACACAGCCTTCCTGTAAGAACATCTCGGTCTTGCCCAAAGTTGCTGACTCCTGCCAGTGTGCTTGTTACCTGTCAGCATTACAATCTCGACTGCACAGGAGGAAAGCCACATGCCTAAGCAGAATTATTCTGGGTTTATAGCACTCCAGTGACATTAGAATTTGGCCCAGTGCTGTCTTCAATTAATAATTAACATCATATTGTAAAGATTAGAGATAAAAGACATATGATTATGAATGCCCTAACCGTGTTTTCCCACAGCTAATCCCATCCCAGATGCCCCAGTGCACAACATGCCACCCTTTGCCTCCAGAGGTGGTCACACACATCAGTAGATCCTTGGCCTTCCAGCTTGATGCTCCTTTCTTTGCTGGTGGGTTTCAGAGATGACAAACTCTTGTCCTTGCACTTTGCTCTTTTCTTTGTCAGGGGACATGGGTCAGGGAGGGCAGATGGGCTATCGGAGCCAAGGCTCCAGAAAGCTCTAGATCTCCCGCAGGTTCTGTATCATACCTGTTATCCCCTTGCAAATGTCCCATGTGCCCTGGAGTGTCACAGTGCCTTAAACTTAGGCAATTGAATCCTGCTCCCTCATTTCACATCTGAAATTACAAGCGATGAAGGTGAGGATGTCCACCTCTGTGATCAGCAATTAGGTAGGAAAAGGCTTGTGCCAGAGACACCACCACCCACAGCACAACACAGAGGGCTTGAGTAGGAAGAGAAGAAAAAGTGCTCTGAAGGTGCTTCACACGCTGCTTCCCAGCAGTGTTGGCGAGAGACACCGGACTTGAGTGTAAAGAAGCCTCAAATGCAAGTATGTTTTGAGTAGGAAATGTGCCTGTGTACAGTGACTACCCTGTCCTAGAAAGGATTCAGTCCTCCAACCTAAGCAACGTATTTTCCTCCAAGCAGATCGAAGTAGGAAGCTATTTGTATGAGATCACACTGCAGAGGAATAAGTACTGAGATCTTTTCTTTTTTTGAGAAGAAGGGCCCCACAGCACTGATCTTTCACCTAGCGTACATGGGTCTCCTTCAACACTTGCTTTTATGAACTATTATTTCGAAGGCCACTGATACCTAAGCAGAACAGGACACACTACTAGTAAAAGAGAAGCATGCCTCCAGATACATTATGAAAAGGCTGTTTTCACAGACGAGCAAAGAGAGTCAAAACACAGCACAAAGGCCATGATTTGCAGATGCGTAGCAGTGGATGTGAGAAAGGAACAAAAAACTGAAGCAAAATCAGAGTAGTCCAAAAAACACTTGGTTTTTAGTCCCCTTAACTTAAAAATTACCCAAGAAACCAAAGAGGATGTCTAAAGATAAGTCATTCTGTAGGCATATATTTGAGTTTGTAGAGGACAGTGGTTATGCAGCCATCTCATGTTACACTAATGCAATTTAATATATTCATTTAGCACCTTGCACAATGCATGCATTTCCAAATGCATCATATATTCAGTTCATGTGGCAAGGTTTTGTTAGCAGGGAGGCTACAGGGGTGGCTTCTGTGAGAATACACCAGAAGTTGCCCCCATGTCAGCCAGAGCCTGTTTCGCTGGTTCTAAGACGGACCTGCCACCGGCCAAAGCTGAGCCCGTCAGAGATGTTAGTAGCACCTCTGTGATAACATATTTAGGAAAGGCGAAAAAGTGCTGCACAACTGCAGCCAAAGAGAGGAGTGAGAACATGTGAGAGAAACAGCCCTGCAGACACCAAGGCCAGTGAAGAAGGAGGGGGAGGAGGTGCTCCAGGTGCCTGAGCAGAGATTCCCCTGCAGCCCATGGAGAGGACCATGGTGAGGCAGGCTGTCCCTCTGCAGCCCATGGGGGTTAATGGTGGAGCAGATATCCACCTGCAGCCCATGGGGGTTAATGGTGGAGCAGATATCCACCTGCAGCCCATGGGGGTTAATGGTGGAGCAGATATCCACCTGCAGCCCATGGGGGTTAACGGTGGAGCAGATATCCACCTGCAGCCCATGGGAGGGACCCCATGCTGGAGCAGTCTGTTCCTGAAGGACTGCACCCCGTGGAAAGGACCCACACTGGAGCAGTTCGTGAAGAACTGCAGCCCATGGGAAGGACCCACGCTGAGAAGTTCATGAAGGACTGTCTCCCGTGAGTGGGACCCCATGCTGGAGCAGGGGAAGAGTGTGAGCACGAAGGAGCAGCAGAGACAATGCGTAATGAACTGACTGCAACCCCCATTCCCTGTCCCCCTGTGCCGCTGGTGGGGAGGAGGTAGAGAAGTCAGAAGTGAAGTTGAGCCTGGGAAGAAGGAAGGGGTGGGGGAAGGTGTTTTTAGATTTGTTCTTATTTCCTATTATCCTAGTCTGTTTGAATGGCAATAAATTAAATTCATTTCCCTAAGCTGAGGCTGTTTTGCCCATCACAGTAATTTGGTAAGTGACTTCCCTGTCCTGATCTTGATTGATGAGCTTTTTGTCGTGTTTTTCTCCCCCTGTCTTGTTGATGGAAGGGGGAGTGATAGACCATCTTGGTGGGCACCTGGTGGCCAGCCAAGGTCAACCCACCACAAGAACCAAACAAATTCCCATTCTGCTTTCATGAAAACTTCTCAGTAATGTTGAATTGGGTCCAGACGCAGATGAAGGTAGGGAAGCATGCTATTCTTCTAGCAGTGACCTAATGAGCTGAATACTTGGGAGTGAGCATTATCAAAAGGTGGGCTTGAAGAAGTGGTAATGGCCGTGGGGAGAAAAAGGAAGTCCTGGAACAGGATCTTGGAAAGTCAAGCACTGGTGCTTCTGGCTAGGGAAGGCTGGACAGAGAGACTTCATACACAAGAGCTGGGAAATAAGCATTGCCATCAACAAAGATAAAGAATGAAACATGGGAAGAAAAAAGACAATACAACTAAGAGAAGCACTTTGCTGCTTGGGCCAAAATAATCTTTGGTGAGTCTATGGGTTTAGTCTCTTAAAACTAACAGGGAACTTTAGTTCAAATTCTTAAAATACAGAAACCAGAAAATACAGTTTGTTTAGTGAAGTAATATATTTTATCTGTCATGGTTGACTGTTTGCACTTGTAGTGAAGAGGTTGAGGGCACTTCAAGGATGGACTGGGACTTCAGATCTAATCAAAGGGGTGAGATCTGCAAGAAAAGACAGTTAAAGTAGTTAATTTAAGGCATGGAGTATATAGTACAGTTCTATCGTATGTGTTGGGCTGACTTTCAGGCTGATTCCAAGGGCAAAAAACAAAGCAACAATAATTCATCCAAATTGCTGTAGAAGCTGCAGCGATACCCAGCAAAGGAGGTGGGAAGGGAAACGGGAAGGGCAGAGAGCTGCAGGCATGCGTGGAGCTGCAGTCTGTGTCTTTCTCAAGCCCATCAGGGGATCCTGGGATTACCGAGCTGGAGGGAGACTGGGGCAAGAGAGTAGAGGGCTTGGGTCAGAGGTGATCTGAAATAGGGTTGGGAATTGAGGAGGGAAGGTGGAAAGGCTTGGGAGAAGTGGGAGGCATGGGGCAGACCCTCGGTGCTTAGACAGAGGTGATCTCCGACTTTCATCAAGGGCAATGCAACACTGTCCCTGAGTTCTTAGGCACCCTGGTATCAAAATGAATATTCAAATGAGGCTGAAACCTTATAAATGTGACCATATTAGATGTAATGTCCAGAAATGAAGCTGAACCAGTTTACAACTGGAGACTAAATGCAGTCTCCTAACAAGTCTTTCAGTTTCTTAACTACAATTTCACCTAGCAACTGCAAATGTTTTTGGGACCACTGGCACCCATATCACAGAGCGGGACTGAATTTCCCCCAGTGAATTGCTCCCGGTACAAAGTACTGCCAGGGAAAGCGCAAAGAGGCCTCAGCTGCTTTTCTTATTGCTACAGGGGACTTGGAAGCATTGCCGAATGCCCTACATAACCTGCAGAAAAGCTGGGCCATTCTGTATGCCAGAAATGTAGACTGCTCTTTGCATTTTTATTAGGCAGCACATGTTCCTGGTTAAGCATTCATGGGAAGCACCTTTCCCACCTTGCAAAAGTTCTTGCTGTTTCAAAATTCTGCATTCTCTGCTGGAGTGAAAACAAGAACTTTGCTTTTTTTTTTGCCTTTTTTTTTTTTTTTTCATGAAGAGCAAGGGAGAAATCCTCCTGCCAGGAGAGTTCACAGTAGTGATGACAGCCCTCGGTCGCACAGAGTGAGTCTAGATTATCACAGCGTATTCTCAACTGTCATCTATCTGAGACAAGCACTCTGACCCCTGTATTAGAGTCAGGTCTGGTTTAATGATTATTTATTTATACAAAGTGTTTCCACTTTCCAGGCACTGACATTGTCCGAAGGAAACTCACTGCAGCAGGTTGATAGGATTCATCACACCCACCATTCACCATGGATCACTTTGCAGCCGGTGGAGGTCAGCATATCAGAAGAGCAGTTCATCACAGCTATAAGGGAATGGGATCAACCACTCCCCAGAGGTGCCCGTTGCTCTCAAATGACCCACCAGGGAGTCTAGAAAGTTCATTTTTGGACACCCAACATGAGGTAAGATGAACGCAGCCATCTGACATGTGGCCGTCAGAGGCCCGCTCAGAGGGGTGCCTGCCAGGCTGTCCTCTGCACCCAACAGCTCCTTTCCTCCTTCTTCCCCTTCCCTGCCGCCTTGGGCAGAGCAGAGCGGCTGCGCACGGTCCTGACAAAAATTGCAACCTCAGGAGAGAAGCTTTGGATCAAAAACTCCTTCTGCCAGTTTTACAAGGTCTGAAAAGAACACCTTCATTTTCAAACCACAATTTTCTTAAGTTGGAAGTGATATAGGGGTGCTGGCAAACAGGAACACCACTAAGTAAACTGATCTTCAAGACATGGAATTATAATCTGTCCTGAAAATCTGATTTTCAGGGACCAGAGAATCAAGGTCATCCACAGGTTTCGTATTGGGTATTCAAATATCCAGGCACTTCAAATCACTAGGCATTTATAAACCTTGTTCCTGAAATAGGTGACTCTTTAGATGTTTGTTAATCCCCCTCATCTTTTGCGCTTTCCTTACAAACAGAAGAGTATGTACGTGCTCTGTTCCAGTGGGGATTCTGTTAATATACTACTTTACCTTCAAAATCAGCAAAGATGAAAAGACTGTCATTTTTAAGGAATTTTTTCCAGTGCAGCTCCCTGTGGGTCAGGAATGTATTCCAGCCAACACCTGGGCTCATGTAGCAGTTGCAGTAAGGAGAAAAACTTCCAGTGACAGATGGTTTGTCCCACTGCAGGGTGTCATTTCTGCCTGTTGTGCAAAAATATAGAAGTAATTAAAGCTGATCTCCAGTCAGCCCAGTAGTGTTATGTGCAGAGAAAATCTTGCCCGGTCTCTTGACTTTCAACACTTTTCTCCACCTTGAGCAAACCTCTGCATTTCTATTTTTCTCCCTGGTGCGCTCTGACTTACCATATACTGGCTGGTTTGGGTCTGTAGTAAAGCTAAGGCTGAGGGACATCCTGTGGATTACATCAGGGTCTTGATCCAAAACCGACAAGACAACTTGTCTGTGTCCGGCCGGCCATTCAAGAAGGCCATCGTTTGGACTGCTGCAGAGGTGGAAAGTAATCCCCATGTAATTCGAGTAGGATGATGAATTTCTTCCGTGAGGATACAGCTGTAAAGCAAAGGCGTAGCCTTCCGAGCTGTAAAATACAGGGCTTATGATATAATCGCCTTTTGTAGTACTGTTTAAAAGGGATGTGAAGTTTCTGATGTGCCAGACGTTGGTGGGGCAGTTTGTCTCTGTCAGGCTGGTGTCATCAATGGCAATCCCCCCGGCAGACTTGGCTGGATCTCCTCTGATGCCCTGAAACCCATACCGGAATTTGGTTTGGACACTGAAGGGAATGCTGGCCAATTTCCAGTGATGTTCTCCATCAGCTGAAGAGGGGAAATAAATATAAGTGAGAATGGAGAGTCCAGGACACAATCCCAAATCAAGCTGTGTCTTCTTCAAGCATCCTGTGACCTGTTTCAATGGTGACTGTCTGGTGCTCTGCACCCTAGCTGGTCTAGGAACAGTCTTAAGGAAACTGCCTCTGAGCCAAATTCTGTCCTCATGGGCACTAACTCTGGAGTTACTCCACTGAATCAAATAAAGGTTAGATTTACACTGGACACTTGAGCAAACTTTTGTATGATAAACCATGCCAGTGTTATCTCGCATCAAAGTCTGCCAGCGCTTCAGATATGAAAACACACTTTCAGTTACCTGTAATAGTGTGCAGCTTTTGCATCCGTCTAACGTTTCCAGTTCCATCATCTTTCTTAACCCAGATAACAAGCTTATCCTGTGGACTTCCATTTAACCTGTAGAAAAACTGAAGGCATTTTTCCTTCCTCCTTGGATACAGGATGCGAGATTCCAGAAGAGCTGACTGACCAGCATGTCCAGTTTTTGTATCTAAGTGCATGAAATATCCTCTATCTGGGAAGCACAAAACAGTGATGTGATAAAAGTTTTTGATCCATTCAGTAATGAAATGCTATTGCTAAATAAGCTCTAGTGTAGTTTCCACTTGCCTGAGTTAGAAAGTTATTTTCAAAGTAAAAAAAAAAAATCAACAGAAAAGAATTCTCCCTACATTGTAAATCAATATTAAAATGAAAATGCATTGAAATATGGTTTGCAAACTAGTGTTCAGTTGATTAGACAAGGTACACATTGGGTTGCGTTCTTCAGAAATGACGTACGAACCATACATGTGCCAATCCTCTAAAGGTGTGCAAATGTTAAGTGGATGCACTTGGGCAGGGATTTTTTTTGAAGACAAACCAGGAAAGTACTGGGAGGGTCCTGTTAGGTCAAGGCCTTCAGTCATCTGCTCTGCCTAGAACCTGTGCCCCGTAAGCCTTTTATCAATAGATCAGACTTCCCCATAAAAGTAGCTGAAGATGTTTTTGCTTTACTTCTGCTATGGGTAAAGATTTTATTAACTTCCAGCCCAATGACTTTGTATCAACTCATGCCCTCTCATGCTAATGTGTTTTAAATAACTATTTCCTTTCTTTCATAGTTAGTCTGCAATTCTATCTGTGGGCCGGAGTTATACCTGTTCCGAGTCTTCGATCTGCTTGGTTACAAAGGCTAACCACTTGTACCCTCATCATCCGCATCAGCCCCGTTTTGCATATTCCAATTTTAAATCAGCTTCTTGAAGACGACTGAGCAAGGCTTCACCTTATAGCCTCAATACATCCCCTCTCTATAGGAAGTGTCTCTCCTGACAGCAAGGACATTGTCAAGCTGCATCACCCTGGTGGTTTCCAAATACGCTGTGGCTGCATCTGTGAGTTTCCACTTTTCTCTCTGTCTGGGAGCCAACTGATGCAAACAGCAGAGCCGCTGTAGAGAGTGACGACTCTGAATTGCCCCCTGATGCCACTCCGAGCTCCACGGCAGCTTCCAGCTGCATGCCAGTGCTTGGCTGTGCTCCCATAAGCATTGCTGGCCTTCTGCAGTAAGTTCCCCTACAAATACCCAATAAAGCTGCTTATTTTCCAATAACTGCTGACCTGTTTGCTCTCAGGAAACTTATGAAGGCTGACTGCTTAGGTTTTAAACATTTTTCTTCCCCCTTCTTGAAGAAGAGCAGTTAATTGTCTGTCACGGGCCATGAGAGGCAGGAAGCTGCTGTCGGCTCCCCAGCCACATGCTCTGTCACGCATCCAGAGCCTTTACAGCGTCAGCAAGCCCCGCACCCTGCAAACCGCAAGCAAACAGCCCATCAAACAACAGCCCGCCAGACACGTTCCTCTAGAAATAAGAAATTTCTGTTTCCTTGCCAACGATGGGACCTAAACAACCCTCCTGTTCATTTTGCTCCCTCGTTTGGGTCTTCCAAGTGCTGGCTTCTGCATTGTGCCTTTCACCAGGCACACATCTGCCCTCTCGAACACCGCGTGTGATGGGAACAGGAGCGTCCCCTCTGTGTGCCTGCTCTCCTCCTCACTGCCTGCAAATCTGGCATAACTGCAGGATCTCCAAGCTGTAACCAAACGCAGCGTTAGGCAGCGAACGCGATCTGTTACTGCCAAAAGCCATCTCTTGCTCTTTCCTTCCTTGGTATTTTTTTCCTCTCCTGCACTGTGAGACACTTTTGTGACTAACCACCGTTTGTGTTTGGGAAACAGATGTGCCTAACTGTGACCACTTGTATGCAGATCAGCTGCATTTCTTTTGACTTTCAAAAGAAACCCTTTTGTTCAAGGATTTTTGGACTGTCTGTGTGGTACTCCTCTGCAGTGTTTAATTTTCTCCCCACTGCCTTTGGAAACAACAGACCCTACTCAATTCCTGTGCCCCGGTGGCAATCGAAATCCTGCAGAACTCAACACGCTCGTATTTGTTCAATATATGTTTAAATAGGTGCAGTTGGAGCCAAACCCTCGATCAAAAGGACCCCATGCAACACTCTCCTCAGAACAGGGGAAATCACTGCTGGTTTGCTTCTCAGATAACCCTTCAGCCTCCCTATGTGGTGCAGCTCAAACAAACTTTGAATTAGCAGCAGCTATGCCCTCCTGATACGGCTCTGTATCACACAGCACTCCCTCCCTCAAAGAAGTCTTCTGAGGGTGGTTTCGTCCTGCTCCGTGACACGTTGCTGAAGCTCAGCTTCCTATTTTGATGATCCTGGATTGGTTTCAACATCAGAATTTGTCTACGAACAAGATTTGTGTATTGCGATATTTGCTTATGGGTGTACATCTGTGGGGATGCCTCAAGTGAATGCCTGTACAAAGGGAGAGTGTTTTTTAGGGAGTTCTTTCAGTTTTAAACAAAACCTAGAAAATTACTCAAAATCCTAACATATGCATAAAAGGAGGAGAGTCTCACCTGACTCAATTCTGTGGAGTTTCATCAAAGTCAGTTGTGGCAATCTGGTAGAGCTCCCTTCATTTTAATGGAGCTACCACCAATTTACAGCAGCTAAGTCTCAAATTGTCATTTCTTCATGAGATAGTACAATGTAGGGAGGAGATTTAAAGAAGGATTAAACACTTCAAATTAAAATTATTAGCCTTTCTATCTGAAAATTCAAGAGTCATGTTTAGCATCATGTATACAGTGATTAACATTAATAGTAGGATATTTCTGATGACTTATCTCTGTATATCTTCATTCTCACATCTTGGAAAAGCATGGGTAAAGTCTAATGACCATCTAAACCTGCATCTGTTACCTGCACAGTTTCCCACCAAAGTATAGTCTTCATCTCCTGGTTTGCCCAATGTGTGGTCCCAGTTAGCACCGTCTTGTCCACTTTGCACCATCCCACAGATATTGATGTATTCAAAGGAGCACTGGTCCAAGAAGGTGAGGCTCGAAGCTGCCGGGAATAGAGTAACATATTTTACCATGTCCATTAATATCAAATAAGGCTCTCGCTGTTAACCCCATTCCAGAGTGTTTACATACAGCACTTAACATCAGGAGATATGGTCTTAATACAACTGAAGACTACGCAGACTTTCACATCTACATCTCTGTTACCACACATACGTGATGTTATCTCTTTCTCCCACTCTCGGCTGAATATTTCTTTCTGGGAACCAGCTCAGCCCCTGCGTGCCAGTTTTCCCTTTCAGACACCCATCATTTTCTCTAAGCCTGCCTGGGAGAGGCTCTGTGGCCCATTTCTCTCTTCAGGGTGTAAATCGGAAGTACTTCTGCTGAACTTAGTGGAAATATTCAGGTATACGTTAACACAGTATGTCAGTACCATACAGCATGGGGAGTATTTACTTTCATAGCTTTGCCAGTGGAGCTGGAAAGCACGATTATCCCCCGTCATGCTCCTGACCCCAATTGTCTTATCAAACATTACATAGGCAGAAAAAGTAACCTGTAATACTCTGATTTTGGAGACCCCAGTTCCAGGCTACTGTTACTTGAAGATTTTATCATCATCAACAGCATGCTGATCATTGTCCGTGAAGGAAACGCTCACTATTACAAGTAATATTATGGGAAAGTCTGTGTGAATGAAAGGTGTTAGATCCTTGATTCACTCTAATGGTATTCTATAAAGAAATGGGGATCTGGCCACCATGGAGCTTGCTGCTGCATAAGAACTATAGTTTCTTTTAGCATTGTGAGAGGATCCCAAGGGTGAAATATTCCTGCTCCTCTCATGTGAGACCATCCACGTTGTCATGAAGCTTGAGTAAGGACTTTCAAATACATGTATGAGAAGAAAGACTTACTGCAATTGTACATGCGATTCAACCTCAGTAAGTCAATTCTGCTGAAATCCAACCTCTGCCCAATGATCTCATTAAATTCAGGAATTTTTGTTGTAATGGAAGGAACGTTGCTATTGATGTTGAAAGAATATGGTCCATAGTGCAGGACTGACTCATAATCATACGGGGTATTGAGGTCATCAAGGAAACTGTCATTGTGCTTGTCAAAGGCATATGCAAAACCTAGACAAAAACATACACACATGATTAGGCAAGACCAGAAATAAAACTTAGCGCATAACATCTTTTCAAAATGCTTTACCTGTGACTAAATAACGGTCCAGTTGTCAACATGTAGACAGCCGTTCTCAACCAGAGATGTTTTAGCATTGTAAAAATAGGGACATGCATCTACAGACCATTCTCAATCATTTCAGACCTGCATCGTACCTTCAATAATTTCATCCCACCATATCTGAACATAGTCATCGCGATCTGTCCTGGATTGCTCATGGTAAAATCCCAGGGCATGCAGGAGCTCATGTTCCACTATGGCTTTATAGTCACACCTCTCTCCTATAGATACTGTCTGGCCACTCTGAAGGTCCCCCACATAAGACCAGCACCTGTAAGGCAAAGACTCAGATATTGCACCCATTTTGCATAATACCTTCTATGATTTGTATCTACATATTAACTCAACCACAAGATCAAGGTAAAAGTAAAAAAATAATATTTTTTAGAATTTCCCACCTAAGTTTTGCAGTCTTGCCAAGACTGTAGATTTACAATGCCAGAATACAGAGCAACGTGTACCTTCAGCATCCTTCCACAGCCTGGCAATGAGTCCCTGTCCCAGATGTGATTGGCCTTCTTGTTTCATTTTGCCCTCCCTGGAGGGCAGTGCATGCATGTTCTTCAACTGGCTGCAGTTCTTGTAAAGGAGGTGGTGATGGCAAATGTTATTGCTCTTCAGCTCTGGGTAGCCCCAGCTCAACCAGTGTAGGAAGGCGAGTAGCAGAAGATGAGCAGCATGGGAGAGTACAGCAGGTGCCTTATAACCTCATACACTGCATTGGCTGTTGTTTAGGTGTATGTTTACCAAAGTATTTAAATAACTGGCCCAATTTTCAAAGGTGCTGAGCAGCCTTCAGTGAACTCACGTTGCATTGGCTTCCTTGGTTTGGTTCCTAAATACAGGTTTAAATCCTAACTTTTCATGTCCATTCAGAAATAATTGTGTTAAAAAAAGAAAAAAAAAAAAAAAAGCTGCCCAAAAATGCTGTGCACCAGTCTTCCCGCACCCGAGGGCAGACCTACACTGGATTCCTAGACACAGACACTAGCTGGTGTCACCAGCTTCCTGATGGTCCTTCCCAGCAAGCAGGGAAGTCCCCTGACCTAACTTTCGACAGTCACAGTGTTGGCATCCGCCACTGCGTTAGCTTCCCTGGCACCTTTACAGTCCCTGGACAGTAACAGGCATTTTGAGATGTGAGTCACCAGACCTATTTTAGACTTCTATTTTAGGTGAGATGGTTTGTAGCCTGGAAGAGTCACCACCTCCCCGCTGACTGCAAAGGCAACCCGCGGTGACCTGCACAGCAATAGAGGTTGTTGGCTTCAACATTTGGTCAGGTAAACCCAACCCTGCATCTGAAAGCAAGGAGGAAGCTACACGCTAACGCCGACACACTAGGGACATACCCTGCCCCTAACCAACACCAGGACAAAGTTATTTGCCTGTTTTTGCTGAAGGAGTGCCAAGAAAGGGATTCATTTCAGTAGCTAGGATGCAAATGGAAATAAAATAGTGTTTTCTTATATTAAGAGAACATTAAATGCAGATAATACCTTTGGATAGTCTGTTTGCATTGGTTTTATCTCCCGTGTAACACAAACAAGCTCTGGGACAGAAATGCGGCTCGGGTATTTATGTCCTTTGTACAAGCAAGAATGAAAATGAATGCTTCCTGAGTTGGAAAAACTACCATATCAAACAAGGTAGTACAAACCACGTTGTTAATGCAAAATTACCCGTCCAGCTTCTCAAATTTCAGGTAAGTCTGTTCCCCTTCATAGGGCTTGAAATCAACACATGACTTGAGCCTGAACATGTCAAACGCCTGCAGGATAACACCTTTAGCGTTCAGATCTGAAACACACAGCGGAGGATATCAATAGCAGTTGTTCTGCTTTAATAATATTATAAATATCTATAATTCTAGATAGAAAGTATGAACAAGCGTATATTAAAAACATGAACATATATAAAAAATACCTAGTTGGATCATAGAGCAGGAGGCTGTTAGCAGAATTCCCTGACTGGAGTAATTTTGGCAGAGGCCGTACGGAGAGATCTTGTATTACGTAAACTGATAGTGCTGAAATAAGCAAGCAGACTTTTGGACATCCAGGGCATTGCTCAGGTTTTGCTGGGTAATTTTATTGTGTGTTATTATATAATTTCAAGTGTGGTAAACTTTGAGCTCAGGGCTAGTAAACACAGGAGAGATCCATAGGATTTTAACACTGATTTGCTATTAGTTTTTACACCTAACTTGTTCAAAATTGAAAATAGTCCCAAAAATTAAATCGAAACAAGAAGGGAGAATGCTCCAAACTTTTTTACTTATAAAATATCTGCATTTCCTTTCTGCCTGTACTGAGCTGGGACTGTTAAGAAGAGGTAAGGCATGAAGGGTGCAGTAGATCAACATCCATATTCTTGAGATTAGGATTTCCTGACTTCTTTAGCTAGAGATCTCAGCCAGATACGCTGGTATGAGTTACATTGGCTGCTCATCAGCATCCGGCTGGTCACTGGGGCGGTTACATGGCAAACAACGTGTGCTGGGGCAGAGTTGCGTCGCTCTGTCTGGCCAGCAGTAACAAGGGCATTAATGCAGCATAACTCAATAGCAAATGAAACAAAAGCAGCCCGGAGAGCTGGACAAAACCAGAGTATATCTAATGCAAGTAATACAGTGCGAGCATAATAAAAAGTCTCATTACCCAGGCTGTCAGCTAGGATATAGGGGATGGGAAATTTCCAGCGGTAGGAGCTGTTTCTCAGAGCATTCCTCTCCAGCTGTTAATGAGATCAACATGCTTGTGTTAACATTTTAAGCCCAATATACACTCTTGCTGATGTTGGGTTAGATCAGCAGCACATACCGGTAAGATAATATCACCTTCGAAAAGCTTCCTTCCCGTTTCTGAAATGACATAAACAACCATTTAGGCCAGAGTAACAGGTCAAGAACCACAATACGTGTTTTTTTCAAAGACCACACAATCTATCAGGATGCCTCATCAACCAACCCGTCTCGCTTTAACAGCAACTGCCCAGAAACAAGCAAACAAGTAACCATTGCCACACTACAACATGCCAGTCCTCCGTCTGCAGCAGAGAGGATTTGGGGCTGAATTAAGATTTCCGTAACTCTTTCATAACAGCTGCCCAGAGGAGATTTTATTCTTTTTCCCGGGCTTGTATCCTGAAACAACTGTGGACTTCTGAACATTGTAGTTGATATAGAGGTGGAATAGATTTGTCCAGAAGCTGGGCATCTAATAGCCTAACTAGTTAGCTAACCTAGGCTAATCACCTGGGATTCCCCATATGATCAAAGGAGAAAGACAAGGATTCTGGAGAGGGAAGAGGTTCAGTCCACCTTTTCAAACACCTGAGTCTGGACCAAGCTCAGATTGAAGCAATTAAGCCTATGTGCTATGTGTCTCAGATGCTGTTACAGCTGTGTGTCCATCCAGTTGCCTAAACGTAGGTGTCTGGTGCCATTTGAGATGCACGAGGGTATCCGGAATATCCCCATGGGCTGGTAGATACAGAGTTTGGGCGACTCCTTCCCCTCCTAGAGTGGTGCTGGAGGAGATGTAGTTGAACTGGCAACAGACAGCTGTGTTTTAAGCAGCTGATCCACGACTTCCATGCTTTAAAAACACAGCATCTGAGACTTTTATTTTATACCCTTATTTTTTTAAGATGCCAAATTCCCCACACAGAGCTGAGTCCAAACCCCAGCCACCGTATGGTCTTGCTAGCGTAACATTTTCATTTAGTGCCATCATATAGGCACAATCCAAGCAGACAGTTCATCTCCAGACCTTTTGTCATAGAAATAACTTACATTCTCCTCACATACAAATGGAGAGAAGAAAAAAAAAAAAAAAAACCACCAAAAAACTAGCACCATGTTTTCTGTTCTGCCAGCAAAACCAGAGGAAACCTACACCAGAGCATAAAGCAGATAACAGGTAATGCCAGGAAATGAAAACTGTCTCAAGGCAATGCTCTGAAACCCTGGGGGAGGGATGAAGGTACTTCAGCTTCATATCTTGGTCATCGGTCATGTGAAACCAACCAACTTGCTTAACATAAATGCACATCAACGAAGCAGAAGTTGAATTAGAGCCACTGCCAAGGTTTCTCTGGAGTCGTGTTGCAGAAGAGCGCAGTGAGGAGGGATGCAGGTTCAGTCCAGGGGTTGCTGAGCCTTCCCAAGGAGCAGTTAAGTACAGTTCCAAATTTAAGATTAAGATCCTGGGCTTCCTACAAAATTATCCTTGTGGAAATTTCCTGGCCTTTCCATCCTCCCTTTCCAACACCAACCTTTTATGGACCTTTCTGTCCTCTGCCCTATGCCCTGCTCCTGCCCTTCCATCTTCTCTGGCTGCTACCAGACTCCAAAGCGGAGGTCTTCTCCCTTCTCTCCAGAAGTAGCTGGGGTTCATCCCACACATTTTTAACTGCCCCGCAATACTCACTGTATCCATGATACTTTTGGGATTTTTCTCACTTAGGAAGGAGCTTTCAGTCCCCTCTGGTGCCATCATATCTGCCAGACTTGTGGTCCCCAAAGGCTAGCTCAGATCTCTGTAATAATTCAGCACTCTGCTTACTTACTGTCCTGACTTACCTGAGTTTATTTCTGGAATGTCCTTTCTAAGCTGCCCTCCATCAACATCAACAACTACCAAAAGAAATAATACATCTAAGTTAGTGACTAAGTGACACGAGTTGATATAATTCCCCACTTGGTGACTGATAGTCTTCCACTAACAGAAAAACATTGCATCCTTACCTCTGGCTTCAACAGAGTTTTGGATCTGAAACATAGAAAGTACAGTTTCAAAATCACAGACAAATGAAATTAAATCTCACCCTCATCCCAAGCCAGAAAACGGAGGAGCAGGTGGGAATACCGTAAAGGCATAGGAGCAGGTAACCAGTGCTGTGAAACAACATATCCTCCAGGAATCCATTTCGGAAGACCAGCTGGTGCTACCTGTCAGTGTAGCTATAGCATTCTGCAGGTGAATAGCCTTCAGAAGTAGTGATAAGCATAAGCCATCAAAAAAGTTGAACTTTAATTTTATTAGATATAGCCATAAGCCAATCTGATAAGCAATCTGCCTCCCCATTTTATAACTATTCTTAGCATATTGACCCTTGTAGCAATCAGGAGGTATTTAACTATTTAATATTTCTGTGACTTCTTCAGAGATAATCTCACGCTTTTTTTCTGGTTTCTTGGCCCCATCCTGACGTGAGACCAACAAAGCTGCTGAGTATGGAAATAACACCCACTTCAAAAGAAGAGGCTTATGGTCTGCAACCTGAATAAATCACTTTAAGAGAAGGTTTGCTTGGTGTTTTTTTTGTATTCCTGGAAACATCTTGGTAGATGCAAACAAATTTTTGTTTTCATCTGATTCTGTGGGTAAAGTATCATCTTTAATTTAAAAATAGCATTATTTTTGTAATCAACAGAATGCCAGACAACAACTTCCAGCAAAATATGTTGGTTTGGGTTTTCTCAGGAGATCTTGAAGACTTTGTCTCTCAGAGTAGGAGTACAGCAAGGAGTCCTGGCTCGATCCCTCTCACGTGCCTATGAAGCTGTGTGCTCCCAGCGTTTGCATGGGAATCCCATCCAGGGCTTTCCCTGTGGACACAAATCATGCGGGCTAGGGTGAAGCAGGGCAGGAGAAAGGCCCCTTGGTGAGGAGGGAAGAGCAGGGCTGAGCTTTGCCTCCGACGCTTTGGAGGTTTTCTCCTCCTGGCCACCACATGAAGGGGTTTTGTAGGCTCCTGCACCTCTCTTGCTCCCACACACTTCCTGCACCTCCTCCTCCCATCTTCACACCGCTGCTGCTACCTTTGCCTCCCCTTTGCTCACTTGCCCAGCATCAGGCTGCACCCCCAGCCTTCAGGGGAAGGACTGTCCCGATCTGGCTGTGGAGGGGGGAACAGGAGATATTCAGCAGGGAGCTCCCTGGCCACGCTTTGCAGCTTGCTGGCAGTCTTTCCTCCCAGCCTGTGAGACCCCAGGTGTCCAGTCCTGCAAGAAGCAGGAGGGCTGTTACGGGACAGAAAGGGGGCAGTTGCACCAGGCTGCGGTGGGGGGGCCAGCACTGGCCACCTTGAGAGCCCGGGGTCTCCACAGGTTGCACGCTCGGTACTGCTACCCGCATGGGGCATCCGCCTGGCCCATCCCATCAGTCCAGCGGGATCGGAGAGGGCAGTGAGGTGCCAGCGAGTGCAAAGAAGGAGTTAATCCACATGCCTCGTCAGCATCTTTCCCCCAGAGGCGTGGTCACAAACCGTCCCATAAATCTGGGGCCACAAGAAAGGAAACAAGCTGAATTCACCGAAAAGCATCCACCAGTTCCCAGCCCACCTGTCACAGGAGCAGCAGAATGGGGGTTACAGGGAGAGAAATCGCCAAATCAGCCTCCCAAAACACAACTTGCAGGGGAAGAAAATCCACTAATGGCCAGCTGGCACAAGCCAGCCCTGACTCCTGGACTCAAGGCACAGACTAAAAAAAGGAACAGATTTGCCTCCTTGCCACCCAGTCCCTAAAACTTCCACCCTCTTTAGACATGAAAGCGATGACAACTGCGATACAGAGAAGTGGGTGATTCATTAAATGCTGTTTCTTGCAGCATTTGCAGGCCAGCAGAGCTGTGTCCAGCGCCCATAAGGTTGCTCTTCACACACACACAAGAGGAGTCTGATCACCATCGCAGTCTGATGACTTCATTCCTGACTTTTTGCAGGTCTAAAGGACCTGGAGATCATCTGGCTTCACATGAATTCTTGCATTTTCAGCCTCAAAGTGGGTTGTTTTCCTTAAGGAATTCTCTTTTGAGCTTCCAGACAATATCCATAGACAACATCCATCCATAAGTGCAGTGACTATCTCTAACGTCATCTCAGGCAAGCATGACTGGTTTTAAATGTTCCATAATATTTTTGAATGACTGCATCCAAACCTAGCTGTGACACTGATGTTTTCTAGGCAATATGAAAAATAAAGGGTGGTGAAGATCTCACAAGAACTTTTATTAAAAGCCACTGGAGTATCTGAATGGATTTAATGGTAACATGTGGTAGGTACCATGTTTTGTTGTTGAGATGAACTCCAGGCCTTCTGTAAAAACATTTCAATGCGTTAATGCTGTAGCAAGGTCCTTAGCAAAAAAATGCAAACAGGAGCATGTGATAATAATATTCAAAGAGTAGTGTTTGCATGTGTACCCTCCAGAAAACAAGTGCATCATTCTGAAGAGAGAAAATGCTGATGGTTTATTTCTTGTAGCTATAGAGCTATTTGTCGTGATTTAAATTTTTCCTGATTGCCCCCCAGCATCAGCCAAGATCTAGTTGGTAACTGTGGTCCCAATGTGCAAGGTCCAGTGTGCGAGGTCCTGTACAAACCCAAAGGCTATAAGCAGTCCATGCCCTACAGAGCTTAACAAACTTTGCCTGTTAAAAAAACCCACAGTTTTCAGGACTTCAAGTCATTTGGAAGCTTGAGGTTATTTATTTCAGTGTGGCGGGAACCCAGCGTGGTCCCAGCCCTAAAACTCTTCACACTGCTAGCAGGTTTTGAACCCTGGCACAGGGACTCATGCTTATTTTTGCCCTTTTCCTCTATATGCTTCAACTTAAACCTTTAAAAGAAAGTCCTACTTTTCCTTCATGCCCTCCCCCTACCATGTGGCTCTTCACTTACGACTAAGGCATTACCATTGGGAAAACTAACATGGATTTCAGTGCCCGTAGAAGATCAAAATGAACTCCCGTTTCCAGCATCTTGGTTGAATTTTGCAGCTCCTGGACCCTCGCATGAAAGAGGACAGTGACTCCCCTGACTGTGCTTTGCTGAGCGCACCCTTCTGCGTGAGCATCATAGGTGACAAAGGGACAGAAAAACCCAGATCGTGAATCCTGTCCCATAGTCACTAAATAACGACGTTGTCCACTGCAGAAAAACATCTAAATTGTTTGTGTCACCCAGCACAGCTCTTCTGAACTGAAATTCAAATATTGAAGACTGACACCGATACCAGGTAAGGGAATACCCAGCACATTTACATTCCTGCACCTGCCCTGCTCTGAATAGGAGCAGCACCAAAATCCCCACCACCACCGGCTCTATAAAGCTCCCGTTGCCATACGTGACACTCAGGGAACAGCAGCTGCTAACCTGCGTTAAGCATTGGTGCAACAACCGACTTTTCCAGCACAGCACCGCTACCTATCTTGGAAGATGGAAGCTTGTTACTCTCAAGATAAATTTAATGCCACTTCATACGATGCCATGGCTATGGTCATCATCACACTTCAGGCATTTGCTGGCATGGGGATAAACACTTTCATTGTTTCTGTGCTTTGTATTGCTTGGGTCAAAAAGAAAAGCTTTAACTCTAATGAGAAGATCTTGCTGTTTCTGGGATGCTCTAGGTTTTGGTATTTGTGCATCACATGGGTATATTCCTTTCTTTCAATAATTTATCCCTGGTGCTTTTATGTTCACCCCATACCCCAACTATTTGCAGCTATTCAAACCTTTTTAAATTCTTCCAACTTGTGGACTTCTGCCTGTCTTTGTGTTTTTTATTGTATAAAAATTGCAAATTTCAGGCACATCTTCTTCATCTACCTGAAAGTAAAAATTGACAGGATCGTGCCATGGCTCCTGTTGGGTTCAGTGCTTGTATCCCTGGTCATCTGCATCCTTATCTACCGCACCACCGATGAAGTGCGCAACCTCAATTCCACCACCCCGGGAAACTTCTGGAAACTGAGTGTCCGAATGGATGAACATTTTTTCCCTGTTTTTTTTATCAGCGGCTTCTCATTTGCAACTGCATTCATGGCAGTAATCTTTTCTGCCCTTCTCCTCCTCTTTTCTCTCTGGAGACACAAATGCAAGATGCAGACAAACTCAGTGAAGAACCTCAGCATGGATGCCCATATCAAAGCCATGAAATCTATTCTGTCCTTTTTCTTCATTTACAGCATTAACTTTACATGTTTTGTCTTGACACTGATTTATGCCACGAAGAATGAAAATCCTGTGATGTTTCTCATTTTAGTATTTCAGTATGCTTTTCCAGCTGTTCATTCCCTTATTCTGATTTTCAGCAATCCCAAACTGGAAAAGACACTGCTAAGGACTCTGCCCTGCGTGAAGTGCAAGGTTTGCATGAGGCAGGAACTGTAATAAAAGCTGGCGCCTGTTAAAAATGTTGGTATTTTATTATAAAAAACAAGTAATTTAATCTCTAATGCAACTCTCCAGCCAGTGCAGATGATACAGATGTTCTATCTTCACCATCTAAGTTAAGAAAACTTCATTAAGATTCTGTGAACTAAATTATTATGAGTTTAAAAGGTTATTATTATAATTTGATTTAGATAATCCTTTGAGTTAAGTTATTGTCAATAACAAAGTAATTTAGACCTCATACATGGGCTAGCTGCCAAAGGGGAAAAACAATACTGCAAACCTTGTAAAAATGCTTTGGTATTTGCCGATTGAAACTACTTAAACTAAACAACATGTTTATATCTATTTTGTTTCACATTTATTTCTGCTGTGGCTGTGTACTTTGTAATATTATGAGTGGTTACTGACTTATAAACAGCAACACAGAACCGGCCTCAGGGTGGGCAAGGGGGGTGGAGAGCCCACTTCGACGTCAGCCTTATGTGTCCTCTCTCTGCCCCACTTCATGCAACTGCTCTCCTGGTCCGCTTTTACTTTTTTACAAGATCTGCTTTTACCAATGGACGTCGGATCGGTAAAACACCGAGGGAAGGTGGGTTTTGTGCAAAGTGCGCTGTGGAATACAGTCATGCTTTCATCTCGCAGTGACCCACGGGCAGATGTATGGGTCCAGGCGCTGGCAGCTGGGGGGTCCAGGGGTATCTCTGTGAGGCAGGGTCAAGGCTGCCCTGTGCTGGGGAAAGCCAGTTCCAGCCAGCTCCAATGGACCCACCGCAGGACACAGCTCAGCCCATCACTGACGCTGGTGGCTCCTCTGGGAAAATATATTTAAGAAAGGGCAAAACCACTGCCCGGCAGGGAGGAGTGAGGAAAATTGTGAGAAACAGCCCTGCAACACACAGGGTCAGAGAAGGAGGGGGAGGAGGTGCTCCAGGTGCCGGAGCAGGGATTCCCCTGCAGCCCATGGAGAGGACCATGGTGAGGCAGGCTGTCCCTCTGCAGCCAGTGAAGGTCCATGGTGGAGCAGATATCCACACTGCAGCCCGTGGAGGACCCCACGCCGAAGTAGGTGGGTGTGCCCTGAAGGACTGCAGCCCATGGAGAGCCCACGCTGGAGCTGGCTTATCCTGAAGGACTGCAGCCCATGGGAGGGACCCATGCTGGAGCAGGGGAAGAGTGTGAGGAGGAAGCAGTGGAAGAGACAACGTGTTATTGTTGTGGTTAAACCCAGCTGGGAACTAAGCCCCCCCCAGCCGCTCGCTCAATTCCCCCACAGCGGGATGGGGGAGGGAATCGGAAGGGTAAAAGTGAGAAAACTCGAGGGTTGAGATAAAGACAGTTTAATAGGGAAAGCAAAAGCCGCGCACTCCAGCAAAGCAAAACAAGGAATTCATTCACTCCTTCCCATGGGCAGGCAGGGGTTCAGCCATCTCCAGGAAAGCAGGGCTCCAGCACACATAACAGTTACTTGGGAAGACAAACGCCATCACTCCGAATGTCCCCCCTTCATTCTTCTTCCCCAGCTTTACATGCTGAGCATGATGCCATATGGTATGGAATAGCCCTTTGGTCAGCTGGGGTCAGCTGTCCCAGCTGTGTCCCCTCCCAACTCCTTGTGCCCCCCCAGCCTACTCGCTGGTGGGGTGGGGTGAGGAGCAGAAAAGGCCTTGACTCTGTGTAAGCACTGCTCAGCAGTGACAAAAACATCCCTGAGTTATCAACACTGTTTCCAGCACAAATCCAAAACATAGCCCCATCCCAGCTACTATGAAGAAAATTAACTCTATCCTAAACCAGCACAGTTACAAACTGACCACAACCCCCATTCCCTGTCCCCCTGTGCCACTCAGGAGGAGGAGATAGAGAAGTTGGGAACGAAGGAGTGAAGTTGAGCCTGGGAAGAAGGAGGGGTGGAGGTAAGGTGTTTTAGTTTTGTCTTTGTTCCTCGTCATCCTCTCTACTTTCAATTGGCAATAAATTAAACTGATTTTCCCCAAGTCGAGTCTGTTTTGCCCGTGATGGTAATTAGTGAGTGATGTCCCTGCTTTTACCTCGACCCATGAGCTTTTCCATCTTATTTTCCACCGATGTCCTGTTGAGGAGCGAGAGTGAGGGAGCGGCTGGGTGGGGGTCTGGCAGCTGGCCAAGGGCAACCCACCACAGCAGGTTACCTAAACATGAAATAGTTCCAGCATGAACAGAGCAGAACCTGAATTGTTCATTTCCTTCACCAGCTCAGGCCCAGAGGGACATCTTACTTCATGCCAAGCGCCAAGCGTGCATTTTTCATGCATCTCGGCAGGTTTTGTTTCTGCTTTTGTTTTAAAACACTCACCCAGGAGTACATTTGCCAGGTGTGGAGCCCAAACCTCAGAGGCCTCCCGAAGCTCTGCAGAGTTCAGATATACCCAAAATGATCTCCAGGGAGTCATCTCAGGTGTAGCATCAGCCCTGCTGGACATGGATTCACTCTGTAAGAAGCCCTTGAGCTTTCTCTCTGCTGTGTCTTTGAGAACAACCTTGAATGTATTTCTACTAGCAGAAGGCTTCTCAGACCTTCTTTTCCCCCAATAGAGGAGATGTGGTTGTCTTGTAGGACAACGTGTGAAGGACTCACTAATTTCTATGTACTCTGTATTAGAAATGAACACAGAGGAAGAGTTTCTGCTCAGAGAACATGAGTGGCCCGGGGATGCTAATCTGAAAAGTTGAAGTGAAGGCGAAAAATCTTAGTTTGTAACCTTTTTATTTTAAGGGTTGCCTTTTCTGTGGGCAAAAGAGCACTCCCTTCCCTCTTCCTCTCCATCCCCACGAAAATGAAAGGGGAAGAGGTTAATAAGAAAGTATAAGAAAGTGTTTTCAAGCCATTAGCTTTCAATCTTTTCTGGCTTTTCCTCCAGTAATAAAGCAAAAAACTAGATTCATGTTGTTCCGCTAAAAAGAAAGGGCTTGAGTCATCTGATCAAAATTAGACGCTCGGAGCACATTGCCTTTAGCTGTTTGCCTTTAGCTGCAATTCAGCTCAGATGTCAAACTCCACTGAGTCCCACCTCCACAGTAGGAGACACTGCACCACCCACGTTTCCTGAGGGAGGCAGGTCTTAAACATCTCATCTGGACACATGTCCCCAGCTGAAAGGCCTTTAAAGGACAGGCACCACCACACCTCCCTTCTTTCCCCGCTGTTGCTCAGTGCAGTTGATCCTTTAGCATAACAGTCCCAATCACTTTCACAAAAAGACCATGGAAATTCCTTCTTACTTCCTACATCCCATGCAACACCATCCCTCAAAATCTCACATACCACAAGACTCGGCAGGCAAAACCAACATCTTGCAGATGTTCTCACACAAAAGAATGCAGCCCCAGCAAACCATGCTGAAGATACTTTCTTCCATCTCCATGAAACCCCCGTGAACATGATGCCCAACACAGCATCACCCTCCCCCGCCATGCCCTAGCCCCATCCAGCTGGCACTGGAGGAGACAGGTTATAAAACACCACAGCCGTAGTGCACAGCCCATATGCTGAAGTTGCTCTCTGGGAGACGCAATGATGTGCCCAGCTCTGGGGAAAATGTTCCTCAGCTACAGTTCCACCAGCTGGCCTCAGGGCTAGAAACAGGCCTGTTTAGTTTATCAGCATGGCAATAAGCACTCTGTCCCATGTATGTCTCCACTTGCATTGCCACTAATTCAACAGCCAGGCCAACTGTGAATGGAGCTGATGTTTCATATGGCTTGGAAAGTGCAAATGACAAAAGGCAAAGCTGGAGCTTGACTTGTTTGCCCAAATATAGGCATCTCGAGTCATCTGAGAAGTCCTAGGGTATCTGAGACACCTGCACGGGGTTGGGAGCTACAGCACAGGATCTTCTGGAGACGTACAGGGTCAGCCTCGGTACTCCAGAGCATCTCAAGTGGCATTAGACACCTCTGTGTAGATGGCTGAATTAGTCCCTGGAAATCTGGGAGAGGGAGATGGATCACAGAGTTGTTGGTTACGATTGGAATGCCTGAGTGTTGTGTGGAAGGTGTGGAGGACACCTGTAACCAAGGCACTCCACAAGCACCAGGTTTGGGTAGTGGAGGGGAAGCAGAGGGTAAGGGAGGCAGACACATAAGGGGAGGGGAAGCAGACACATAAAAGATGTCAGAAGTCAATACGAACGGCTGCCCAGTGCTGGCATGGTCTGGAAAACTGCTTTGGGTCAAATTCAAAACATTTTTTATGATTGAGAAGTGAAACAGTTAAGAATGCTTTTGCCATGGAAAGTGCTGATGAGCAGAGGGCTAGCTCAGGATGGTTCCAGTGCATTCCTACAAGCATAGACATAAAAGTGGCCGGGGGCACTGCTAAAAATAAAGCAGTGCTCTGACTGTCTTGGCAGTCACAGATGTCTGAAAGCAGCAATGAGGGAGCCTGTTTTCCCTCTTGCTGGGCCAGGAAAGGTAAATACAGGCTGTTAGACTCATGTGTCCAGCAAAAGGTCAACATCAGAGTCTCCCCTTCAGCCAGGAGAAGCAACTACAGCCCACTCCCAAAGAAAAGAGAGAGGCACCAGCAGAGGCTATGAGCCCCTATAGAGGGGCTCCTGGTTGACTCAGGACCAGAAGCAAACAAGCAAAGGCCACGGACATCACCAGAATGAGCAGAACCACAGTCCCAGATGCTTTCATGAATCAATTAGGAGCAAAACCATTTCCCTCTCAGACAATATGGGTAATTGCTGTCATTTCTGTACATTTATACACAGAATCACACAGAATCACACAGAATCATATAGGTTGGAAAAGACCTTTAAGATCATCAAGTCCAACCATAAACCTAACACTGCCAAAAACCACCACTACACCATGTCTCTAAGTACCTCATCCAAACGTCCTTTAAATACCTCCAGGGATGGCGACTCAACCACTTCCCTGGGCAGCCTGTTCCAATGCTTGATAACCCTCTCGGTGAAGAAAAATTTCCTAATATCCAGTCTAAACCTCCCCTGGCGCAACTTGAGGCCATTTCCTCTTGTCCTATCACTTGTTACCTGGGAGAAGAGACCGACCCCCACCTCTCTACAACCTCCTTTCAGGTAGTTGTAGAGAGCGATGAGGTCTCCCCTCAGCCTCCTTTTCTCCAGGCTAAACAGTCCCAGCTCCCTCAGCCGCTCCTCATCAGACTTGTGCTCCAGACCCTTCACCAGCTTCGTTGCCCTTCTCTGTACACGCTCCAGTACCTCAATATCCCTCTTGTAGTGGGGGGCCCAAAACTGAACACAGATACGTTTCAGTGACTTAGAGTATTAGTATATTTGAACATCTTCTGAAGTTTTCTGATATTGACACATATAGACACACAGACAGAAGCACTTCTACCTGTTCCCTATTAATGACAATATTTACAGTACATCACGAAACGCATTCCTGTGTCCATCTGCTTCTCCTGTTCGTCCGTATTTCACCCTGCAGATGCACCCGAGGTCTGCCAGTGTCTTTGCTGCGCATGAGAACCTTTGCAGGTTCTCAGTGGCACCAAAAAGGCAGGGCACACTACTGCTTCCCCCTTTTCTTTCGATTTTTCTTTTGAGCAGAGGATGTGTAGTTCTCTCGAGAACACGGTGGGTTTCTCTCAAGCTCTTCTTTCTTGAGTTCCCAGTCTTCATCTCTCTGGTCTAAGGGGATTCCTTTCGTTGCGGCTGTCCTGCGGTAGTTTCTGCTCTCCACCTCTGCTCTGAGGAAGAAAGCAAGAGTGCATCGTCAGATACTGAGCACAGCACGGTCGCGCCACCGTTCATGAGCGGCCCGTCTACAGGAACAGGGGATCGTGTATCGGTATGGTCCAAACACTGTTGTCAGCAATACATGAGAAAACACCGAGGCTCCAAATGCAACAGCATTCATCGCCCCAAGCCACCAGGTACTCACTGAGAGCTGGGCTGAAGTGGGAAATCTTTGGTAAGGATCTACGGTGAGACCGGACTTTTATCATTGGAAGCATAATATTAACCATGCAAAGCTCTCAAAGACTGATCTTGTGAATTTGTGTGCAATTAAATAGACTTAAGCACATTTAATGCAATTGTACATGGTATATTAACTCACTGCAACCACAACGTTTCTATTTTCTTTTATTTTTTTTTTACTGCTCATTCATAAGTACTAGAAATTCTTAATGCCAAAATATCAGATCTGAAGACGACTGGAATTTGGGAGGATTTGTACATAGTTATTCTTTACAGGTGACCTTTTAACATCAGAAATTATTTTACAGGTGACCTTTTAACATCAGAAATTATCTAATCCTAATCCAATTCAGACCTGAAATTTTGCTAAACTTTGCATTCAAATCCAGAACTAAAGTTGACAATTCATCCCCATTTCCGTTTTTTAAATAACAACTTGAATTAAGCAATGTCATAGAAATAAGGCTGTGCTGTGGAGGTTCAAATTTTGCATGGGAAAACATTATGAAGATACCGTTTTCCCCAGCCCAATATCTCCATATGTAAATCATTCACCACTCTCCTCTGGTTGCTGGGGTTTTTAGCTGTGTTTTTCAAGTTGTCTCCATGATTTTAAGCATGTGAAACCTGTGGATGTCAGACAATGAACCATCATCCATCCAGACCCTGGGACTTCCAAGTCAGCAGTGAGTTTGCTCTTGGCATCTGTGATTTACCGAAGTCCTCATTTTTTGGTGATATTCATATATTTTCTATTAAGCAAACACAGTCCTAGATCTTCAGTGAAGGACACTGTACAAACTAACCTGAAAATAAACATGCTTCACTGTAGTTTTCCTTATAGCCTTGAAATATCGATGATTTTCAATACACTCCCCATTGTAAACAACCAAAGCAAATTAAAAACTACTTTAATCAAGACCAAAATGGATACAGTCCTTTGACCAGTAATTTTTTTTTAATCATCTCAGTTACGGTTTTGTTAATCGCAGCTCTTAAATGTATATCCTGTTATGTGTTGTTAACTTTCTCTTTACAATCTCTATACATGCCTGGCACCAACACAGCCAATTATCTTGGAAAGAAGTGACCCCAAACTAAAGAATAGATAGATATTTCTGCATTTTGTAGGCACTGAGGAACTTTAGAAGAATGAGTATGTATGTCTATCCTTCATGTCCAAATCATACAACATAGAATCATTGAATAGTTTGGGTTGCAAGGGACCTTTGAAGACCATCTAGTCCAACCACCAAGTTTCAAGTCACTGAAAGATAAATTGATTCTCTTTCAAAAAATAGCAAAAGCAAACAAATAACACCTTCTTTTCTCTCTCACACCAATGGTAAGCAGGAGAAAGTACAGAAAAACCAGGAACCACTGCAGTGGGTTGACTTTGGCCAGCTGCCACACGCCCACGCAGCCGCTCTTTCACTGTCCCTCCTCAACAGGAGAGGGGGAGAAAGATGGAAAAGCTCACGGGTAAAGATAAGGACAGGGAGATCACTCACCAATTACCGTCACAGGCAAAAAAGACTTGTGGAAAATCAATTTAATTTATTGCCAATTGAAAATAGGGTAGGATGGTGAGAAACAAAGATAAAACTAAAACACCTTCCTCCCACCACCCCACTTCTTCCTAGGCTCAACTTCACTCCTTCATTCCCAACTCCTCTACCTCTTCCCCCCAGGCAGCACAGGGGGATGGGGAATGGGGGTTGCAGTTGGTCCATAACACGTTGTCTCTGCCACTCCTTCCTCCTCACACTCTTCCCCTGCTCCAGCATGGGTCCCTCCCATGGGCTGCAGTCCTTCAGGATAAGCCAGCTCCAGCATGGGCTGCTGCTCCTTCAGGGCATGTCCACCTACTGCAGCACGGGGTCCTCCATGGGCTGCAGGTGGATATCTGCTCCACCATGGTCCTCCACGGGCTGCAGGGAGACAACCTGCATCACCATGGTCTTCTCCACGGGCTGCAGGGGAATCTCTGCTCCGGCACCTGGAGCACCTCCTCCTCCTCCTCCTCCTCCTCCTTTGACCCTGGAGTTGCGGGGATGTTTCTCACACTTTTTCCCTCACTCCTCACTGCCGGGCAGTGGGGTTTTTTCCCCTTTCTTCAACATGTTTCCCAGAGGTGCCACCAGCATCAGTGATGGGCTGAGCTGTGTCCTGCGGTGTGTCTGGCACAGAACAGCCCTGACCTCTCCTCACAGAGACCCTCCTGCGCTCCCCTGCCACCAGCACCCGGGCACGGACATCCCAGTTGTACATCTTGTCCAAGAGAAGACAAACCCTTTTCTCCTACTGCAGAGGTCTGGTTTTGTAGGTACTCAGTATTTATGGAGCTCTGTCAAAAATACCCCCAAATATTGGGAAAAATTCCTTTTTTTTCTGTCATACAGCAGCACTGTTACATCAGCGCAACGCTGTCCTGGCCGAGAGCACGGAGCAAAGCCAGTGGCTCCACACAGTGATGCACTGCATCGTGTGGGCTTACATATTTATACACACACACACAAACATATGTATGTGGGGGTGCATATAATACATATATATGTATATATATGCCCTGGGCTTAGATGGCAGGAGCCTTTGGTGCAGTTTCAGTGCTCGGCACTTTGCAGAGCGGCTGGCAGCAGGCACGAGCCGCGGGTGTCTGTGTCACCTCGGTGCCGTTCTTGGCAGCTCTCGCAGCATCCAGGGTAAAGCTCTTCTCATGCAAAAAAAAAAAATCCGATGCAAACGATACGTTTGTTGCTCAGAAGCAGCTGTGTTTTGAAGGCCGTTTCCTATTCTTTGCATGCCCATGCAAACCTCGATGAATGGTACGGATACTCTGTAGCAGAATATTCCTAATATTTACATGTTAATAATATTTACATATTGACACACGTGTATTTCCATGTTGATGCAAACTGTCCCCAGCACAGAGCAGTCGCTCAGCCCAGGTAGGCAAGCTTCTGTTCATGCAGCCAGCAGCACCTGGGGTCAGCCACACGGCCTGCAAGGATCACGGTGACGCTAGAGGGGTCCGAACTGGGATTTAGGAAGGCTTTGGATGCTCATAGCCCTGTTTAGATATGCACGTCAGCCCTGCATTTGGCACAGGCTGTTATTTTAAAAATTGCCTTTTCTCTCTTTTTGCATGACAGGCAAATATCCAAAGCTGACGGTGATGCTCTGTAACAAAATATCCCTCATATTTACATACCGATACCACAGACACCGGGGGCGGAGGGCAGACCTACTCTGTGCTGCGCGGCATTAGCAGGCAGACACGCTCACTTCATTTTCTGCCTGCAGGGCACATGGGCGCTGCCCAGATGTGCTCCTGCCAGAGCTGCGGAGCCCTGCCTGACCACGGACATCACCTCTGGGACCTTCTGCACACCTGAAGGAGCAGAAGGTAATCGTGATTATACTACAAATGCCACTAATTCCTCTTAGGTACCTCCAAGTTTGCTGACGTGAGGAGGCGAAACTGTTGCATGAGGGTGAAGGCATCCGCTGTGTTCGTATATTATAGTGGTTGGGCTTAAAAAAAGGGTTCAGCCGGCAACTAAGCCCCCCCCAGCCGCTCGCTCACTCCCCTCACAGTGGGATGGGGGAGAGAATCGGAAGGGTAAAAGTGAGAACACTCGTGGGTTGAGATAAAGACAGTTTAATAGGGAAAGCAAAAGCCGCGCACTCCAGCAAAGCAAAACAGGGAATTCATTCACTCCTTCCCATGGGCAGGCAGGGGTTCAGCCATCTCCAGGAAAGCAGGGCTCCAGCACACATAACAGTTACTTGGGAAGACAAACGCCGTCACTCCAAATGTCCCCCCTTCCTTCTTCTTCCCCAGCTTTCTATGCTGAGCATGACGCCATATGGTATGGAATAGCCCTTTGGTCAGCTGGGGTCAGCTGTCCCAGCCATGTCCCCTCCCAGCTTCTTCTGCACCTGGCAGGGCACGGGGAGCTGAAAAGTCCTTGACCAGTGCAGCAACAACTAAAACATCTCTGTATTATCAACACTGTCTTCAGCACAAATCCAAAACATAGCCCCATACCAGCCACTATCAAGAAAATTAATGCTATCCCAGCTGAAACCAGGACACTGGTGATAAACTCTTGGCTGCCCACAGGCTGCATTACAGCTATGAGGTGATCATACAGCCTTCGTGTGTCTTATAAAATGTCCTAGGTATGGGCATTCAGTTCTCCCAGCCACCCTCCTGGCTGAGCCATGCAGCCGCAGGCTCTGAAAGACAAGTTTTCCACCTTAAATTAGTCATTCATCTCAGAAAACCCTCCATCAGCTACATGAGTCGCCCTAGGCTATTGCCTAGGTGGCTCAGACCGGGGTGTCAATCATCCTGTCAATCATCCTGTCAATCATTCTCCCAGCCACCTCCACCGGCGCCTCTGCCTGCCGCGGGCATTGCCCTTGGCATCACCCAGGCGGTTCCCCCACCCTTGCTGTCACCTCACCACCACGGCTCTGGTGCACAGCCAAGCGCACGGCAAACGCTACAGACTTGGCAGGACTCGATAAGCGGGATTTAATGGTAAGATTAGTGGGAAGATGACAGCATTGAATAGGTAAGCAATTGCTATAAATGATTAAATGAGGGGAAGAGGTCTGCAGACCTTTCATTCTCCAGGGAAGACAATATTTACCTCTCCTGATATAGAACCTAAGCAAGCCAAGACCTGAGAACAGTATAAAAAGAAAACCCTCCTCTGGAAGCAAATGCCCCATTCTCAAAGAACCGGCAAACCTGAGCTTATCCCAGCTAGGGCCTAAGTAGTGAAAAAGGCTAATTAGCAAAGCTTAGGTATCATCTGCTGCTTGTTGTTTAAATGTCTTTAAACAGAAGGTCTAAGGGCAATAAGAGCTGATTCCTCTGTGTGGAAGGAAGCCGGTGAATAGTGAGGGTTTGCGGCGTGTCAGCTCCATAAACAGCGAGGCTTTAGCTGTGAGGTGTCCTGGATGTGGGGTGGGCAAGTAAAATGCAAAGGTCCCATCAGCTTCTGTAATAGCCAGAGCTTAGAAACAGGAACGTATGGCTCCCCTAGAAAATTTTTTGAGCTCTGTACAGGGGGGTGTCTCTTCCTATGGAAGGGCACTGATGCTGTGTCAAGACCGAAGGTGGGCATGGAACATTTCAGCAGGAACCAACAAGCTGTAGAAGTACAGCAAAAGGACAACAGTACCTACAGACAGGTTTCCGTGGACTAATGAAAGGTGGTATTTGGTTGGCACTGGCCACCCCAGACATTTGCCCAACCACCGTGCCTGATTCTGAACTTGGCAGCTCTTGTGCTGAACTGGCAAACTGGAGACTTTGAGTTGGATATGTATCTATAAAAAAAAAATCCATGATTTATATGGTCCCAAAGCAGTCTTGAGAATGTGGCAGCGGTACAAAAGATACCAGTTAAGGACTATGGTGGGACTGTAAATTCACAGAAAAATGCAGGGGAGGAAAAGCCTTTGCGTGCTCTCAGCACCTCAGGGTCCGGCATGTGCCGGTTTCACAAGCGAAATATTTAAATACCAGGTAGCGTGTGGGACTACACTTTGCACTGAACAAGCTGGTTAGCCTCTGGTGATCTGTCCCACTGCTTTAGAGAGATGCAGGTATGGGACACAGCTCAGACCTCTGGAGGACAGCATCCTGATCCAGGGAAACAGCTTTGCAAGGATGAAAATATCCATGAGCCAAATCAGTGGCTGAAAAAGAGGAATGGTAATTGGGAACCCTTTAAAAGCGTATTACTCGTTGCGTATGGTGCCACAGTAATACCTGTAGAGAGTTAAGACAATAAGGAGTTTTCCAAAATTTGGAAGTAATATGTGGCCATCCTATTAACAGATCAAATGGTATAATTTTAAATAATTATGTAGAAAAAAAGGATGGGGCTCTGTTCTCTACTACAAGAGAAGTCAAGTGATATACATACACTAACATGACCTCCTACAGGGCTGTTCTTAAACAATTCAACCTGTGTATTCAGTATTCACCACCCTAAGGGGTTAATCCTTGTTAGTTCTTGCTTTCATTTCCATTGCTTAATAATCGCTCTGTAATATCCCTATAAAAACAATGATGTCACGAAGTGGTAATGATTTTGAAAACATACCAAGGCAAACCATAGAAGGCAGTGGAATAAATTAATGTCTTCCCAAGGGCTTCCTCGTGACAAAGACCCCACTTTGATAGGCTCTAGGTGGAAAGATAAGTAACACACGTATTCTTTCTGGTCCTCTATATAGCAGTCAATTTAATTTTCGTTGCTGGAGCCCCATCAGCTGCCGCAGTGGGACCGGCCATTGCTACTCACGTTTCTAAGAACCTGCAGCAGTCTTGGTGACCGTAGATTTCCGCAAGCCTCCTGGGAGTGTCGCCGAAGAGGTCAGCCGCGTCCATGGCAGCGTGCAGGGAATGAAGGGTGCGAAGCACCCCCAGTCTCCCCGACTCGGCAGCGAAGTGAGCCGGAGTCCAGCCCACGTCGCTCCGCAGGCAATGCCGGGCGCCGTGATCCACGAGGAGCTTGACCAGCTCCGATTGCCCTGGCGTTGGGCAGCAAAACAGGGAGAGAAGATGCACCTGCGTTAGACTTTATACCTTCAGGATGCAGAAGATGGTCACACACAGTTGGTCATCATTCCCTCAGTCATGTAACGATGGATTTTACCCACGACCTGGCCATTGGATTTATCAAATAAATGATACTCATTAGAAAATGCTGATTTTTTTCCCAAACTAGACTGCTTCCAGACGGAAGCATTTTACAACAAAAACAACAATACAATCAAAAAGCTTTCTACTTATTTCTGACAGCACATCTCAATTAGTCATTGACCAATTGGCTATTGACTATTTTGTTGTTTCATTTTGGTTTTTAGTTCAACGCAAAATAAAATTTAAACATTAAAAAACTGGAAAACCTGTGAACAGCTTTACTAAAACAAAGGTTTGTTTGATAGGAGATAGAGAAATTACTTGTTTTCATTCACCTTCATATTTTTCTAACTTGTGGAATTGCTTAAAGAAGCAACAAAAGTTATTTCTACCCCACTTCACATTGCCTTGACTGAGCTAGATTGTTCCCAATGGCACCTAGGCCATGCCAGTCTCTCATCATCATTTTCTTAAATAGCTCAGTTCCCTTTGCTGCTGCCCAAATGAGGAATAATCCATCAGGGCAAAAGTAAGACATGGTGTCAAGTCTAAACCAGCAAATCACACACTTGCTTTCTGAGCAAAGACAGATGCCATGATGTGAGATCCCAACGTGTAACAAACACCCTCGCACGGAGCAGTACAGGTCCAGTTTCCCATTTTACACTGGGTACAATTATACATTATATATTGTTGCATTCATCTCTTTTCTGGGCTGCAAAGGGATCTCTGACTTTAACAGACACTTTTGATGGTGAAGGACCAAATGGGAGCTGCCAACAACTCTGGTCCTGTCTTGTTCATTCAACCAGCTGGGATAAAGGGAGGGCAATGTAAAACACACTGTAATTATTTTGTTCTATTGGGTTTGATAAATACCTGGTATAAATACAGTGGGTTTGACTTTCTGCTCATTCGTGCAGGTGTACACGAGTACTGCACTGTATGTATGTCACCTCTATGTATGTCACCTGCACTGTATGAAGTCACCTCTTAGAAAAGTAATGCAGGGGACACGCAGACATGCTATATGTACGTATCATGTAAGTTGTAAATTTTCACGTGACCGAAAAAAAAGCTAAAAAATCCCTTTGATGGTAATCCCATAAATTGTTTTGGAGGCAAAGTTCCCATTTAAATTGGTATTTTTCTCTTTTTTGCTCATTAAGGACAAAATGATCAGCTACAAGCTGTGACTATCGCCAGCACTAATTGCCGTCATAGCAAGATGTCGTTACAATCAGCATCACCTTTTACGACGCCAGCTCGCCGAGGTAACAGAGCAGGGGGTGTCCTTACCTTTTGCAGCAGCCCAGTGCAGTGGGGTCCTGTCATGCCAGTCGACATCCTTGTGATTTGGATCGCAGCGCCCTGTCCTCAAAATCTCATCCACCAGGTCGTAGTCCCCCAAAGCCACGGCTTCGTGGAGCTCTGTCATGCTGCAGACTTCAGAAAGGTGCCTGGTAAAAGAGCGGTGGTCGTTTAGTGGGTGCTCACTGATGTATCAGCTCCTCTCAAGAGCAATTTTGACAGATCAAGCAGCATCTGGATTCAAAATGAGACATGCACTGTGAGAAACCAGGATTTATCCAAAAATAAGGAAAAAGAAATGAGAAGAAAAAAAAAATTATAATTTATCTTCGAACCAGCGCTCACAGACTGATGGTGACGTTTGGTTTGCAGTCATGGAAATCTGGGGCAAAGCGCAGCCCTTTATGTAAAGGACTCGTCGATAAAATCATGTTGCATTTCTCAAGGATGTTGCTAACAAACAGCCAGCTCAGGCCAAACATTGACCACGGGTCTGTTGGCACTCACTTACCATGGAAACTGGCTCCTCCCTTGCCGATGCTGCAGATCCGTTATTGGTAGCATTTTATTGCAATGAAAGAAATGTCTGTGCAAGCATCTCCTGACGTTCTTTGGTGCAAATAATTGAGCTATGGCATGTTGCTTAAAAATCTCGTCTCCATAGCCGTGCCTTGCACTTTCCAGTCCCATACAACAGACCTCTGTCAAGGAACGCAAGCAGATCTTTGGCCCCTGCAAGGCTGTGGATTTCAGAAATTATCCCTGTGCTAGGGGATATTTCCTAGCTGCTTTGCTGGCAGGGAATTTAAGCAGCTTGCAAGGATCACTATGTTACCCCATCATCCTGAGGATGGAAACACTGCAATATTTTCTCCAGTCTGGCCAAATCAGTGGGGAGAAAACTTGCATTCCTATATTGACAGCTGGTCTTGAGCTAATTAGTCCAGTCCCCCTCATAAAATAGAAGAGTTTTAGGACTTCCTCCAGCTTTTGCATTGCATTTACTTCATGGAGTAATTTTCACAGATTGAAAAGAGTGCCATTTCCCTGTTCAGCATGCTGGAAAGGACCAACACTGGAGCTTGCAGAGGCTGGTGTGAGGGAAGGTTTGCAATCCTAGGGGCTACATCCTGGGAGCCAGAAGTGGATGGGACCATTTCCCTGCTCCCAGATCCCATAAACTTCCCAACCACATCCCAAATCCAGGCTGGAAGGACACACCACCATCTCTACCCTGCCTTCTTGTAAGAAAAAGATGAGATACAAAGGTCAGAGGGAATCACAGCCTGCTTCAGTAGGTCCCCTGACTTCGGTGGTCGGACTGTGTAGACCAGATCCAAGAGAAAGACCCATACATGACTTCTACTGAGTTTGACTCCTGCACAGCTGGGAATATCTGAATATATTTAAAACTATGATAAACTTTGGAGCCCCTCAGTGGGCCACAAAAGTATCATTGGCTTTGGCACGTCTCTGTTACTTTAACCATGCATGCACCACCTCCTCCTCCTCATTGCCTCTCACTAACCTCGAAGAACCTGTTCCTTTAGATTAAACAGAGATCTTCAGAGTTGTGCTCCAAGACCTTTCATCAGCATTAAATCTATCCTGAAAATGTTACACTTTAACGCATCCAGCCCGTCACTGAAATGAGTGCTGGACAAAAGTACAGGAAAAAAAAATCTTGAACCTTTTCATTCAAATTTCTTACTCTTTTCCAAGGAAATGCCACCAAAATTCAAAGTTTAAAAATACAACTTAAATTTCAAGCACCTTTGTGCTCTGCTAGCTTCAGATCATACCCGCACACAGACATGCAAAGGGAGAGGAAGAGAAGCCCGTGATCCCAGCCCAGGAGCTCACCAGCTCTCCAGGGAGACAGTCCACGGGTGCAGCTTCATAAGCGATTTAGACCAAGCCAAATTTTACCTTCCCTCCCTCCCCTGCTGCCTCCCTTTGCTTGCCTTGAAGCTCATATGGCTGTTTCATCAGCTGGATCAACCTGTTGGTGTCTCAGAAAACTAATCTTTTATTATTGGTGCTGGTTTTAGGGTTAATTCCCTAAACGCAGTGTTATCGAGGGGGCAAACGCCGGGGCTGTGCAAAGTGGGGGTGGGTGCAGATCCGCCCGTCAGTAGGGACCTGCGCTTGATCCACCTTAAACCGCTCCAGAAGTTGCACCCAAAGGTGGGATCGGCTTCCTTAGGGTGTTGTTATCTCGTAAGGCCAGAAGAAAAGATTTGGATTTTTATGGAGGGACCTCGAGCCAAAGGTCTCCCCTCCTCGCCCAGCCGTAAGCGTTGCAGCTCCTCCGCGGAATGCTGCAACCCAGACGGGGGGATTTTCTCACGGGGATCCCGGTGCTCGATCCAGCTGTACGCCACCACGCTCGGCAGCACGGCGAGGAAAGCCAGAAATTCACAGCCACATGCAAACAAGCCCGTGTATAAACCCGTCCCTGCCATACAAAGGCACAGCCCAGCACCTAAGCAGCCACAGGGTCCTCTGGGGCGTGCAGTGTTTTTTGGGGATGGCTCCATGCCGGAAACTTGTTTTCCAGGCCCCGGGAAGATCTCTCCCAGAAAGATTGTCTCATCTGAAAACTAAGGCAAAGTTTGGTCCCTCCCCTTCAGGGAGAACCCGGCAGTCGGTCTGCCCGCAAGACAGACGTCCTCCTGCCGGAGCAGCCACCTCTCGCCTGGCTCCGGAGGCCCGTGGGTGGCCGGAGGGTCCATCCTGCTCCTCGGGCCAGCGGGACGGGAGCGGAGGGCAGCCGGGACACCGCACACCAGGTACGTGGAGCGCCAGGCACTGCTAAAGGGGGGAAAAAGGGTCATGGGGAGGAGCGACGGTGGCACGAAGGGGATTTTTTAAGGTAGTTTCTGCGCAGCCCCCGCACTGCAGCCAGTGCTCCCGCTCCCCGGCTTCAGCCTGCTCTTCCCGAGCCTGTCCCCGACCCTCGAGGGCTCATGCTCCTCCGCTTCCTCCCTCCCAGCCCCTTATCTGGCCCCAAATCCCCGCGTGTCCCTGCGGAGGGGTGGGATTCGCTCCGGCTAAGCTGCAGGGGGGGATACGGTGGACATGCCCCTTTCCCGCTGCGAGTACGGCCAGTGTTCAGGGAAAAGGTGACTGGAGTTTTCCCGTGGGGAGAAGTAACCCACCTGCTGACACGGACGTGCCCAGCGCAGGGATAGGAAGGAGCAGTCCCAGGCTGCAGCAGGAGAAACTCAGACTAGAGGGAAGGGGAAAAAAAAATTCACGGCGAGGGTGATTAAACTCTGCTTCAGTCATCCAGCATTGAGACATGCAAAACCACGGCAGCCCCACGCGTGCTCTGCTTTGAGCAGGGGGTTGGACTAGGTGACCTCCAGCGGTCCTTCCCGACCTAAATTCTTCTGGGAGGCTGAGAGGGACACAGAACGGGAGGTTTTGGGTGCTCTGCCAGCATTGCATTCATCTCCCACAAACCCAGCGTCTGCAAGGTGGACGCCTGCACGGGACCCTGCGCGGGGCTCCTGTTAGACCTGCACGGGGCTGCGTTAGAGCCAGTGGGGAGAGAGAGGGCGGTTTTAGGATATGGTTTCCCCCGGTGTGTTTTAAGCCCGATGAGCTCAGATATAGGTGGCAAGGTGGTGGACTGTAACGTTAGCCAGACGAACCCGCCGGGAGAGCCTGCCCGTACTTTACCCCGTGACACAACCATCTGACCGCTCCAGGAGCAGCAGGTGGTTGCTCTTCAGGGTAGGAACCGAGGGCGGCAATGCCATCCGGACTTGCACTTACCAACCCCCTGACGTGATTTACAGCAGCCGAGAAGCTGCTGTGACTTACTGCTGGGGACACGCGGGATCCTCTAACAGGCAGCTCTTAGGAGGAAACTGGAGATGCTCAAATCTCCATCTCTGGCTGTCGTTAGTAGTTGGCCTCCCCTTTTTCTCTGCCTGCTGGAAGTGAAACACTTTCTCTCTTCAAAATCAGCTAATATTAGGGGGGAAGGGACCTTTCTGCAGCGGAGTCGTGCTTGCAGAGAAGTGAGGGGACATTCCCGCTGGGGGAGGTACACTTGGATTTAGCCCTTGGATCCAGAAGCTCCATGGTTTATGAGAAGACTGAACCCAAGTGCCTTCTCCTGCTGACTCCAAAGCTGCTGCCTGCTGCTTCCACCCGACGTCCCCACGTCCCGACCACACAGCAGACAGGTTTTCCATCACCCAGGTCCTGCTTCAGGCCCAAACCAGCAAGCAAAGTGTGAGAAGAGTTTCTTCAATGCCTAAAAGTGGGTATTTAACACCAGGGACCAGAACTGGGGCTCTCAGGTTAATGCTGTCATAACACTTAGGGGTGCTTTTTCCCCCAGCCCCAGTGAATGTTGAAATGTTTTGGTATCTGGGGTAGGGACTAAGGTGATCCCATTCCCCAGTGATGAGAAATGGCTCTTTGGTTCAATCTCCAGTGCCAAATCAGGCAGAGGATGTACTTAAAACAGATTATTCAGAGCTCAGGAAGGGGACCATGACACCTCCATCCGCTGGGGAATATCTCACTGGGGATTGCTACCGAGGTCAGCACATGGAAGTGCCCTGAGACGCGGCTGGGAGGCCCTGGCCTAACCCAGGATGCAGGAGCATCGCCCGAAAGGCTGGGAATCGCCCAGCTCCACCTTTGCTTCTGTCAGTCTCCATCTCCCATCTTGAGAAGGAGGATGTACCGTCCTTCCCCAGCCTCGTGTGCCGTCTGTGCTCGCGGTGATGCGCTATCACCGAATTACTGAGCTCAACATGACCTCTGCACTAAGCCACACCAAGATGTCGGAAGGAAGCAGCCTTTAAAACATGCAGTATGCTTGTTTCCTGGAAAAAAAAGTGGCTCAGATCAGTGGAAAAATACACGTTTGCATTCTGGTGACAGCCTCAGCCATTTACACCCTGCAACACAAAAGGCATCAGTGTGAAGGACTCTTTCCTTCAGCTCCCCCACATTCCCCAGGCTCAGCTCCCCCGCTTTGGCAGCCTTCAAATAAAGGACAAGCCAAGGTCAGGGAAGAAAAAAACAAAAGAGTAAAAAAACCCAAGGGAAAAAAAAAAACCTAAAACCGTAGGCCGTGGTAAAACCTCCCTTACCGCTGCCCACTATCCAAGTGAGATCTGCGTGGGAACTGCTCGCCTTTTGCTCTGACGGCTCTTGCACTGCCCAGACCCCCCTGCAGCTCCTTCCTCCCTTGCTGGAGAAGCTGGCACCTCTCCAGCCCCCAGCTGCTGGGATGGACACTTGTGGAGGTGGCAGAGATCAGGTTTTGTCAGGCACGGGGACAGCTCGCCCCAACGCCAGCACCACCATCCTCTGTCCTCCTTCACCAGTAACTTCCCACAAGCTTCACGGAGATGCTGAGCCGCCTGAGGAACAGCAAATCCACTTCAGAAGGTGCTGGGAAGAAGCAGAGTGACACCCACGACCCCATCCTGCCGCTTTCATGAGCGTAAGCTCTCATGCTGCAAGCCCCTGGAGCGCTGGCGGGGAGAGTTTGCAGGATCTGGCCCAAAATAGCACAATGCCGGATTGCCTCCTTGTGCCAGCTCGCACAGACCCATGGAAGCCGGTGCCAATTTATACTGACGGATCCAGCCTTGGAATTCAAAAAAAGCCTCTGTGTTTATCCAAGTGCCGGGAAAGGCTGTCGGAGCTGCTTCCTGCACCCTTTCAATCCCCGGCTCCGAGGCCGCTGCGGGAACTGCCCGGAGGCAGCCGCAGCACGTCAGGTCTGGCAAACAAACTCAAACCCATGAACTGAAGGTGAAAACACCGTTAAACACAAGGAAGCCATCATCTGCCTGACTGCATTCGCAAGCAAGAATGTGGGTGTGCTGCTGTCAGATGTAACTTCCATTTTCAGACTGAGATGATCACCCTCTTTTTCACACTTGAAGTGGACCCAGCTCTCCTCCAAGACATGTGTGGGCTCCGGCCATTAAAAATTTAGGAGCAGGACACTCATCTCAAGCTACTGTAAAACCAGCATGGCCACAGTCTTCCAGACTTAAGACGTACACAGATATATAAAGACACAACCTGATGCATTTCTTAAAAAGCACGTAAGGATTTGATTTCCAGTACCGCAGGAGGAGAGCAGGGGTGATGGATGCTGTTATCCCACAGCATCCGTAAAGAAATCAATTCGCTACCGTTGCCGTAGTGTAATTTAACATCCTACAGGTTTTTGGGCTGTTTCTCTTCTGCTACAGAAGATGCTGCAGGTGCACAGATGAATGATGAAAAGTGGGCTTAGGACAAAAAGAATAGGCTGATGATGTAAACTATTGACACTTACCACCCCCCCACCATCCACGCCGGATGTTCGAGGTTTCCTTTTCTGCTGTTCCTTCCAGGGCTGGACAAAGCAGGCAGAGCAGCAGTTTAGCATCTGAGTAGTAAAAAGCCCTGCACAGGGTATGTGTCACTGCGGTGGTGTTTAAATTCCCCCAAAAGAGTAAAGCAGAGTGAATGCAGCGTTTTTACCTGCACCTGAATTAGGCACCTTCTGAATTTCCCAAGAAATAATGACATTGTTCCAGATGAAACCTGGAAAGGTGTTTAAAAAAAAAAAGTCACATTTCAGGTGTAAAACATCTTTTCAGTTTGTATTTCTTACCATAAGAAAAGTGCATGCCCCAAGAAAAAGGTTTTTAAGGTGTTGCAGGTGATGTTTTACTGAAAGAAATTCAAGTATAAACAGGAGTAGTTCATAGGATAAGCAAGGGGGTTTCCCCACCCCTTCTGTGTCCTTTTCTTAATACCTAATACTGCTTTAAAAGCTAATGCTCTGCTCAATACACTTGGCTTACGAGACTGGTAGGAATTTTAACATTTAGTTTGCATTTTAAAAAACACCCATAATATTTGATAATAGTTTCTGGTCCTGATTCGATAACCTCAAAACATCCCTCACCTAAACACCTTCCCCGTTCAGAAAAGCCACACGAAAGCACCCAGGCCCAGAGCGGCGGCCGCAGCTGAACTCCAGCCCTCTGGACTTGGGACAGGCAGTCACAGCTCTGTTCCTAAACCTACTGCCAAATCCTTTTGTAACCCTGGGTAAGGGAAAGAAAGCATTTCTAGCAAAAGACACTTTATAACTCAGTAATAGCCTTGTAGCTATTAAAAAAAAAATTACATAAAAAGTTACATAAAAGAAGTTACATAAAAAAAATAGCGCACACATTTCTTCAGCGACTTAAAACAACTGTTTTATTTTTGCTTTTCTGCTCTTTATTTCCAAGGGGAATAAAGTTTCCAACAACCCCAGAAGGCCCGAGGCTCCCCTCAGATACCGATTTTTGTTTGGTTTATGTGCTAAATGCAAAAGTTCCCCCAGATGTGCAGTTGCGGTTAGGACAGCTTTCGCTCCAACGCCTCCCCAGTTAGATCCTGCTCTGTAGATGACGCCTAACCGTCAGCTGGAACCCCACGCAGCAAAGATACTGAACCGAGAGTATCAAACTTCCCTTTACGACTTCACGTGAAAATAAAGCTGGTTTGTTTTTTTTTTTTTTTTCTTTTTTTTGTAATTCTGGTTTTGGCTAAAACTCTTACAGTTTCAGAAATGCAGTACTTGGCATCCTTGTTTACTGCTGACTCCAAGCAACCCCTGCGTTTCCCCCATATACACGTTCCTGGGTATCAAGAGAAAACCCTTCCAGAAGCAGCTCCTCCGGTTACTGCGAGCCCATCAGCTGAAGGAGGACACGGCAGGGCAACCTCTTAGAAAAGCAGCAGCAAAGCTGCCAAACTCAGTCCCAAACCAGCCGCTCGGCCAGGCTTAAAACCCCTTCCAGCAGCTCTTATTAGCAGCCAAGCACTTAAACCCGACCGCATCCTCTCCTGCGAACAGACAGAGATCTTTCAAAGCACTTTCGCTTTATGGGATGCAAGTATGATGGAGCTGGGCTATCGGATGTTTTCTCGGAGCGATGGACATGGAATTTTCTCTGCGTGGATGAAGGGAGCCGTTAGCTGTGAAGGGGAGCCAGGAGCGGAGCAATACGTTACTAGAAATGAGTACGTTTCCTCCTTGCTCCCCTTTCAGGTGTGTCGGGGGGGGTCGTCAATATCTGATGGTGGCACCGCTGGGGTTTTACTGGTGCGTGTTTATTCCCACGCGTGTCCTACGGGGCAGAGCAGAAGAGCGCGGGCAGCGGAGGCAGAGCAGGCGGCACATCCATCCCTCATCCCTAGGCGGCCAGGTCGAAGTCGTCGCGCTCCTGGTTGTAGTCCAGCACCTTCTGCCGGAGGCGAGAGGCGTCCACCCAGGTGATGAAGTCCTCCACGGCGCGGGGGACGAGGAGAGCGGGGTCGGTCACCACCTCGGGCCCCACGCGGACGTGTCCCTGCTCCACGAAGGTGACGGCGTGGCGCAGGTTCTGGGCCATCCGCAGCTTCACCAGCAGGCAGGGCAGGCGCCGCCGGCAGAAGGCAGCGGCCGAGAGGCTCTCGCAGGCGGCCAGCGACCGCCGGCAGCTCACCAGCCCCAGCCCGTACAGCTTCTCCAGCAGCGCGGCGGCGCAGCGGGCGCGGAAGGCGGCGCTGGCCGGTCCCAGGTCGCGGAGGCGGCGGGCTAAGGCGCGGACGGTGCGGGCCAGCGCCTTGTACTGCACGTAGTCCTCCCGCCGACCCAGCCGGTAACGCCGCAGCGCCTTCACCTCGGCCAGGCTCCCCGCCGCCGCCTCCCAGCTCACCAGCTCCAGCCGCCGCAGCAGCTTCTGCTCGTGGTACTTCAGCTTCCGCACCATCTTGGGCACCCACGCCGCTCCGCGCCGCCGGCAACCACGGCCCTTTCCGGGGAGGAGCGGCCGCGCTCCGCCCCGCCGCTGCCGCCGCGTCCCCGGCGAGGGAGGCCCGGCCCGGCCCGGCGCGGCTGCCGCCCGCCCCCGCCCCGGAGGCTGCCAGGCCTGGCTGGGCGGCTGCGGGAGGAGCGGGCCCGCCGAGCCTCTCTGGCGGCCTGAGGATGGCCCCGGGTCTCTTCCAGGCTGTGCCGGGGCTGCTGCCGGGAGAGGGAAACGTGGCAGCTAAAACCCAGCCCGGCTGCCGGAGCGAGGGGCAGGGGGTGCTGCTGGGGCCTGCCGCCTAGTCTGGGATGCGGCTGCTTCCCCCTGCGCTCTGCTCGGCCCCGGGGCCGGCCCGGCTCGGAGGTGTCACCCCAGGTATGGGCCGGGGACGGTCAGACCTTCCCAACAACCTCTCCTGCACGGCCAGCCCTTCCTTTTCTCTCCAGGGATCAAATCCAGGCTTCGTCATTCCTCTTGGAAAAATGGCTACAGCGTTGGTTTTCTCCATGACGTCCTTCTCCCCCAGAGGCGTAGGCCGGTTTTGTTTACCGAGGAGCTGCAAAAACTTCCATCTCTGCCGTTCGTACGAGGAGGAGCAGCTCTAGGTCGCAGCCAGGCAGGGAGGGAGCTGCCTTCGCGTCCGAAACTCGCCGCTCTTGGGCTTGCGTTTCCCTGATTGCGCCCAAGAAGTGAGACTGCTGCTGCTCTGCACCGCAGCACCTCGACCTCCCGACTGCCACCACGGCCTCCCCAGCCAAAGGCTTCCTCCCTGCCTTTCTGTTTAGCGCAGGGTGTTGTCTGATCCTTGGGATTCCGGACACTCTGCTCGAAGGAAATTCCCCACTAGAGCAGGTCAGGTTGGTGAGTCGGGATTTCAGGTTTCTGATTCTCGTAAGCAGATTGTTGTATCAGCTCAACCTTGAATTTCCTACTCCTGGATCTTCAACGCGCTGAATTTTTTTCAGGGTGGGTGATCTGGTCACATAGGCCATGGCGGTCTCTTGATTTGCTTTGTGTTTTTCCCCAGGTTTGTTGGTGAAGGCACCAATGGAAATGGGGAGCAGCAGCACTGAGAAGTTTTATAGGATCCCTGAAGGAAAGGGACCGCACTCGGTTGGATGTACAGACCTGATGACAGAAAATGCGGTTGAGGTAAAGCTCTCGGTTGTTCCACCTTTGGATTTAAGCCACGATGTTAGTGAAACAACTTGCTGTATTTTTACAGATGAATCAAACAGAAGGTCTTGTCTGTGTGCAGGGATGCTCCATGGCTGACACTCACAGCTGAGCTTTGTATCCTCTCCATCCCAATGTAGGATGTGTACTGGGCAGAGTTCAGAAAATATCAGGTGTCTCAAGAACTGGTTCAATTTACCAGATGGATGTAACCTGCAAGTCTTCCCCATGGCTATGTCTCCCTTCCTCCTAATATCCTTACCTTCCTGATTCCCCTACACAAGATACTGCAGAGAAGCTGTGTCCTCCTGGGACCCACGGGGTTCCTCCCGTCCACCCCAATGCTCCCTTCTGCGTTGGGCTCCTGGGGAGACTCCATGCGCAGTCTCCGTGACTGTAGCTGTTGTCATCACAAAGATCCCAGTGGGATTTGGCAGGGTTGGGTGATGAGGGTATGTAATGTTTCAGCTGCAGGGTAAAGCATGAGACATCTTCTCAAAATTTTATCTGTCTGAAAAAGAAAAGGATGCCAATTCTGCAAGTGGTTAGTAGAGAGAGAAGCCACGATAAGAAGAGGGGGACAGTGAATAGCCAGCTAATGAGCTCGCTTATGGGTTTCCATTTCAAATCCTCTTGCTTTTTTAATTTTCCTATGAGAGTACGCCTGCATTTACACTGTGGTTTTACTCCTCAGACTAGCCAGGTATAGTGGAACTTGTGATCAGTTTGTAGTGGTTATTCATATGTGTTCCTTTACTGAGCTTACTCTGTCTTAGCACAAAGAAGCGATTAGTTTCTCTTTGCAATCAGCCCATGTGTTTTTCTTAGATAAGCAATCTGTATAATTACAGTTCTCTCAGGCATAGATAATGAACCTGTTTCCCTTCTGGTAAGCAGTTAGTCACCTGGAGAAGTTCATGGGGGCTATTCTGGGATCAAATTAATATCATTACCAGTATGGATGAAGGTTTGATGATTTCTTCCTTAATGGCCTTTGTGTCAAAGGTTGATTTAAGTTTGATGAGTAAATAGAAACAAGCTTCATTAAACAAGCTTTTGGTACACGTTGTGTATGAAACTGATAAACTAGTGTTCAAGAAACCAGACTTTATTCCAAAGCTCATGTTATTTTTGGCTCTAGACTTAACTTGTTAAAACAAAAGTAGAGTTGGAGCAAGACAGTGAATTTCAATAGTGTGTCACAAATTCCCTTGCAAACCAGGAAGTAAGAATGCAAATTATACACAGTTCATCTGCTTGGACATCTGCTTTAAGGTGTGCCGGTGGTACATTGCTGCTGTCTGCATAGGAAAAATACTGGCAAGGGGGGCATGGAGGGTCCACGTGAATGTGGAAAGTTTGGGTGGTTTCCTGGAAGACCTGGAGTGCAGACAGTAAGAGAAGATTCAAACCGATGGTAGGAAATGGAGGCAGATAAAACACAGGTTAACAAAATTGTGTTTAAAAAGATGGAGCACTACAGACTTGTAAACATCTTGATGAGGAGGGAGGACGATTGTCCTGGTTTCGGCTGGGATAGAGTCCATTTTCTTCCTAGTAGCTGGTACAGTGCTGTGTTTTGGATTTAGTATGAGAATAATGTTGATAACAAACTGATGTTTCAGTTGTTGCTGAGCAGTGCTTACACTAAGTCAAGGACTTTTCAGCTTCCCATACTGCCCTGCTAGCGAGGAGGCTGGGGGTGCACAAGAAGCTGGGAGGGGGCACAGCCAGGACAGCTGACCCCAACTGACCAAAGGGCTATTCCATACCATATGGCGTCATGCTCAGTATAGAAACTGGGGGAGTTGAGTTGGCTGGGGGGATGCAGCCGCTGCTCGGGAACTGGCTGGGCATCGGTCAGCGGGTGGTGAGCAATTGCATTGTGCATTGCTTGTTTTGTATATTCTTTTATCATCATTATTATTTGCCCTTCCTTTTCTGTCCTATTAAATTGTCTTTATCTCAACCCATGAGTTTTACCTTTTTTCCGATTCTCTCCCCCATCACACAGGGGGGAGTGAGGGAGCGGCTGTGTGGTGTTTAGCTGCCTGCCAGCTTAAACCACAACAATATATCGCACTCCTTTGCTGTGCAGCTGCCCAAGAGCTTTACTGACAGCCTTTTGCTCAGGTTAGCCAGGAACACTATAGCCACGTTGAGACCATGCCCCTGACTCTACCCGCATCTCCTCTGCTGGTCCACACTTCCAGAAACTAGTCTCAGGGTAAAATTTGTCTTGCTAGCCCAGTGGGAAATACACTTCTAGGAGGGTCCTTTTTTCCCCCCAGTTTAGCAAGCTGGATTGGGTCAGTAACAGCTCCATGAGACTCACTGGTGCAAAGAAAGCAATGACAGCTCCCAGCTGGAAGGGTGAAGGGGACACGGTCACCCCTGTTAAACTGATCAAACTATGTCATCGTACCATTCCCCGAAGGGAGGCATAGTGAGGAAGACAGAAGAAAAGATCCAGCAAGATGCAGAAATGGAGCAAATAGGTAGTGAGTGTTTGTAATGATTAACTTAATTAAACGGAGCATTTTGAATTAGCTATAGGCTAACCTAGAGAAGGTGAGGTGTATCTCTACCTGGATGCCAATAGTCATGCTACTGTAAATTCATTGCAGGGACAAAAAGATAGTGACGCAGGAGTGGTATCAAAGCCTGTATAGGATAATAATTTTCTCGTGAGATTCTCTTAATGCTCTTGAGCTGTCATTCTTGCATCTGAAGCCCTTGACGTAAATGTTTTTATCTTCCTTTTTCTCTGCCATAGATAAATAAATATCAATCTTCCTTTTTTCCCCCCCTCCCCTCCTAATCCCAGGGAAGCTTCTTGCGCCTGTATTATCCATCATGCGATGCCACAGATAACGAAGAGGCACCATGGATTCCAGATAAAGAGTACTATCAAGGACTCTCTGACTTCCTTAATATGTACCGAGTTGTAGGAGAAAGGCTTTTCCAGTACTATGTTGGTAAGACTGGTTCTGGTTTTATTCCTTGACTAGTGCCAGGGCATGAGCTCTGTATGCAGGTCGTTGCCTCACTGCTCTGTAAGCAGTGTTACGCTGCAGGACTGAAAAATAGTTTCTTCTGAGGAACTCTGTGTGTTTGAGAAGGGTTTGTGTAGCGATGCTCAATGCTGAATGTGACCCAGTTCTCAGGCAGACCCGCAGTCCCTGACTGCTATGAATAGGAGTGTCTGGGCAGTTTGCTCTAGGAAGAGCTTGGGTAAGCTGCACCTGTGTGTCGGGATTTAAATCCCACAAGGAAATGTGCAAATATACAAAGGTCAGATAGATACTAAGGTCTGAATACCAACAAGACTTGGATGCCTGACTGTTCTTCAAAATCTCTTCTCGTAGGGTTTAAGAGGCCTTGTGCTACGGCTTGGATGGGAAGAGAAGGAAAGTGTCTTCTGCCAAGTAGAAAGTATTTTCAGAATCGGGTCCTTATTTGTCTTCTGCATTTTAAGGATGAAGATAAGGAAGACCTTATCTTCAAATGACTGCTCTGAAATCAATGGTCACCAGACTCTTGGGATCTCTCCCATGGGAACAAATGCTTTCTCTTATTTCAGTAATAATGATAAACGCTTTGATTTTTATCTAGGTTCAGTGACCTGTCCTGCAAAGTCAAATGCTGCTTTTAAGCCAGGAGAAAAATACCCACTCCTCATTTTTTCCCATGGACTTGGAGCTTTTCGGTAATTCCGCAGTTTGTTAACAAACCAGTTTGTTGTCTGCAGTTTGTTGTCATCTGTGGAGACAGCAGTCTCCAAGGATGGTTCTGAACAGATTTTCAGTAGGGGGGTGAGATCCCTGTGGAGTTGAAACAGATTTGAAGAACAGGCTGCTGTGTATCAGTATGCCTCCACTAAAATCAACAGCAGTAAATAAAAGAAGGGTTGACGTATTTATTTGTGTTTTCCCTTTGTATTTTAGGGGTGAAGGTATTTACCAATCCATAAGCATGTTGTGAAGATTAGTTAGTTGATTTTTGGATAGCTCTTTGAAGATGCAAAATATCATATGTGCTACTTTTTAAAAATCATTAGCATTTTTCCTTCTGAATAGATAGTAAAACAGTAACAAGGTTTTGTGAACAGGCTTTGGTGACTGGCATACAAAATCCTGCTCTACTGGCTAGCAAATTCAAACAGAATAAATACATTATTGGGGCTAGTGCATATGTAGTGTGGTCAACATTTAAAGAGCAGTGTAATTGAAATAATTATATATGCACGTGCCTCACCAGAGTGTGGTTTTGATTGCAGGACAATCTATTCTGCTATTTGCATAGAGATGGCTTCCCAGGGCTTTATAGTAGCTGCTGTGGAGCACAGGTGCGTATACTGCATGTTTTTGAGTTCTGATGGAATGAAAGTTTCTCACATTGAATAGAATGTTATTTATTGTGAAGAAGAACTTACGATTTTTTTTAAAAGAAAAACTAACATATCTTCTTCAGTTCTGCCCACTCCCCCTGTTTCTCTAGCTCAACTCTTATCTAAGCAAAGGGAATTTGCTGAGATAAGTCCTTGAATGAAAAGTCCCAGGGTAGATATTGTTTGTCATTCTTCAGGCATGCTATTTTTCTCTCTCTTATTGTTAGAACATGGAGAATATAAAGGAAGTGGGAGTTTTGGTGGGGTTATTGCATTATTTAGAAAGTCTGTCTACACTCAGTTGTGATTGCAGCAGCGCTGGGTTGATAGCTGCATCTCTTGAGATAAGTGAAATCTAAAACTTCTGCTGACTTAATCTCAAACCAAATGGAATACATCCCCAAACATAACCTTTTGTTGCTATTACAGAGATGAATCTGCTTCAGCAACGTATTACTGTAAAAAAAAGTCCATTTCTGAACCACAGGAAGAGTCTACATCAAACATGGAGAAGGAGTGGATCTACTACAGGAAACTAAAAACCGGAGAGGAAGAGCGTTGTTTGCGCCACAAGCAGGTACTCATCCTAGGTCTGTGCTCTAGGAAGTGAGGCAGGAGTGGTGTGTTTAGGACTAACTAGCAGACTCTTTCCCTTGGGCCACGTCTGCAGTCTTCTCCCATGACTCAGGAGCATAAAAATGCATCAAGTCATATGTTCCTGAAGATGGGAAAGCCAACAGCAGCTTTCTTCAGAGCATAAACTACTTCCTCAACAAAGCTTTCTCATGAAGTTGCACTGTCGAGCTTAGTCAGCTGTTTCTCCTCTGGTTCCACTCAACTTTCTGTTTCTTCTCTGTGTCTTCACACTTTTGCTGCCCAGCCCAGTCTTTTAAGCAGCACAGAGTTGAATTCAAATATTTGTGTTGCCTTAGGCTTGCTTCAGCTTTTGTTTACTGTTGGATAGCAAGATGAATCATGGCTGCTTGAAGAGGGATGTTTGCTTCATCACCTTCAACACACTTTAATGTGGTTTATAGTAATGTAAACAATGCAGGCTTCCTGATTATAGGCAGCATCCATGCTAGTTACGATATGGCCATACTGACGAGCTCTTCCAAGCATAAACTTCACTCTTAAAATATGGGAGTGTTTTCTTCCAGCTAATGCAAACGCAGCCAGGGAGGTGTTTCTCTTTATCTCCCTCGGCCATACAGACAGCAGTACAAGTGTCATTTCCTGTGTGCATACACATGGAGTCTAAATACGTAATATCTGAGCTTGCAATTAACCTCCAGAAGCTGTTGCCTGCAAATTTCACTAATAGAGAAGTCAAGAGATAGAGATTTATTTGAAATTCAGTGATGCACAGACATCTTGCTGGCTGCCTACAGGCTGTGGTTCCCAAGGATGCCACTGTTCTTTTTGAAGCTTTTCTTTTACTGACACACCGAAGTCAAAAACACTTCTTATACTGAACAATTAAAACCTTTATTTAGAACAGCTTTACTACAGTTTTCAAGAATGTGTATATATATAAAACAAGACGGGCTTCTTGGCTGTTTCTTATTTTGGGTTTATCCAGTATAAAGACAGTTTCAGAGCTATTGTGCAGATGGGGCAAGTGGTGTAATGACATTTGCTCATCAAAGTGAGCATGAGGAGGAGCAGCGAGTCAGCCTTCCTTGTAGTTGTGCAACTTAAGCCTTTGCACATCTCAACAACCCCTTCTCTGAGTAGTGACAGGACAAAGGAGTTGAAGGTCTTTGGCACACATTATAGGGATAAATTCCTCCGCCTGCAGAGGATCTACGCAAGAGCTTCAACTCTTTGGACCTCCAAAAGTCAGCTTCATTGTTAGTCAGACCTTGTCAGAGTTCCGTTTTACAGTTCCATTCTGCAGTTCTGAATAGTTGTTACCATATCAGATGCTTAAGGGAAAAAAGAATCAGACTAAGTCTTGTGTCCAAAGGGCTGGCAATCCTAGCAGGTGTCTGATAAACCCTTCCACTGCTCTGCCTCAACTTCTCTTTCTCCCCAGGTGCAGCAGAGAGCACAGGAGTGTATCAAAGCTCTCAATCTCATTCTTGAAATCAATTCAGGAGAGGAAGTAATGAATGTACTAAATTCAAACTTTGACTGGAATAGCCTAAAGGTGAGTGAAAGGTGGTGACTGCATTTTGTTAAACACCCAGTAATGCTTCTGGTTTCCCTCTTCCATTTCTAAACTGGTTCCTGTAAACTATTCTGAAGATCACACCATAGATCTGTGAACATATTCTCAGGTCATCCCAAGCTGGATAGATAGTAATAGAGCTGAAACGATGCTCTTCCTACTTCAGTAGGATCTATTGCCTAAAAAAATTATTCCCTTAAAAAAAAAAAAAGTTTGGGAAAGAAAGTCTCTTACAGCACCTGGATTCTTTTGACAGGATTCTGTTGATACTAGCAGAATAGCTGTGATGGGACACTCTTTTGGTGGTGCTACAGTTATTGAGAGTCTCAGCAAAGAATTAAGATTTAGGTAAGTATGCGAAACAAGGCAAGAGACATTTGGCACTTGAGAGGTCTGGAGCAGGGGACCTTACCTAAGATCCCCCCACTACTAATTAGCTCTTGAAGAAAAGTTTTGTTTGGCATGTCCTGTTTTCTCAAGTCATGCTTCTTTCAACTGTGGGGATGTGGTGGAACATAATAGCATAAAATCATATTATATCATGATACTGTGGGACCCTGCAGAAGCTCCTGTGCCCAGCTGCACCTGGCAGTGGAGACCAACAAATGCAATAATGGATTAATTCTCTTCCCCCAGAGTAGAAATCATTTTGAAACAAAATTATTCATTAACCTGTTTACCTGTTCAGTATCATAGACAGAGTTTGTTTCCCATGTCTCCTGCAAATCAAAGCATGCTGAGAACTTCCATACAAAGCTTTCTGCTTCTGTGACAATATCCAGTTGTTTTTGACAGGTGTGGCATTGCCCTCGATGCATGGATGCTTCCAGTAGGTGATGACATTTACCAAAACAGTGTCCAGCAGCCGCTGCTTTTTATCAACTCTGAAAAATTCCAGTGGGCTGACAATATCTTGAAGATGAAGAGACTCAGCTCCAATGACACAAACAAGAAAATGATCACTATCAAGTAAGTGTCCAGGATCCATCATTTCTGTGGTTGAAGATGAATCTTTACTCTCTTGTTGGAGCTGTTCAGTTACATGTAACTGCAAAAAGACAGACAGTCACTGTCTTCCTCACGGCCCAGGTTTTCACTGCATGTTTAAATTGGACAGCAGTATGTCCCCCACAGTGGAGACAGAGACCTCTCTCAAAGCAGCCAGTAACCCTAAGTTTAAGATACTCCAAGGTGTGCAGTCCTGCCCTGGGGCACAAGTTTTGCTCTGGGCCTCATGCATCATCTGTGTTTGCACACTTTAATTAGCCTTCTGGGTGCAGTTACGCAGTCACCTAGTGAAAACACTGCATACAGGGGAGTGGATGGCTCTATAATCCACCTTATACTCAGAGCAGAAAGACAACTTGAAGTTTTGCCAAGCCTACTCTTTACTGCCGTTGCAATTATAGTGACTTACAGTAAGCACGTACAAAACTTCCTCCCTTCTGTGGTTAGGACATAATTTACTGCTAATCTTGCATGCTCATGAGATTAATCTGTTTTCTCTTCTTCTGCTAAAGATGACAGCATAAGATGTGTGACTGTCTTTGAGGAAGTCTGTGCAACCCATGGCATCTTCTAATCAGATGACTGCATTCTTATAAGCCTGTTGATCACTGTTCTATTTGCAGGGGGTCAGTACATCAGAGCTTTCCTGACTTTACCTTTGTGAGCGGAGAAATCATTGGAAGATTTTTCAAATTAAAAGGAGCAATAGATCCAAATGAAGCTATTGATATAAGCAATCATGCTTCATTAGCCTTCCTGCAGAAACATTTGAGTAAGTATCTGTTTACATCAAAGTATGAAGTTAAATTAATACTTAATTCCTGTGAAGCTTTTTATATAACCATTCTGTTTAGAACAAGATCAAAAGTAAGTGTGTCAGAAAAGTTTAAGTAGAAAAAACAACAGTCAGACTCTCTTTCTAGAGGTTTGTTAGTTACTTTTGTAATCTAAGCAATTCAGAGGGGGAACATTGCAGTTTTGTTCTAATACATAAAAACCTGGAGTGTCATCTTTCCCTCCTTAAGACATCGTGCCTGCCCTACTTTGCCAAGTTGATTCATCTGTCCTGTAATTTAATTTTTCAGTGTAGCTTTACGAAAAGTTGACTACTTAATGCATTACCACTTGGGTTTTCTTTCTCCCATTTTATAGGTCTTAAGAAAGATTTCGATAAGTGGGATTCTCTTGTGGATGGCATAGGACCCAATGTTATTCCTGGTACCAATATTGACTTACCTCCAGCTGAACCTGAATAAGGAATACCAAGAAGTACTGAAAATGCCACAGACATCAGGACACTAATGTTGGCCAGACATTGCTCAGACATGTGATAGCATTGGTCACCTACACAGCTTTTGGGGTGTGGAACAAAAAAAAAAAAGAGAAATAAGGCATTAGGTTACATTATCATGAAAATGTAGAGAGGTTTTAGTTCAAATGAGTTAGTGGGATTCTCCGAAACACTGCAACAGGGTAATTTCTGCTTTATAGGCAGCTGGGGGAAAATGACTTAATGGTAATTTAAATGCTCTTTCTGGTTTTATCTTAGAATCAAGTTTGCAGAGAGAGAGATTAAGCTCCAAGGAATTCAACTAAAGTTCTGCTTACCAAGCTTTAAGTCAATTTGCATCCAGCAAGCCTTTTTTTCAGTGTTAAGAAAAAAAAAATCTCTCTAATTTGTTATTAAACTACTTAGTATTTCAGCTATGCTCTAACAACAGTTGAGAGCTGGAGAAGGTTTTGTTCCTTCTAGTCACAGAGGTGCCAGTGGAAGGTGGTCTTCAAAACTGTCTTATTTTAGTAAGAGTCACAGTAAAAGCTACAGGAAATACTTTAAGATAACAGAGAAAGGTGTTTGTTCAGATGCAGGACTTCTCATATGAACTTAATCCATTTACATTTAAGATCTGTGTTTACTGCCATACTCAGAGGATGTTTCCATTCCAAAAGCTGCTGAAATGGTCACTCTTGTTGTAGCAAGTGTAATTCCCCTTAGGCAAAGGTCCAGCACTGCCTCTCTTGTTAATCTCTGTATTACTCAGTCATACTGTTGTAGGTGAAATTACAGAAGAGATGCCACTTCTACCACTCCCTTTAAAAAGGAGTATGCAAGCATTGGTTGATCATCTTGATGCCTCTCATGGTTGTGATACTCTCTAGCCACTTGTCTTTGTCCAGGTACTAGCATTGCTGTCTGTATTTGCCAGTAGAAGCAGTTGACTATGGGGTTAGCTAAAGAAGGGTCTGATTTTTAGAACAAAACTCTTTGAAGCTGCCACATAGAAGGCTGATTTCTAAATGAATAAGCCTTGCAAGAGGGGGACTACTTCTAACTAGCCTATTTGTTTCAAAAATCACATTACAAACAAAACAACTGAAGCAAGTGGAACAAGCAAAGCAGTTAGCAGTGTAATTAAATATTTATATAATCTGTGATCTTAACATGAGATTGCAACAACATCTAAGACTTGTTTTTCAGAATTTAATTAAATTCTCTCCAGTCTACCATCATGTATTGTCTTAAGGGAATCAACATGCAAGTGTTTCTCTTCCTGAGTGAGCAGTAATGCTCGAGATCTACTGTGATACTCAGCCAGACTTACATTGTCAGAGATCTTGGGTTCCTAAAACATTATGCAGCATGAAAAATCCATAGCCTCTGATGAGGAGGAAGAACATACGCTATACAGGAGCATGCAACAGGACTGGAAAATAGAAACCCCTTTTCAATACATGAGGTGGAGAATAAAAGGTGAGATAAGCTGCAGCTGTTTTAAGAAGTCACAGAATCGTATAGGTTGGAAAAGACCTTTAAGATCATCGAGTCCAACCGTAAGCCTAACACTACCAAGACCACCACTACACCATGTCCCTAAGCACCTCATCCAAACATCCTTTAAATACCTCTAGGGATGGCGACTCAACCACTTCCCTGGGCAGCCTGTTCCAATGCTTGATAACCCTTTCAGTGAAGTAAAATTTCCTAATATCCAGTCTAAACCTCCCCTGGCACAACTTGAGGCCATTTCCTCTTGTCCTATCACTTGTTACCTGGGAGAAGAGACCGACCCCCACCTCGCTACAACCTCCTTTCAGGTAGTTGTACAGAGTGATAAGGTCTCCCCTCAGCCTCCTTTTCTCCAGGCTAAACAACCCCAGCTCCCTCAGCTGCTCCTCATCAGACTTCTGCTCCAGACCCTTCACCAGCTTCATTGCCCTTCTCTGGACACACTCCAGCACCTCAATGTCTCTCTTGTAGTGGGGGGCCCAAAACTGAACACAGTAGTCGAGGTGGGGCACTTACTACACTGTACACATGCAGCAGCAAAACCATTCTACTAGGTCTGCTTCATATTTATAGGAGAAGCTTCATCTTTCATTAGTGCAATTAAGGCCATATCATAAATACAAGTTCTATTTTGTACATGACTGATGTTTCAAAGCATTCACCATAGCTCACAGTGCTCTAGAGAGCTGTTTAGGGTCAAAACAGAACGAGTAACTGCAGAATGTGCGTTTCTACATCTAACAGCAGTAGTACAGTTGAAGAAAGATACTCACCATGCACACAGCATTTGGGCTTATGCATAGGGAAAGAATACAAGTCATCAACAAAACACTGATCAGTATATGCCAGCCAAAGCTTTATTCCAGCTTCTTCCATTGCTTTATAACAGCACCAAATGCAAGACTTACTTAACCCAAAACAACTATGTTCCCCTACAGAGAAAAAAAAAAACACTCCTCCTCCCCCCCCCCCCAAGATACCCTCAACTTTTCTTAGAGAGGAAAAAAACCCACTTAGCAATGCAACTTTTCAAAAAGCAAACATCAGAAAGTAGTATTGTGCAACACAGTAGCCTATACAGCAACTCACAAGAAACCTTTGTTCTCACAAGAACCACCCACCAACAGCTAGATACAAGTTAGTACACACACAGATTCAGTAAAGAATGCCAGTCAAGAGGCAAATTCTTATTTAAGTAAAGAATGTACAGCTATAAGAAGCCAAGCTGACAATAACAATCTACCAATAAGCACTATTCCTTGACAGGGAAGTATGGTAGCGACAGGCATTTGCTCAGTTGGGTAGAAGAAACACTCAGTGCTTTGGCTTGTATTCTTGTTCCCATGAAAACACATTTTCACAGGAACGTTTGTGTACACAGGTAGGTACTTGTTCAGCTTGATGTGGTGAACATGTCACTTGGTTTCAGGAGCATTGGAGGACATGAGGATCTTCAGCTATATCTGAACTGCAGCCAGTTTGCTTTTCTAAAGGGAATAAAAACAGATAGACCCATCAAGATGTTTCTATAAACATGTATTATATCATTAATCAATATCGATATCATATATCAATGCATTAATAGCTAAAGTCATAGCTCTACAAGGCTTCAGACTAAATGTCATCAACATATTGGACCATATTAAAAGATTACACTTATGCAAAGTTATCGTATAAGACAGCTGAAGCAACAGAACTGTCCAAGAATATGAAGCAAGCAGTGCTCCCAGATTTCAGTTACGAGTTCAAGCCACTCCATCCCTCAGTGGGCTTAGCATAAGCCGCTGCAGGAGTTTTTGCATCCTGTGGATCAGGTACCTTCTACTCAAACTGCCTTTCCAGGCAGCGGCCCACGTGTGCAGCAAGATCCAGTTCTGTGCCACACAGTCGCATGACCTTAGCTCTGTTTTCTGCACTGTTGCTGAGGGGGTGCATACACTAATACTGTGCAGAGTATTCAAGAACACAGACAGTGCACAAATCTGGACAGTAACAATTAGCAACCAGAGGGGAAAAACTAAAATGAAGTAGTAAAAACTGTAAAAGTGCTATCAAAACCAGAAACAGCAAGATCAAGAATAGTCCTGCATTCGAGTGATGCAATTGAGGGAGGATTTGTGATTCACCAGTTTAAATGTTTTAATCAAGTTCTTTTAACTACTTGTTTGCCCACCAGGTAACTAGATCTCTGTTGCAGACTTCATTATTTGCTACCCGTAAACCAGTCAGCTTTCAGTACAGTTGTACTGAAATACAATTACCAATTCAATCACTGAAAAAACAAATGCTATGTCTACTTAAGCTTAGTTCAGTCTCTATCAGGCAACCACTGGTCAAACACAGGAACAAGTTGCCCAGAGAGGTTCTGGAGTCTCCGTCCTTGGATAGATTCCAGACCTGAAAGGAAGGTCCTGAGCAACCTGGATCTAGTTGACCCTGCTTTGAGCACCTCCAGAGGTCCCTTTCAAGCAGAACTACTCTATGATTCCATAGATCATAGAAATAGTATATAATCAGAAAGAACCTGTACTATTTTCTTTGGTACACAGAATAGGTGTTCGCCAGTAACACTTCAAAATTTTTACATAACAATAAAGATGTATGTGCACAATTCACAAATTATCCTTACAACAACTAAGATGGTATTATTATGGGTTTAGATTCATAGACCAAGATCTATTAAGGGATTGAGGCATTCAAATCCCAAACTACAACGCTTAGTAGAGTCTGCCTAGCAGTCGGTCACCTTGCCTCAGAAATGTGAGCAAGAGTAGCATGCTGGTGGCCAATGCTCAAAACCCTACCAAAAGTCTATAACTTAGGTGTACCACTCCAGCTTGTCTAAGAGGCTCAATCCACTAGGTTGAAGAAATAAATACTAAATTGATTTCTAATCAAGACAGAGTAGCAGCTTTCATTGCATGTATTCACCGTTGAAGTGACAGTACATAAGCTAATGCTCCTAATAACAACAGTATTAGCGTAAATACATAAGCTTAAAAAAAAAAGTGTTTCAACTGTATTTTCTAAAATAAAGCATTTTCTAGAAAATTAGAAAGCATCCAAACACCAAGTACACAACCTCTTTAGGAGGTTTAAGGTAGTCTTACCTTGAAGTGAGGACTCCTCTGGTAAGGACTGCAAGTTTTCTGTTGCAGGGGTTATTGCCTAAACAAAAGGGGATTCTGTTAGAAAGCTGGCGCTATTGCCAAGATAGTTTTCCATTGAGGTGCTTCCTTTAATACTAGACTAAACTTTTTACATCAGCACTGCTGGACTCTCATTTACCACTGTTTTCCCCCATTAAAACTCACACTACAGAAGTCTTCTGCCCACTTTTTGCTTTGATGCAAAAACTGCATGTGAAGAATGAACGGGGAATTCATTCTGTTATCATCAGCAGCATGGCTGACGACCTGAGTTTTGGGTTCCAGACACGAGTTTTTCATTTGTTGGTACTTCATGAAGAACAGTGGTGAAAACCTTACTATCATTTCCTAATTACTTCGTAATAGAAGTATTTTCCATGATTTACCAGTTAATTACATGCTCTACTAGCATGATCTGTCAAAAGCCATATGTCATTAATATTGTTCTACAGTTCTTGATTAACAGTAGTCTTCCAGTAATGTTTCTTCCTTTGAGCTGTTTTCATTAATTTATTCCTGCGCTGAATTCACAGTCCTCAGGCCAAATGGCTGACAGTTCATATAAATCAATTTACATAAACTATTTATAGAATATCAGTTATCTAGTAGATTTATACAACTTTCTATAGTCTCCATAGAGATCTATTAGAGAAGGAAGGACAATACGTCTTAAACAAAATACTGTGCTTCTAGCAGCTGGCATGAATGCACAGATTTAGATAAATGCTACTTTGCCTTTCTATTCTCATGGTGACACAGGAAGAGTCACAACTAAACTCAGAGCACCCTTTCTAAAAATCAGTACTGTCCTGCCTAGTCCACTACCACACCGCCATACCTCAGATGATCTGCAAGCCCAGTCAGGAATACCATTCCAGACATTCTCAGGATCCACAATCTCCTCATCACCACTGGAGAGATTCAAGACCTGTACAGACAGACCCAAATCGTATCTAGCACAGCAGCAGATCCTGAGAATACACTCAGCAAGTAAGACACAGTAGTAGGAAAACACAATTGAGGACTCCCTGCCTTTGAGGAGGCTTTCAGTCTGGATCTTGCAAGGAAGAGCAAGTTAACCACTAATAAAGCTGAATATTGCTACTGAATCTGCTCAAGGCTCTCCTGGGCTTTTAACCCAAGTATGGTGAGAGAGGGAGGACGGCTAGAAAACACCTGCTAGATCAGAACCAGTAGGAAGCTGATTAATAGGGATATCACTACATACCTGGCACTGACACTCATGTGAATATAACTGAGGTTAGCTTTTGATACCTAAGGAATCTACTAAGAAAAGAGCTGGCTTCCATGATCTCAGGCATTCAACCTTCCAAAAAGTTACTTTTATGAGATCATCTTTTGGATTTGCAACCTTAAATTACAACTTAAAGGCCCTTTTATCTAAGTATAATGTCTGTGCACGTGTACATTCACACACACTCCCCCTGAACTGGAAGAAGACTTCTCATTTATCCCATAGCTTCAACAGCAGTAGAACAAGGCAGCCCACTAGATTACAATCTACTGTTAAAGTTAATTCCCACCAACCACTAATTCAATACACATTTCACTGAAGTAGGAATAGTTGTGTATTCATTATTAATTACAGTATAATTTAAGTTTCTTCCCAAGTTTCTACTGTTCTAACACTAATTCCGCAAAACATCAGTAAAATAATGCCAAGTTTTATGAGCATTTAATGGTAACACAGCTCCATAGCAGAACATTAACTTGTAGGCCAGACAGAACCACACACGTACGAGTATGTATCAAACGGGACCCAGATCCTTCAGTCTTTGCAGTCAATGCAGGGGAATAAGATGTGAAGGGAGCATCAAGTGTTGACATATAGCATCCACTTGGTTTGAGACACTGCTGTTTCTATGTAGTCTATAAGTCCAGAATCAGCCTTTGCAATACTAAGTCTTAAATTCCGTAATAGACTTCTGTAGAATATTCAAAGTTTGGAGGAAGACCAAAGAAGGACCAGATCTTAAGAATGCAGAAAGAGTATTCAAACCATACTTACCCTGGTACCTTTTTCAGATACCTCCAAAATGCGAGCCTCGCACCATTTTAGAGAGGTCCACACCACACATTTGGAACCAACAGCAAAGCCCTTCAGATTACAAGTATACACATTGTGTTCTACAAAAATGATGATGTATCAATGAAGGAGGAAGAAAAGAAAAAGCAAAACACAAAAACAACCCCTCCAAAAACTCAAATGCCTCACAGCCGTCCTCCCATACTCCCCTGCACCCCTCCAAAGTACTTGTACTTAATAAGTATTTGAAAGTTAAAAATCTGTCATCGTGAACTGTCTTGAAAATGCATTTCATGTTCAGAAACAGATTTCCAATCAAAATCATTAACCTCTCAAAGTAAGATTAGTTGCTGTTACACTGTCACACTATCCATGAGATACTACACTTAGTCTGATGTCCATAACCCATCAAAGCATACCGATGTTAACACTAATATAGTAACTTATTAGGGAATAAAAATTAGGTTTCTACAAGAAAGCTATTTTCATGTTTGAATGTGCACAACATTTTGATTATTTAACTCCTTAAAATCAGATACTTTACCTGCACTGCAGTCAGCCAAGTTCTCATTTTGCTTTTTTTCTACTTCTTCATCCCCAGGCTTACAGTCTGAAGACTGCACACGTGTATTTCCACATTCTTTAAATGAGTCGGTCAAGTCTTGTTTCATCCATTCTCCTACATAACAGTCATCTTTCTTCTTCTGCCACTCCTTACGTTTCTCAACTTTGCAGTCACATGATTTTACAGTGCCAACAGGCCTCCGATTCGTTAAGTCTTTTGTAAGAAAGGAAAATTGACTTCCACTATTTTCAGAACTTTGCAGTGCAGCATGTTCCAACCCCAACAAGTCCTCTTCCCCATCTTCCAGAGATGGCTGCCCATCAGGCAGCACCAGTTCCAAAAGCTGCTCAATTTCAGCACCTAGCATTGACAGCATGTCATGGGTCTTCAGGTCCAGTTGTTTCTCAGGTCTACCACCAGATGAAGACAGCCTTAGGGGAGGAGGCTCTACTTCCATCCAAGCTTTTTGTATAGCTTCTGCTTTATGAACTCCAGACAAATCCAACTCCAGTTTCTTTGCCTTCTCTCCCAAAGAAAGCTGAATGTCAAACGGCATCGGCTCTATTGTGTTCTGTCCATCACTAACTGAAGGCACCAAGTTCTCTCTCTCATGAAATGATGGTAAGATTTCAAGAAATTTCAGAGCTGCCAACTCCCCTGTCTCCTCACTCACAACTGGCAGCTCAAACAATTCCTGTTCCAACACCTTCTGTCCTGCTCCACTGCCCAAAGCTGTCTGCATTTCAAGTGACACTGTTTCCAGAGCTTCCTTTGTTTCTTCACCAGAGGAAGAATGCACTGAAAGTGCCTCTAGCTCCAGTATGAACTCTTTTAGATCATTATACAAAGAGTGCATTTGTAATTGGTCTAACTCTAACATCCCCATTTCATCACTCGAAGATGACTGTACCGGGAGCATTGGCAATCTTTGCAGTTCTTGTTTGTTTCCTAGGAAAAGACTGTCTGCTGAAGCACTGCCTGTCAGTTCTGCTTTCAGCTCAGCAGCCTCTCGAAATGGTACTTCAGCTAACGCTTGTCCTGCAGCTTTCGTTTCACTCCCCAAAACATGAAGACTGCAGCTTCTCGTTGATTCTAGTAATACATTGTTATCGCTCTCTCCTTCAAATAGAGGTATCTCTTCATCAAAATTGCTTTGATGCTCAGCTGTTTCAGATCCATCATCAGCCTTCCCAGACATATACTCAACGGCTCCTACTGACGCATTTGCTTCTACAGTATTTGAACACCCAGAAGTTACACCCAGGAAAGGTTCAGAACAAAGTAAAGCACTTTCACTTTCTTCTTGAGCTAATCCACAAACAGCAGTAGTTTCTCTTTCGAGACAGACACCAATATCATTGTTTGAACATCTGTTTTCCTTTAAGGGGTTCTCAAGGTTTGAGAAAGCGTTGTCACCAGTTCCTTTATTAGCCTTCCAGAAAGGCTTCATCTGTTCATTAATACTCTTGCCAGAAGCTTCCAGCTTGACAACAGACAGAGGGACTTCAGAAGCTTTATCTTTCTGAGTTTCTGTTACTTCAGCTTCTAATAAGAGGTCTTTGGTCATATCATAAAACTTCTCTTTTGCTTCACTAAGCCATGAGCCCTCTGAGCAATTGAAACCTGACAGACAGCAAACAAATGCTTGATTAGGTACTTTGAGCAAGTCGCATGGAATCTGTCTGACCATCTCCATGCTAACAGCTTCCTTACTTCCATAATCCACATGTCTAACAACTACGTTGTCACCTTTTATGCTGCTGACTCTAGCTCTGTAGAACTTTCCATCTTGACTATATTTTGCTAGACAAATATCGCCACTTTTAATACAAGATCTGCAATTGTTCAAAGAGTTCAGTCCAAGGTTTTCAGCTTCCTCTATTTTTTCCTCTATGTAGTTCAGGTCTTCTGTATCCGCACTACGACTCCAAAAATATTCTGGACCATTTACTACTGTGACATAGATTTTTACAGTCTGACCTGCCTCTGGAAACTTCCAGATAAATGATTTACAATCGCTTACACTGGAAATTTCATTTTGTGCCTGAGGAGGCAAAGGCTCACACAGAGTTACTATGTCACTGTTCCCTCTATCAGGTATTTCTTTTGAACAAGATCTTTCCCTACTTGCAAGATTTTCATCAGCTAAATCCACTGTTATAATACCTTGATGGTCACTGAGAATAACTTCCCATTTATCCTCAACCTTCTCTACAAATTCACACGTTAGCAGAACTTCACTTGTTCTCTTGGTGAAATAAAGCACTGCTTTCTCTGCCCAGTCTGTATTTTTTTTGCATTTAAGTCCACCTAGGAAGCAGTGAATACTTATTGCAGGAATAGATGACAAGTCTTCAGGGAGTCTGTGCGCTTGATCAACATTAACTACTGAAGTATTACCATAATCAATATATTGTATATTTATCAAATTGTCAGAAGTCTTCTCTTTTACTACAGCTCGATACCACAGGCTGTCTTCTGAATAAACAGCACTGATTAAGTCTCCTGCTTGGAAGAGTTGTCCACAAGGGTTCTTTGCTTGTGTCCTATTGTTTAAGCTTTCTGAAATGCTGTTAAGCTGAGCCTCATCACTTTCTAGTTGAACATAAAAATCTGATGGATCATTTACATGAGACACATACACTAACACTTTAAGAGCTGGCATTATCTTCTGTTGCAGTAGATCAGATACATTTTTAAGCGTTATACACCCGCCTTCAGCATCAGATTTCGTATCTGACTGCATATCCATCTGGACAGAGAGTAGAGAGTCCTTCCCTGCTTTATTTAACAAAAAAGCATCCTTCTTACTGCTAAGCACTTCATCAGGTTCTAGTAATCCAGCTGCCAGATCACCCTTTGTAGCAGGCTGGAAAAGGTTTACATCATCTTCTTTGAAGTGCCTTTTGCTACTCCCCCCTCCTCCCTGGGCTTCAGATCTGTATTTTTTTCTTTCAAGAGTCCTACCTGCATTTAAAAGGGACTCTGCAGTCTCATTCCTCTCATTCACACCTGTATTTCTACAGCACAAAGTTTCATTTTCTACACGGCTACACAGTCCTGTATTGTTTATTAAGCTTAGCTCCTCCTTCAGTTTTGCATTAATTTGAATATTACCATCAAACAACTCGATCAACAGTTTACCATCAGATTCCTTTGCTACTACTATCGCTTTTAATTGCCTTTCTAGGACAGCTTGCTTAAACCACGTTGTAGCTTCTTTGGGAACATTAGAGATATCAGATAAGGAGCATTTTATGGCCTGCATTGGCAAAAGCAAGATATCACAAGCATCACTAGGTAAAGGAAGCAGATGACCTTTCTCTATTGTCTCTGTGTTCCCGAAGTCCACAAAGAAGACTTCCATATTAGGTTTTCTTTTCGTAATTACTCCCCTGTACCAGTGATTGTCACTATACTTTGCTAGGCACAAGCCCCCAGACTTTTGCAAGGTTTCCAAGCTGGTTATTGTTTGACTTAGGCGACTGATGTTATCGGTAAGCTGTGCTAAGACATCTGCACATCTTTCAAGTTGGCAGTAAAATGTCCATGGATCCTCAACATGCGTAATATAAACATCTTCTTCACTCCCAATTTTGATACCGTGCATAGAATAATAGTAAGAATGAAGCTGAACCGAGGATACCAGAGGCTTTTGGGGAGATAAAGGCCTGGCCACACTTTTCTCGGTCAGAAACTGGCAAGCACTCTGAAAAGGTGTCATTAAATCTACAATGTTAAATAGCTCCTTATTGTTTATTGAAGCCAAGGCAAATATTGTACACTTCAGTTCAAAGTGAGATGACGACGTATCGACAAACTCCTGAAAAGCCTGAATTGCTTCTTCATCCCAAGCAAAAGGATCCTGACCATTTGGCTGGATTAAGTTATAAAGGCTGCACCTGAAAGCCTGAGCCTCTAACCTAAGAAAGCGTTCATTAGTTGAGCGGAGGTTTGTTAGAGATACCAGCTCTCTGTTGCCATAGTCAACATATATGACTTCTACTTTTTCTGCAGAAGGAACTTCACTAATAATTAAAGCCCTGTACCATTTTTCATCCTCTGAGTACTGGGCTAAACATACAGAATTTGGCCAAGCATGCGGGTGGCATGAATTTTTACAATACTCCTGAATTTCAGCCATTAGTACCTTAAGGTCGTGGCAATTTCTACTTAACTGACACCAAAAATAACTAGGATTTTCAACATAAGACACAACGACATTAACTGTACTTCCCACTTCTAGTTGACCTCCATAAGAGGAACTTGGCTTCATTTCCACATAATTCTGTCTCAAAGAGATGGGCAGGTTTTCCTTGCCCTCGTACTTCTGAGCAGGAAGAGATTCACTACTTTTAGAATTGTGAATGGCTGCAACAGGGCGCTCTCTGACCATCACAGCCATGTAAGGATTAAGTGCTCTTTCGCTTCTCTTCGGATCAGATTCTTCTCCGAGCCTCTTCTCTGCATTTATTTGCTTTTCCTCCCCAGCACATGCTGGGGAAGAGGCCTGGCTCACAGCCTCATCCAAAGATTGCTGTACAGTCTCGGGTGTTTCACACCCCTGGTATTCAGCATATCCTCCCCGGGCCATGAGTTTACTTACGCTTTTCTCTCCTAATTGGGACTGGTCAAAAATTTCAACCATGTATTTGTCACCCTGCACACTCAAAAAATGAACCTTTAGTCCCTTGTTCAGTACAATCTCTCTGAAGGCAGAGAGAGATGCTTCACTCCAACTCCCACTCAGAGCAGAGATACCTGCCAAACAACACTTCAGAGCTAAAGCAGGTAGCTCCCTGAACCGAGGGAGCAGCTCCTTTACTGCACACCGATCTACAGTTTCTGTATTGCCTCTGTCCACCAGGTGTACTTCTACCCCACTGTCCAGTACCCTGGTGATCACCGCTCGATAAAAGGCACCCTCTTTTCCACTGGCACAACAAAGGGATCCAGGCTGGAAGTCCCACCCAGCACCATCAAGCTTCGTGGCATGGGAGTAAAAACTCCACATGCTCTGCCTCAGCTGCCTGAAGAGTCGGCGATGCTCATGGAGCTGCAGCCAGAACTCAGATGGGTCTCGGAGGTGAGACACCTGCACATCGTGGAACACACCCAACTTCAGACGCACACCAACTACAGGAGCAGAGGCCAAATCTCTGTGCGTTAAAGCAACAGGAGGTGCTCCTGGTGGCAATTCTAGATCTTCAGCTGTGGATTCTTCTACTTCCGGCTGCTCCCAAGCCTCAGTTTGGCTGACCTGCGTATGGCTGCTCACCAGGCAGCAAGCCTGCACCCCAAAAAGATGGTTCAAGTTGATACCATTTTCCCCATAGAGGCTCACATAATAGAGATGCTCAAAGGAGTTAAAGGCTTTGATGCGAGCACTCACTCCTTTGCCCAGCACCAACGCTTTCAGCTCATCAATCTGTGATGGGGACCAGCCACAACCCCCATCCGAGATCCCCTGAAGAGCACATGGATAAGTCACCACAGGCATGCGAAAACACTCAACAGGCAAATGGCGCAGGTTAGCTCTGGTCACAGTCTCCTTCCTGCCATAGTCCACAAAGATCACCAGAGCCACTTGCTGGTCCTGCTCCCCAGCAATAAGCTCCAGCAGGAGTGCACGGTACCACCGGCCATCTATGCCACGGGCAGCACAGGGTGAGCCCACTCTGGGTAATAAATCCTGCTCCCACCAGTCATAAGTGTGGCGCATGGTATCAGAAAGGCAACGGATCTCCTGGGACAGGCTCTGCAACTGGCAGTAGACGTGGTGTGGGTCAGAGACATGGGTCACTAGGACAGGCTCTGTCACACCCAACTGAAGCTGTGGGTAGAAGTAATCCAAGGCAGGTGACACGGGCTGATATGAGAGCAAAACATGGAGAAGCTCTGGCACTGCAGAAGTTACAAGGGAACTTGCTGGAGGCTGCAACTTGACCTGGTTCCTTAAGTGGCCATAAAATAAGCAGCGCCTGAGCACCTGGCAGAACCAACTGGGAGTGACCTGCCTGGCCAGGCCCAGGTGATGCATCTGGGCTGCAAGCTGGGGCAGCTCAAGCACTATGAGCTGCGGTGTCATCACCTCCCGCACCAGGCCAGACACCTCCTTGCCATGCAGGTAGCTGAGAAACTCCATAGCCTCCACTGTCCAGGTGGAGACTGGTGCATCCCCACAGGCTGCTGCCCTGGGGCCTCCAGAGGGCATGACATCAGCCACAATACAGCCCAGCACCTCAGGGGGCAGGTGGAAAAGCTCCTTACAGCCCCGTGCCAGGTAATAGGCAGACGTCACCACCGTGTAGCCCTCATCGAGCAGGAACACACGGTAGTCCTGGCCACGGCGACTCACCACGCAGCAGCGGTACCAGAGCCCGACCATCTCCACCAGTCCCAGCTCTCCAACACACAGCTCACCCCCTCCAGCCACCAGCCTGCTGGGACCAGGGGCAGCTGCCAGGCGCGGCCCCACTGCCGCCTGGATCTCACGGCGGAGGCGGACGTAGTCAGCACTGCGCTCACCCAGCAGCCCCCACAGCCGCACGACGGGCACCTCGGGGCGCAGGCCCACTGCACAGACCCGCAGGGCCACGGTGGTACCGGGGCTGAGCGTCCCCGGCCTGGAGCCCATCCCGCCGCCTCTGCCTTCGCCGCCCGCGCGAGGCCAAATGGCCGCCCCCCCTCCGCCCTCATAGGGCACGCGCCGCCCACGTGACCGCCGGGGAACCGTTACGCGGCTGCCCGAGTGGTCGAGTCCATTTTGATCCCCGCGGGGGGGGGGGGGGAACAGGAGGGGCGGAACGGCCTAATACATCGGGCCGCTCCTGCTAAACGGAGACTGCTCGGAGGCGCCACAAAGAGGAGGGCTATCTCCGGGGCACGCTGGAGCCGCAGGGCTCAGCCCAGAGCCCGCTGGAGCTGCCCTCGCCCAGGGTGGAGCGCTCCACGTGTGGTAGCGGCACGGCCGGGGGGCGGGGTGAGGTGAGAGCCCTCCGAGCCCGCTTAGCGTCCATTGGCCAGAGCGGGCGTCCGGGGCGGGGCGTGCGTGCAGAGCTTGGCGACTATTGGCCAGCGTGAGGCGGCAGTGTGAGGGTGGGGTGGGGCGTTCGGGGCGCTGGCGGTGGTCGTGGTCCGTGAGGGGGCGGGTGGGGTGCGGGGCTGCCCGCTGCCGGCAGCCGTTCCCGGGCGCGGACCGGGGGCAGCCCCCGTCCGGCGGCTCTCCCCGGCGTCGCCGCAGCCAACCGCCCAGCGGGGCAGGGACGCCTGAGGTGCGGGCTGGGCGCGCAGGGCGGCTCCTCCGCCGGCGGCGAGGCCCGGCCGCAAGCCTGCCTCAGGCTTCTTCGGCGCCTGAGGTGGAGGCCGCCCTCCGCCTGTCACCACCCGATCTGCGCCCTCCATCTGAGGCCGCCCCGTGGCACGGGCCACCTGCCTCCGCCAAGGCGTGGCTGGCTCAGCCTTCTGCAGTACGGGGAGGGTGACACCGGACTGAGGGACAGCAGTGTCCGGGGCTGTCCTGCCTATGGATGGGGCAGCCGCAGGCAAGAACCACCTCTCAGGGCCTCGGGAAGTGGCAAACGTGGGTCCTCTGTTTGGTGGCCCCCTCTAGGTAGCCTGGATTGTCACACTGCTCCATTTCATCAGTTCAGCTCTGCAAGCGTGCGATTTCTCCCTGGTTTTGCCCCCCTTTTTCCAGGCAGACGTTTAGCTGCCTTCCAGCCTTTAGGGACAATGGTCAGAAGTGGAAGTGCGAGGAAGAGGAAGGCCCAGGACTTCAGTGAGCCCTTCTTAGGCCACAGGAGAGTCCAGCCAAGGAACATCAGTGCCATCCTTGAGCTAATTCTTGGCTTCTGAAACTGGTAAGTAAATAAATATGGCCAAGTGCTTCACAGGGTAGAAACTTCTGCTTGAAAAGTTTGGAATTACAAAACACTAAGTAGTAATGCAGAAAGTGGCAAGTTTTCCTATTCAAATTATTTATTTTTTAATACAAAATACTAGGAATCAGCACTATTACTAATCTCTTTAGTGTGTCATGCTCAAAAAAAGAGCTTTATTAAGAGTTAAAACACTTTTTCAGTACAAGACTTAAAATTACTTTTTTTAACTCAATAGATCAGGTACTTCTGCATATCCATCATCAGGGTATGGTATTATTCAGGTTATCTGAGTAACAGGATTGCAGGCAGGACCACTCAGGATGTAACTGAAGAAGCAGCTTTGACTGCTGTTTTATAATTGCCGGTGATAGTGTGCAAGAAGGAAAGAACTCAGATTAGCTTCTCAGGCTGACAACTAGAAAAATAACAGTATTTCTGAACAAAAACTTATGACGCCCTAGTAATGGTGAGGTGAATTTTTTCCAGGCTGCAATTACACACCCAAATGCATACAGCCACAACAGATCTACAATACAATCAAAAAGTACAAGTGCAAGCCAAGAAGATGCCCAAACTGTATTTAATCAGAAATTGGCACATTGAAGATACTAGTTGTCTAGAAGAAATCCTAGGTATTTACTCAGAGAACTAAGTCTTGTCATTTCATTACTAGATACTACTAAATCAAAGCCAGCTTTGTTCTGTCTACATTATGATTGCTTTTATACTGCATTTTTGCCTCCTGATTGCCAAAGATAAGCCTAGTGACAAACAGCAGCAGTCCCCTTTCCTATGAAATCTGGAAAGCTTTAGGTTTAAAAAAAAAAAATCACTTCTCTTCAAAAACACAAAATTTTTGAACATAACATTATATTTTCACCTAGATTTAAAATGGGCAGAGTGCGTATTTCCATGGAAAAGTGGTACCTTAATGACCTGGTCTACCATGTCAGCACAGGTGGTTTAACTCAATCCTATGGACAGCATGTGTATTAGGAGTCCTTCAAGAGGGGCAGAGCTTTTGATTTCCTGGGTACAGGACTGCATTTCACTCATGGATGCTACTCAAATGGTTGAGTGAAGAGGTCAGGTGGTCTCTGCGAAGTAAGAGTAACACAACCCCCTCCACTTTTCGTGCAAAGCAAATTTGAAATCGGGTAAACTGCTTTAATCTTTTTCAGTTCCTAGCACTACAGGCTTGGTTTGCTGAGGCATCAAGCTAATGAGAGGTAGTTCTTCATGTGTGTGCAAATGTAATAACAACAAAAATTCCCAAATAATTTTATAGGCTGCTTAGCCTATAACACAGAAAATGTTCAGTGCTGCGTTGTTCAACCTGCTTTTTTCTTAACAATAGGAACCATCTCTATTATCAAACAAGCAAACTGTATTATATTCTACTTGCTTTGCAGATTGTTTTTTACATCTATTTACTGTTTCAGAAAGCTGATGCTGGCTGACAGTTGAAGTATTATTGTGGCAATTTTATCCTGAGGATAACGTAAATTTCATATAACAGTCTGACAAGCAAATAGTGTCCTTAAGTCATGGCTACTCCTAACCAGTAGGGAGTGGATTTAGGGCAGCAACCTATACATGTAATCCTACTGCCAATCTCCTAAATGAATTAGTTCCCTGGGGGTCGGGATGCCTTGTGGAATGAGAATTCAGCTTTCCGATTCTTCTTTGTTTTGTGAATATTGAAGTGGTTTCACAATTTTAAAAAGAACTAATTCCACAGATTCTTCTGATTTGTTCATACGTAAGCCAGAAAACCAGTGACCAAGGAGCCTGTGAAAGCAAACATTGAAGTTAGAAGCTTAAAACAGAAGTGACCCAATAAATAAACTCATTAGATTAAACTGTCTCCTCTTAAAAATCATATTCTTAAGATCAATCTATTATTATGTCTTTAATACAAAAATCTTACTGTTGCATATGGTTAGGGCTACCCAGTCCTTCACAAGACACCTAAAACTTTTTTTTTCAGCTTGCCAACTCATAAATGTGTGACCTGAAATGTTTCATTCTTGGGGGCTACTTCAGGCTGAATGCTTTTTAAAAACATTTTTAAAGGGTTTACTTGTTCTAAAACCTTAATCAGAAATTTACACAGTTCTCCTTGCATAAAATTTATATCCTGCACCCATTTAGTTGAGATGCTCTAAGGTTTTTTTTTTGGCAATAGATTGGTGTTTGGCAAAAGGCTGCCTTGTGCCTAGGAAACACCTTTTCCTGCTCCTCTGAAACACCCGCTAAACATTCCCAAAATTACAAGCCTTTGGGAAATCTAAGTTGGCATATGCTCCATGGACGTTTTTAGCTTAGCAGTAAACTCGCAGAGACCCCATCAATACTGAATGTGCTCCGGCTCAGGGACACAGGGACTGAGCAACTGAGCAGAACCTTCCTGTAATTTCTCTTACCAGAGGCTGCGGCCACTGTTGTACTCAGTTAAATTAGAGAAGAGAGGCTTTTGCCTTCGATCTTAGTGCTCAGTCTGGTAAGTTAAACAGTGTTAAGACCTTGAAGCCAGTTGGCAGAGTCTAGACGTAGCCATACTGTTAAATTCTTATAGACTTAAAAAAAAAAAGGTGGTCACATCTAAATTTGCTATTGGGAATTGTCCCTTGCCCAAACTAACAGTCTAGACAGCCAAGTTCCAGTTCCCAGGCCCCAACTGCTGCTTGGCTTAATTGTGCGGCTTTAACAGCCCAGCAGTATGCAAGAGAAAGCCCCTATACAAGAGAGTCAAAAGTGAGATCCAGGATGGAGCAGTAATAAAGCAATTCTGGGATCAGGAGAGGAGGAATGAAAGTAAGAGGGATGCAAAGGGAGTCCAGGGCTGGGAGCAAGAAGGTAACAAAGGAGATTTTAGGAAGGGAGAAAGGAGGGAGCCTGAAATTGTAAAAAAAGCAAGGAAAATCACTAGCAATTAAGCAGGACAGCATTTTCCAAATTAAAGAGATGCAAGAGGCAGTGTGGGGGAAGTGACACTGCACACAGTTGTGTCATCCACTACATTCAACTATGCTAACAGCAATTAAATAAATCAAGAGACCCAAAGAGTTTTGGAAAAGTGTTGACACAGAAAGAACTCCTTACATTTTAATGCCACATTGTTCAACTGTCTTGTAAAGAGAGTTAAAAGGCACTTACCATTCGCATCCATGTTGGTATAAAGCCTTTGTATAGAGACATAAACCCTTCAGCCTGTACAGTTTGAATTAAGCAGTCCATGGAAGACTTATACAGCAGACCTCTAGCAATGTGCAAGGAGAAGAAATACTGTTAGGATTACAAATACACAATTTTAAAAAATCCCACGACCCCCCCCCCCCCCAAAAAAATAATCTGTATCAGATAAATTTGTACAAGCAAGAGCTCTTTTGTAAGCTCACTGGAGTCTCATCAGAACTGAAATCCACTAAGTAAGTAGGTATGCTTAGGTGGCCATCACAACAAACCCCCCTGGACATGCAAAACTAAACCAATAAAATGATCATCAGAGAGAGGAAGAGCAAATTAGAGACTTAGCAGTTCACTCCCAGTGAAATCAGTGAGACTCAGGGTTTCAGTTTTCTCTTGAAAAGTCAGTTTCTGAAGTGTCTGTACCTTCCCTGTTTATCTCTCGGCTGGTTCATTATCCGGGTTTTGACCACATCAGCAGGAGTTCCCAGAACAGCAGCTACCAGGCCAGAACAGCAACTGTCGACACCAACAGATACTTAAAGAAGAAACTAAGATTTATCATGACAATTTAAGCATCATGATTCCAGTTCTAATAATATATAATATTAGATATTAAAACAGTTTTCATAAAATCATGAGTAATACCTCATAACTTAACATAAACTTGATTTGGGAGGAGGCTTGCTAGTATTGCTCTTGCTCAGGTGTCCTCTCAGCGCCAGCTTCCCTCACCTCTGTGTGCAGTTCTGAGGCAGGGATAAAGGACCCACAATAGGCAATTTATGATATTGTTTATACAAAGCCGACTTCTTCATAATTTAAGGGAGTAAAAGAGGTTATTCTGCAGAGTTTATATTGCTCATTCTTACAGTTTGCTAAAATTAAAACTAGGTTAGATAAAATAGCAGCAATTCTAGAGAAGTGAAAATTCCTGTGCTCTCACAGATGTGTGAGGTGTTTAAATGCATCAGGAGGGCACTTCTAGTGAGGGCAGTTTTGCAGCAATTTGCAGCAAAGGTTGCATCCTTTGTCTTGTGTCTTTTGTACAAAGATGTCCTCTCAGGCAAAAAAAAAAAAATTGTTATAAAGGTGCATTTTATCAGCAGTATCAGGACCAAAGAATAGGGGCTTCTGCTGGCACAGACAGGCAGATCAAGACAGTGAGGCTGGAAATACTCTGCAGCGGAAAAGGGGTAATCAGGGAATACGGCACCTGGCAATACTGTGAGTCACGCTATTGTCCACAAGCGGCGTGTTCAGAAGCAAAAAGTGTTTCACTGAGTCGTAAGTGGTCAGATCTGTAAAGAGGATAATGAGAAAAAACACCATTGTCAGAAGTAAATGGTGTCTGTGCTGTTTATTACTGACACAGGATGGAGGCTTGGCAAGACCTAAATTTCCAGTGCAGCTCCTCCCATTGGCATGGCTAGCACTCTGCACCCAGTTTCTGATGATTGTTGTGGCACCTAGGTCCTGTTGTTAGACATGTGAGTATGTGCTCCCCTCCACTACCATCTTCTCTGATTTACCCTACAAATGATAAAATGGATCCCAAATGGAAAATTCTGCAAAATAACTCATTAACCCAAGCCAGAAATGTCACAATAAGGACAGTTCTACCTCTCCCACCTCTGTGCAAGCATTGTAGAAATGCTAGCAACATTAGACAAAAAAAGTAGATGATGTCATGGAAATTATATCATGTTCTGAAAGCAGACATGGGTTACGGCATCTGGGCATCTGAATGACAGACAGTGATCTGAAAGTTAACAGCAGATCTGGGTTACATTTCCAATGTCCTGACCTTAAAACTTAGGAGCCCAGCCTACTAACCAGGATGACCCGCCCAGCACTTTAGTAGTGCTTTAGAGCCCAAACATACCCAGTGGACATCATTTCCCACTTGTAAGAGTTCGCTTGTTTAAGTTTACATGCCAAGACTGCATATTAACGTTGTGTATGGAGACACCTACCTTAGATAATAGTCATTCTACACCCCTCATTTAACAGCTCCTGCTGCAAACATTATTAATCCAGTGATTCCTTTACTGCTGCTTAGCAAGGTGTAAGCTTACACCACCTCTGATTTTCTATTTTCAAAGATATTTTTTGGTCATGCTGCTAACATGTCCCTGTGCTGAATGACGTAGAAATTAGTAGCTGTCATGCCAAAGAAATTTAAGCATGCAAAATAAAAAATTGCCAAGGCAATGCTATAATATGTGCCACCAAGCACAGAGCAAGTGTTTATGGTGGGCACCTACAGGTGGTGTCTTTCAGTCCTAAAGACGTCTCCCTTCTTACTTTACAAACAGAACCTCAGGAAGGAGAGCAAAGACCACCCAACATATCCTAGCAGTTTTGGAGAGACACAGGCAAGCTCTATCTATATGTGGAAGGAATGAGTGCTTCTTGGATCAGCTGAGTACTCAGGCAGCCACTTCACCTTATAACCCTCAGTCCCTGCCTGAACTACGCCGTAGGTGTACCTGTCTGCAGCTCTGTCACACCACGCCTGGGCTGTGGACCTTGTTTATCTGGACACTGACACATGGACCATCTCCTTAGCTCGACCTTGGACCTTTCTTATCACCACAGACCTGCTGGTGATCACTGAGCTGTGTCTGACACTGGTGACCCTCACCAGACCTGACGCTGGCTCACCTTCCTGGCTTGGCCTCAGACCTGCCTCATCACCACATGCTTTCCTGAGGATCTGGATCTCGGTGAAACCTGGTTGCCTTCGCTGGCTCTGCCCTGCTCACCTTGCTTGGGCACCAGGGAGCTGGGTCATGGCTGGTGAGGTCCTTGCTCTTGCTGGCTGCGGCACCCCCTCAGCTCCCAGCTCACCATCCCTCAGGCTCAGGCACAAACTTATTTTTAAGGAACCTGATTTCCACAGGAACAAAACGCTCAAGGCAGAAATCACCTGCAGTGCACTTCAAACAGGTCACCGGTGTAGATAACGAAGAGACGAACACCAGGGGAGCAGCTGAACTCTCTTTAAAGCTTAGATGCGACCTTAAGCACTGCAGACCAAGTTAGGAAATTTACCTCCCATGTTCACCAGAGCAGCTCTCTGGACATTTGGCACCCATCCAGCCCAAAGCCCCCGTATTCCTCCTTCGGACAGGATCTTCATAAATGCATGGTGCACTCCTCGAAACCTGAAATCAATATGCAGCTAGTAAGAGAGCCCAGCTATGGAGAAATCTTTGCATATTCCAGCACTTTGCTGCACCAGGTCCTCGCATAGGAAAGGCAATTTATACCTGCGAGGATCTGGCCCTCCAGATCCATTTTTTGATCCATTTTTGGATCCATCTTTGACTTTCATGCTGCGATATTTTACCAAACATACCAGTTGCCCTGGTAAGCAGCAGCCTGGTCGCTAATGACAGATGACCCTTTGATCCCACAGCTGGGTTGCAATATTAAATGTACAAGACACCAAAGGATGCCAGCAGTTTTGGATGCAAAGAGCAGCGTGTCCTGGTATCTGCAGGCGGGTCTCGAGCCCTGCCGTCTGCAGGCAACCTAGCCCTTCCCTGTGCCTGTGCATCCTGCAAAAGCCATTTCCCCCATCCTTTCTTCCAGCTCCTCTTCTTCAGAAAGCATCCTTCCCTCCCCCTGGCAGAGCACTGGCATGGACATACTGCACATGTAGGATGGGCGAGGGTTTGTGGTCTCTGGGACCAATACATCAGAATAAGGAAGGCAAGTATAAATGGAATAAGGAGGAAGTCTCGGATCCCCCACCTTCTCCACTGCCCAAAGCCATTGCATGCCTCCCAGGCACTGCTTTTCCCCCAAAAGGACTCCGAGCAGCTGGGGAGAGGGGGTGGCAGAAAACAGACAACCACACCCTCGAAGAGTAATCATTAACAGGAGAAAACCGCCAGCCTCGAGAGGAACCGACCGTAACGGCTTTCCTTCCAGCTTCCTTTTTCCTTCCATCTGCATCTGCACCTTCACCAGATCAGTCGGGCTGGCAAAAAACTGTCCGATGGCACCTGCAGACATGCCTCCAACTACAGCTTTCCTGCCAAAGAGGGAAAGAAAATGTACTCCAGAATACACTGAAAATCTTCACAAATTGCAGTGCTCGAGCTGAAGAGTTCAGCAGCACGACCCAGCTGAAACAAGTGTAAATGGTTATTCCTTATATTAACAGCCAAAGTTAAGGTAATAATTGTGGTGACTGCAGGTAGTTAAGGTAGTCAATAATACTTCTGTCAATTTTAAGAAAGGTTTGAAACTTACCTGGGGGAAAAAATCAAGTTATTATACATCACCAAGATGCTCTGCTTCCTCTGCAGGTTACATTATGCTCCTCGCTTAAGGTTTAAAGGCAGGATGGCAAGGTACACAAGTAAGGGATGGTGCTCCATATATTATACTAACTGAATGCCAATCTGAAAGTCTAAACTGCCTGTGGATATATAAAGCTTTTCTTTATCTCCCATTGCTACTAGAGGAGTTGTGTTCATTTTCTGGTTCTACTTATTTTAGTAGAACCAGAAATTTCGATATTATCCCTAGTTCCCCCTTCCCATAGGATCAGGCATGATAAGTTTTTTGTATTAAATTTTATAAATCCCATCCTAAAACCAGTTACATTTTGGACCCAAGATTTGATGTTGCAGTAAATTACTTGATTGGATATGATACTGTATATGATTATAAAAGTACATGACTGACATTTTAACAATAAGCATTTGACAATTAGAAATTACCAAATTTTGCAAAACTTACAGAAAAATCTGCTTCATTCCCCACAGGCAAAGAGTTAATTCTGTGGCTATATACTGCTTGCATTGTCAAAAAAGGGATTGAGTGAGATTTAACTTGCTGAATTGAACTTGCGAAACAAAGACTTTGAGTTTGCTCTTTATAGGGATTATTTGTCTCCTCGGGAAGGATGCACAGATTTAACTTAGGTTGACATCTGCCATATGCACAGGAACAAAATAGTGTCTTTTCCTTCACAATCTGCCTCTTCTGTAGCCAGGAAATTTCCATCTCTTGGGCTAAAATGCACCACCAGAATCAGCAAACCTGCCTATTCTTACACTCCCCGTTAATAATCCAATGGCATAATAATTTCTTACCCAGGCAGTACGGCAAGCAGCAAAACAGCCAAGTGTTGCCATACTGCTGCTGGACAACACGGAACGGGACCCATCCTTCCAGCAGCTGGAAATCTGAGATATACCACCCCTCACTTCTTTTCTGCAAAGATCCAGAGGATATTTGACATGTCCATCATACCTTTGGAAATGTGTCCTCACCCCATGTGGAGCTAATCGAGCTCTCAGGTGACCTTGGAGCTGAGCAGGGCACAAGCTGCAAGTCCAGCTTGGCTCAGCTGAACCTCTGGTTTGCATTACCCAGGCAGCAGTAGGATTAGTCACGGTTACTCACGCTGGCGTCAGGTTTGTGTAATAGCTCATGGCTTCTCCGACAGCCGTCACACACAGCTGTATGGTCAGCCATGACTCACCTGCACTTCCCAACATCTCCCAGCCCATGTGGAAATAAAAGAGCTGCCATTACATCACAGACCTTGAGCCATGGTAAAGCTCCCTGCCTCCACTCATCCAGGCTAATTCCTGCCAGTCCAGGACAGCTGCTCCTATCAATGCAGTTTATCATGTTTCTCCATCTCTTTAATAGAATATCCTTATTAGAGTAATCATAGAATCACAGAATCGTATAGGTTGGAAAAGACCTTTAAGATCATCGAGTTCAACCGTAAGCCTAACACTACCAAGACCACCACTATACCATGTCCCTAAGCACCTCATCCAAACGTCCTTTAAATACCTCCAGGGATGGCGACTCAACCACTTCCCTGGGCAGCCTGTTCCAATGCTTGATAACCCTTTCAGTGAAGTAAAATTTCCTAATATCCAGTCTAAACCTCCCCTGGCGCAACTTGAGGCCATTTCCTCTTGTCCTATCACTTGTTACCTGGGAGAAGAGACCAACCCCCACCTCTCTACAACCTCCTTTCAGGTAGTTGTACAGAGTGATAAGGTCTCCCCTCAGCCTCCTTTTCTCCAGGCTAAACAACCCCAGTTCCCTCAACCGCTCCCCATCAGACTCGTGCTCCAGACCCTTCACCAGCTCTGTTGCCCTTCTCTGGACTTCTCTGGACGCTCCAGCACCTCAATGTCTCTCTTGTAGTGGGGGGCCCAAAACTGAACACAGTAGTCGAGGTGCGGCCTCACCAGTGCCGAGTACAGGGGCACGATCACTTCCCTAGTCCTGCTGGCCACACTATTTTTGATACAAGCCAGGGTGCTGTTGACTTTCTTGGCCACCTGGGCACACTGCTGGCTCATATTCAGCCAGCTGTCAACCAACACCCCCAGGTCCTTTTCTGCCAGGCAGCTTTCCAGCCACTCTTCCCCAAGCCTGTAGCGTTGCATGGGGTTGCTGTGGCCCAAGTGCAGGACCTTGCACTTGGCCTTGTTAAACCTCATACAATTGACCTCGGCCCATCGATCCAGCCTGTCCAGGTCCCTCTGCAGAGCCTTCGTACCCTCAAGCAGATCAACACCCCCGCACAACTTGGTGTCATCTGCAAACTTACTGAGGGTGCACTCGATCCCTTCATCCAGATCATTGATAAAGATATTAAACAGAACTGGCCCCAACACAGAGCCCTGGGGAACACCGCTTGTGACTGGCCACCAACTGGAGTAAACTCCATTCACCACCACTCTTTGGGCCCGGCCATCCAGCCAGTTCTTTACCCAGTGGGTAAAGAGGTTGTGGGGTAAAGTGAGGGTGTGGTAAAGAACTTTACCCAGTTCTTTACCCATGGTCCTAGTTAAGCTTCTGAGAAACTTATTTCAATATTTCTTAGTCCTGTTCCCAGCTGAATGAAAAGATACTGCCCTGAAACTGAAATAAGAAAGTCTATATCAGTGCTTAAACCCCTGCTTTATATTTACCCTCTTCAGGGTAGGAGAGCCATGAGGAGAAGACAGGTTTTGGGGCTGCAGGACAGTAAGGACAATCCCCACACAGGCACAAGCATAAATATGCAACATTACCAGAAAGGAAAGCTTTCATCCTCAGACCTGCCAAGCACAGAGTCGCGGAGATGTTCATACGCAACCATCCGAACGCCAGAGTACACTGTGGAAAACAAAAGCAGGAGACGATTCTTGGGTCTGCCATTTCTGGAGGTCACGCTGTGATAGAGAGGTCAAGAGATTGGTTGTAAAACACTCCGGAGCTTGCCTGGGTCAGCTGGTCACTGCTCTCACATTCGTGATCAAAATGGGGAAAGCGAGGGGGCTGCCTGGTAGCAATGCTAGAGCCAGAACTCTTTAGCATCAGAGAATCTCTCTGGCTGAGCCATACATCTGCCAGGAGGCAGCACATCTTATGCCCGCACCCTAGGGAGATGCGACCACATTGCTTTCCTCAGCTGGTGCCAAGCACAGAACCTCCCACAAGTGCTTTTGAGGTTTGTTGCTGTCACCATATTTCCAAATAAAATAAAGCAAGCTGTTACCTGTGGCCGAACCACTAATGCATTTCTTCATCCCAGCACTTGCAACCTTACCTTTTTTTCCCAGCCTGTCCCTACTTCCCTCAAATAAAAGATATTTATTGTTCTGAGGAGTCTGAGTGCTTGCTGGCGCTGAAGACCTTCCTGAAAGACCACGGGGGAATTATATTTTGTTTTCCCAGAAGCCAGAATAAGGCTATGAAGGAATGGGCAAGAGAGGGAAGAGAAGGGATTGAACCAGGATCCCATATATTTCGAAGTGGGATTGCAGGGTAAGCTGAAGAAGTCCTCACAGGTATCTTTAAAGCACCACAAGATATGGCAGGCTCACTCCAAAAGGCTGTTGGCCACAGAAGGCAGGACCCAAACTTGTCCCATCATGAGCAGATAATCACCTATGTGGCGATAGACGGCCGGCGTGGCTCCTTGCCAGAGCTTTCGTAAGCCCTCCTCTTGCACAATGCCAGCTGCGGTGCGCAGCATGCCACGGTAGGGGACTGCCTGGCTGGCGGCAGCTCCATTGCGATGAACGGCAGCTTCACCTTGGACCTGCAGTCGAGTTTTCGTGAGATCCAGGGGAAATGTCACTGAAGAGAAAGAGCAGGGAACAAACGTGACTACGGGTGCAGCTGCAGGGAGACCGACCACACTGGTAACATCTGCACCACAATCCCCCCTGCCAGACGGCCAAGGGGGCTGTGCAAGCACCAGCAGCCAGCAGGGACCATGCCCAACGGGGGTGCAGGCAATTCATGGAGAACAGGAGATTCACATCCAGATCTGTTAGAAGTGGTTCGGGGCATGAGTAACCAAAATACATTCCCGTCAAACACCAAGCCCTTCTCCTTTATTTCTTTTTGCAGATTTGTTATGCAATACGCATACTTTCTAAGAGACTCTGGATTAAAAATCCTGTTCCAGTTACTCCCACTGAGTAAAGATCAGTCAAATCTCTTACCGAGCATGTGGCCTCTCCAATTCTGCCCAGCATAGTGGCAGCACACGTTACAGTCAGGAACAACCCCACAGTGGCCATTGTAATGCAGACACACATGCAGGTGAGCATCTATCCTATGAACCACCCTAAAACATGCTGCTTTTCTGATGCAGTCACAAAAATCATGTTTAGCCTGTTATTTCTCTCACAGAAATAACTGGTGGCCAGGGAAGGTGGTTCAACTCAATCTCAGCTTCCCAGGGCTGCTCCTGAAACAGTATGGGTACGTATTCGCTGCCCCTAATTTCAGTTCCAGGCCACGAGTGTCTCGCTGGGTGATGGACCTCCCCAGCCTGTCTCAGGTGGCAAGTGCCCAGGAGCAGGGGTTGTCTCTGCTTCGATACCTCTGCGACACACCATGCTACGGGGTCCTTCCAGAGCAGGACTCAGAGATACTAGGGGAATGCAGTCACTGCTTAAAGCCTCAGCAGATTTACAGTCTGTTTGTGCATTAAGTTTGGTATTCATGTTTAAAGATTAGCAACACTTGAGAAGTTACAAATCATTAGAGCAATGCAACAGAGCTTGTAGAATTTATACATAATATGCTGAGAAATATTCCAAATAAGTTACTGATCACAAAGTAGTGCTATGCAGATGCCAGGGTACTTCTTTCCTGCATTTCAGCAAGCAGTTTACTATACTCCATTTTTACAGACATCTCCACTGTAACCAGAAGCATAAGATTCGATTTTTCTTTGATTAACCTGCATTAACTATGAAAAGCAAATTCCTGAAGAAGTCAGCCCCTTGGTACTAACTCAGCCAACAGATCATCCTGCCTCTTTAGTCTTCTTCCAGAAACCCAGCGAACGCAAAGCTTAGATTAGTCACAACTGCTCTGTGCTAATGACTGCAGCCCTTCGGTCTCAGAGGGAAAGATTTCGACTTGAAAAACCCCTCCCTCCAGCCACAGTCAGGTGGCATAAAACACTTGCAAGGCTTAAATTATTGAAAAGTCACGACGAGCAGAGTGGAACGAACAGATTTGCTGGAGCAGAAAAGCCGGAGCGAACACCGAGGAACGAGGCATCTGGGGACTGAAGTTCCCCCTGCCCCCTCTAAGTAAATTTTGACCCCCTTCCCTCTCAGAAAATCACGGTGAGTTGTACCTAGTTCTGCCACAGCCGCTGCACAGGCTGACAGAGCGAATTTGCTGGCTCGGGGCCATCTCTCTGGAAGAGGTAAGCTCTTCTCTTCTTCTGCAGGTGACATCTAGCGTCTAACATGAAACAAGGCTAACCAGCCACCCTGCGAGGGTCTGGAGCAAAAGCAGACCCTAGCTCAGCTCTGTTCTGGGTCGTTTAGGAGACAGATTGCTGAAGGTCATGTTTCTCCAGCGCCAGCACCAGGAACCGCAGCAGCCCAAGTGCCTCCTGCAGAGCTGCGAGGTCCTTCTGCAGTGACACGAGACTCCTGCGCAACAGGCTTCTGGGAAATGTAGTCTGTCACCAACGCTACCCTCTGCCAGGAAACCGGCAGTGCAGGTACAGTCACACACACAATTTTGCTCATTATCGACATTAAAAAAAATATATCATTAATGAGACCTCAAGATTATGAGAACACGTGTGGGGTCTGTTTGCTTTATGGGGTGCTGTCATTGACAGCAGTGCCTTGGGAGCCCCAAACTGCATCCCTGTGTCAACCAGCTGCACGGGCATCCGAGATGGAAGAATTGATGCAGATCTGGTTTAACGAAAGCTGCAGTAGCAACAGCTACATGCCGAGCTGGAGTGCTGGAGTGCTTGTAGCAATTCACATCCCCTGGGGATTAGGCACAGAGCAGTGCAGTTTGAGCCAGGGGCACGCAAACCTGAGAAGACAGAAGCCAATCTCTGCCTGAAGCCCTGTATACGAAAAGATGGAAGGTTTTCCTGGCTGAATGCTGAAGCCCTGTTAATTGTGTGCCAGTCCTAATTTATCTTAAATTAATGTAGGCATAGTTAGGTTCTCATCATGAAAAAAAGGGTAAGGCATGCGCTGTTCAAGAGAAGCTTTTCATTTATCATTAAGGCTCAGCTGAATCACTAAGTTAATCATTAGCCATTAATCACTAATCCTCCTGCTGAGGATCTGAGGATTTTTTAGGTCACAGAAACTTACCCCAGAACACCTCCCCGCACCCCTGTCTGACTGCCTAACGTTTTGGTGTGTGGTCCCGGTCACAATGATTCAGACAAATGAAGGGAGCATTGCAGGTGAAATATTCAGCTAAAATCAGATGAATTTATCTCGTAAAATCAGATGAATTTATACCAGTAATTGGTATTAAATTGGATCCTTCTTTGGGTTAGAAGTCATTAGAATTCATGCAGCGATAAACTACCGACAAAACCCTGATTAAAATGGGAAGAAAGCATATTGCAATTTAATGCAAACATGCCTGGCTGCACTGAGGGTATGAGTGGTTCAGAGCCTTATTCTAGACAGTTTATGCAATCTGCTGTTGGCACTTTTGTGCCTCCCTCCATAGCTATTCTCTGGGCTTGGGTCAGCTTGTGCCACTGTATATCAGCCTGTATATCATCGATTTGTAATTTAGGTTGGAGAGGACCTCTAGAGGTCATCTAGTACAATCTTCTGCTCAGAGCAGGGATAGCTTCAGAATTACATCAGTTTGCCCAGGGTCGTCTTTGTTCACCTTCTGAAAACCTCCAGGGATGGGGGATTTCACAACCACAGCCTGCTCTGGTGCTTAACCACTTTGTGAATGTTTTTTCCTTATATTCAGTCAGAATTTCCCACATTGCATCTTATGTCCATTGCCTCTCATCCCTTAGATGTACACCTCTGGGGACAGTCTCACTATAACCATGCTTTAGGGGGTGGAAAACAACAACTAGATCCCTCCTTAAAATAATCCCCATAACATTGCAGCATCCTATGGAGAGAGCAGCTCTCCATGGTCATTTTTAGTTCGGGGAAATAGGTTCTTTTTTAAACTGATTAGACTGATTTGGGGATGGCGGTGAGGAAGAATTTTGTCTTCCCACAGGATCTTTGAAATGAGCCTGACCTGGAGACAGACACTTGCGTGGACAGCTCTGTGATCTGTGGAGCAGAGAAGGACCAGTGCTCATGGAGGTCCATCAAACAGCTGGAGTTTACGTATCCCCAAATCCTGAGGGAGACAGCTCCAGCAGAGAGGACCCTTCCTATTTATTTATTTCAGTTTTCAGTGAGACAGCATTTTCTGCTTTCTCTCCAAAGCCAGTTTGATCAAAGGCTGCATATGCAGGGAGGGAGCGTGGAGTTTGAATGCAATGGAAACGCAGCAGCAGGGTCTGGGAGGGCTGTATGCTGCCGGAGAAAGGCAGCCAAACTGCCTCGGTCCTCTTACCTGCTTCCATCAGTGGTGACTGTGTTAGTTTACATGGGAAAGACCATTAACTATTATCTGCCCAGGACTACGACCTAGTCTGAGGAAAGCTTGTTAGTGACTATCACACCATCGTACTGGTTACGTCCTCCTCACAATAGTGCCTTTCAGTAGTGTCTTGTGTCCTTCACCAAATCGTGCCCCAGAAGCAGAAGCTAAACAAAAAAAAAAAAAGTCCAAAACAAACACAAAAGCCTTTAATGAATATCTTCACAGAGGGTTGAGAGCTTGTCTTACCTGTATACATAGTTCACTTTAAACTCACTACTCAGGGTGTGCATATACTGAAAATATATTCCAATATTACATGGCCTTTAGCTCTCTTATCACTTTACCCCTTTGTAGAAAAAGAAAGACTTTAATGGATAAAATAAAACCAGGAAATAAACATACAAAGAGCTGTGATAGCTAAACATAGAAGTGTAGTAATATCAGAGTTAAAAGTGATTTATCTGCTTCCTCCAGACATTTTGCAAAATGGAGATCCGCATCCTCCTTGTCACAGCTGACATATTTGGCCTTGTTCTTCTGCACCTATGACCAACATAGGTAACATCCCAATGTATTTCAGCATGACTGTTTAATGAAGGCCATAGATCTGTTTGTCACAGCTCTTAACCTCCTACTATCAGGTGTATTTCTGCTGTGCTACTTTTACTGTACTGCCTGTCTGCACAGGTACAAAAGTTCCTCTCTGTGCACCTATTCCTGTATAGGAAGGGAGTTAAACTCTATTTGTACAAAGCACTTTTAATTGAATAATTATGTTCATACAAAATGGTGTACAAATTGCACACCATACAAACGGTGTGGTGTTCCCATGGTACGGTGTTACAAAATATAGTAGCGATGAACTATATCCTTCTCCTAGTAAAATACATAAAGCTGGTGAGTGGATAAGGCCTCTGGGTTAGTAATTATTGAAATATTATAAAAATATACATGAGGACAGGTTCAAGCACAGTCCAGGTCTATCTCTTAACTCAGACACCAGCATGGTTTTATTCTGGTGAGATCTGGGAGCACAGATACGAAGAGGATGGGACACAACTAAGTAGGGTTTGGGAGGAAGGACATGGGGAAACAGTTTTGGGGGCAGAGCCAGAAAGGCTGAGACTGATTAAAAAGGAAATGCATGTGTGAAGGTCGTATTTGAGTAAAGGAAGAAGCATAAGATGTGATGTACAGCTGGATGCTTGTCTATGGAACAAACGGATGAAGAGCTAGAAAGGCTGAGCAGGGCTTGTTCAACCAAGGAGTCTGGGCCTGAGGATCAGGTCCTGGGACTGAGCAGAAGAAGAGATTTGGACAAAGAGAGCAAAAGAAGACAAAATCACAACAAAAAAACGGTTGAGGTTGGAAGGGACCTGGAGACTGGCTAGTCCAACACCCTGCTCAAAGCAGGATCGCCTAGAGTGGGCTCTCAGGACTGGGTCAAGCTGGGTTTTGAATGTCTCCCAGGACTCCCCAGCCTCTCTGGGCAACCTGTTCCAGTGTCTGACCACCATCATGATAAAAAAAAGTAATTTTAAGTTTAAGTGGAATTTTCTGTATTTGTTTGTGTCCACTGCCTATTGCCCTTTCACTGGGCACCACTGAAAAGAGCCTGGCTCCATCCTCTTTGCACCTTGCCTTCAGGTGTTCATACACACTGATAAGATCCCCCTGAGCCTTCTTTTCTCCAGGCTGAACTGTCCTAGCTCTCACAGCCTCTCCTCAAATGACAGATGCTCCAGCCCCTTTATGAACTTCTTGGCACTTCACTGGGCTCGCTCCAGTCTGTCCATGTCTCTCTTGCACTGGGGAGCCTAGAACTGGACCCAGCACTCCAGATGGATCTCTCCAGCACTGAGCAGAGGGGGAGGATTACTTCCCTCGTCCTGCTGGCAACGCTCTTCCTAACGCAGCCCAGGGTGCTATTGAGTGCAAAGGCACACTTCTGACTCACGCTCAACATGGTGTCCACCAGGACCCCCAGATCTGCAAAGCTGCTTTCCACCCAGGTGGCCCCCCAGCCTGTACCGGTACATGGGGTTGTTACTACCCAGGGGCAGGACTTGGCATTTCCCTTTGCTGAACTTCATGAAGTCACTTTTTTGCCAAGAAAGGTTGGACCAGATGATCCTTGAGGTCCCTTCCAACCTGGTATTCTATGACAACTCCCTGTTTGCCCATTTCTCCAGCCTGTTGAGGTTCCTCTGAATGGCAACACACTCATCTGGCCTATCGACTACTCCTCCTGGTTTTGTATTGTCTTCCAACTTGCTGAGGGTGTGTGGGGGGTAGGCTGTGAGAGCACTTCCTAGGTTTTTTTATACTTAATGAATTCTGTATGTAATTTTGCTGTGCCACTTCTACACACGCAAAGAAACCAATCTGACCTCTCTGAAATCTTGTCTTCTGACATTGCAGTGATATTATAGGGGCCACCAGCAGGTTTTGAATTGTCAGTTCAACCTTTGAAGCCTTTCTCTGCTCCTCAGACACTGGACACACATCTAGCCTTTAATGAAACGATCTCGGACAGGTTAGAGATACCTTTCATAAGACTTACTGCTTCAGGTGATGCCTGCAGAAGTTTCTTGCCATCTGCCTTGCTGAAAGCTAAATGTCTGCAGATCACAGCCTCTCTGCTTTCTAATCTTGATATTACCAAAAAGTATTTTTTTTAACTGAAGCAAGCAATGCACTGCTTTGCCACAGTGTTCCCAGCTGTGTACCTGGCTGCTTGGGTAGCCTTCCAGCAGCTGGTGCAAAGCTCAAGGATTTGTCACAGCAACATCTAAATTTTGCAAGCAGTGCACTTGGTTCTCATCCCAGAGCGGAGGACAATTGGCTCTGCCTTTTCCAAAACACGGGCTTGTCCCCTGGGCTGCTTGGTGCTTTGACGTCTCCATGGCAGTGGTCAGCTGGCAAGACTGATAAAAGAAAGAGGCCCTATTCATTGACTCAGCCAGCGCGGGCGTGCCGGGTGCTGTGGCAGGCAGAGCAGCTGCTGCGGCAGGCAGCGAAGAGGCAAAATGGCTCTTGCTCTCCTCTTGGCAGCAATCCTGGGACTTCTTATTGTCAAGGCTGTTTTGTTTCAGCTGAGAAACCCGAGCTCCCCTCCTTGCATCAGGAGCTGGATCCCTTGGTTTGGAGCTGCGTTTCAGTTCGGAAAAGCTCCTCTGGAGTTTATAGAGCAAGCTAGAAGCAAGGTAACGGCTATGGCGGCGTGCCTGCTCGTGGGTGCGTGCTCAGGGTGGCTGCCTGCAAGGGGAAAGGCGAGGAGAAACTTCTGCATTAAGTTTGCCCCTTTCCTGTCACGTTTTATAACGTCAGGAGCATTTAGCTGGTGAAGGACTGACTTTGTTCCAGTAACAATGCTAAGTTGTGGATCCAGTCCAGGCATGATCTCTGTGCTGTGATCATCCTGTTTGGAGCCAGCACCTCTGCTGTTTTGCTTTTGTAGTCTGGCTACATGTTAATCTTGTTTTCAGATAATGCGGAAAGCCCTGTGCTAGGCGCTGGGACCAGGAGATTAATTATTTGCATGCCTAAAGTTAGGTGAGATTTCTGAGTACCAGCTGGTGTCCCTCAACATTCAAGAGAGACACAGACACGCTTGGCAGGCAACTATTTCCATCCTAAAAAACTTACCAAAGATGGGTGTGAAGATTTACCCCCTGGACGTGCCTTTCTTTCTCTATGTCTGTCTGATAGAGAGAGCCTAAATGATTACTTTAGATTAGATGCTTAATTTCTAGGCAGCTAATACTGACGTAAAACCCAGTTTCCCATTTTCATTCAGTGATGATATCACCTGCTACTGCAATATAATCAGCCTCAAGTGTTCGATACTGAAGGATCGCACAGCCCACTACTTGCAAAAACTAGCTAAAAATGGAACCACTGTAACTTCCTGAAATTTTGAAAAAAAAATATTAATAAATACTGGATGTTTAAAATTTGCTTTCTCGTCTTGAACTAATAGATTTCATATTTGTAAGTACTTCTTTGCAACCATGGTTGTTATAAACTCATGGTGTTAAATGAAAGCAGAGGTGCAAGTATAATCAGCTGAAGTATGGGGTGTAAGAACATCAAGAGCTGTCAATCTTGTATTAAAGCACATAGGGTGCACCATAGAGTAAGCTCATGTGTGTGATCTGGAGTTCCTTGGCTTCTTTGAGTTTAACAGGCTGGTTTTAACCTTATATTACTATATCTTTCCTGTATCTTTCATCTGTGCATACCATGATCAGTTATTTGTTCATTCACCATAGGGCAGAAATGTAGGACTGGAAGAAAACTCATTGCAGTCCATTCTCCTACTATTTCAGAAACCATGCCATATAATCCTTTAAATAAACTGATCACGCCTCACTTTAAAAAAACAATCATAATATTTCTTTGACTCTTCTGATATGAGGCTGTTAGAGAACCTCTTTGTTCTATTGAAAACATATCCTGGTGGCAACCAGATTAAAGCAGCCTGCCAAGCTGTCCTTTCCAGCGCAATCCCGTTTGGGGACAGATGTTTCACCGTGACTTGAGCTTGCTTTAGTTGCCTTTTTTTCCAGGAAGCTTGTAGTAAAATCTCTTAGACACATTTTTAAAACAAACCTATAGAAGAGTCAGATTGAATGAGCAAAACTTTTACATACTAAAGAATGTATTGAAGTACAAACGCAGACTTAGTGGCTCTGGGTCCATTAATTTTGACGTTCATTTGCCTGGAGACCCTTTAGGCTGCTGGTGGTGCTATGGCAGCTGCTGACACATCTGAACACACCAGAAAGACCTGAAGGCCTTTATAAATCCCAGGTTTTGTTGGGACAGAAACTAGAACGAGAAACATTTTCAATGGGATAAAACTCAAAATAAGGCAAAGCAGAAAGAGAAGGCTTTCTTACATATCTTCTCCCCTTTACTGTGTGTTCGCAGGTAGGACCTTTCCTTTGACTTTTTTCTTAGTCCAGCAACTCGGCGTCCTTGTGACTTGTGACCTGTCCCTGCCGTCCCCCTGGGACCTTTCCCTCCGTCACCCTCAGGCTGGCTGCCTGCCTGCAGCACCATCATCCGGCAGTCTCCCTGCCCCTGGGGAGGGCTACTCGCTTGTTCTCCCCTTCCTCTCCTTAAACACCCCAGGCACGTCTCCCTCCCTTCCCACCTCCCGCACTGGCACGATGTGCTGAGGCCAGGGCAGATGAGCCTTCTCCTGCCTGCTCCCTTTTAAAGGAGTAGGCACTGTAGCATGGTACAGCCAACTAAAACAGGTGCTGCTGCCAAAGGGGTATTACAAGGGATTGCAAAACAGCCATTACAAGGGTTGCAAAATACATCTGCAATAATTCCAAGCTCCTTAATATTGCCAGAACAGGGTTAAGTGTCCTTAGTACGAGCAAGCTGCCCTCGTAAAAGTTAGTGCAGAAACAGGTTCTAGGCAGTGTGAAACCTCTTCAGCTCCGTAGGGTCATTACCTTCAGGGGAGACTCGCAATTGGAAAATTCCTCCCCTGGATTAATCCTTCAGTCTGTCAAAGTGACACTCATTTATGTTTCTTTCTTAAGTGTTAGCTTTCTTATTATTGTCCCTTTTGTGTATATCCCTCACTGTTTTTTCTCTTAAGCCCTGGAGTAACACACCAGACTTCCACTGCTTCCAACCTGCACTTTGCTTAAAGTTCGCTGCTTCTGTTTTCCTCCTACAGAAGAAGACGTGGGCTGGAAGAATTGTCTGTTTTTCCCCTTGTGTCATCAGTGGGTCTAAGAAAAGAAAGATCCCCTGCTCTAATAAAATATTTAATCTCTAGTCTAATAAAAGATACCACCTCTTCCTCCTAAAGCTGCCTGGCTAGTGAAGCAGTTTTGCAGGCGGTCTGGGATGGGCAGGGTGGGTAACCGGAGCCACCATGCAACATAAAATACAGGTAGAGCTGCTTAACGAGGGGTTCAAAGGATGTGGTTCCCCACTTTGCCTGGCAAACATAGTAAGAGTTAATAAGGAATTTCAAATGCTTCTCATCAGTTTGCTAATTAAGCAAACAAGAAAAGTTCGGTTAAACCCATGAGATTGTTCTGCACTGTTGTATGGACCTGTGGATGCATACACTCTCAGCGTGTTGGTTGCGTTTGGGACATGGTGCCATGTCTCAGGACTCAGCTAGGTGTCTCTCAGGCTTATTCGCTGTGTGTGGTTGCGTGAGGGATGGCTCGCTGGGTTACGTGGCAAGGGACATACATCCCGCATGAGGTTTGGTGGAGGGGAAACAGGCTGGAGAAGAGGACAAGGCTTCTGGTGGAGCGTTTCTGAAGGCAGTGTCCACAGCTGAGTCGCTAATGGTCTGTGACCCTGGTCCCATGCACAGAAGACCAAAATGCTGAAGTCCCTGAGACAGAGAGGGGACATGGCATTGAACTCGTGTGTGTGTGCATGCCAAGGGAGAGAAAACCAGCCCAGCGCACCTAGCTCCCAGCATGATCTCGACACAACTGCAGCTGGCTCAGCCGAGGGTGGTTGCTCTCTGCCTGGCAGTGCCTGTGGGAAAAATGGCTCTTTCCCTAATTTCTTTCCTTTGGGATTTTGGAGAACGTCCTTCTGAAGTTTTTATTTCTCTGGAGTGTTACTTTCATGTAGGCTCAGATCTGCCTCTCATCGTGGCACTGCTGTTTTGTGCGGTGTTTCCCAGTCTTTGGAAAAAACAGAGCTTTCATAAGTGAAAGCAGCTTCATAGACCCTAAATCCCAAGAGGATTTTTATTTTGCTGTCTGTATCTCTGTACGTCATCAGGTCTCTTTAAACACCGTTTCAGACAGAGCAGGAAACTGGGACGCAGTGTGGGCAGGCAGTGCCCACGCTTCGTTGGTACCCGCCCAGAACACAACGATAGTAAATGCAGAACTGCTTGACAGCTTGTTCCAGTAGCTGATTTGATTACATTAGAATATCAGCATTATTATACTGGGACAGATGGAAGTCTGTTTATTCATGTGTCTGTCTCGAACAGCAGCTATTACTAGATGCTCAGTAACAGGGTGTAAGGAGCACACCCAGATGAGAGTATGCCACCTTCTGCTTTTTCTTCCCAGCTTCTGGTCGGCAACAGTTTAGGGACTTCCTAGGCTGGAATTTGCATCCAGATGATCTGCCTATGATAACTTAATCTCTTGTGTTACCCTGTGTATAATTTTGGCTTCACAGCATCACACAGCAATGAGTCCATAATTTAACCATGAGCCATGTGAAGGAAGTACTCTGTCTGGTTTTAAACCAGCTGGCTTCTAATAGGTGCCCATTAACTTTTACATCATGAGAAACTGGGAATAATTATTCTCTTTCCATCTTTCCTGGGATCTAAGTCTATTAGTCTCCTTTTATTGAAACTTTCATTCATGCTTGCTGTGCATCCCTTTGCCTTTTGTAGCTCAGTATATCCTGCTGAGATGGAATGGGCAGAGACACATGTTACATTGAAGATGTGGGCACAGGATGGGTTTAGATGTTTGCTGTCCTTTCTCGGCTCCTTTCCTAGCAAGATGAAAGCTCTAAATTAATTAGTAGCAGTGGTATAATAGATCTTGGAGTCATTTCAGAATGTGATTCTTCTAGGCCTTCTTCTTCTGTGATGTTTCTAGGTCTCCTCATAGTTTAGACTCCCAAATGACTCAAGATCATGAGTAAACTTTTAATTCCTTCTTCTAAGGAATGAATTTGGAAGATGTTTAAGGCCACACATCCTTATGTCTTCCTAAAAGCTGTATTGGGCTCTTCTTCAGTATATCCTATTTATCAACTACTAATCCTGGTCTTTAATAATGCTTGTAAAAATTCGCTGAGTACTGGAATCACTCTTTGAGGCTTCCTAGGTCCTCCTTCAGGAGCACTTTAGAAAGGCACCACGTTTGCCTCTCCATCCTCCTGTTGCTGAGGGTGATTTAACAGATCACGGTAGGTAGTTCTGCAACTTCATATTTTAATCCCTCTGGAGTTTTGAATTGAAGTATTTATCACTGATTTACTTAGCACTTGTTTAAGTCTATTCTACTTAATACTGGCTTTGAAACAAGATCTCAGTCCATCACTCTCAGCGAAAGGCTCCAGGGTGGGACTTGTCTTAAACCGTTGTAACCACTAACTCAGATTGCTTCCCCACTTGGTTTCTTTATACCTTGAGCATTTATCAGGCTCAGCAACACACTGGGAGACTTCCTGCATCTGGTCTGTTCGGAAAAGCCTTTATTATTGGGGATGGGGATTGCCATTAGTAGTTTGATCCTCAAACCTTTTTTAGTATTTTAATTTTATATTTAATTTATCAGAGATCATATTTATTTGTAATTTCCTGTTTGGACACAAATTTCTGCTTTCTGAAAGACGTGTCTTTGAATACCCACCATCACTGTGCTGTCCAATGAAGCTGGCTTGTTCTGGAGGTCCTTCATGGAGCTTTTTTAATTTCAATTTTGTTTAATATTGGTTTAATTTTAATTATTGTAAATAGATTGCAGGAAATTGGATTATATTTGAAACCTGATTGTTTGTGTAGTCGTTTACAGGTAAGCAAGGTGTCCAAGCTTCACTGATGGTCAGTGGACACGTAGGCAGTCCTATCAGTGGAGTCTAAGGGCAGTTCAGCTCACCTTCAAAAACAGAGGTGTGCGGTAGCTGGTCAGATGAATCGGTTTTTAGGCTCCCCTGACTGCATAGACTTGATCTCTATAATGGGAGCTTAGGCATCTTGCTCACATGTAATCATCTAAAATAAAGTGTTCCAATCTTTAATTGAGTGTGACCTTAATTGAATAATTAAGTGTTATTGCAGGTTGCTATTAGTTCAAATTTAATTTTATTTTAAAATTAGTTTAAGTACATTTTAACGCTAATTTAAAATTTAAAAAATCTCATTTAAAAACAAACACAATACAAATTCACTGATTTTTATCTAGCCTGATGATGAGGACATGCTGTTATCCATAAAAAAAGCAACTATAGCAATTTAGCTATTATTAAAACTATATTTTATTTATTATCACCCAGAGAGTTTAAACAGTCATTCTTTAATAATTTACAGTTGAAGGACACAATCAAAATTCAACTGATGTCAAGAAGAATCTTTCCCTTGGCTTCAAAGAGCTTTTGATGAAGCAGGCTTTACAATACAGACACAAACAACAAAAGAAATGGTTAAAGTCAATGGCATAAACCATGTGAGCAAGGTGAATTCAAGGCTTTTCAGTACTCCAAACAGATCAACAGAAAACTTTTTCTCACCTTTGTCAGCAAGGTAACCTGGAAAAGAAAATCAAGTTCCTTGATGTGTCTAGAGACTTTATGAAAGCCCTAAACCTTTCCATATGTACAATAACTTTGCCAAAAGGTGGTGTGCATATAAATGTAAATGCTGGGCTTTTGATTTCCAGGGCTTTTGCCTGTAAGCAGAAATTGCCTAGACCAAGAAAAAGATGCTAAAGGTGCTTCATTTCCTAATTTTGATTTTTTATGCCTAAATCTGACAGCCAGTAGCTCTTGCACATTTGTTTGCTAGTTTAGAGTATCTACAAATATGAGTGATTTTTTTTCATAATGTAGGAATTCAGAAGTGAATACTTATTGCTGAAAGTTTTGAGAGGGCTCTAGGATATTAGATTAAGGGAAAATGAAAGAATGATTTATGGCATCAAAAACTTTCCCTGAATATAAGTCTCAACAAACTCCATCTATTCTGCTCAAAGCTTGTTAGCTATTTCGGTATTAATTTTTAAACACCTGTACAAGAAAGAAATCATTGGTATTAGCAGAACATTTAAACTAGAAAAGAAAAGAAAAAAAACATTAAAAAGATGCTGGAGTAGGGAGTTTTTGTTAAAAAAATGTAGATTGAAATGGGTGGGATTGTGGATTTTTACAGTGTGGGTACTTTGCTATGGCAGCCAAGGGATGCAGTAGATAACCTATCGCTTGGGTTCTTTAAATCCAGGTAGGTTGTGTTGTTTGAACTGTAATGTAATTCAAATATAAAATGTTAATCTCAGAGAAGGAACCTCTTCTACTCTGCAAGAGGTCAGGCAGGCCCCTGTGATGTTCCCTTCTGGTCTGTAAGTCTACAAATTTTGCTCTGATTCATGTTCACCTTTGTGCGCTTCTGAGCCGAGGTGTACAGAGAGCAGGAAGGACCGGGTCCTCCCTCCTGACCTCTGGGCGGTACTGAAGTCCTGTCGGGGCTCCCATCAAACGTGCTAACAATACAGTAACATGAAATCTTTGTTTGTTCCAGCATGGGCCCGTATTCACAATATTCGCTCTGGGAAAACGGTTTACTTTTGTGACTGAGGAAGAAGGAACTGAAGCATTTTTTAACTCTAAAGACTTAAATTTTGAACAGGCAGTACAACAAGCTGTCGAGAATGCAGGTAAATGAGACCTAGCTCTTTTTTAATGGAAATCAAATCTAGTTACCCAGGAACATTAAAGCCCAACCCAAAGCCCACTGGCTTTTTGATCATGCCTTAAATGCTTATCTTAACCTATGACCATGCTACGAAATGAAGGCGAAATGAAATTCCTTCATGTGGATCTAGCGCTGTAAGCCTGCTAAGTGATTTGGGGGATCAAGGGATCAAAGGTTTCTGAACCAGGGACTGTTATTACTTTCATCATCAAGTAACCCCAGTTTGAGATCAGATCCTTTTCTGCGGCTAGACACTCCACCTATGTGTACCAGGTGGCCAAGAAAGCCAGTGGCATCCTGGCTTGTATCAGAAATAGCGTGGCCAGCAGGACTAGGGAAGTGATCGTGCCCCTGTACTCGGCACTGGTGAGGCCGCACCTCGAATACTGTGTTCAGTTTTGGGCCCCTCACTACAAGAGGGACATTGAGGTGCTGGAGCGTGTCCAGAGAAGGGCAACGAAGCTGGTGAAGGGTCTGGAGCACAAGTCTGATGAGGAGCGGCTGAGGGAGCTGGGACTGTTTAGCCTGGAGAAAAGGAGGCTGAGGGGAGACCTTATTGCTCTCTACAACTACCTGAAAGGAGGTTGTAGAGAGGTGGGGGTCGGTCTCTTCTCCCAGGTAACAAGTGATAGGATGAGAGGAAATGGCCTCAAGTTGCGCCAGGGGAGGTTTAGACTGGATATTAGGAAATTTTACTTCACTGAAAGGGTTATCAAGCATTGAAACAGGCTGCCCAGGGAAGTGGTTGAGTCGCCATCCCTGGAGGTATTTAAAGGACGTTTGGATGAGGTGCTTAGGGACATGGTGTAGTGGTGGTCTTGGCAGTGTTAGGCTTACGGTTGGACTCGATGATCTTAAAGGTCTTTTCCAACCTATACGATTCTGTGATTCTGTACCAGGTTTGGAGCAATAGTATGTTGTCCTATCACTTAATCTGAAAATCAGCTTGTAGCAACAATTGGTTGTTACCCTGTAGTACAACAGTCATTAGAAAGGGATGAGGTATATATCCCATCCACAGTGGCATGCTCCGTCAGCTCATGTGCTTATATCCACGTGGAATAGCACAGACAGGAATTTTTTGAGTCATTTGGCAATTTTGGACTGTGAAATGAGAGAGAAGCAAGTTGGCAGAGAGATTAAATCACAGAATCAAAGGATCCCTGTGGCTGGAAGGCACTGCTGAAGAACGCCTAGTCCAAGGCCCTGCTTGGAGCAATGTCAGCGACAGCAGGTTGCTCAGGGCTGTGTCCAGTTGGCTTTTGAGTATCTCCAAGGATGGAGATTCCTCAACCTCTCTGGGCAACCTGTTCCTGTGTTTGACCATCCTCACAATAAAAACTTTCCTATGTCTCCGTGGAATCTCCTGTATTCCCATTTGTGCCCATTGCCTCCTGCCCTGAGAAGAGCCTGGCCTCATCATCTTTAATCCCACCACCAGATATTTATCCACACTGATAAGATCCCCCGAGCCTTCTCTTCTCCAGGCTGAACAGTCCCAGCTCTCTCAGTCTCTCCTGGTATGACTGAAAAGATGTACTACAGCATGAAGACCCAAACTGGTTTTTCTTGGATTAATTTATTTTTCATGTCAGTCAGTTTTGTGGAGGGCATGCACATCTCTCTACATCCACCCAAAAGCTGGGGGGAAATCTCTGGATTGTTGATTCTGGCACTGAAGCTTCATGAGGCAGGAAGATGTTACACAGACCGGTAGAAGCAGAGGGCTCACCAAAATCTTTACAGGGTTAGAAGGAAGCTTTCTGGGAATTTCACTCTAGGCAAATGAGGGTTAAGGCATTTAAATTAGTGTCACAAGTTATGTGTAAAAATTTTCACTCTATCTTTCAGTGAAAATCTACTTAATCTACTTTCCAAAACATTTCTGTTTCTTTCTGTATTTAGTTTCTGTCCCTGCAGAAGCATTTTATCAGAACCATGGTAACCTCTACAGCATGATGAAGGGAAAAATGGGTCCTTCTAATCTGCACATGTTCACGGGCACTTTGTGTCAGGAACTACACGAGCACATGGCACACCTGGGCACGGAAGGCGCAGACGACCTCAATGACCTGGTAAGGTAAGGGAGTTTTGCAGCACATCTCTAACGCATGGGTAACCTATATGGGAGCAGAGATGTTACCGTAAAGCAGGTGGAGCTCAGCCTCACAAGTCTTAGAAAAGCTGTATCGGGATACTCATCACTGCTTCACAGCTGCAGGTGGTTCACAGAATGGACAGGGTTTCATCTAAAGGTGTTTCTCCCAGCTAGCAGAAACATCTGAATTACCTATTTGGAAGAAAAAAGAAAACACAGCATCTTCCAACAGTCCCTGTTTCCCAAAAGATGGGATAAAAGTTTCACATGTTTATAAAGAACTTAACGAACAGACAAAATGCTTGATCTTCAGCAGGATGAAAACTCTCCCTGCATGTTTTGGGCCAAGCCTAGCCCAAAACTTAAATAAGACTTCTGCAGCTGACTTACTTTGCTGCCAGAACTTCATCCTTCATGTAAAAAGTGCCTTTACTGAGAGTTTCATGTGACAACAACAGAGCTCTTAACTCTTCCTTCTTCCTGATCATTTGGGACAACACCTGTATCTTGCCTGTCCATCAGGACTACAAGTGAATATTGCCTTTGGCTTGGACCTGTTAGAAACAGGTAGACCTCACATCCAGGTTGTCTTTTGCTGACTTCTGCAGAGTACATCTAAGATACAGCTTTTTACTGCAGCTAAAACACTGAGCACCTGTCACTTCAATTACTGCAATTTGGATTAATTGGGGAAAAATATGGGGGAAAGGGGCTTTGAAACCTCCCAGCCCTCAGTCCCACTGGTCTCAATAATGGGGTGCAAACCCCCACATCCCATGGTGTTCCCCCACGTGTCTTCTGAGATCAAAGTCACATCTGCTTCTTGTGGAAAAAGGGACAGTCATCGCATCCGTAGCGTGCTACGCCACTGCCTGGTATGCTAATATTGGCTCACAGTTTCTTGTTATTCCCCTGGCTGAATCCATTTGTGGTCTTTTACCTGGGCTCAAGTTTCTGAGAGCAGGGATGGACCTGTTGTTCTGTGCTGTACTGGCACCAGCACAGATCATGGTCTGCAACATGGCATGGGCGCCCATGGTGGCATGGGTGTACAAGTCATCCATGAAGCATGCGTGGCTCCCTATTGCATCCCTGATGCAGCCTTGGGGAACAGGGCGTTCTTCCGACTGCCACGGCTGTCATGGACACTGGTCATCAAATCCGAATCAGCTGCTGTTTGTCTGAAATTTAAAAAAAAAGCCATAGGCTAGATGATAAACTACAGAATCCGTAAGAGTCATCCACAGTAAATCTGTTCTAAGTGTGATCTGTTCTTATGGTTTTGCCAGACAACACAGGATAGAAGAATTGGAACAGGATAGAAGGGCATTGGAATGCAATGTGCGGGATAATTGTTATTTAGCTGCCTCAAAATTAAATCCACAGAGCCAGCAGGTGGCTCCATCTTCCTTACGATCTGTAGAAAAGCAAGAAAGTGAAGAGCCACTGCCTGAAATATCTGTTTAGCAATGGCTGGAACCCAGCAAAGACTGCGTAAGGGTTTCTGAGAGCTCAAAACTACAGGTGAAGTGGCCTGGGAAATGAGCTCAGAGTTTGCAGGATAACAGAGGAGCAAATAGGGAAGGAGTGAGATAAGAAAGCAAAAAAAGCATTGTTCAGTCCAGCAAAGCTGCAGCCAGAGGAAGGATTTCTTGGGGTGTCTGGTTGCAGAAGGGGTTGTGCAATGCCCGGAAGGTCCACATAGGCTAACCTGAAATAAGAGGGGTGGTAAATGGGCAGAAGGGGACGTCAGCACCCAGAGCCTTTCTGCCACTGCTCAAGTGACCAAATGCTAACTGATGAAGTTCAGCCACATGCAGAGGACTAGCCTGAGGTCTGTGTATCTCCCAGCCTCTGCTTAAAATCTGCAATAAGGGTGTGAGTGAGGTATGAGCCTCGTGCCAGCCCTTCCAGAGCAGCGTGACACTCGAGTCCCGCACTTCTAGTATTCGCAATTCAACACGCCGCGTCCTGACCTAAAACTGCTGCAGCAGCTTCCCTATGGCCTGTAAGTCATGGGGATCTTGTCCTTGCAGGCATGTCATGTATCCAGCAGTGGTGAACACTTTGTTTGGGAAAGGCATCTGCCCGACAAGTCAGAGCGAAATCAAGGAGTTTGAAGAACATTTTCAGAAGTACGATGAGGACTTCGAATACGCCTCTCAGATGCCTGAGTGCTTCCTGAGGTAACGGAGCAGAGATGATGCACATGGTGTACCCATTACAGGCATTTTGCTTGCTGGGATATCAACCGCAAGAGACATTTCCCCTGGAGGATGATGCGCTGTCTTTATCGATGGTGCACCCTTGGGTCAGGCAGGCTTTCAGCTAGGTGCTTCAAAAAAGTTCTGACCTTGTCTCATGCATTTTCCTGGCATAAAGCAGAAACAACCTTGCTTAGGTGGGCATGGTCCAGCTTGTGTCTGTCAGGGAGCAGCAGAACTGTGCAAAGGGCAAAGGCCTGAGCCTAAATGTGAGTCCCAAGCTGAGGGGGTTCCCCAACGAGGCATCTCTCTGCTCTTTCCCACACCTTAGCTGTTTTCCCAGCAGACTGATCCCAGGTTACGTGGCTGCACTGTCGCAGAGCTGGCTTTGGGTAGAGGCAACCAAACTCCAAGGAAGGGAGCCTACCAGTGCTCCCAGGGCCATGGCGGTACCTTGAGCACCTCAAAATAGCCTTCAGAAAGAACTAAGGATGCTCTAAAAATGTGGCCTTTATTTTCTCAGGGGAGGTCATTCTTGAAAAGATTGACTTAGGCAATTGTCCAAAGCCACAATGAAAACCTGTAGTGGAATAGATATGAAAAGCTAGGAGTCTTGCAGTCACAGGTCCTGGCTGGAAGATGAGGTCTGGCCAAGGTGAAGTCAACACTACTGTCAGTCAGATTGACACTTGACTATTCATCACCTGACTGCTGCCCCAGGGCGTTACGAAAGAAACCAAGGAGTTCTTCTCATGGAAAAGGAAATGTTAGTTTGTGCTGCCTCTGTTAAGTGCTTCTTGTTTGTTGCTTTTCTTTACAGGAACTGGTCTAAATCCAAAAAATGGCTTCTAAAATTATTTGAGAAAGTAGTGTCAGATGCTGAAAAGACCAACCCTTCGGAGACCACATCCAAGGTAAACATCCAAGGCTATGAAATAAGACAACTTCATTGTATATTCTGACTGAAGGAATGGAGGACAGGAATTATTTCAGTACTGGAAGAAATAAGCCAAATATGTCAGCTTTGGTAGCTGTACCTTAATTGTCCAGTATTGCTGTCACCTATGTTAGGACAGACCCATAATTTTGAGTCCTACTCCTCAATCCAGTTTCTTTCCTACAATTCTGAGAATTTACATCTTCCTCTGGGGAATTTTAAGCCAAGGGCTCAGAGCTATGACGCATTGCCAGCCTCCGGTATCACAGTTGCAGTGAGCAGTTGAAAGAGGTGAGAGAAAGACCTCTTCAGTTGTTTCTCTGAGGGCACCGCACTGTGCAATTTCAAAACCTTTTATGTACTATTTTTAACCCCTGGTGTAGAGTGAGTAGATCCTCCAGCAGCCAGACTAGTAGAAAATAGCAGATTACTGGATTGGAAGCCAAGTACCCCAAATACTGATTGTGTCAAAGCTGCGATAAGTTGTCCCCCTGGTTATTCTCCTTAGCTATGGCAAGAATTCTGTCTATACGGCTGACAAACGTGAGGGCAGACTGGCCTGGGAATTTTGATCTACCAAATGATTATAGAACAGATCATTAAACAAACCAGGTTTTATTTAGACTTTAAAAGCTTTACATTCCACAATTTCTTTCATAAAATAAATGAGAATAATAGAAAGAAAGAGAGGGCTGGAGAGGGAATGGTGGGAGGTAAGAAGGTGCAGGAAGTAGGACGCATGAACTCGTGTCTTAGGTAGGGTGGGAATTTGGAAAAAAGAGCAGTCGTTTTTTATTCAAGGTCAGTCTTTTCCCCTCTGAAAAGCAGACAGGAAGCTTTGCCTTGAATGCATGGTTGCCCTGTATTTAAGGATACACTATAAACAAAAGCTGATCCTAGAACATTACACAGTTGCTGTAGCTTCAAAGAATATCAAGCCATTGAAGTTAGGTCACTAACAAAGCACCTGGAACTAGGGAGTTCGCTGATGTATCAGACCATCCCTTCATAACAAGCACCTTTTTGGCAGGGATGGAGAGAACATTTTCTTCATTTCCATTCGTTCAACTTGTTCAGTCCCATTTTCAGGTTCTTTAAAGTAGAGAAGTAGAGCAGGAATTAAAAAAGAATAGAGATTTCTTTTTTCTTTCTTCAACATACAAGCAACAATGGGGAGTAAGGGAACCAAATCCCCTAAAAACTTTAAGAAAATGGAGGGCACTGCAAGTATTCAGTAGGGATTCACGTGGTGCATTGACTTCTTCTGGCCCTCTGCCTATGGTTGAGTCTCACTTTCTCTTAACAGCTGTCATCTCTACTTTGTGACTGCAAAAAACCCCGTAACTAACATTACTGCTCTTTCTCTTTGAAAAACTAGTCTTACGTTATATCCTTGAATTCCAGTAAGCCCTACCCTAAACTAGATTTTAATATGTTTTTGGAAATACACATTATTATCTTTTATTTATAACAGACACTACTGCAACATCTCCTGGATAACTTGCAAGGAAAACATCTAGCTCCCAATTATGGTCTCCTAATGCTTTGGGCTTCCCAAGCAAATGCTGTCCCTGTAAGTACATCCGCTAGAGAAACACCTTCTCTGTATCCCGTTCAAAAGCCTGTATTTGGGAAGCAAAGACTTTGAACCAGAGGTCACACACACTGCATGTATTCCAAAGAAGGGATTATCACGCCCACGTGCATCACTACAAATATACCCAGGCTGCAGTGTCACCGAAGCAATGACAAGAAAAGCTCTTCTTGTATTTTTCCTAAATTATTATGTCCTCTATCATAAGATTTCAGGAACGTACGTCTCATAGCTATTAAGATCACAGTCTTGAGCTGTGAAGAGTGTTTAACTCTATTTTGAAGCACTGTGGCTGTATTATAGTAGAGACTCTATTTTAAATAGCCTGGTGTTATCAATCGTAAGGAATATCAAAAGCATAATATAGAGTAACTTCATCTGTGTGTAAATCCTTGAATGAATTTGGCTCTTTTGCTTTGGGGGATCTGCTGTACAAATGCCAGGGTTGCTTCAGGGGAAGAAAAGCAATAGTTCGATTCTACTGCCACTGAACTTTTGTCTATGTTAGAAATGGATTTGACAGATTAATGATAGGGATGTATGTACGCTAACAAGCCCAATATACCTAACACAGCTTAGGCTGACCAAAGACATTTATAGGAATTTCTCAGATGAAAAATCCATAGCAGCAAAAACATCCTTTATTTACCATGACTACTAAGCTCTTTCCAGCACAGTTATGTCCGTTACAGACGTGATTCAGAAAAAAATGATAGTGAGTTATTTTTATATGTACTCCTAATGGATATATTTATGTTTTTTGTAGATTGGATATTACTACAATTTACCCTAAAGGAATTTCATCCATTTCAGTGAGGTTTCTGTGGATTCACATGTTGGTATAAGTGAGAGGCATAGCCTGCTGTCTGTTATCAGGATAACTGACATTCCTTCCACAACACTATCATTACTTACTTCTGTAATATTCAGCTGTAAATAGACATACAGATATTTCGTTGTTTCTCAGAATAGTCACAACCCCTGTTCTGGTGACTGGAATGATGAAAAAAGGCCTTTCACCTTCCAAGGGGATTTTTTACAAGCGCGTTAAACCCTTTTATCTGAAACAATTCAGTTATCCCTCTCAGCCCATGGAGTGAAGCCACCGTGTCCAAGTGCTGTACAAGAAAACTAAGCTACCAGACTTGTTTTGCAGAAGGAGGGCTGCATCCACGTGGGGCTATTTGGGAAATAACAGTAAGAGTTCTCATCCCTCACCAGCACAGATGGCCTGGGACCAGATCTGTGTGCAGACTGCATCTCCCGCTAGCTCAGCAAGAGGAGAGAGACTCCTGGCAGTGCTGCGAGTCCTTCTGGTTTCATCCTACTTAAGAGGATTTTCTCCTTTCCTAAATTTCTTGATTTTCAACTTCATTGCATAATCAGTTAGCAAATTATTTCTAAAGGGGATATACCACTGCTTGTTTTGCTGTTAATTAAAACTTTTCCTGCCCATTTTAGCGTGACTCACTGTGACAATGCCCTGCAAATTATTTCACCTCATTTCTGCTAATATTAGTAGGAATTTACTCTTTAATTTTTCTTCCATTCCTGCAGCTAAATCTAATCACACACAATGATTTAGTAATTCATTTTAACACCTAGTTATTTGAAATTAGAGAAAGGATTCTGTAGCCTATGTAATGTTCACTGAAGATAAGTACACAGCAGATGACTAGACCTAATCTCCCAGGATCTGAGCCCTTAGCTGTGGATTTACCCTGGAAGCACAGCTCCCTGTGCATCCCAACTATAACAGGCACATCCAAAAACGTGCAAATGTTTTCACCTGCCTCTGTGATTTGCTACAAAGATACTGTAATTCTGTTCCACATTTCTGAGTTGAAGTACTTTCATCCCTATTTAGATTGCATTCTGGACCCTTGTTTTCATACTCTCTTATCCTTCCGTTTACAAGAAAATCATGGAAGACCTGGCTTCTGTTTTTGGCAAAGCAGGTAATAAATCCAATCCTGTCCTTCTGGAACCTGGAAATTATTTATTCTGTGTTGGCTCAGCACACGGCCAGTGGTCAATGGCTGGGAATAATGAATGTTGCTGCTGAGGGTACTGCTGGTAACACAGGGTCCAGCTCCGAGTTCTTTACTCAGCATATGCTCAAGACATATTTTTAAGCAAAAACGCCTTTGATGTTAGCAAAAGAAGGTAGAAAAAGAACCGTATGCATTTGTCTCTTCATTCCACACCTATCATTTAGACCTAGATTTGTATTAACCAGTCTTGTGCTTTTTTCATGCATCTATGATAGGGTCGGATGAGGTCTTTCAATTCAGCTGCTTTTCATGGTGTGATGTTCACCAGAATTACAGCTATTCTGTGGAAAAACAGGCCAGGAACTGTTCTCTTTTCTCTCATCTGAGGCAAATTTGTCCACCATGATTCACCCCCACATGACTAATCTCTTTCCCTCAAAAGCAGTCACCTACTGGGAGCGGTCATTCACATATGCAGTCCCCTGAACAATGCTTAGGCTTTCATGGAAGACTCTTAGTTGACATGAGGCAAAACCACAGCAAGGAACGTGTCAATAATTAACCAATAAGGATAATCACAAACCAGTGCTTAAGGCTTTCTCTTGGCCTTGTTCTATTTCCTACTGTTAACATAGCCCAAGAGCTCAGCCTTGACTACTTCTCTTGGTGCCTACAGTCCCTGAGATTCCCATGCAGTGTCCTACCAAAGTACTCAAAAAGTCCAGGGTCCAAGATGACCTTTGTTTGGCCTCTTCTGGCAAATGCCATATCTACAGCTACCTTGGAGTTACTAAATTATCTTCAGTGACTTTTCTTAAATTGTACTGATTGTGGGCCATTTATTTACTTTGAAATATAAAGAAAATTTCTGGGTGTAAACAAGGTCTTAAAGTCTTGAGGTATTTTATCAGAAGGTCTAAAGCAAGACATGTCAGCATGTATCAAAACAAGTATGAAATCTAATTTTTACACAGTCTTCTTTCTCATGCCACAACAGGTAAAGATAAAATAGAAGTCTCTGATGAGGACCTTAAGAAGCTCCCTTTTATTAAATGGTGCACTTTGGAAGCCATACGGCTGAGGTCTCCAGGTGCAATCACCAAGAAAGTAGTAAACCCAATAAGAATTCAGGTGAGTTTCTTTTTTCTTTCTTTTTTTTTTCCCCCCAAGAGGATGCTGTATGTTTTGTCTGGAAAGTGGCCTCCCAATAGATGTAGATAAAAATAAAATAGTAGAGATATTCCACAATCTCACATACAACTTCTGTTTAGTTTAACAGATTTATTCATCGTTATTTTAATCGTCATTAATTTAAGACTGGTTTTGCTTCTTTTGCTCATAGTCTTACCTTCAGTTTTGAATTGAATTTAAATTAAATTGAATTGAGCTGGAGATACTGTGCTGATGGTATATGAGATAGTAATCGGACACAACAAATACAGTAAAAGGCACCACGATTTAGTAACTGATAAAACTCCTCCTTTTCTGTTTGTTCTCTTCAGTGCCGTTTAGAGGGGAAGTGCCAGCGTTCAGGAGTCTAACAAGTAAATGTTTGGGAGAAGAACACTCACTCTTAAGGAATCAGCACTCATGCCCATTTAAGAAATCACTAAAGTCCCATAAAGGTCTATTGTCATATAAGTCTTTCTATGAATTTCTTTGTGTTTTGAAGGAAGTGCTTAACAAAAGATTTAGAAAAAAATACCAGTTCACATGGTACATAAAGAAGTGGGAAAGACAGAAATAATGTTTCTGTTATTTCTATACCTGAAAAACCAAATGAGAACAAAAATACTCTTTCCACATTCTCCACTGTTTAGGTCTTTCTTATGGAAAAAAGGGCAACAGCGAGAAGAAGCTTCAAACATGTAATATGCCCACCGTGGCTTTACCACCTTCACTTGTCCTCTGTTAGGACCTTCTGCTGATGGAAGAGAAGTACTAAGGAGGGACTGTTTTGTGAGCTGAACCCATGATTTTCTCTTTTCTTACAGTTTTTTCTCCTTTTCAGAATTTCACCGTCCCTGCAGGTGACATGCTGATGTTGTCACCATATTGGTTGCACAGGAATCCAAAATATTTTCCTGACCCAGAAATGTTCAAACCTGTAAGTTGTCACTCTTAGCGTAAGTATTTTGCTGTCTTTTCTCCTCTTCACTTATTTCACAACAGAAGCACATGGACAAATTGGCTTAAAGTTGGGTATTCCCCATTGCCTGGAGGATGGCCTTGTATACAGAGAAGATGTGCACAAAAAGGAGGAGCCTGTAGGAATAAGACTTTAAAGTTCAGTTATATATTCCAAATAATGCGGTACTACTTTATATCACTTTGATCTTGATTCAAAGCCCACCATGGAAAGACCCCACTGATTTCACTGTTGAACCCAACTCTCCTCTCCTCGTACTCTCCTCTCCCTGGCATCTGTCTGTATAGCTCATCTCCACATATTTACGCAGGCTCATTGGTCTTTCCAGTCAGATGATTTCTGGTAGGTATTAGCTCTGCTAATTCAGTAGCTCATCTAGGGTTTCTTGATTATTATTCCACTCCAGGTGGCCGTGTGGGCAGGCTTGTAACTGCTCTTTTTAGCACCATCCGCTATAGAACGGTTTGTCTTTTTTATAGAAATACATCACGCAGTAATTTAAACAAAACTTCCCTTCTAGCAAACTCTTCACCAATTTGAAAGCCCTCATAACAATTCCTGCCTGTTTGAAACCCTAAGCAGAAACCTTGATGCAGCAGCTTATTTCTTGAGTAACTTTATTCCTAAAAAGCAAGCTAGCTTGTTTTTTAGAAACTCACTCTTTTTCCATGAGGAATAGGTGAGTACCCCTTGGACATTGCCATTCCAAATGGTTTCACCTTGCTTCATCACTGCTGAGATTTTTTTTCTTGGTTTTATTGGATTTTGATGTGAACGGGTTTCCTCTTCAGAAAGCTCTAAACAGCCCAAGCTGAAAAAAATCCAAAATAAACCAACACAAGATTACATCTTCTCTAAGACAGCTTCATCAGAGGAGTTAGCCACCATAAACTTGACAGGGTGTTACTTGAAGGCCTTGGTAGAGTTGCACTGAGTTTCTGGAGGTTGGTATAGTTTGTCACCCAGCATTCAAGAGATTTACTTCTGTCAGTGTCACCCACCCAAACTTTAGCCGATATTGCTTTGCTCCTCCTGTTGTTCCTTTTCTCTTAAAGCAACTCAGGATGGAGCAAGGAGCCCTCTGGGTACAGACAGGCTGTTTTAGTTGAGAAGAGTTCATTTTCTCGCACACTGGCTTGCACCTGAGAATGGGGCTGTGCAATCCTTGCCTTTCTGTTGTGTGACAGCTCATACACCTTGCATTTATCTGTGCACAGGTCTTAGAAATGGTTGGTATGCAAGATGTGCATGAGCCGTTTGTGTGCCGTGATACAATTTTGTGGCTGAGGGAAGGTACTGGTTGAACATTTGCTTTGAATGTGCATATATTTAAAAGGAGAAGGTCGCATTTTTATAGGCATTTCAATAGCTCAAGATGCGGGATTTAGAAAAATGGGGAGATATGGGAAGAATGCTTTAGGGGTGATTTTGAAAACCTTTCCAGCACTAAGTATGTTTCATATGGGACCCTCATTTCTTTCCCTGAGTTGGTGCTGACTTTTGAATCCAGACTCTAACGCTAACAGGTTGAATGCAAAAAATGGCATTAGTGCAACTTTGTATTGAGGATTAGCTGTCCAAGGTCATTTTTAGCCTGGAGAAATAAAGTTAAGCTTTATTTATATAAGGCTGATTTGGAAAAAAAGTTTCTTCCCACAGGATCGTTGGAAAGAGGCAAATTTAGAGAAGAATGCTTTCTTGGACAGCTTTGTGGCATTTGGAGGAGGGAAGCATCAGTGTCCAGGAAGGTCAGTGAAACAGCTGGGGTTTATTTATTCCCAAACCCTGCAGAGAACAACTCTCTTGAACTGGGCTCCTCTTACACTTGGAGATAAAGTGTTTTCATTGCTTTGCTCTTTGTCAGTCCCCTAATGTTCAGCATTATCTGGACCTTGTTTAAACTGATTTGAAAGTGGTTTCATTCCTGGAAAAGACAGGTTAAGTCACGATGTAAAAGCAGAATCTGAGACTAGCGTATCAAGGGATATCCCCCAGGGAGGAAAGTCAGCCTAGCTCTGCTGCTGCTGAGGCACCTTTTCATCAAGGGAGAGTTGTTCCACTTGCAAACGTGCCAGTTTATGGACACAGGCTTTTAGGTTGCCATAAACCAGTTCTAAACTAACGTAAAGAACATTCCTCTGGTCTGAGACTCTTTCCATCCTCTATGATGCCATTGACATCTTTGCTAATCTTCAGATGTCTTAACTGTCTCCTCTCTGTTTAAATCTTGTCTTTGCCTTATGGCCCACGCAATTGTATGATGGCTTAAATTGCAGATCCTGTCTCTCTTCACTCCTCCAGCAATGCCAGCCTCGATGCTTCCTGCATTCCTTCTGCTGTTTTCTCTGCTGTCCCTCTTCCTGGAACAAGTCCCAGGGAGCCAGCTGTTCCTTGTTTCTGTGTTCAAACATCTCTATGCTCAATTTTCTGCCTTCAAAACCTGCTGTCCTCTAGGAAGCAAATAACCAAGAATCCTTAAAGTTGGTCAGTTTAACTCAAGAGTCCCATGTGGAGTGAGGAATCCAGAGGGTGTTGCATAGGATCTGCGTTCTTGAACCTGCACCCTGTAGCAGGCTGGACATGAGTGTCAGATAAATTTTGTGAAGACATTAAAGACATAAACAAAACTAATAAAACTATATTCACCATTTAGGCTTGCCAGAGGTAAGCGCTCACTCACTGCTGTACCTCCGTGGCTTGTACCATATTCCTAAGCTAAATATGAGCACAGCCTCATTCCCAGCAAGGGTGACAGCAGAATTCACAAGAGGCATCCGCAGGTACAGGACAAGCTGCAAAACAATGTTTCTGAAAGCTGCTTGTTTATATATACTGACCTATTTCTTTGTTCAGGCTGTTCTCTGGACTCTGATAATATCTTTAAAATAAGTTTGTGGTTAGAAAGAAAATGACATTTCTACATAGACAACGGATGGAGAATCTTTTTCTTGCTGAGAGACAAAAAGTCCTTTCAAACCCTTTGGCAGTCCACAAGGTAACACACACCTTCACGCTTTTCAGCAATAATTCTAAAAGAATAGTGTGGTGGTCTTGGAAGGAAGGAAATGAGATCAAGGGATGTATCTAGATCCCACGTGGCAGATTTTCTTGATATGACTGAATGAAACAATAATATTTCAAGTTTAAGACACATTTTCATTTAATTCAGTACTGGGATTTATAAATGAAATATATTAAACATTTAATTTCTCTATTGCAAAAGTTCATCATGAAATTAAAAGCTAATTTAATCAAACTGAAAGCTAGAAAATCACTTACTTGTCAAATATTCTACCAAACTGACATGGGAAGAGCTCCCACAAAGCCATTTCTGTGCCATCTTTTTTACCTAAAGGAGAAATTTGATGGCAGTGAAGCTACTTCTGTCTAACCAGGTGACTATTGCCTGTGCGACTGTGCTTATCTTGCATGACTCCGTCTGTTGTCTCCTATCTTATGCTGACATTGTAAACCCTTCAGCACAACGGCCGTGATTTCATTCTCAGACGCCATTTACTGCAGGACCTCAATCCACAGCTGGACTCCTGGGTTCCAGCACAACACCAATATGTAGTAGTGCATTGGGGGCAAGATTTCAGAAAGCACGTCTTTGTCAAACCCCCTTGCCACTAAATAAAATGGGAAGGCATCAGTGACTCAGAGTTCTAGGGGAGGCTCTAGAACTCAGTCATGAATACGAAAGACAAGTGGGAACTAAGGGACATTTAGCTGCAAGAAAGCTCATGGTTTCTGCTCAGTACAACGTGCCATGGGAGGATGCACTGGGACTCTGCAGTCGTGCCTTTCACTCCTGGACTGTCCCTCTGGCCACCCTCGGACATGTGTGTTGCTTATCATCCGTGTGTCTCAGCATCTCTGTTTGCAGAGCGGAATAACAACAGCAGCCTGTTGGGAAAAGCACTTGGAGATCTACCAGTGGGAAGTGCTGCAGTCGGTTATCGGTTATATCCATTGCCGCTTGGACAGATTGTAGATTAACCCCGCTGCGGGTGCAGAGGTGTCAGAGCTGCTCAGCCCGCATCCGGCTGTGATCGCATTTGAAGTACGGCCCTCTGTAAATGCAGCATTTCCACTTTCAGGGCAACCTAGAGGCATTTTGGCGTTTGGTTGCATCATGGTACATCCATGCCAAACCAGTCAGCATGGCTCAGAGGCAGGACCTCCAGCACCAGGGGTCCAGGGCTGCACTGTGCAACCAGTACAGTGACTGTAAGGAGCCCACCTTTATCTGGTGCTGCCGGTATGGAGTTTGGGCTAGTAAGTCCTGCCTGACCTGAGCTAATTTCCATTGAAGTATCTCTGCGCTGCATTCCCCTGAGCTCAAGGTCACCAAAAGCTCCCTATCTCAAGGTAATTCCAATGTGAAATCACAGAGATAATTTGGGTCTGAAGCTAGGCCAAAACAAACAAGCATCCTCCCACTGCGGAGCACGGGGCGGCTCAGAGCGCAGATCTGGATGGCTCTGCAGGAGTTAGCTTGGGTCTCGTGGGGCTTGTTAGCTTCCTCTTCACACCTGCCAGGCCAAATCCAGGCTGACGCCGTGCGCAATCATGTGGCCTTCTCCCCAGTGAATTCCCCAATAGCTGTTTTATCCAAGTTTTCCAGCATCTCTCAGATAATGGAAGATAAACTGTGTAGAAAAGCAAGGTAGTATTACTGTTTTAACTAAGCATTTAAGACTTATGTCTGAATTCTGCAAGTGAGTAATCCCATGACCTACCATAGGTGCATGCTAGTGCCTGAATGCAGAAAGCTCTTGTAGATATCAACATTAAAAAATAATAGCCTAGAGGAGTTCACCTGCCGTTATCTGAAATCTTCTCCGGACTGACTAAGACAGACCTTTCTGAGAGTGTTACAGAAAAAAAAATCATGCCCTTGGGTCTCATACTGCATTCTAATGCTGACGCATTAAATAATAACTCCCGCTGTCACAGCTACTCTGATGTCATCAGGCTCCCAGCTGTATTATATAACTTTATATAGCACAATTAGTCATATAGCCTTTTCTATATTTGACTGTCTTCTCACTCCTATGAAGTTATTTCAAGTCAGCAAGCGTTAGAAGAACATAAATGTTTATACAGTGGAAAAAACCATAATGATAAGGGGCTGGTTTAAAATAGGGTGTCAGAGGGATACTGTCGGTCTAACGTTTCACCGGAAAGAAGGGGCAGCCGCTACATTCGTGTTCGTCGCTGAGTAATGAAGCTGAACAAAGCCACAGCATATTTTCCTACTGAAGATAAACTTTCAGGCAGAACTAAAGCATGGAATGTAAAATGTGTCAAAGACACCCTGTTTCTTATCTGATGATAACACGCGCGTGATGGTCAGGCTGGACGGCCAACATTTTCCTCCCTTTTCTTGCAGGTGGTTTGCTATCATGGAAATCCAGTTGTTTGTTGTGCTATTCCTGTACAAATACGAATTTGTGCTTTTGGATGCAGTACCAAAGGAGGTAAAAGATCCATGCATTTATATAGCATTCCACGTCTTTATATCCTTCATTCATCACACTCAGCTGAACAACCATGCTCAACTGTGGTTATGTACAATGAAGCAAAATTTTGAGAGGAGTGTTAATAAAACATGTAATGAATAACTCGATCTTAATAAGCCTTTCTGAGTTTTAACTCAGAAAACCCAGAGTAACTCCAGCAATGTGAGTGGGGCCACGCTGTCTATACAAGAATGCACCTACGAGAGTATTTTGTCTCATCATTGCCTAAACATTACAGAAGATTTTATAATTGCTTTCTGCCACTCACAAAAACAATGAATATGGAACTGGATTATTAATACTTTAAAGATATGAAATCAGATGCAGCACTCGCAGTGCCCTTCCACTACATATTCAGTGGTGGAAGAGAAATGATTAGGGTAAGACTGTAGGAGCAACCGTGACACAGAAAGATTTTACCATTAAGGGAGAGTGGCACGGTCTCCACTCTCAGCAGTAATTTCCTTCCCCATTTGCACTGTGTCCTTTCCACGTTCCAAAAATCCTTGTTCCTCACAAACATGGACTGCTGCGAAGTCCGCACGTCTGCCTGCCACAACCTAAGCATGACAAACATGCCCTAGAGCTAAACTGCCAAGGAGAAGAGGGAGAAGTTTGGAGTGGCATGGGCTTTGTATGATTGCCCTTTAAGCTGGAAGTTGGAAGCTGGGAGAACTTAATTCCTCCACTCTCCTTGAAGAACATGAGATGTTGATCTCAAGTGGTGGTAGAAAGTCCACCGAGAATATGGAGGAAAGTTGCCTCTTCCTGACGGATGGTGTGTTGCCACACCAGCTCTCACTGGAGTTGATTGTAACTTGGGTCCGCACCCACAGGCAATTATGCTGGTGAAGATATTCAAAACCATTAGAGTTTCTTAAGATCTCATGTGTCATTCTCTGTCAGAGTGAGTGGAATAAAAAGTAACCATGAAGGCCCTACTCAATGGCTTCAGCAAAGCCAAGAAATACTCTCAGTATTTGGTCTTGGTTCTCTAAGGCCAAAGCTCCAAGAATATGTCTGTATCTTGATATTAAAGCATGATGATAATTCCATTAACTGAACTAACTTAAATGTTTCTACTGATTTTCTTCTTTTTGCAGAGCCCTTTACATTTGGTGGGGACACAGCAACCCATGGCACCATTCCGGGTCCAGTATAAATGCCGGGAATGAAAGCTGCCCAGCACTGACTTACTTTCCTTTGCCAGCCACCCCTGGATGGATGGATCACTGAGCTGCTTCCCTGTCCTACATCTTCAGATAGGTTCTCTGCCTTAACAGTTCTTAATTTCAACTTTAAATGCTGTACATACTCTGCGTTGTGGTGTGCCATACCAGTATAGTCATATCTGTGCTCCTCACCTGATTGCCTACCTCCTAGTATTTAAAAATCAAGCTCTCCTGCTGCACTCATAATTTGTGGGCCAATTATTCACAGACTTTGCAAATCTGATACAGGAAACTCCCCAAACAGACGTTCAGGACAAAAAGCTGCTATGTTTGGAAATTCTGCATGGAAGTTGTGCTAGAACCAGCGGAAAAGCAGGTCCCTTGGGCCAGGTCACTGCTTCCTGCAGGTCTCTTCGAACCAAGGCCGAAGTGGTGCCTTGTGGTAACTCCATACGGCTCCCTGGTGTGCACAAATACAGGACAGTGCTGAGCAGAGACCTCTGGACCAGATCCACAGCCACGATACACTAGCATGACTTATGTATCACTGCCTGTGTAGGTAGGTGAAGATCTGGCCTGCTCTGCCTACAATCGGTGCCAGCTTTTTTCAAATAAAATGCATTTGTAATAGAAAAATTGCAAGCATGGGAAACACTGGGGTCTCGTTCCACTGGAGCACCTAAAATTTCTACTGAGCTTTATTTGCTCCACAGGATTCAGAATCGGTCCTTGCATGAATATGCAATGAAAGCTTGATTGTGATGTTTGGCTTCTAATGAAAAGTGATTGGAAGAAAAGCTATTGCTATTCATTAGACTGGTTGTCCAATACATAGAACACTTTTGCTTTCCCTTTAACATGACTTACTTGTAGAACGAATTGCACAAACCTAAAAATATTTAATGCTATAAAGAATACCTAGTAAAAGTTGTTCAAAGACGCTGTCAAATAAGTTCAGATACCAACACTTTAACGACTGTCAGATTTCATATACGATAATAGCTGGCATGTATTTTTAGTCTTTTTAAGTAAAGATTATTCATCATTTTAGAAGTATTTGCAAAAAAACACAAATGGACTTTCAACAACAAAGTAAAAACTATGGGAATAACATCCATAGGAAAATAACACAGTGTATAATCCATTAAATGGTTAGCTTACCTCAGTTGTGGATACAACAATTTAACAAACTTTAATGATTTATATGGTTGGAAAATGATTCGTCCAACTTCTAATTTAGCTCATAATGGTCAGCTCTGCAAGAGCTGCACTCTTAATTGCTGTTTCAGAATCTCTTCCATAACTAAAAACTATTCCCTTGGTTTTCATGTGTGGTCATTACCCAAAAGCATGTATTTTAATTTTAAAATTTGGAAATGTCCACAATATCTGATCAGGTATCTTGTTGTTTTGTGAAGATAATTTTTTTTCCCAATGTGCATTTCTTTTTATTTTTCTGTTTAATTAAATGTAGGGGTTGGGGGTTTTTTTTGTGTGTGTAGTTTTGTTTTGGTTGGGTTTTTTTTCCCCAAGAGAGGTAACTCAAAAAAGCAAAATTCTGCAATGGCAAACTTGACTTTAAACTAAAAAGGTCCTTAAAAGGAGAGTATAACCTGAAGGTCATCATCAGTTTGGTTAGAATGAATAAAAGGCACCTGAAGCCAACTAAAACTGTGAATATTTAATAACACAGCACTGCAGATGGCTTCTGCTCTGTCCTAAATACAAGCACAATTCTGGTGTAGTTTCTGCGTGTTGCTGAGTTTGTCAGACTCTGTGTGATCTTGTGCTGTCTGAGAACTACATTCTTCTTCCTCCCACATCCTGCAAGAAGAGCCTGTGGACTGTTAGGGTATGTGATAAAAACCACATTCCCTCACACACGCAGAGGAGCAAAGAAGCAAAAGCAGGTGGGGACCCTGAGCACTGCCCTGCCCAGCACCTCCCAGGGCTGGCCGTGTCCTGGGGTGACACCCACTGCCTGTGGGTGTGGGACACATTGTGGGGTGCAGGGGAGGAGCAGCTTGCGGTTGCACAAGAATTCTTATGGCATGTTTAGGGGAGGACCCAAAGGTGGGGAAAGGGAGGGATCAAGGCGGGTTGGGGAGGAACGACGGTGGAAAAATGGAGGGATAAGGGGATAAAAGAAGTTGGTTGCATGTACACAGGCTGCTGAGTGGTTTGCTTGTCTGGCTGTGCCCTGTGCCTGATCAGTGCAGTCTGTCCTGTCTTCTCCTTACCCTCTGTTTTTAACTCTTTTCCTGGGTGCTCTTGTGTGTGCACATATGGTTATGGGAGTGTGAGTGCAGCAACAGGAGTGGGACCATGGGTCGGAGGGGCCATGGGTCCGTGGTGCCAGCAGCTGGAGGGAGTGTGGGTGTGCACATTGTGTAGGTGCGTTATGTCAGTGTGCGATCGCTACCAAAAATCCAGCCAGGCTAGCTGGCGAGTAGGTGAAGTGTGTGTCTCCCAGGGCGAGGCATGTGGAGGAGCTGGCTGCTGGAGGGACCAGGGGGTTCAGGCCAGCTGCTGCAGAGCCTGTGGCGTCTGGGGGTGGACTGAGACCCGTTTGTACGTGCGTATGCATGTGTGTTTCTCTGGACAGGAGGCAGCTGGGGAGAGCGAGGATTCAGGACCAGCTACTGGAGGGATCCGCATTGTACATCTGCATTTTTATAGATATTTTGCAGTCACAGACCTTCACCCTGATCTGCCAGAGAGGGGAGCAGGACGAAGCCTTTGGTGCTGCTCATGTGAGTGCTGATTGTTTCTGTCTGTGTTGGCCAGTGGGGCCATCAGTGCATATACACGTTGTACATGTGTGTTTGTGCATGAGCCTACTGGGAATCCATGCGCAGCCTCGCTGCAGGCTGGACCCAGGGGCATGGAGCTGTGGCAGCTTTGCCTCTGTTGGGCTACCAGATTTAGCAACTCCCTAGCAGGCTAGAATCAGTCATGAAAATATTTGTCCTGAAAGGCAGGAGATCTTTTTATTAAAGTGTAGGCTTTTGACAGGAAAGAAGTACCTGTTTTTGACAGCCAGAGAGATACCAAACAAGCAGGCGAAGAAAAGTGGGCTTCACTCTGGGATCCCATCGCTGTGTGACTGCCCTGTAGTGGATGACATCTCCATGCACTTGCCATACTTTCCTAGATAGAAAAAAACAAGGGAGGTGGATTAGTAAAGCAATGTGGTGGTCAAGTGATAGAGCTAAATGGGGTCTTCTACCTGGAAATAATTCAGAAGCTTCTGGGGGAGGGAAAGACAGCACTTGCCCACTGGGACAAGGTTAGATGGGTGTTAAAAGGTCATCACGATACCCTACTCGGGAGTGGATTAACAGTATCTAAATTCTTCTTCAAGTGTTTGTCCAGTCTGCTTTTAAATACAGCAGTGATGAATTTCCACGGGGGATTTCTCCTCTTACCTGACTCTCCCTACTGTTAGAAAGCTTTTCTACATATCAGTAGCAGGAGTCAGAATGAGGTTTTATTCATACCACTACCACAAGGGTGTATGAAGCAGGAGATTTTTAAGCCCACAGAGAAAAAAAATAATGTATTTTGACCTATCTTTGTAATTCTACCTTCTGTATGAAGTATGGATGTTAGAGGGAATGCAGTGGGGCATCTCTCAAAAAACATCTTAGAAAATGCAATTGTTCCTCCTCCATGCATGCCATAAGCCAGATCCATCCGAGCAAAACCCGTGGCTTGGGCTGGCCAATCATTTATATCACTGTCCAGAAACTAAACACAATACTATGTGTTGGTATTCATTTATATTGGGCTAAACAACTCCCATGTCTAGGCCAGTGAAACAAATGGTAGGAATCTTCTTAATGAGAAAGAGGAAATCTAGAGAAATGAGCAGTAAAACTCTTTTAAATCCAATTTCCTTTAATAATTTTTGGATTTTACTGTATATTAAAGAAGAGTTTCAGAAAAAAAACCACAGAAACTATCACATTGCAACCAAACCTTTTTTGATACTTTTGAGGAAAGTATAAACATTTTCCCTGAAATCATAAATTTCCTGTGGAAATATAATATTTGACAGAAAACTCATCAAAAGATTTTGACTTAAAATTGTTGACCTACTGCAAGTGAATCTTCTCCAGTCAGCACGGTGAAAAGATAACCCGTCGTATCAGCAGCCACCTCCCAGAATAATCGCAAATTCTTTTATGTCTTCCCTCTAATGAGGCTCACTGAAGGCCCCTCTCATCTGTACTTAGCCGTCAAGTATTTCAAGTGGTCTCTTGCTTTCCGCTAGTAACGGTATTCGATATCTTTTCTGTGCCACTGATTGTCACAGAAACCAGAAGTTTAGGCTTAGCATGTATACCTCCTGAAAATAGATATCTGGGGACTAAAAGATATGGCTGTAGCCATTGAGAGGTAAGCTAAAAATAATGACTTCCTTTCAAAAAGAAATTAATTCTAAGGCCCTAGCTCTGTGCTGTGCCTAAGCGCTGTGCCAAGCAAAACTCAACTTAAGCATGTGTTTTGCTTTAAGCAAACACTTAAAATGGATTTGCAAAATAGGAATGGATTTCAGTTTAAGCACACGCTTAAGTGCTTTGCTGACCCAGGGTCCAAATGCCTCAGTTGCTAACCTGTTGTTTACAGTTAGTCTTGGCATCTGTGTTGTAATTTTAAAGATATACAAGGGTTAGCGGAAATACTGAGGTAGCTTTGCTCATTTTAGGTGACACTGACAAATGTTAAGGGCTTTTAGGAAAAATATTTTTTTTAAACAGTCACATTTATAGCATAAACCAGTAGGCTTTATTGGCAGCAAGCATCTTTCCCAGTTATTTGGTACATTCTAAATGTGTGGGTCATCACATGGCAAAAAATATTTCCTCTCCACTGGTATGCAGTGGAAGGGGAATTAGACACAAGAAAGGCATTCAAAAGATAGCAAGCATTTAATTGAAACAACCAAGGAGAAGCTTTCATCATGTAGCCATTCTGAATGACATTGGACATGCAACTGATTGGCACAGCATTATTTATTTTTTTCACTTTGATAATAAAATTACTAGGAAAGGCTTAATAGAGTTATAAATATCTTGTTTCCATGAGAGTCCTGGGAAGATAATTATAGCACTGAAGTCTTTACAAAGATGGAGCATTTATAAAATGATATTATCTGAGGACTCCAATGGATAACACAGGGAATTCTGCCCTCTATTCCCAGCTCCCCTATTGACTCACTGTGCTCTTTGGGCGAATCACTTCATCCCTCAGTGACTCAGTTTCCTCATCTATAGACTGGGGTAATAATGATAATTACCCACTGCTGCAAAGTCTATATGGATTAAAAGTTGTAAGTATTGCTCACGCTCATCAGAGCACTCAAGCCTGCTTATTGCTAGTAACGGATGTCTGTAAGACTTTGGATAAGCTATATGCTTTCCTCAGTTGGAACCATCATATTTGTGTTGCTGGGAAATTACATTACTTGTAGGGTTACAGTCAAAATATTCAGAAGAAATATTTTAAATCTCTTAGTTCACACTTTTTAAGATACTGATGAAACAGCTGTATCCCAGACTCCTCAGAAATACTTTGTTTTTAATGCAAAGCTTGGAATTTAAAGACTATGGACAAGTTTCTTGTTGAGTAAAAATACAATGTCCTTCCATAAAACCAACCGCCACATAGGAGCATTATCTAGAAGGTTGTCTAGCAGCTACCTGTGAGACAGAAACCACATCTATACTCTAACTTTCCTAAGTTGTACCAGGTTTTTTTACTCGTGTGCTGCTTTTACTGCTTTAGAAGTTTGATACATCATCTTTCCCAAGTACCAAGCAGAGTATTGGAGTAACAAGCATCGAAAGAGCTTAATGTACAAGTACAGTGCAACTATTACTGTGAAGTCTTTGCAGCTTTAAAAAAGACAAGTGAGGAAAGGAGTTGTGGCAAATGAGCAAACGACTGGGCCTGAGCTCCAGTGGGATACTATGCCTGAAGGGGATAACATGGATTTTGGATATGAAAACAAGAAATTCTGTTCTGGAGAGGAGATACTACATCTCCCATCGACAGTACTGTAACCACCCTGGCTGTGATTCCAAAAGGCTGTGGATAAATTTGAGAGAGCTCAGAGCTGAATCAGAAGGTTGATGAAAATGTTGCTAAGCCTGCCAAGCCTTGGAGTCAATCTGGTTAGCTTAAGAAAGGGAATGCTTAGAAGCGACTTGAGAACAGGCTGAGGATACCGAAATTCAATAACAGACGGCCTTTGGAGCTTGCTCTACCTTTCTGCAGTGGACTGAAATGAAAAGGAGCAGATTCCCACCTGAAATGAGGTAAAAAGGAGATCAGAAAATGGAATTGTTTTACCAAGGACTGAAATTACATTTCTATATTAATAGTCCTGAAAACAAAATTGCAGTTTTTCTGAAAAAGAGGCTTTTGATCTGGTGTGTGTGTACTCCTGGGGTGGAGAGAGGAGGGAAAGGCAACCTGATTACTTTTCAGGAATCTGCAAAACATAAATCAGAAAAGTCTGAAGACCTAAATTCTCTATACAGGCATTCCACTTCTGTAAAGCAACTTTTAGGTAGTCTACAAAGGCAGAAAACATCTTTTCTGAGGGTATGATACTGGTCACACAAGGTAGGGTTTAGAAGACATCAGTTCAGGTAATCACAGCTGGCCAGAGAAGCCTAAGGCTAAGGAGGATGGTGTTCTTTACAAAGTGTAATTAGGGAATGGCAAGATTTGGCATTCAGCTTTTCCTGGATCCTTGCTCAGAGATTTCTGTGAACACCCGACCCAAATAAGAGCCAAGTGAGGCTCTGTGGATGTAGTCCTTCAGCACTGCATTTCCAGACTCCTCTAGCTAAGGGGTCTTACACTGGTAAAGTGTGCTCCAAGCTGAAGGTAGGGCTCTGTCACTCTTTCTCATGCCAAAGGTCTCAATCATAGCTAGACTTGACTATCTTGAATTAAACACAAAAATTTCACTGGGTTCATAGTGTTGGTCTTTGTTACTGCTGACACAGATTCAGAGGCAATTTCAAGGCATTGGCCTTTTATCTGGCCTTTATTCTGAAAACCATCATTGCTCAGAAAAGCATTAAGTGTGTCCTTCTGTTTCCTTGATACCAAAAGAAAATCAAATGCTTTCCAGTATCATGCCATGGCTGCCCGAGTGTGATTCCCAGGTTAAAATGAATAGATGAGCAGTGCAAGATACTTAGAGTTCTACTCTTTAAGTAATTCATTACAACTCAAGATACTGCCTTTGACACTCTTCCTCTGTCCAGACCTTGGTATTATCATTTACTATTTTAAGCTTGTTTATAGAACTGGAATAATACACAGATGAAAAAGATGATTACAAGGGTGCTTTCAGGCATTAAACCTGAGGTTTGAAGTTCCTTTTTTTGAAAAAATAAATCAAAGAATGTTTTACTGTCTGAAAACCTGGCAACTGGTCTTTGCTTACCATGAACTGAAATCAAGCACCACTTTGTTACAAGTCTCATCACAATGATCTGGTTGTTCCTTAAAATAATAAAAAAGGCCCAAATCAGCAGGAGATGGTTATATTCTGTCCTTTGGGTATTAATCAACATATTCAGCCTTGCTAAATTTTTCTTACAGTCTCTGGCCCTGCAGTCTGGTTCAGAGGTTTAGTGGACATGCACGGTTTGCATGTGTAGGCATATAGGTCTGTAGGAACAAACTGGGTAATGAGTTCTCTACGTACCCACAAGCCAGGACAAATCCAAGTGACAGAACATAGCAAAAGCTGCAATCACTAAAGCATCTGCCCTGAGCTACCACACCTGCCAGCACTGATCTGCACGTGACAAGATACATTTATCCCTCCATACGGAGACATGCCAGCATTGGCATCTTTGTACAGGGGTCGAAGGTGGAAGCTGGGCAAAGGGTGGGAGCTGGGGCTGTCCAGCCCTCTGGACTCTGAGCATCTCACAACTTGGGAGCATGCTGTGTCACTGGATGTCTTGATGGGCTTGTTGTCTGAATGGGACATCTCTAGCACAGGCTCTTTCTGCAAACAGATTCACACAATGAATTTACAGCACAGTGGGCTTCTTCCAGAGGTGACACTGGAGCAGCCCAAGGCCAGAATCTAAACCAGAGGCCCTGCTTCTTCTCTCCCTTTGCTTTTAACTTCCCTTTACTGTTCCTTTCTTCCCTGGGAACTTCACTAGTGCCCTTTTTCTCTCTTTCCAGCTCAGCTGTAAGCCCAGCTTACTCTTTCCTTCAGGATTTTCAGATATCTAGGCTACTAAATATCTGAAAAGCTTGAAGTTGGAGTGCAACACTGCAAGGCTAAGACTGGCAAATGAGTGCCTTGGGAGGACATAATGCCTGGATGGACTGGCCATCTCTTTTGGAGCTCTGTCACACAGCTGCGAGAGCAGGAGGAAGGGGTAGAGACTTCCCTCTGGCTGATGTGGACAAAGCACACCTTCAGAGGTTGCTCTGCCGCAATGACTCATGTCGTGGAAGCAATGACTGCCCAAGAATACCTGTGTCATGAAGACCATTTCCATTTTGCCATCTCCAGTGTTCACCTTGCACAAGGGCTGGCAGTACGTAGGCACTGGCACCATCTAGGGGCCAACTGTCAATCACTGATGTATTTCTAGATTAGTGCCATACTATATAAAAATAATAATATATATCGGCATACAGTAACATAATGTGTCTAAACAAAACATGTCTTAGTAGAAGTGTTGAAAAAGGTCGTGTGTATAAGTTTTTACTCCTAGGCACAATTCAGGCACAAAAATACAGGCTCAATTGTTACTTACCTCCTTGAGCTGCTTATTTTCTATTAACTGAGTGTGTATGTGGTGTCATGTGCTGACTAATAACTCATCATTCACACTCTTCTGCTTCCAATGATACTCCAATTATGCCTTCAACAGTCACCTAAAAGTGTCAGAGTAATGAATGAACATTCCAGAAATAAAAGAAAAACACAAAAAGCCTTAAAACTATGGATCACACTTTAAGAGAATGAAACACATAAATAGTCTTTTATGATCTCTCAATATAAACAAAACTCCTTAAGCTGACATTTTTGAAAGCCTTTCTGTGTCAATCTCTATAATTATGGATAATGATTAATAAAAGGCAAAGAAATCTAGTACCATGGACTTCTCCATCAAACCTGTCTAGCACTGCTTCAGAACTAGGGCTCCTAAATTCTACTTCTCAACAATTAATAAACAATAATTACCACACTATTCGTTTTATAGGAGTAAATTGTGTCTTGCAGTTGATTACACTCTGTGGCCTTCTAATTAGCACATGTAAAAATAGTATTTGTCGTACCTTTGTTTTCTTACTTGTTTACATTCTGAAGCAGATTAAATAATATATTCAGAAGCTCAATCTGTATTTAGGTACCTAAATAAGCATCTTGATTTTTCAGAGCACCTACAAGTCTCAGAGTTGCACAGTGCTTCTGAAAATCAGGCCATTTATTTAGGTGTCTATATTTAGGTACATGAGTTTGAAGCATTTGGCTTGAGGTCACATAGCTATGGCTCATTGCATTTTTTTTTATTTCCATTTGGGTCATAATGGGCAAGTCACTTCTAATAATTCTCATCACAAATCTAAGAAATAGCAAGAGGGGTGGTAAGAATTGCTTACTAAATACCATCATGATGCTTAGCACTTCCTCCAACACATGAAGTTTCCTTCCTGGAGAATTTCAGTCTAAGAAAAGATAGAAATCAGTGCATCAGAAAGGTAAGACAGTATGTTTAGAGACTGAACTTATGTTCTGGTTAAACTGTGCTCATTTCCTGGATTTTATTTGTCTGGCGTCTTTGTCATTCCTTCTATAAGCTTATGATCATTTTGACAAGCCAGATGTTTTAGCTTCCCGTATTTTGATTGGGTAAATCCTAGAAACCAAGTGCTTCTACTTGTTAACACATGGCAGCAAACCACAGTTTATTCTTGAGGAATTTGAGCTGACATTATCAGTCATGCTCTTGAATTGAGACTATACCTCCAAGACTGCTTTTGAATTGACACGGTAGCTTGCACAGGCCTGACCATAGTGAGCCAGTTATGAAATAAACAGTCTAAGACTCTGCAGAGAGAGAAGATCACTGGGAAAAGGACATCAAGAGGAAAAGACAATGTTTTAAAGAAACAAGGAAATCAGTTTCCTTAACATCCTACCTCTGCAGTTTGTCATCCCTTTACTACACAATGTGAGATGCTTGTAGCTTTGGTAGCAGGTACACACACAATCGGTGATTCACACAGTGCTGCCTTCATTTTGCATAGAGATGGTAGCTGGGAAGAAACCGGCAGCCCATAGGTGAAAACAATGATCTTAAATACCTCATATATTTCAACAAAATTAAAACCTCCTCGTCTTTCAGCATCCTGTTTCAAATGGGAGAATTTAAATCTGGCCATAATATTTCAGATTTGAGAGAACTGTAGTTGTACTTTAAGGATGGTATTTGTTACAGAACAAAAGGCTGTTTTTTTCTTTCTTGAAATGGAGATTGTTTTAAAAGTCAATGAAACTCATTTTTCCCCTTGATCTATCATGCATCTAGGCTAAAAAAACATCTCTTGGTTAAAAATATTCCTTAACCAGAAATTGGGACATGGCATTTTTGTTGTCTTCAAAACTGAGGGTTAGCTATAAGGTAATAAAGCTCTGTTTTGTGGGACTTTATGTTAGATATGGAATTTTTGCAATGTCAAATCAAAAAGACTTTTTTTCAGGCAACGCTCACTCTCAGAAGTGGATGGAAAATGTGAAGACTCTTTGTTCCTGCTCTCATTGCCCTAAAAGACACAAGCCTCCTGTCTGACCTCTGTCTGACCCTGAGGATGCTCAGAAACAAGAGGAATATACCAGAGAGAGGGTTTAGGGAGCAACAGAGCCAAATGCAGGGCTGTCCCACTGAAAGGCTGGGAGCTCAGGGGTTCCCAGAGCGGTGCCACAGATTCTCCCCACTTGCCTGACCCCCACATACCAGATTTGGAGAGATTTAGAGAGAACCGGCATCCCTGTGCACAGCTGAAGCATGCACTTCTCTGCATCTCCAAATCCCCAAAGAAGGAAATGGCCCTGCTCCATGATCAACCTGCTCATGGAGTGTCATGGGCAAGGGCATTACAGGCACTGATGTTTTACAGCAAGTAAAGGATACTCTCCCTTTCTGCAGCAATTTTTCAATTGGAGCAATTATTAATCATTCTTCCTGCACCCAGAACTACGCAAAATGCTCTGTAGATAAATGAAAAAAAAAAAGAAAAAAAGACGGCCTTTGCTTTATGCATTTTTATTTAAACATCTGCAATACGTTGTATCTAAGCTGCTTTGCAAAATTGCTACACACATACAGGATGGAACTGAAGAGGTGTTGAGGCAACGTTGTCTCACTGTACTGAGTGACTGGGTGATAAAATAGCAGATGAAATTCAGTGGTGGTAAGTGCAAAGTAATGTACGTGGGAAAAAATAACCCTAACTATACATACATAGACACTGGTTCGAGCTAACACTTTTGCTGCAGGAGATCTGGAGGTTGAAGTGGAAAGCTCCCTGGAAATGTTAGTGTGGGGCTAGGAAGTGGTCAAAAATAGGAATTGAATGTTAAGAATTAGTAGCTCCCCCCTTAGATGATGAGGGGACCCCCAAAGTCATAGGACTCTATCGCTCATATGCTCAGAGTTCTTCTGAGTCCCTCAGCCATACAGCTCTTGCCTATTCCAGATCCAGCAAATTCAATAGTCATTTTAGTAGAATCAAACTTTTAAAGAAAGTAGTGTTTTCTAGTAAGATTAGTGTCCTGGTTTCAGCTGAGACAGAGTAAACCACGACAATTAGAAAGGATAGAGAGGATGGTGATAAAGTTTCACACTGGAAATAGAGAAAACCACATCAGCTTGAAAGAGGGACAGCTGAAGGGAAATCCAATTAAAGCCTGGAAAATAATGATAGTGAGAAGGTCAAAAAAGAAATTTCATTTACTGCCTCTATAGCAAAGGAACATTTAATAAAACAATCAGGAAGAAGACTTGAAATTGTTTTTACACAGTGAAGAACTATCACGGCACAGCACATTGTGGAAAGCAAAACCACAAATGGGCTCAAAAAGAGTTAAGACAAGCTCCTAGAGAACAGGACCACTGGTAGCTACTAAGTATAGTAGCTTGGATACAACCCTGAGTTGCAAAAGTCCCTACCTCACTAGCTGCTGGAAAAGTATAAGGTAAATAGGAGAAGAATACATGGTCTATTTTTACACTGTTTTACTAAGCATCCAGTTTTGGCTGCTGGAGACAAGATACAGAGCTAGATGGATCCAACTGTGTTTTTATATTCTAAAAAAGTAACAGAAACAATCAAGGGTATGCTGATGCTGATAGAGTCAACATTAATTTTACTTGCTTTATCCACTCTAATCCCCAGACTCAGCCATTTGCAAGAAATCATAATCCATATCTGGCCAAAGAATTTGGGATTATCCCAGTGAGCAGAAATGTAAAAGAAGAAGTGTTCACTTCTTGAGAATCTACAGATTTTGAGACATTACTTACTCATTTCTTCTGAAAAGAGAAAACTTTGTCACCAAAGCTCCTGCAAAGGCTGCAGGAGTGAGTCAGTGTTTGTGTTTTGATGATCAGAAATCAGCATAACACAGTGGCCCAGTCTTTTGGTTACAGTACTTTATTTGTGTTGAAATTCACCGTGGTTGCTTCAGTACATTTGAGAGGCCAGTTTTGCTTACAGATTAAATCTGTAGATAAGAAGCAGGTGCAGAGTGAAGATAATGAGCAGCTCAGGATTTGGATGAGATGGGCTAAGCCTGTGCTCTGACATATCAGTAACAAAACTCCCACTCAGTTCTGTGGGAGCAGGACTACAGCACTGCTTGCAAATCTTGCAAGTAGCAGCTGTTTTATCACCTCCTTTGGTATCCTTTCCAGAATTTCAGCTTCCTCCAGGTTTTGGCACTCTACAACTGCTTGGGTTGTGGGAAGATGCCCACAGCATTTAAGAAGCATAAGGTGCTCACTCGGGCTGTGTGGCCTGAATAGCACTGGGTAAACAGCGAGACTCCAAGAAGGACACTCTCTCAGTTGCTCTTACTTTCTTATTTTTGCAGCACCACTTTTCCATGTCTAAATAATATATTACTTTGTGACCTTTCCCAACAGAAATCCTTAATGTTTACAACAGGGGATATTAAAAGCCCTGTAATTGTTGCCATTCTCATTATTATCTAATTTGAAGGACATTTTTACTGCAAACACTGGAATTCTGTTTTTTTTGCCCTTCATTTTAGCAATAATGTCTGGATGCATATAAAAGCATTGCCAAAGTACTGGCTTAGGCATTCCTGATTTTTCCTGAACATGGATTAGCTTGCTTTCATAACTGCAGAGATTCCCATTTTACTACAAGGAAAGCACACGCTAGGGCAACTTCATCACAGTGAAAATATTCTTCCCAATAAGAAAATACGGAAGAAAAAAAAAGAATAAAACTTGAGACTGGCTACTATGAACAAGACACAATTAAGAGGTATGTGTATAAGAAGACACACGGAAAGTGCATAACATAAAAAATGAGACAGAAAAAGCATGGTGGATGTTCTTCCTACTCAGAATATTAAAATAAGACATAATGTAAAGGGAACACATGTAAATGGAGACAAAGGAAGATATCCTACCACGTTATTTCGTAAAAAAAAAAAAACCAAACAACAAGCATATACTTTGATTTAAAACCTGATTGGTTTATATTGTGACATCTTTGGTTCCATAGCTTGCTTTCTCTTCTGCATAGTGCCTGAAGCAATAAGGTCATGGTCAGGGATTAATAGTTGACGCACAAGAATAAAACAAAAAGAAATAATAATTACTACTATCAGTTACCTATCATATTTAAAAGAAAAAAAATTAGAACCAAAGAAGAAATCCTGGAAGGTGTCTAAACCAGACATGCATCAAGGCATAAGTCAGCCCTTAGTTAATGGGACCAGGAAGAAACTCTTCTGTTGCAAGTACAACAATCTACAATGCATTGCGTTTAGCTATTTGCAGATGAGGTGGGATCACTATTGATCTCATACATTACAACAGTTTTTTTCTGCTAGTATTGGAAAGTGCTGCTATAAATGGCATACATCTTTTTATATATTTTTAACTAATGGAGAATTACTCCTTCCATGGATTTTTTTATAGGCTATTTAATAATTATACGGGAGTCTTCTAGTTCTCCATTATATTCTATAGATTTTCAAAGCCATCTTTACAGAAACCTATTTACATTTCTGTATCACCCTATTGATTAAATCCCTCTGTGTTACATTCCAAAGTGAAGATACCGCAGAAAATCAGCATTAGCCTCTGATGCTTAGCAGTCTCGGACGTACAGCTGGAAGAGAGAAAACAGTCCTTCCTTTAATAAAGCATGCCTTAGGGGTATCGGAATGCTTTATCTTCTTTTTAAAATCATGACCACAATCAGCCTTTTTCCACTGTAATCCTGGTGTTCCTTAAGAGCCCTACAAATGCACCTTCTGGCCTCGTCTGTAACGGGGCGGTACACCTTTATTCACCTGTTAGTCTGAAGAAGAGATGAATGACAACTGGATCCATTCCAGATGGAGCTCACTTCAAGGGCCAGTTTTCTTATTGGTGGTCAGAAGTGGGAATGGTGGTTGGGAGGTCCATCCCCCAGAGGCATTTAGGCCCCCTACAAAATCACCACGGGGGGCATTAGGAGGTTTGTCACTAAAACTATGGCAAGGTGTGCTGGCACTGTGTGGGTGTCCATTCCACTTCTTCTCTCTGCATCCCACTCCACCTCTCTCCATCCCATCTCATCTCATCTCACCTCACCTCTCCCCTACCCTACCCCATCCCACCTCACCTCTCTTCACCCCACCCCATCCTCCCCACCTCTCCTCTCCTCACCCCATCCCATCACCCCCTACCTCACCTCTCCTCACCCCATCCTGCCCCCTCTCTCCTCACCTCATGTCTCCTCTCCTCAAGCCATCCCATCCCACTCCTCCTCTCCTCTCCTCTCCTCTCCTCTCCTCTCCTCTCCTCTCCTCTCCTCTCCTCTCCTCTCCTCTCCTCTCCTCTCCTCTCCTCTCCTCTCCTCTCCTCTCCTCTCCTCTCCTCTCCTCTCCTCTCCTCTCCTCATTCCACCTTACCTCACCCCATCCCTCCTCACCTCAGGGCAGGGGGGCCAACACCCTGAGGGAGGGAAGCTTTGCCACGCACTAGTAACGAGGACACAAACCGCTGCCTGGTTCCTATCGCTCCCTGGGTGCCAGGAGCGACGTAAGATCCTCCCCCGGCTCACCTGTCCACACACGGAACGGGGAACACCGCTACCCCTCGCCCTCGCCGCCGCCCACGCTGGTAACCGAGACCCGGCGCGAAGCAGTGGGAGGTGAGGGGCGTGGTCAGAGGTCAGAGGAGGCGGGGCCAGTTTGCTGTTCGCATTCTTATTGGTGGCTCCCTCCTGCTCGTTTGGGCGGGGGAGTTTGCTGATTGGGTTGCGGCGTCCCCTCATCCCTCCCGCCTTATTCTCCACCTTCGCCTCAGCGGCGCGGGCAGGCGAGAGGTGCGGGGTGTTCGCTGAGGAGCCGGCGGCGCGGTCCTCGGGGCTCAGCGGCGACGACAGGGGAGGAGGGCGGGGAGGCGAAGGACGAGCGAGCCGCAGCAGGTAAGGGTAGGGCCGCTGCCGCGAAGGTCTCCTTCCCCGGCGGGGCAGCCCGGTTGCAGTCCTGCCCCGCCGACCTGGTGCCGTGCGCCCGCCGTGGCGGGGTTATGTAACCGCCCCGCTGGCTCTCCCTGCGGCGTCCGCGGTCCTGCCCCCTCCCCGGGCCCCGTTTTTACCTCGGGGCTCCTTTCACCGGTGGCTTTTCGGGCGCGGGGGGCTGCGGGGCGAGCCCAGGGCTTCCCCGCGGGCGCCCGCCCTCCGGCGGGCTTCGGTGCCCGCCGTGCAGCCCCGCGCGGGCGGCTGGAAATGGCTGGTGGGCGGAGGTGGAGGCGTGCGGTGAGGGAGAACGTCGTGGCGGCTCGTCCTCCGGGGCAGGTGGTTCGTCCGCTGGGGGTGGAGGGGAGCTTGGTGAGATGAGGGAGTATCCCACGCGTGTGGGGCAGGCAGAGGGGAGGTGGGTGGAGGAGGAGGTGGGAAGGGGCGTTCTGCAGTCGTGCGGGAAGCGCTGGGTGTCGGCTCAAAGCAGGTGGACGTTTGCAGTGATGCAGACCTGTCCCAGCTACTCGTACAACTTGGGGCTGGCGTGCAGGAATGCAGTGAAGCCCGTATCCCTGAGGGAGACTCTTCTTGGGCTGCTTTAAAGTTAGCTGTAGCATCCCACACCGATTTTATTTGATGCTTATATAGCAGGTGGCTCTCCAAAGTTGTTGGTTGGTTTATTTCCCCACCTCTCCTAGATCCTTTTGTATCTCTTTAAAATATTGTGGTCCGTTTACTGCTTGAGTTTGGAGTTTAATCTAGTTTCCTAAAAGGAAAATCTATGATAGGTTTATACAGCTGAAAGAAATCATACAAATGAGAATTGCAATTTAACCAGGGGTTATGCTTTAAGTGAGCCTCTGTGTCAGGCTTTCAAGTTCTGCACTTACCAATTGGTTTGCTCTTTGTTGTTTACCTAGTTGGAATGGTTACTCTGTAGAAAAGGAAAACTCTTTTTCTATGAAAATACATGATTACTGTAAAGAAACTCTGCTGCATTTATTCTTGCAGTAAAACTAAATTGTATGGTTATACATAAATCCTGAACAGATGGAAGTCTGACTACTGTGAGAATATAAAACAATCAGAACAACTACAAACACATTACAGTAAACAAGGACAGAAGACTTGCTGTAGATTATCAACTTTGTTAACTAGTAACTGGTACCTTTCTTTTTTAACAGCAGGAACCTTCCCATTCTCCTTAAACTTCTGAGAAGGAGTTGTCAGCTATGTGATCTACATTGTCCTCTTCCAAATATTGTAGTGTGTATTCAGATTCAGTGGCTTGGTTTGTCATTGTTTGTATTGAAAATGTTTGTCATTGCATTGGTGTCCTTAATGTTTTTTAAGTTATAAATTACTTGTGTGTACCAGCAGAAAATGCTTTTCAAGGAAACTTTGAAATTTTATTCCAAGTCTTGAGTATCTTCTAGGAGTTACACACTGTGAACAGCTCCTGTTGCATGTGGTTCTGACATACATGGCTTTTTCCTTTTTTTCATCCCAACAGGCAAAGGGAAAGTAGGTCTTGGTAAGAATTGGGGTATAGTTGTGAATTTTATGTTACCAGCTAGAGGGCTATTAAACGAGTGTTCCACTGACCCCTGTGTGAGGTGACAGATCTGGCTGAAGGCCAACAACATTGTAATACTGCATGCCCCTTATAAAACTGGCTTGCTTTAAATAGAGTAGCATAGAGGCCAAGTGAAGGTAATCAGAAAGCTTGTTCTAGTTTCTTTGGGTTTGGGGAGCGTTTTTTGTTCTTTGAATACCTTAACGTTACCATGGTAACTTTAGTGGTTGACTAATCATAGCCCAGCTTCTTGACCGTAAGAATAGCACATAAAATCTTCACGCCTGGCATTGGTTGCTCAAAGTATCATCTTCCTATTGTGGAATGGGGCTGGAGTCTTTGCTTAGTAGGGTTGAGCACCAGTGTCTGCTGGCTTGCTTTCTCCAGGGCTGGAGACACAGATTTGCGTAGCAAGCCAATGCCAACTGAGTTCCTTTACGGGTCATAGGATACATCCCTGGCATGGGAGGCACAGCTGAGCCTTCTGAGCAATATGCAGGTCTTGAACAGCTTGCACTGGCCAGCCCTGCTTTAGATGAATAAAAGTGAATAGTCCCTTTGGATGTTAAAAGCTTCCAAAAATAGTTACAAAGTCTCAGCTAAATTTAATACGGCTAGAATGTCAATGGAAAGGATTAGAACATTTGGGATTTGTACCAGTTAGCATTAAAAAAAAAAAAAAAAAAAAATCCTCTTCCTCATATCTGCCACTTCTGTAAGAGGAAATAGTGGAGATTGATGCTATTTTTGTGTGGTGGTAACCAAATTGGAGTTAAAATGTGATTGGGCTTCACTGTACTGGTAACTTTTATTACTGTAAGGGAAATAGTCACTGCCCAGGTGGGGGATGCAGGGGTGAGGGTTAAGGGAAGGGGTGACTACAGTCTATATTGCTTTTGAGACTGCAACAGTTCATTAATCCTGTCACGTGAGGTCCTGCTCTGCTCTTTCTAATTAAGTAAAATGTCTCCATTTAAGTCCATGGGAGCTTTCCATAGTGAAGAATTAGCACCATATAAATAATACTAATTGCCAGTGTTCATTTTGCAGAATGGAATGAAATTTCAGTAGGTTACTACTATGTGAACTTCCCTGTTATACTCGTGCCTTCTGCCAAAGTCTTCAGTGTGGGTCCAGTTGACTTCAGCAGGAGTTGCAGCCTTAGGCTAACACTACAGAAATTGGTGACGCTGCTTTCATTAAGTCAGTGTAACTATTTTAAGTAAAAACTGATTAAGTAAAATCTTACTCAGTGGGTTTGAATTATGGTAAAACTTGCTGGTTTGGGGTGGTTTTTTTCAGTAGGAGTGGAGGTGGAATCCCTACACTTTTTCTGGACCCTTCTAGAAAGAAACCTGCAACTTCTCTTGCTTTGTTTTTTCCCCAAATTTTCTTAATTCCTGTAGATTACAGTTTCCAGGTTTGCATTCAGGACTCAATAATACTTTCAGTTTATAGTGATTATATTTAAAGCTTCTATTTGTAACATTTTGTTTGCTTTATTCTATTTTTAGTCATGTTGTTTGTCATGGCAAGTAGTGTTTAATAAAAAAAAATAAAGTTTCCTAGCAATTTCAAGAGATACGTGCCTGTTTCTTGATGTCCCTCAGGGACTCTTCTTAAAAAACTCTTAAGACAGGAAAATGGTCACCAAGGAAATGCCTTATTAGTTTCCATAAAAACAGTGGATAAATCTGTATGTGCTTGGTGATATATCAAGGCATTGGTCCATTCAAACACTTTATGTGCTCATGTTGTCTTCACTCAGCAAAATTTCAGCTAAAGTTCTTTGCTCTGTAGGGGTCTAACATCATAACAAGCTGTATGTATTTGCCCTTTCAGTTTTACACTAGAAAAGCAATAGTTTTCTATTTGAAAAATTGTTATCAAAAAGTCAGTAAGCTATTGCTATTTGCCAATGAATATAATTTTTTGCTGGTCTCTGTTAGTTTTAATTACAGGCATACCATGTCTAAAAATAGTGAGGAAGTCGAATGAATACTTAGCTCCCACCTGGAATCTCTACAGAGCTTTTGGTTACAGTATCTTCAGGGTTGAACACTGGCACCGACCTAATCTGTTCCAGTGGGAGAAGGGTGTTTCCTTCATGTTTTGAACTATCACAAATTACAAGCTCTTGCACCCCTTGACCACAGGAGGAGAAATTTGAAATAACCTATGTCAGTGTAAAGTCATGCAGATTGTATATATGAATTGCACAAGAGAAGTGACAAGGAGATTCCGTATCGGGTCTGGAAGGGTAGTGGCTGCTATGGTTTTCCAAGGGTTAATAGTACTGCACTCTTGCTGTACTCTAGTCTGAGTAATGTGTTTTCTGACTTGAAAGTTTAGGGTCAAAACACCACACTAAATTCAGAAATAACATAGGAACACAGATTACATATGGGTGAACTTTATTTAAAGGGGATAAATGGATGTGGCAAGGAATCAGTGTTAGCTGGAGGTTACATGAACTTGGGCTCACGTTTGTTTATGTCTCAGTATCTCAGTCTTCTGAAGGGAACAATCCTGCTATGGAGTTTACTAGTGTGGTCCCAGTTAAGATCTTGGTGACTGAAGTTAGTATCAATATTGGTGCTGGATGATGCCTCAGTGTTATAGCATTGCCACTTCTTTAGAAATTCTGTATGACAACTTCTGGTATCTTAAGCATCTGAAAAATTTCCTGATTTGGGGAGGGAGAAGCAAAGGCACAACTCAATTTTAACTCTTTACCATTTAAAAGTAAGATGAGTACAGTTTACCCTTATGTGGATGTCTTCTATGTTTTTTTGATAATACGAAAAGGACCATAAGAGGGGGGAATTTAACTTATTTTGTTAGAAGCTGTGGAGAGGAGCTGTAATATAAATGGGAATGTTGATCCAGTGATTGTATTAGTCACATAAAAGATGACTTTTAATTGTGTTTATTTTATATGGCAGTCCAGTTCATGGATTATACGTGATTTAGAATTAATTGTTTTAGGGGATTTGAAATGTAAATTCTTTTGTTCTAGATTAGTAGAAGAATTGAAAAGAGAACACTTTTTGACAGAGGAGTGCCTGAAATGGCTAAGTAAAATTCAAAGAAACCACAAAACACCACCACCACACCTGAGCCTTAAGGTGTTTGACAGACATAATAAAGGACATGTAGCTATGATTTGTTCTATATATGTCTAACACCATAAACAATGCAGAAAAAAGTAAGAATTCCTGCTTGTGACTGGCTGAAAATAATGTCTGATATGGTGACTCATTATGAAGCTCATGCAGAGCTGTGAAAACTCAGACTATAACCTCATGAATGCTTTAAGTAGATTAGTTGCTGAAAACAACAATCCTAACCTTTGCTGTTGCCTGTCCATTCCCAAAATGCTTTGCCCACTTTTTTCTATTTGCTACAAACATTTATGCAGCCATGAAATGAATTGGGTTAGTTACCTACCTAATGGAGTTAAACCCAAACTTTTTTCCTTAGGCCTGGTCTTTTCCTCTGAATCAGTTTGTGCAGTTGTGCCATGAATCAGAGCAGATGCTTTCTCCACTACAAAAGGTAGTGTGGGGCATGCCTCTGTGTAGGAAGTGACTGGTGTTGGAAGTGAGAAGCCTGAGGTGCATGGCAGATTGTTACATCTTTTGGCAGAAGTGCTAGTTTGTCCAGTCAGAGTCTGAACTTGCAGCCCAAAGGCTTGAAGTGTGCTAACAAAAGTTGTTGATTCAAGTATGTTTGTCCCTTCTGATTAGCATTGAGCTCAGGCTCATAGGCAGTTTATTTCTCTTGGGGAGCATATATGTCCCTTATTAGTGAGATTTCTATTTTAGTTGTGGTGCTGTGCTTAATATTGTGCAGTACATGGCCCTTGTTTCACAAATTTTACTTTGCTGTACAATAATTCCATACAGATGTTCTTAACTGTGCAGATTCCATCTTAAATTAGGCAGAGGATTTAATAATTAGGGTATTGTAAGTTGACTTGCTGGTGGAGGGAAGACTGATCAGAATTCTGGGTATATCTTAAGTGTAGAAGAGGTGTGTGCGTGTATACACACCCACCTACCACCTACAAGTCTTGAAAAAGAGATGGTCAAAAGGCATGCAAGACAGTGACTTTCTTATGAAGACTTGGCCAATACCCAAGTCCCACTGAGCAAATCTGTCTCAAGAACTGACTGAAAAAAGGAGCAAGCTTTCCTGTTAAAGGAGCTCTAGCAGAGCAAAACTACTGTCACATAATGTAAGAGTGTTTATTAAGTTTTAATCTCAGATGGAACTTTGAAATCTATATATTGTAGAATCACCTGCTATAGTGTATGCTCATTTCCTTATTGCCAAGTAAGATGGTTAAAAACCTGAACGTCATGGTTGTAATTTAAAATCCTTTTTTTATTTGTTGCTTGTCATAGTGGTTTTGATTAATTCTTAACTTAAAAGCTTCCTGTCCTATCTAGTACCTTATAATATGGCTCTCCCAGGAGAAAAACATAAACAAAGAACAGTTTAGTGAAGAAACCTGTAGACTTTTCTGACTTCTGTTGATAATATTGAGATTCTTCACTTCTCTGCACACCCTAATAGCTTTGGGGAACAGGATGTATGAAATTTGTTAGCTGCCATGAAGTTATTTTTAACACTACTGTCATACTTTACAGTGAAAGTGAAGTTTATTTATTAGACTAAAAAGTACAGCTTAAGAAATCAGCTAATATAATTACAGAATCACAGAATTGTATAGGTTGGAAAAGACCTTTAAGATCATCGAGTCCAACTGTAAGCCTAACACTACCAAGACCACCACTACACCATGTCCCTAAGCACCTCATCCAAACGTCCTTTAAATACCTCCAGGGATGGCGACTCAACCACTTCCCTGGGCAGCCTGTTCCAATGCTTGATAACCCTTTCAGTGAAGTAAAATTTCCTAATATCCAGTCTAAACCTCCCCTGGTGCAACTTGAGGCCATTTCCTCTTGTCCTATCACTTGTTACCTGGGAGAAGAGACCGACCCCCACCTCTCTACAGCCTCCTTTCAGGTAGTTGTAGAGAGCAATAAGGTCTCCCCTGAGCCTCCTTTTCTCCAGGCTAAACAACCCCAGTTCCCTCAGCTGCTCCCCATCAGACTTCTGCTCCAGACCCTTCACCAGCTTCGTTGCCCTTCTCTGGACACGCTCCAGCAGCTCAATGTCTCTCTTGTAGTGGGGGGCCCAAAACTGAACACAGTAGTCGAGGTGCGGCCTCACCAGTGCTGAGTACGGGGGGATGATCGCTTCCCTAGTCCTGCTGGCCACACTATTCCTCATACAAGCCAGGGTGCTGTTGACTTTCTTGGCCGCCTGGGCACACTGCTGGCTCACATTCAGGTGGCTGTCAACCAACACCCCCAGGTCATTTTCTGCCTGGCAGCTTTCCAGCCACTCTTCCCCAAGCCTGTAGCGTTGCATGGGGTTGCTGTGACCCAAGTGCAGGACCTTGCACTTGGCCTTGTTAAACCTCATACAGTTGGCCCCAGCCCATCGATCCAGCCTGTCCAGATCCCTCTGCAGAGCCTTCCTCCCCTCCAGCAGATCAACACCCCCGCACAACTTGGTGTCATCTGCAAACTTACTGAGGGTGCACTTGATCCCTTCATCCAGATCATTGATAAAGATATTAAACAGAACTGGCCCCAATACTGAGCCCTGGGGGACACCGCTTGTGACCGGCCGCCAACTGGAATAAACTCCGTTCACCACCACTCTTTGGGCCCAGCTGTCCAGCCAGTGTTTTGCTCAGGGAAGCATATGCCCATCCAAGCCATGAGCAGCCAGTTTCTCCAGGAGAATGCTGTGGGAAACTGTGTCAAAGGCTTTACTGAAGTCTAGATAGACAACATCCACGGCCTTTCCCTCATCTACTAGGCGGGTCACCTTGTTGTAGAAGGAGATCAGGTTGGTCAAGCAGGACCTGCCTTTCCTGAACCCATGCTGGCTGGGCTTGAGCCCTTGGTTATTCTCTACATGCCATGTGATAGCACTCAGGATGATCTGCTCCATCAGCTTCCCTGGCACTGAGGTCAGGCTGACAGGCCTGTAGTTCCCCGGGTCCTCCTTCCAGCCCTTCTTGAAGATGGGTGTCACATTCACTAATCTCCAGTCAGCAGGGACCTCCCCAGTTAGCCAGGACTGCTGGCAAATGATGGAAAGGGGCTTGGTGAGCTCTTCTGCCAGTTCATTCAGTACTCTTGGGTGGATCTCATCAGGCCCCATAGACTTGTGAGTGTCTAAGTGGTGCAGCAGGTCACTAACCATTTCCACCTGGATTATGGGGGCTCCAGTCTGGTCCCCGTCCCTATCTTCCCACTCAGGGGGCTGGGTGCCCAGAGAACAATTGGCCCTGCTATTAAAGACTGAGGCAAAGAAGGCATTAAGTACCTCAGCCTTTTCTTCATCCTTGGTCACTGTGTTCCCTCCCCCATCTACTAGGGGCTGGAGATTCTCCTTAGCTCTCCTTTTGCTGCTAATGTATTTGAAGAAGTATTTTTTGTTGTCTTTTACAGCAGCAGCCAGATTGAGCTCTAGCTCAGCTTTGGCCCTTCTGATTTTCTCCCTGCACAGCCTTGCTACACCTTTGTAGTCCTCCTGAGTTGCCTGCCCCTTCTTCCAGAGGTCATAGACTCTCTTCTTTTTCCTGAGTTCGAGCCAGAGCTCTCTGTTCAGCCAGGCCGGTCTTCTTCCCCGCCAGCTCGTCTTTTGGCACCTGGGGACAGCCCGCTCTTGTGCCTTTAGGACTTCCTCCTTAAAGAATGTCCAGCCTTCCTGGACTCCTTTGCCCAATAGGGCTGCCTCCCAGGGGACTCTCTCGACCAGTCTCCTAAACAGGCCGAAGTCCGCCCTCCGGAAGTCTAAGGTGGCATTTTTGCTGACCCCCCTCGCCGCTTCTCCATGTATCAAAAACTCTATCATTTTGTGATCACTCTGCCCAACCAACCATCACATGGCTCACAAGTCCTTCTCTGTTCATGAACAAGAGGTCCAGCGGGGCAGCCTTCCCTAGTTGGCTCACTCACCAGCTGCGTCAGGAAGTTATCTGCCACAGGCTCCAGGAACCTCCTAGACTGTTTCCTCTCTGCTGTATTGTATTTCCAGCAGACATCCGGCAGGTTGAAGTCCCCCACAAGAACAAGGGCTAGCGATCATGAGGCTTCTCCCAGCTGCTTATAGAATAGTTAATCTGTCTCCTCATCCTGGTTGGGTGGTCTGTAACAGACTCCCACCACAATATCTGCCTTGTTGGCCTTCCCCCTGATTCTTACCCATAGACACTCCACCCTATCATCACCATCATCGAGCTCTAAACTATCCAGACACTCCCTGACGTATAGGGCTACCCCACCACCTCTCCTGCCTCACCTATCCCTCCTGAAGGGTTTATAGCCATCCATCGCCGCACTCCAGTTGTGCGAGTCATCCCACCACGTTTCCGTGATGGCCACCATATCATAGTTTTCCTGGTGTACAATGGCTTCCAGCTCCTCCTGCTTGTTGCCCATGCTGCGTGCATTGGTGTAGAGGCACTTCAGCTGGGCTGTCGTCTGTGTCTCCTTCATAGAGGAACACTCCTTGCGTGCTTTGAGGTGTTTCGCTGGCATTTCCCTCTTGGCTCCTATTGCCTCAGTATCCCCTAGGTCAACTCTGTTCGACTTTGGCTGTGCCCCAGTGTACTCTGCACATCTCGGAGACACAGGCCGAGTGCCCTCGCTAGCACCCTCTCCCTCTAACCATGGCACATCATCCCTCAGCTTCCCTCGGGCAAGCCTGATATTATCCCCCTCCCCCTTCGAGTCTAGTTTAAAGCTCTGTCGATGAGCCCCGCAAGCTCCTGAGCAAAGATTCTCTTTCCCCTTTGAGAAAGATGAATCCCATCAGACGCCAGCAAACCCGGTGCTGTGTAGGCCATCCCGTTGTCAAAAAAAACAAATCCGTGGTGATGACACCAGCCACGGAGCCATGAGTTAATGGATTGGGTGTCTCTGTTCCTTCTAGTGTCGCTGCCCGCAAGGAAGGAGAGAGGAGAAAATAATCTGTGTTCCAGAGTCCCTTACTAGCTGTCCCAAGGCCCTGAAGAGATGTGTATGGAAAACAGATCAATGTACTGTGTTGCCTCTCTTACTCTACTTTGGCTCTAAGTTCCATTCAGCCAGCAGATTTCTGTTTTGTTATATCCTAGGACATTCTTGCAGATCTTAAACTTCACTACTACCAGTTCTGTCTAATCTCCCCTCTTCTCACTAGAATGCTTACTGAGTGTTAATTCATAATCCAAATTCCTACAACTTTTGAGTATCAGCTTGTGTCATCTTTATCCTCTTGAGTCTGTTGTGTAAAGTTGGCTTTGCAACATCCCTCTGCTGAGTGGACTCTTCCAGCTTCATGCTTGTGTGGGAAGAAGGGTTTTACCTGGTGTGACTAGAAAGTACTCGATATCTTCACTGACTGCAAGTAATTTGACTGTTGTGAATGAAATACTTCATACCCACTGGCAAAAGTCTGCTCTGCCATGTAAGTTATAGTTTGTAACATACCAGGCTTGAGGTTTATTTTCATAAACCTGAAAGCAATGTATCTAATCTTGACACAGACTAGGTGTGATGGCAAACACACTTAGAGATGATTGCATTTGGAGCAGATGATCTGTTAATATTTTCTGATACATTCTGAATTTAGGTTTCTTCCCCAGTAGTGGCTGCTGTGGGGATTTCCTTATAGTACTTATCTGGGTATGATTATATGGAAATGTACAGTAATACTAGGCTTAAGTGAGTTGGTTCAAATACCAGTGGCAATATTGCTGTGATACTGAGTTCCTATACACTAATGTATACTGTTGAAGTTCTAGCCACCTCCTCTGTCATTTGCTCAGGCTTTTTTTTCATAGTTAGAATTAAATTCCTAGACTGAAATTAGTTGGAGATAGTTGTGCTAATGTCAGACTTGAGGAAATGTCAGAGTTGAGGAAAATACTAGTGTGTATTTGATAGTCTGAAAACCCGTTGTCAGGTTGACGCAGTAAAAAAGAGGTAATTGGCCTTAGGCTTTCATGTTACACCTGCTTCCTTACAACACTGCATCCTTGTTTGTTTTAAACCCCTCCCTCATAAATTACATGTATAGAATACAGGGCTAGGAAACTATTCTGTTTTTAGCTATGTAATGTGTTTTAGTACCTGGAAAAGGAAGATGGCTAAGATCCTGTGACCTACCAGCTCTCCACAGGTCATTGTATGCACTATGAGTGGTATTGCTGTACAACATTTACCTCTGGACAAGGTCCTGAATTTTTCTGGTCTGACCTTGCAGTTCAGACTAGGTGACCTCTGCAGGCCCCTTCCACCCTTAGTTCTGACTAATATTGGCTAATCAATCCGTCTCTATCACGTGATCTGAGTGTGGTAAGCATGGACTCAGTGCTCCAAACTGATACTTTTGAGCATGGCTTTAGTTTGTTTTCTTGAGGACTTCTGTCATTAGCCCTGAGACTTCAGCAATAACAATTATTGACATTTCTATAACATAAGGTTATGGAATGATGTGCTCTGTCATCGGTCAAATGTCATTTCAGAGCTGTAGCAGAAATGAGGTTATATGAAAGGCACAGGCCTGGCAAATTAGGTCCATAATTTAGCTTTGCTTTACTGAGATTACATCTAAATAAGCCCATAGGGTTTAATTTTGGACACTAGTCCTAAATAGTGAATTTGAACTAATATTTACAACTATTTATAGAGAATAGCAAGTACGTAATAGAGCAAGGGCAAATCTGAAACAGATGAGCACTCTGTTTATGTAACTCTCTAACTCCTTATGTTATGAGGAGAAAAAGCAGCCAATGATTGCATATTGTTATTGAAAGAAACAAATATAACAGAATTAATTACTCCTCTGCGTAGCTTCTAGTCAGCTTACTGGAGCTCTATAGGGATTACAGGTTGATGTCTACTACACCTGTACTAAGGATTGTCTACGCTAGCCATGATAAATACCTGAATTTATACTAGTGAACACACTGATAATTAATTGGACCTTTACTTACTCTGCTTGGCTGGTATGAAGTTTACTCTTGTATCGACAGTAGGAATACTGTTTGATGTATGGGCTTGTTACTTCTGTGTCCTTCAGTGTGTCTTAAAATTGTCTTTCTATGCTGATGGATTTGGGGTAAAGGCTTTGAAGTCAGCAGGATCTTCCTAAAAGGTGGTGAGAATCATCTCTTGAGTCCACTCTTGCATTCACTTTTTTTATTTGCTTCCTAATGTGATTAAGATGCAAACAAAGAAATTGCTAATGGGCATGGAAAAATAGGGTATGTTCTGTCCTTAAACTGTAGAAAAAATTGGCTTTATTCTTTGTAATAGTGATGTCTTAGTTGTACTGTTTTTTGATGATTATGTGTTCATGCTACTTTCCAACAGGGTCTCTGTTTTTCTTTTTTCTCCTTGAGTTGACGCCTGGTATAATTTTCAAAGTTATTTTCATTTTCTTCTTATCCAGTGCATTATACTTTCTCTCTAAGCCAACTGCAAGCTCAGAAGCACCAGCCTGCCTTCCCAGTTACAAATATGACTCTCTTAAACCCAAATACAACATAGTATTTTCTTTTGGGGCAAGGGGCACTTAAGTAATGCCTTGCTTCTGGTTGTGTTCAGCAGCTTGTGTTGATATGGTTAGGTCTTTTCCATGCTAATAAATGAAACTAAAGCAAAGTCCCTATTTGAGCCTTGGTGAAACTAGCCTTAGTACCCTGTTTCAGAGGTCAATTGTTGCCTTAAAATAGTGTGAAATATACTTTCTACAAACTAAGCCCCCAAACTAAGAATTTCTGGGTTGTGTATGTGGTATTTTTAAAAGTGTAGTGTAACTGTGTCTCTCTTCTCCATGCTGCCAGGGATGAGGGGAGACTCATACTTCTTTGGAATGCGAGGCCTCAGTCACTATGGCTGCGTCCCAGAGGATGGAGGACAGTTCTTACTCTACTCTATAAATGGAGACAACGATTTAAAGAGATGTTTTGCAGAGGAAGATTTTCATGAAATAATTGACTTCAACGATCTCCCGAATTCTCTCTTTGCTTGTAATGTTCACCAGTCTGTGTTTGAAGATGAGGACAGTAAGGTACAGTGTCAGTTTCCATATTTTCCATGTAAGAAACATATGCCTTTTGTTTGTGTTTATTGCCTTTCAGTGAAACAGTTTAATCTGTCTGGTACAAAGAAACTGGATCACAAATGAGTTTTCTAAGGTGGCAACAACACTCTGCCGTGATGTTTATTTCAAGAGCTTAAAAGCCTTTTTGTCAACTACAGTGAACAAAAATGTTTTAATTTTGTTCAGATTTGCAGGATACTGAGATGTGGGTACATGTCCTCATAGCAACCATAGTTGCAGTCATGATGGGGGTGGCAAAGTTAAATATGTGAAAGTTTCTCTCATTTGCTGATCACATACCACTGTGATGGGAGGCTGCCTTTCTTGTATTTTAAGTTATCTGAAATACTATTGTATCTGGAAAATGTAAAATGAATAATAGTGAGAACCAAGACAAGAGGAACTGCGTAAGAATAATTTTAACTCTGCAATTAGTCTGAAACAGAATGGCTGAAAACAATATCCTCTTAAAATAAATAAAAAAAAAAATTAAACTTTTGCAGGAAGCGTTCAGTTCCTGTTTCTCAGCCTAGTATTATTCCTGATGGAGATGTCAGGAACGTAAAACTGATAGCTTGGGGCTTTATTGTCTGATGAGATTAGTCTAGACTAATTGTTACAGGCACATCTGAGGCTACTTGAGTGCCTTGTCCAGAATTTTGAATTCGGAAACAAGCTGGCAGTGGTAAAGTGGATATTGGCTGGAAATGGCTGATGAGGTATCCAGATAAAACTACAGATTCACTGGGGCCAAAGCTGGCCAGGATGGACAAAGGGTCTTTAGTGGGGAAATTACCAGATGAAAGGGAAATAAAACAAGCCTTCTGAGGATACAGGCTTCCTGTTAAAGGTACTGAAAGTGGTTATCTGTTGAGGCTGCACAAGTGGAATTGTTTGGGTTTAATTTTTTAGACATCTTTGTCTTCTGTAATGTCTTGTGTATGTTTGAGTAATACAGATTAAAAGAAAAGTTCATACCACAGCACTAAACAAAACTATCATATTATATATAAATAAAATTCTACACTCTAAACTGCAGTCTTGGAAAACAGTGTACCATTTTATTGTATTTAAGTCTTTTTGCTAATAAGCGTCTTGCATCTATGTTGTGCCATTTTGTGGAATTTTATAACCATCTGGTAGTGAACTTCACTAAAGTTGAAGGGGTCTGGAAGTCCAGTTTTAAACGAAGAAAACGGAAGCCTGCCTAGAACTAGAGAATCTCTCTTCATCCTGCAGAGATTCTATCCCCACTTGCTCTTGAGGTTTTCCTTTTGAGAACTAGTATTTAGCTGATGGCTTAGTTAGAAAATGGAATGGGTGATTATGTAAGTATGTGGGATAGCAATCCCCAAAGACTTGCAGGACTTAAGGATGGGTCTTAAGAATAGCAGCTGGGTTGTGGAGGTGGATATTCTGTTCCATGTGCATGTCTGTAAACTGTCTGTCAATGACATGGATTGAACATCTCTGTTTGCAGGTAAGTAGTTACTCCCGTAAGTCTGTATTTAACTAGATGGGATTACCTTCAGATTTCTCATTAAATCCAAGAACCTGGGGAGCTGACTATGATTTTTATTATTCCTGTAGAACATGTACTTGTGTTCCCAGTTGATTAATACCCGTAATCCTTTCTATTATTAACTGTTGCTGCAGGATAAGAGCACACATGAATTCAATATAAAACATTGTCAAGTTACTAAGCTAAAGTTTAAAATCACGCACAATCACAATTAATAAATACTACTAACAATCATATCTTCAATTATATATTGATCCAATGTATATGTAGTGATACACTAAACTTTTTAAAGAACATGCTACCGTAATGGTTATATCTATAGTAGTTTCATTGTGTTATCCATTCTACAGAAAGTAAAGTTTTTACAATGTATCTTTGACTTTTACTCCTGACCTACACTTTTAGGAGGAAAATGGAGGTATGATTGGTTTGGAAGTTACAAGTTAGCTAGTAAAGAAAGCCAGAGAAACCTGTCATTGTAAATGGTTGTTTTGATCTGGTGTGTGAACTTGCTCCATAAATGATGTTTAAATATACAAACTTATGAGTGGCTCTGGCATGCAACAGTATTAATGCAAAGAATTCACGCTGACAGCTTTAAAGTTGCATTATCTGAAGTGTCTAAGACGCTGAACTGTCAAGTTCAAACTTTTAACACAAATATCTAAGCAATATACTCGTTAAAGATGGGTTTTAAAAGCAAGCGCCTTAAATATTTTTGTTTTAATTTGAAGGCATTTAATTACTTTGTATCCGATGTAGCATAAATTCCAGTTTGTGCTTGAGTACTGGCTTGCAGCAACCCCGAGGGAACACTTAGCTGCACATACACCTGCACTGTGGATAAGCTGATTTGCTTTGTCTGTTCTTGCTGCGTCCTGTATCAGATATACCCTTTCACCAATATCATGTGCCTGTACAGCACTGCTTAGAAAGGATTCTGTGTTGCCTACCAAGAGTGATGATGACATCTGTAGGGAGCCTGAGTTTGGACTTTCATTTTCTGAAGATGAGGAATTCTTGCAGCTGAAGGCCGTGCCCTTTACAGACAAAGAAACTATCAGGCCAGGCTTGAGTCTTCCCCTGGCTGGCACCCTAAGGTCTCAACATAGACAGAGTTAGCCTGAAGAGTTGTGGGCCCTGGGATCTGAAGACCAGTGTTGCCATCTGGCTTAAAGGAAGCTGCTCAGGAGTGACTGTGTGATCTTAAACACTGGCAGAAGAAAGGGGGAATATAGACTAGTACTAGCTACAGGAATCTGATGTTGTTACAGTAGCAGAGCATCTGGTCAAAAAAATATTTCCCTACCTTTCAGACCTGTGTTCTTGGAAAGAAATCTCTACTTAAGTCAGGAGAATGCCCTGGATAGCTGGGTCGATAATATGGGCATTTAAGGATTTGCACAGGATGGCTTAGCAGCTTCAATGCACTAACAACTTGTTACAACTGAAGGGAGATGGTTTTGCTTATCTCCACTCTCATCATGGACAGCCTGCTCCTTCATACAGAAAATGAGATTGTAAAGAATGTACAGTGTGATTAGAAAATACTGAGCTCTTTAGTTTTTAAGGAAGAACAAAGGTGTGGAGAAGTAGATCATTCAACAGGCCTGTTGCAAAGCTGGAATCCCATTCAGCTGTGTTCCTATCACTGTCCTGTGTTCTGATAATTTGTTTTGGCATATAACCTGTTAATGGTAGGGGCAGATTTTTTTGTTTTGGAGTGTACAGCACTGACTTGGTTGGGTCATGGAAGTCTTATTGTAAAGAAGCTAAAAATAGAATTACTCTTAAACCCTGGGATTTGCCACATGTCTCTTGGAAAAACTGATGGACTACTTACATGAGCAAGATATGGCAAAACTGAGACTGTTATTTTTGGCTGGCAGTGTGACTGAATGAGAGGTGCTGCTCCTTTTATCTTTCCTGATAAAGCAATTGTTATGGCAAACCAAAGGGCATGACTCTGATTACTCCTAAGGGTGAATATGTGTGTATTTTCACAGTTAATTGCTACACGTAGCCCTCAGGCTTTCCGGATAGTAACCCTTTTGTTGTGCTTTTGTTATGCATATATTACTGTTTTGTAAAACCATCCTTTCTGTAACGTCACTGTGTAATTTCCTTCAGGCTGAAACTGGTGAGCACGCTGTCAAAGTGAAGCATCTTCGTCTTTTAAGATGGTTTCTTCAGATGCTGTAATGCTTCAGGAGATGCTTACACAAAACTGTCACTATTAGAATATGCTTATGTGAGGGAAGGATGTATTTCCTCGAGCTGTTTGGAGGCTGTATGCTCCTCTCTTTTTCCACTATTTTGGCTCAATTTGGAAGGAGCACCTATTAAAATTGATAGCTGTATTTCAGATAAAGAATGATTAATCAGTTTCTGAGCATTTTAGTTATGGTGGAGCTGCCTAGGAAATGATAGCCAAAGACCATTAAGTGCTTTTTCTTGCCAATGTAATTCAAACCAATCAGGGATATTACTATTATTTCTGCATGAGAAAATACAGTGACAAAACATGTGTCCAGTTCTGGACTTCCCAGTACAAGGAAGACATAGACATACTGGAGAGAGTTCAGTGAAGGGCCACTAAGATGATGAAGGAACTGGAGCACCTCTCCTATGAAGAAAGGCTGAGAGAGCTGGGACCGTTTAGCCTGGAGAAGAGAAGGCTTGGGGATCTTACCAGTGTGTATTAACTGAGGGTGCAAAGAAGACAGAGCCAGACTCTTTTCAGTGGTGTCCAGTGACAGGACCAGAGGCAATGGGCACAAACTGAAATACAGGAGGCTCCCTCTGAACATGAGGAAATACTTTTTTACTGTGAGAGTGACTGAGCACTGGCACAGGTTGCCCAGGGACATGGTGCAGTCTCCCTCCACCAAGGTATTCAAAAGCCATCTGGATGTGGTCCTGGGCAGCTGGCTCTAGGTGGCCCTGCTGGGGGTGGGGGGGGAGTTGGACAAGATGGCCTCTAGAGGTCCCTTCCAACCTCCACCAGTCTGTGATTCTGTGAATGATTGTTGAAGTGTATCGTAATTCTTCTGGTGAGGAGGGTCAGTGTGTGAATGCAAGATTGGGGAACAAAGGTGATTAAAAATGTGTTTCCTGAACCGTGAGCTTAATGGAGCTGGCATGGGCAAGGGAGGAGAAAAGAAGTTGAACTAACAAGTCAACGGAAAAGATAATCCTCCTTTAATGGAAAGACTTTATTATGAAAACAGTTACTATTTTTATGAGGGATTCTTTCACATTACAACTTTATTTACATATATTGGATGACTACTTGCTTTTACTACAGAAGCCTCTGTTAGACTTCCTTTGACTGTTTGGTTTTTTTTTTTTTTTTAAGATGTAATATTAAGCTTGGGCCTTGAAAAAGATTTAAGGCTACCTCAGGTGAATGCTGGAATATTTGTCCAAGGATGATGCTTTAAGAGAACTCTGTAGCCTTACTTGGAAAGTTTTTTTCCTTTGTACTTGCATTCAGCTTTCTCAACAAAGCACATGCTGCTATTTTTATTTTTAAGGTGCAGTAAAAGACACCAAACTGTTCAGTGGGCTGCTGTGTTGTCTTTAACTTTTATATGTTAATTCTGGAACTGAAACTTTCTACAGATGCTTTGACTCTGAAGCACATAATTGAAATGTGTCTGTTCAGTGCTCATTTTAAACAAAGTGGAGACAGTGTGTCTGCTGCCATGTATGAAATGTTTCTTTGGTTCCCCTTTCCTACAGGCTAATTCAAGAAGATGCTCGAGGAGGCAGGCTTTGTTTCTGTGGGGGAAGATCTGTTCCTTTTGACTTAATTTTAAAAAATTTAGATTGTGAAGTCAGAACCTCTTTGGTCATATTACATCACTGAAGCCCCTAGGTGTTGAGTCATCATTATATTTAGAGAGTGGCACACTTCTTTTTAGTCTAATATTAGTATTCAAGCCTGGACTCAGTGGAAGGTCACCCTAGCAAAGATGAAGTCACTGCTCCAAGGCTGGAAAGGAATGCAGGCTTCATTCTGCCTTCCTGGTACACTTGCTGTTGCTTTGTTTTACTTTCAGTTTTTCTACCTTTTAAGGTTGTTGTCTGTTAATACGATAACATTATCAGAAACTGCCACTTGAAGCAGACTGTGCCTTGTGCTGTGGAATCTCTACCTACTTTGTTTTGTTCTGCTCTATAAATGGGATGAATGTTATTCCCTGTCATTTTGTAAAAACTGAAGTGTTTCTTTACTATACGCTGTATATGTATTTTTATTTTATGAGATGCAGAGAGCTTGCAAAGTAAGGCTGCGGGAGCAGTGTCCTTCAGCGCTCATGAATCATAGCTGCCCTCTGGGAATCCTGTCTTGCACTCTTCCCTGGGTGGTGGTTTACAGACATCTAAGAACTACTTTTCTGTATGATCATGGAGGCACTGAAATAAAGCTCTATAGGAAGCTCTTCTTGCTCTGAGGAGTATGCAGTCTAAAAAAATGCATTTTCCATGGCATTTATTCTGTAACTCATTTCAAATACTTTGTGAACCATATCAGTGCAATACAGTATCTCAGCTGAAAACACCTATGAACTTTCATGCTCTGCATTGGAGATCCCATCTGACCGCTGGAGTGATAATTCCAACTTTTTCAGCCCTATTATATAAGTCCTCTCTACAACCTAAAAGAGCTGTTGATGTTTGTCATTCATAAACCTACCATAGTTTACTTTCTATGGTATAGCTGCTGGACCTTGTCAGTCAAGTATGTACTGACACATGGAATGGGATGCTGGCATAACAGCTCCTCTGTATAGCTGTCATTTCTGTGCTTTACTCGCAGGTCAGTTGTGAGTTATGTTGAGGAGGTCAGATAACAAAAGCAGTCCGTTCATGAAGTCGGACATACTGTATCACATGAACTATCTAAACATGACTGGCACTAAGATCCACAAAGCATATGAGTGTCTGGAACTACCTAGGACTGTAGAACCACAGTAACAGTAAGGTGCTGAGGTTTTACTTGAGAAAGGGCAGTACTGAAGTTAACCTTCACTGACATTTGGGATTTAGTGAGTGTTCATTCTGGTTCAGGGGAAGAAAATGAATTAGTTCTGATTGGTGTGGTTTGCGTATTCAGAGTTTTAATACATATATATGTGTATATATAAGGATTATTTAAGGTTGCTCTTGTTGCTGTTAAGACAACTTGCTGAGGGTACTAAAGGGAGCTCATGTATTTATGTGTGTATATAGGGTCTGACACTAACTTTGTCTGAGGTGATCTGCAGAATTTCTAATGGAACTGTAAGGAATCATTAGTCTAGTCTGGTTTAGGCATTCCTTCTGTCTTCCCTCTTAGCTGGTTCTGGCTGTTACTGAAAGGCTTCAGCATTTCTACTGTCTTTCTGGAAAAATGCATAAGCTTTATGATTTGATAGCCTTTGAAGAAACACAAAGGGCATACTGAGATTGTACAGTTGTAACAGTATGGTCAAGTTGAATCTGTGCATATGCCCACTTCATCCCATGCAAGTAGAAGGTATACTTGGCCACGATTATCCTGTTGGCATCCAGGAATTGCCAAGGTCCAAATATTCCTCAATTCAATCAATGTTCAATTCCTGCTCTGAAAATGTGTTGGTTTTTTTTTTGTTTGTTTGGTTGGTTTGTTGAGGTTTTTTTGTTGCTTAAAAAAGTAACAAGTATTTCTTGGCCTGAAACGCCACTGTCTGTAATGTGGATGCTGTCTAATAATTTTTACAGTATTTGGGGTTATTTTCCCATCCGTCCACGGGGTGCTTGATAGCACAAATGCCCTTGTTTTGATGGGAGAACGTGCCTGGCAAAAGACCAACTGGATTAAAGGTAGGCCTGCATTTGTTGCAGCTGAAACTTGGAGTAGTGCTTCAAAGCATCTAACTAGTTGTTTGTAAATTACAAAAATAAACTGATTAATGTTCTTTCCAGAACACACAGGACAGCAGTTACTGTCTGCTTTTTAAATTTGGAAATGTACTTTTCTCCTTAAGAGCAACTATGGAAAAATTGTAGTGTTGGCTTTCTGTGGTCATGCTCTGCTCTGCAGTCTAGAGGGAACACATTATCTCAAGAAACCAGGGTAGGTGGGAAATCTTTCCCAGGAAAGGACCATTCAGGGTAAGTATTTCAAATTTTTTGTACAGGAATATAATTTTCTTGTCAGCTCTGCTAAAATATACAGAGCTTTGAATGAGACATTTTAACAAAGGTGTTGGTAAATCCATGCTAAGGTTTATGAGGATCTTCTGTTGTGGCATGAGAAAACAGGCTCTGGGAGCCAGAGGGAATTGCAAGGTCTTATCTGTAAGCCAGTAAAGAATGGTTCTGTTAATTACTTCTTTCTCTAGCACAATGGATGTTGTAGGATAAACTGTGGGTAGGTCTGATTTAGATATCCCTAAACACTGTATAAATTTAGATTAAGGTTCCACTTTGCAGTTGTCTGTCTCCTGTAATAGGTTGAACTAAATTCCTGGACTCAAATGCCTTTTGATCTTTGAGGAAGTCGAGATCTGGCCTGGAACACTGAGGGTAGTATGCCTTTCCTCTGAACTCGCTACCAGTGTTAGCTGGGATGTGGAGTTCAACCGAGGACTTCTGCTAACAGAGAAGTTTGGTGGTTGGTGGTTTTTTCCTTCTGGTTATCCTGCTTGAAAATATTTGAGAGTGTGACTGCGTGTACATGGAATACCAAGCCTTTTTTGCTGGGATGATAGCAGGATATGTTGCTTTCTGGGATGGTAAGCAAGAGAACCTAGCAGCAATCTCTCCATGCAATTTTATGCCACTTCCTATTTACCAAATTTGAGAGGGTTTGATTTATTGTAACTGGTGACACTTGCTATTCTTGACCAGTGTTACTCCTGGGTGTTTTTGTGCTTTTTTTTTTTTTTCTTGTCTGGCAACCTAAGGTGTGGCATGTTTTTGTAAAGCAATATAAAGCCAAGAAGGTAGACACCAGGTCACACTTGAAATAAACCACAGCATTGATTTCTACAGGAACTTCCTTGCATCAAATTGAAACTTTGATGTTGGTACAGTGCGTATTAAAGCAAGAAGTCAACCCTTCCGGTATCTGCTGACACAAGCAAGAGCTACATCGTTCAAAGGAAAGAGCTACCTTTATGTAGTCTATAGAAAAGTCTTTGGTTTGTTCCACTAAGTCGTTCTTATCTTCTAATAATCACACAGTTTTGCCCTTCTCCCTCCAGCAAACTGTCATTCTGAAGTCAACAAAAATACTGTTTTTCAAGCTGATAGTAATCAAAAACTGCAGTAAAGCCATTCTAATGTGGTTATGGCAGCAGCTGTTCCTTATTTTAATACCATCAGAGGTCCTAATCCATCCACAAGTTCTGGTATCAGCTTTCTGGCCCAAGGAAAAGGCTTCTAAACGAAGGTCAGCCTTCATTACCAATGCAGAAAGACATTGTATTTACAGAAGCTACATTCAGGCTTAATCACATTCAAAACAGTAAATGTGCAACTCTAATTACCAGTTATTTAAGGGAATTTCTCAAATGTTTCATACAAAATATATGTTAAGAACACTGCACCAGAGTTTAATGTAATTAATAGATAATGCTTAATAGAGGTAGGAAAAAAGTAATGCTTGAAAAGGAATGAAAATGAGGGATACTCTTAGAAAATGAGGGATACTGGAAGGTGATTTCAGTTAACAGAATAGAGGGGAGAGACAGCAACTTTAAGACTGTGGCATTAGTTAAGACAAGTTCTGTGATAGATTTGAGCACAAAGGTGAGAGATCATATTCAGAGTTGAATCAAGGTGAAAGGAATTATCAATTACTTCTGTGCATTTGAAAACATGTTTTCTTCTGTGCCAGATAAATTCATGCTTCTTTGTGGCTGATGGCAGTTTTAGCATTTGCTGCAATACTGCAAGGATTTCTCCGCGGCTGTGTTCTCAGATCCCATCCTCAGGCAACAGATCCGCTGATAAACTATACCATTCTGTCAGCTGAGGAGTTTGTTCTTCAAATTCTTAGTTTCCTGTGTAGTATGGGGGTGTGAATGATTTTAAAAATAATGTATCCTGTACCTTTTTATTTTCTTGCTTTAATGTGATTGATTACTTTTAACTGTACATTCTTTTGCTCTAATTTCATTGCATTTTATGGACACTTTACCCTGCTTAAATTACTTGGCTTCTGTACTGGGCTTTGAGACTTAATACAGAAGCAGAGGCATTGGAGGTATGGTAGATGTAATGTGTATGCCTCAGAGGGATAGGAGAAACCTTTTCCATGTGATAGAGACTAATGAGCTGGAAGTTAAGATGACAGTAGGATGGAAAAAAGAAATTACAGTATCCCTGGCAAGAGAGTAATGAAGGCATCTATTACACTGCAGCAGGGTGGATTCAAATCAGTATGTTTTGTCTTTAAGTGGTTTTGCAGTTAGTCTAAAAAGCATAAAGACATTGTAAGACGGCTGCATGCAATCATTTAGAAATTTTGCATTTAATGTTACTGGAACTAGAATTGTGGAGAAACCTGATAGTTTCATCCCTATGTTTCCAGTGTGTGGCTGGCTTACAAGGGAAGAACAAAACTGAGAACTTTATCAGATGCTGAGGAAATGAGGTACCAGCCCCTCACTGAGTGGGAGCTGACCCTGTTTAAGGCCTCAATAACAGACTGGTGTGCACCATGGGGCTGACTTCTAAAAGCCATGATAAAGTCTGTCAATGCATGTCTCCTGTTTTTATTCTTCATGACTCTTCTGAATGGGGATTGTTTATCTATTTCTCAAGATATTTCTTGTTGAAAGCTTTTCGTGTTTGGTTTTTTTTGTTTGTTTGTTTAACAGCTGGAGTCCATGGTATCCCTGACTAAAAATACGGTCAGTTCACTCAGGCTGAAATACCACCAATGTTGAAGTGAAGGGAATGGGTATTTCACATGGCTGGGACCGTGTTGCATCAAGCCACAGGGCTATCTAGATCAGCCTTCTGCCAGTTTGGAAACGAGTTATTTTTATTCGGTTTTCCTTCAGTTCCTGGGACAGGGCCATATACAAACTGAGAGCACTGAGACAGTGCAGGCCCTGATCCAGAGGCTGGCTCCTGTGCCATATCAAACATTCAAATGTGTTTAATATACATTAGCAAGTTTGCTTTCTTTTGACACTGGTTGCTTTCACATTCTTGCCATTGCAAAGCTTTTGGGTGGATTCTCCCAAGAACATCTGTTTAACAAGCAAAGAGAAAATTCAGGTTATATAATGGCATATACTTAAATGAATAACTTCTAGTCCCATTCTGTTCTTATCTGCTAGCGATCCTATTCCTCTGAATAAATGTGCGTGGCTGCTTCTCACCATCTGACTTAAAGGTTTTGGTCATGGACAGTTCCAAATTCCTTTAAAGTTTGCTTCTGTCAACAGGAATTGCAGAAATGTCTCACAGAATGGTGTTATGCTGTCCTTCCTTCCCATGTCCTTTTGTAAATCCCCTTATCTCTTGTATCTGTAACTACAAATCTTCCTTGTTACTATGACCAATTCATTTCAGGTGTTTCTTTAAACATAGTGTCCATTATATCTGCTGTGTGCTCTGTAATACAGCTGCTGATATGAGCATTCTAATTGCTCCTGTTTGTCTTGTAGTTAGAGGGAGAAACACATAGCACAAATGGTACAGGAGTGTTTCTTAGGAAGATAATCTGTCTTCCTTTTTTATATTCCAGTTTCAAATGATTTAAATAATAAAGCTGATACCTTTTAATAAGTCTTTCCCAAATCAATTGTTTTATTAATTACTGAATCCCGTAATCTATCACCTGTACAGTTTTGAAACTGAAGCTTTTCTGACTCCCTGCTGTTTTGAACTACATATAGCAAATGTAGTGTGTCCTGCGTATGTATTTAAATCTTGAGAAATTTTTGTGGAGGTAACTGACACCTCCTGAAGCATAGTTCAGATTATCTATTCAAAACCCTATTGCACTGTAGTCTTTCTGTTGATCTAAAATGTATGATCAGATTGACGTTATGTAGTGACAAGAAAACAACTATTTAAAATAGCTTGTCCAAACTATGTATCTGCATTTCATGTATTTACTTTGGGTCTAAGAATTAAATCCTTATCTGATATTTGTCAGAGTCTTAAACCAGAAAGAGATGGATGTATGCCTTACCAATACCTTTACTGAATATATTACAAAATAAGATGAGATTTTTTTTATCGTATCTTCCATTCCCAGTACAATCCTTATTTTTCCAGCCCATTCGTTCTCTTGTTTTTTTTCCTGTTAGGAGGTCTTGCACAGATCTGCACTTTGAGAATTATTCCAATGTGGAAAAAATGACCACCAACTACTTTCTGGTAGTATCTCTGAAGGGGGGGTGGAGTCTGAACACAAACACTAACAGATACTGGATTCTCAGAAAATTCTTTGTAAGGTGGAAGTCATGTGAGGCCAGTGACTGCTTTAGGATTTTGTGTGTTTTATATGTACCACAAATATGCGGTATACAGTTTCTGGATAGGCTGATCTCCTTGAAATATTTGGTACCTACCCTGCTTTTTCTTCTACTTCTGCATTAGCAGTTAATGCCCTCCCTCCCTTACTTTGCTTTTGAAGGACCTTCAGCTGTCCTTTATCCATGTTCTTGTAGCGTATGGCCTGCTATTAACCCTAGACCTATAAAACATGGGTTGTGACAGTATTCTGTGATATTGATTTTTAGGAAAACTTTAGATTCTTGTTAATGCCTTCTGTGTTTTTGAGCTTTATGGTACACCTGAATTGCCATATGTATGCGGGTGGTTTGTGGGTTTTTTTTTCTTTTTTTTCTTGAGGTCGTATCTTAGGTGTGTGTAGAGTGGGGTGAGGAAGAGTATTTGAAACTGGTATTCTCACACAGATGCATCACTTCTAAAAACTGGGTAAAAACACCAATATTGTGGAATTTGAGATTAAAATTATGAAAGTGAAAAGCACTGTTCCACTTTGTTCTGATCTTTCCTTGCACCTAATAATCATGCAGCAAGTCACCTTGACAGTGAAGATAAACTTAATTTATACCCACTTAGACTATTTAGACTGCATAAAGGAAAACCCTGGCTGGTACAGAAAAACCCCACACTTTCTGTGAATAATCCACTGTGTATGAACTAAAGGACATCAGAATGTGTGTGCTCTGGTTGTATCAAGTGCCGTGGGTGCCATCTGCTGACTCCTTCATGTACCACATAGCTCTTCAGCTGTGGGAAGAAGGAAAGATATGTTAAGGAATGTAGTTTTAAATACTTTGCCACTCAAATATTAAATACAAAATATAATTTTTAATCCTTGCTGGTTTTGTGCAATATGAACAACAATGTTCACTCTAAATGTATTTGAGTTTCATTTCAGCCCTGCAAAATAGTTTTACAGAGTAACTATTACTACTATCAGTAGTGTTTGCAGTGTTCTTGCTTACGGTGAACCTAGATCTTAATTTTTGCAGTGTATTGTGGCGCATTGTCTGAACTCAGCTTCTAGCCATGCACTTTTCAACTTTTTTGCATTTCTGAACTCTTTCCTCATTCCGCTTGTTACATTTCCATCTATGGTGTCCTGTAAATAGCTAGGAAGTGAGACTGAAATAACTTCTTTATTGTGCTTGCTTGCAAACCTGGTAAAATAGATTCTGTTGTCCTCGGCAAACATAAAGGCAGTGCTACCAGGCAAGGTGGTATAAATAGTTGGCTATACCTGATCTAGTAACAAAGCTGAGAGAAGGGGCAAACTGGAGGAGTACAGTTTAGCTAGACCCTAGAGTAGTTTATAGCCTATTTATTAAATTGGTTTTAAAGGGAAACTTTTGTTTTGTCTTGCTTGTCATAGTTTTCTTTAAAACCTAAATTGATGTATTGCTTTGAGTCACTCAACTGAATGTCAGCAAGTATCTACTGAGGAGAAATTCAATCCTAATAAGCATGAAAGCATACTATCTAATGCTATAGTCTTGGGCTGTGTTGCTGCTGTAAATCAAATAGTCTTCTGGCAAGGGTTCCAGCACTATAATGTGAGATAAAGTTTTCAACTGAATTGTTAAAATGGTCCATGACACTCTTTTGGCTGAGGACAAATAGTACTTTCCCTAACAATTTCCAGGCATAGTTTGGGAGTCTGCATGGTCCCAGGGATCATTCCCAGTAGCCATATCAGAAGCTAAGAGTTAACAGTTTCCTTGAAATAATTTAATTATCACTTAATAGCATAGATGTGGCCAGCACATGGCCGTTTGTGTCAGGGCCCCAAGTGTACCAACAGGCTTTGGTTACTGTGAGCAGCCTCACCTTCTGCTTATTGGTCCAGGAGCTCCATTTAAGTTCAGGATGGTGTCTTCATTCCTGTCCTGAAAAATTACATAGGTCTACCTGTCTTAAGTCCTGTCCTTGGACCCACACTGTAGCCTTGGACTTACGTTGCAGCATTTCTAGTTTTGGCTCTGGGCCCATCTCTTTCTCCTTCTGATTCCCTGGATAGACCTGGACTTGTTTCCATTGCTTTCTGTGGCCAGGGCTGTTGATGGTTGCTGTGATCAGCACCCGGCTCAGCCCACCCTGTTCAGATGCTGCCAGATAGGCCCTGGTCTGTGAGGGCACTGCCTGCACTGTGGTTGCCTTCAGCTTCCAGCTAATCCTCATTCCTAGAGCAGCTTTGCTCTTGCTACTCCCCGACAGTTGGCCTCACAACTTGGGAATGGGCCTTGACACCACTTAACTTTTGTCATGTAGAAGTAGCTCTAGTGTCCTGATACCAGTCTAAGCCTGCTGGATTAACTGGAGATTTCTCATGTGATATCTTGGGATCACATGGTTGAACATATGGTCAGGGCTTAGGCTAGTTACTCATGGAAGTATTGCATATGAAACAGGGACAGTAATTCTAAAAGTATCTAGTGGGGGACAAAGAACACTTTTTGGAGAGTTGTGCAAAATCAAAGGTTGGGTGCACCTTCTTTATAGGACCCTAGTGTAAATCAAGGGGTGCTCTAGAGACTCAATATTGCTGAAAGCAGAATGCAAAGGCAGATCCTGATGGAAAGTAGTGCAACTTCAACCTTGATGAACATCAAATCCAGAGGTGATGTGCTGCAGGTGCTTTGCTAGTGTCTGAACCCACATGTGACAAGCAGTAATGGGTTGAACTTGAAAGTGCAGGTAAATGAGAAGTGTGGAGGGTGAGAGAAGTTTATAAACATTGTTTGTTCCTGTTACCTGATCTTCCAAACCACTGTAGAAAATATAGTATCTACAGAGGAAAATAATAGTTGCAAACCTTGGAATGATACAATCAAGACTCCTGTATTTCCTACACAGCCTTATTTGCATCTAGCAAAACAGTTAAAATTCCAGATTTTTTTTCCTTGTAAGGACAAAAGCAAAACATTCGGAAGCCTTTAACCCAAAAATGGGGTCACTGAAACACTAATATAGAAGTGCTGTGAAGGTATGTGCTTGGGATACAAGAACAAAGGTTCATTTTCCAGCTTTTTTGATTTTTTTCACAGAACTTGAGGCTGGCTTTCCTGCTTTGACTTCAGTTCAAAGGAGCATGCAGTCTGTCTTTAAAATTACATGGTTGAATTATAATGAAACTAGTATTTTTTTCCCCCAAAGAATTTCGTTCTTGATTACCTTAGGTTTTCTACTGAAACCCATTTTGACTAAACAAAAAAACCTATGGAGTTCTCATCATGGCTTCCTCCTAAATACTTGAGATAGATGTCTGCCTACTTTGTCAGAAAGATTAAACATCTGAAATGGGAATTAATACAGTTCCTTTGCCTTTGCTTTTTTCCTCTTGCTGTTTGCTTTCCTCTGGATCACAGTCTTGCTTCTTGCAGGCTATAAAATCAGAGGGTGCTGCTGTGTGCATATTCTGTCTGTCATTTCATGATGTAGGTTCTAATTTTCAAATTACTTAACTAGAACATACTTCTAGAAGAGAATCTATTTTTTAAAAGCTTGTTTGAATTATTGGTGTGCATTACCATGATATGTTTGATGGATACATGAAACTTGAGTTATATAAAATTTCAGACAGTTTATACAGTCACTCAAACTCTGAATTAAAACACTACCAACTTGTACATTGCAGTTGAACTGAGGCTGAGTAGGAATTATCTGCAAGATTTGAACAGAATATTTTATGCAACTGAAATTTAAGTGCTCTGCAGTGCTGAAGGCAGTCTTCCAAAAAGCAAGTATTGATATAAGCACCACAGGAAACCGATTGCTTCTCAGTGCTTTACATTAATAAATTGCTTTCAATACTTCTTAATTGTCGTCTGAGCTCAGAATCCTAATGTGTTTTTAAATATCCAGTGTTTCATCTCTGTGTGTGTGTGTGTATATATATATACATGCACTTTGTACTTGGATATTTATTCAAGAGTTTATGGGTCTCCTACTGTGCTAGCTAACTTATGATGAAATAGCTTCACTGCTGTACTGATAATAGTAAATGGAATCTAGAAGTGTGAGAGTTTTTAGACAAGCACTTGATACTGGGTTACATAGTTGAACTTTAGGTTAACAAATTTTCAGTGCTTAGAAAAAGGTCTTGTTCTTCTAACTTGAGATGAATGGCTGGTATTTTGTAGCTGATTTCCTTTTAAACAGGTGGGACAATGCCTGGAAAAAGAGGTCTAGAATGTGTTGAAAGGGTTTAGAATCTGGCCTATGGGGAGCGGTGGTGGAAATCCATGCGTGAAAACTTGAATTACAAAAAAAGAAGCCTGAGGCACAAAAAAAAAAAAAAAGGCACTTTGAACAAATGCAAATCCTGTTCCTGGAGACTTAGTTTTGCAGTCTTCCTGTACTCCTAAAAGTGTCACTAATGGGCATGTTATTTACAACAAGAAAGGTCAATCCTCCGCCCTTGAAACTGGAAGCTTAAATTTCTTTTGCTTTTTGCCCCATGAACATGGCTACACTGCTGTGTTTAAAGTAGTTTTGGTCTACTGCAGTAGGTTCTGTGCAGCCTAAGAAAAAGATAGTAGCTTATTTTTGTGAGGGAAGCTAGCTGCTTCTCAACATTGATACTGTAAATGTGAGCTTTTATCTAACTTTTAGGATGTTTTCCTTTTTCACAGTTGGAATCTCTCATCTGTCTAAATAGACTCACCAGAAGGTGGGGATAAGGACCTTTTTAAAAGCTCGGAAAGGAAACATGGGAGCTTTTTCTTTACACTTCTGCTGCTTACTGGTACCTTACATTTTCCACTTGATATATGCCAGTAATTAAAATCATAATATTGTATTCAGGTATGATTCCACTTACTCTCTCAACTACCCTCACCATGATTTGGAAAAAAACCCCAAACAAAACAAAAAAAGAAACAAAAAAAAAAACCCCAAACCAAAAAAATAGGACTACGTAGGTAAAATAGCCTTCAAATATCTGTTTCTATTTCTTGGTTGGTTGTTTTTTTTGTCTAACCCCCATCTATTCCCTGTCAGTGTTTGCCTCCATCAGCCTGTTTATCTATGGATTGTTCAAGTTCTCTTCTTCATACCAGCTGACACAAGGATATTTGTACCTCCACCTACAAAGGAAATGATCCAAGATACATATTAAATGAAAAATCCTTAGTGCATAGTTTGGAATCCATGCTGTGGAGAGGAAGCATAAGCGAATGATTACAGACCTGTTTTGGACTTGGGGACCCAAATTGTGTTCACAGATTTATCTTTCTGACCTGACCAGGCTGCTTTATATGTGTATCGGAGGGCTCCATTACTATCCCACCTACTGTAGCAGGGATGTTGTTAGGATAAATGTATTGTGAGAATTACTTAAGGCACTTAACATGCCTTGCTGTTACAAGTAGCCCCTGACCACTTTTTTTGTTTGTTTTAAAAGAAAAGGAGGGGAAATCCTGTTGCATTCAGGTGATTAAAATCTGACCCATGTGTATGCATATTTGTTGTTTTATTTGGCAAAGCCCTACTGAAATATATAGGATTACTTGGGAAGCAAGGTAATGCATAAGATGGATAAAGTTTCAGTCTGGCTTAGATGAATGGGATCAGGTAAAACCTGCAGTAGTAAATTCATTTAAATAAATTTACAGTATGTTTTGAACAAAATGGGAAGATTGAGTACTTGTGCTGTCCATAGCTCAGCTTTGGTAAGGAGACTGTTTTTGTTAAAAATAACTTGATAAAATATTCTAGTTTTATCTTTGTATCTTCTAATTTAAGAATATATTGCTTCTGTCCTCTCCACTTGACTGTTTAGGGAGGTGGGGAGAAATCTTTGGTATTCTGATCTTTATGGGGGAGGGGGGATGTCCTCCCGACAAACACAGAAATACTTAACAGAGCTAATTGGTAACTAATGGATACAGATACTATCTAATGCATAAAGATAGTTAAGTAAATGAAGAGAATGCTTCCTAAAATATTTGAATACATCAGTAGTTTAAATGCATTAAACATAAAAAAAAGGTATATTTTTTTCAAGTGTTGTAAACAGAAGGACTGATCTCTTTGACATGATTATTGGATTTTACTTATGTGTGTCAGAAGATGGTAAGTTCTGCCATTTTTAATTCCTTCCATGGCGTGCTCATTTAACTCTAGTGCTGAGTGACATAAAAGACCCCTAGATGAGCATGCTGTTTGGGATATATTCACTTTACAGATGCTGTAGAGAAATTGTTTTCATAAACTTACTCTGTTTTGTACATTGGCCTGGGAGGAAAAAAAAATAAACCTCATTTGGGGTTATCATTAATCCATTGACACTGCACTACTTCCTACATGAGAGCATTTTCTTAAAGAAGGATGTAAGTTCTTGATATCAAATTCTGTCTTTTGCAGTTCATATGAATTGTAGTTACTTGGGGGGGGAAAATATTTTTTGCTTTTGTGTAATTCTTTACTGGGAGTTAAATTTGATCCCCCTATTCATACTGAACAACAGTTTTTTCTCCAGTAGCAGTAGTCTGTTGCATGAAGCTTTTAGAAGTTTATGCCCTCTTAGCATATTAGTTTTACCAACAGAAAAACTTTCTCCTAATTTATCAGCTAGAAAGTTACAAATACCAAGCTAATGTCTTATTTTCTGATCATTTCATTGTTTCACATGATGATTTACTTCCCTTATCTGTAACTTACACTGTATACTAAGTGCTTTAGGACTGTGATGCTTGTTAGTACAGCACCTAAAACAATGTGCTAGACCCTAGAGGAATAAACACGACCAAAATGAGTAATAAAACCCTAGGGATGCCATTTTTTTGGGTAGATACGACTCATGTCCCTCTATAATATCTTAAGTGATCTTTGTGATATCATTTCATATTTATACAACTTTGACTTTCCAGTGAATGCTAAGCCATTTCAGTGAATGCTAAGCCAGATCATTTAATCACGAACTTCCTGCTCTAAGATAGTATTTAAAAATGGTTTTACTGTGTGTAGAAGGAATTAGCTTAATATATTTACATAAACTGAGTGCAACAATTACTTTTTCTATATTCTGAGTATGTAAGAGCAGATAACAAATCTTCTTACCAGTTTGACTGCTTTTTTTTCTGCGTTGCATGTACATATGCATGTGGGCAGTGTGTGTGTGCATGCTTCAGAAAAATAATTCTGATATGGAAGCTAACTGTGATTTTCTTGGGCTAGCAGAAAAGTCGGGTAACTTCAAGCAAGCCAGTGGAAAGTCTGCTTGCTAGACTTCAAACAGACAAGTTACTGGAGCAGTCCAGGCAACTAAAATGGAGTACAAGAAACTTGGACAAATATAGATCAGCATACAGGAGATGTCATTGAATATTTTTTAGGTAGAGAGGTAACTTGTTATTGCAAAGTTGGTGTTTTATTTGCAAAACAAGTTGCTCTAACTGGAATTCAATCCTATATACATCTTATTTCTGTTGGCAATACTGGAATAGGCTATAGGCCGACTAGGTAAAAAGATGGCTTTGTATACTTAGAAGCCACTGTGATGAATTACACTGTAATTTGAAGTTTGGGTAAATGTAGTGAGGTATTTAAATGTACTTACAGTGATATTTAGGTCACAGTCAATGAGTCAGCTTGACAGAGAATTGTCAGACAAAAGCAAGGGAGTCTTTTCTAAGCTCTTGGCAAGGCAAAGATTGTATTATTACAATCTGATTGTAATAATACAATAATTGTATTATCTACAATTATTACAAATGTAATAATACAAATATTGTATTATTACCATATTGAGAATTTGACTTCTCTCTACTTGAGTTTTTTTGAGTCTACAAGCAAGCAGACCTCCCTCCTTTTCCTCATGCAAATAATAATTAAGAACCTGTAATAAGAAGGTCAGAAACTAACAAATTCCTTGTTGAGTTTGAGAGTGGTAACAAGTGTCAGTTTACCTGAGCAGAATGGCAAGCATTTTATTTGGTGATCACTTAGTTCAACATACACTTTGTTCTTCCTGGGAGTGTTCCCCCAATTATCATTGCTATCCTGAGCATTGAGTTCCTGTATTGTATCTTCACAGAATCATAGAAACATTGGTAGGAAGGGATCTCTGGAGGCCATCTGGTCCAAACTCTTGCTGAAAGTAGGACTGCTGCCAACACTAGACAAAGTCAGCTGTGACTTTTTCATCAGCTCTTGAAAACCTCCATGAAACTCCACAACTTCTTTGGGTATATGGTGTCTGTGCTGCATTATCCTTCAGGTGAAGAAATTTTTCTCTAAGGTCCAATCAGGATGTCCCAAGCTTCACCTTAAGAGTTTACCCCTTATTTTACTCTCTGTTTTACTAGCATGTGCACTTTCAGCAAATTTGCAATTTGACTTGTTGTCCAGAGTGCTTAGGAAGATACTGAACAGTGTCTGCCCTGATACGGACCCTTACGATATTCTGCTTGTTACTTGTTGCCAAATGGATGTTGAGCACTTGATTTTTAGTGTTTCAGCCTGTCAGTTCAGCCCATTTTCAGCCTATTTTAACAGTCTGTTCATACAGCCCATACTTCCTCTGCTTACAAATGAAATCATTGGGTAAGGATTTTGATAAGTTGGTCTTACTCAAAGCTCTTTAAAGTGCTTATGAAACAGGTGATATTTGCATTATATTTGAATGCATAGTGTTAGCATGTTATTTGTTGTATGTGTGGTTTGGTTTTGTTTTTTAATGGCTGGGACTGGCCTACAGAGAAAACTCAGTTTGCCTTTGGTGAGCTACTGGACCCTGAAACCTGAGCTGCTGGACAGTCAAAGAGATGTTATTTCTTCTTTGGAGGCAACTGAGCACTAGGAAAGACAGGCTTCCAGAACGCAAAGTAGGAGGGGAGAAACGTTAAGAGAGGAAGAAACCTGCAGTGCAACAGAGTTTTGGGAAGAGCTGGGAGCAGAAGCACAAGCTGCAGAGAGATTGGAAAGAGACTTCCCGGGGAACCAGGGGGGCAACGTACTGAGCTTCCTGCAGTGCAGGAAGCCACTTTATTGCTGGGCGGAAAGCCACTTGAAGGGTAACCCTTCTATCTGTTAGGACACAGTAGACAGGTAAATTTGGTTCCAACTGTTTCGTTTCTATTTTCTCACTGTGAGACTTCTGTATTTTAAAATGTTCAAATTCTACTCTTCAGTCACAGCTAACTGCATGATGTGCTACATCAGCAAGAGCAGAGCCAGCAGCTTGAAGGAAGTGATTTATTTTATTTACTTGTGTTGCGGAGGTGCACAAAGTCAAATTAGGCAGGTGATGAAACCAAAAATAAGATTTATTCTAATCAGTGTTTTGGTACTCTGACAAACATTAATAAACCACAGGTTCAGGATGCCAACGGAAATCAATACTACACAGCTGACTTAGGAATTCCTAAGCTTTAGAACTATGACCCAAGATGTGCAATCACTTGCCTAATAAGGCAAGGGCTGTCAACCCTGGGGGGTTACTGTGAGTGGCATCCCAACCCAAGGGGAGAGTCCCTGACTGCTGACCTGCTGCTCTGAGGACGACTGACTCCATTTGCCCTCTGGCAGGGCTCCATTTACACCCTGGCTGAATCTGACCTGTGGTCATATATGGCTATGCCAGTTCCTCGTCTACTGCTGGTGGTGTACATGACAACAGTCACAGTAAGGGCGTGAGGGTGCGAAAAGAATCAGCAGCCACTATGTTAAAGTCCCGGTCTCTATCAGGGTGAGTGCACCTGCCACAACTTATGAAGCAGTGTCTGGAATAGTGTGTCCTGTTTTGGGTTTCCCTGTACAAAAAAGATCTAGACAAACTGGAGAGGGTCTGGAGAGAGGCATTGAAGGAGCATGTAACACATGGAGAGGCTGTCTGTGGGGGCTGGGTTTGTGCAGTCTAAAGAAGAGAAGACTAAGACTCAGGAGGGATCTAGTTGTCCTCTACCACCAAATGAGTGTCTGTAGAAACGCGACAGCGTGATTCTTCTCGCAAGGTGCACAATGAAAGGGCAGAAGGCAGCAAATGTAAGTTGCGATGTGGGAAATTCCAACTGGATATAAGGAAAAACAGTTTTCACAGTGGGTAAGCACTGAATCAAGCTGCTGAAGGAGGCTGAGAAACCTCCATCCTTGAAGATTTTTTTTTTAACTTGACTGAACAAGGCCCTCAGCAATCTGATTTAACTTTGAAGCTCTCCCTGCCTTGATTAGGAAGGAGATTGCACTAGATGATCTCCAGAGGTCCTTTTCAACCTGGACTATTCTACTGTCCTATAAGACATACACTTATATGGCACTTTATTGGTGTATCCTAGAAAGTAACGTGGCTTTATGTACGTGGGTATTTGTCTGCTCTTTGACTTCTGAAGATCAATCAGCAAAGTCAGTAATTTCTTTGTGCCATGGTTCTCTTATTATTGGCTTTACAAAGCTAATACTTAAATCTTTACATGTGAACACTGTGGCAAATCTGCTTTAGAAAACTGATTCACTAGATATGTCTGGTATTAGTCTTTTTGTGTCTAATTGGCAAGTGTAGAGCTTCCTTGCATATAAACTGCCATAGATGGAGGATGGTTGGTTGCAGCCTTCTTAAAATCATGCTTTTATTTAGACTGCTTCCTCGCCCTTCTGTGCATTGTTGTTATTGCAGATCAGAAGATCTCATTCTTCACATTCCTTCCTGCATGACTGAAGAGATGGAAAATGGTTAGCATTGTTCCGACACCAACCTAATCTTTTTTGCATTGTTGATAAAATTTTATTTTTTCCCATGATAGTGGCTAAGTACTGTGTGCTTCAGTTCTTACATTCTGACAGTCTCTGCTAAATGAAACTGTCTCTGGACTGAGACCTTGAAGGTGTTCATTGGCTGTGTCTGCATTAGAGAGCAGGATAGCAAAGCAGGGGTGGGTCTGTAGAGGAAAATAGTTGTATGTGTGTTATGTGTGTGTGTGGGGGGGATGTGGTACTTCAGACTACTCTTTAATCTACTTTAAGTCCTCTGGACTTGCTCATCATGCTCCTGGAGTGCCTTTTCCACTTCAGTTTTGTCCAAAGAAATCCAATTTGCATATGCAGCCTGATCACTGGTGTAAAACAAAGTGTGATAGGTGGGGGTTGTCAAGAGGCCTGCTTCAAAAGCACAATCCTGATCTGAACTAAATGCAAATATAGATGCACCCACAAAATGCAGTTGTGTATGTGAAATGTATTGAAGTTGAGATTTTTCTCACCTGCTTGGGGAGACTTAAAACAGAATAATAAAGAATGCCTGGGGCCATACTAGCATGATTGTTAGTCATGTAAAGTCTCTCAAACATTTTAAAAGAAAAATACATTTTTGTTATACAAATGAATATCCCATTACTATGGATTATAGTCTATCTGTGCATATCTGTATTGTGGAGCTACTGAACAGCCATCTGCAAATAAGTTATTGTGCTAGGATATGTTTAGTTGGATTTCAGACATGGAGAGACAGAATAAAAAGCAGAGGGGACAGAAAGGCAACTAATGGGGGCAAAAAAAGAAGGTTAAAAATGGGTTTTGGTTCATTCCTTGAATTATAGTGTAAAATGTTAAATATGTGGGAAGTCATGCTTGACCAACCTGACGGTGGTCTGTGCTGAAGTGACTAGCTCAATGGATGAGGGGAGAGCAGTACATGATGTCTATCTTGATTTTAATAAGGCTTTTAACCCTGTCCCCTGTAACATACTCATATGCAAACTAATGTAGTAGGTACTAGATGAGTAGAGAGTGGTGGATTGAAAATTGGCTCAACTGCTGGGCTAAATGGGTCGTGATCAGCAGCACAAAGTCCAGATGGAGGTCAGTCATTGGTGATGCACCTCAGGGGTTGCTACTAGGGCCAGTACTGTGTAGCATCTTCATTAATGACTTGGATGATGGGAGCGAGTGCACCCTCAGCAAGTTTTGAAGACAATACAAAATCAGGAGGAGTGGCTGACAGACCAGATGATTGTGCTGCCATTAAGAGGGACCTTAACAGGCTGGAGAAAAGGGCCAACAGGACCTCATGAAGTTCAGCAAAGGGAAATACCAAGTCCTTCCCCTGGGGAGGAACCGCCCCATGCACCAAGCTGTGTTGGAGACTGGCTGGAAAATGGCTTGGCAGAAATGGCCCTGAAGTGCTGGTGGGCACTGAGTTGAACATGAGCCAGCAGTGCATGCTGGTGATGAAGATCAAAGACACTCTGGGCAGTATTCAGGAGAGTGGTGCCAGCAGGTGAGGGAGGTGATCCTTTCCCTCTGCTTAGCCCTGGTGAGACCCATCTGAGTGCTGTGTTCTAGAACTAGAGTCCTGGGCTCTCCAGTACCAGATAGACAGACATACTGGAAGAGTCTAGCAAAGGGCCATGAAGGTGATTCAGAGACTTGAGTGTCGTGTAAGGAGAGGCTGAGAGAGCTGGGACAGTTCAGCCTGGAGAAGAGAAGGCTCAGGGGGATTTTATCATTGTGGATAAATACCTGATGGGGTGAAGAAGATGAAGCCATCCAGGCTGTTCTCGGTGGTGTTCAGTGAAAAGAAAAGCAGCAGTGGGCACAAAGTGAAAAAAAGAAATTTAATTTAAATATTGAAACAATGTTTATAATAATAATAAAAAAGTTTTTTATTTTAAGGTGATCAAGTGTTAGCACAGCTTTCCTGGAGAGACTGTGGACTCTCAATCTTTGGAAATATTCAAAACCTGACTGGGCATGACCTTGAGCAACCTGCTCTAGTTTGATGCTGCACAGAGCAGGGGGTTGGACTAAATGATCTCCAGACTTGCCTTCCAGCTGCAACTATTCCTTGATTCTTACTTGTCTTTCTCCTCTTATATAAAGTCACAACTTAAGACTGTTCTTATAAAGCATTCCTATAAAAGCTCTGTATGAAGTAGAATCTTCTTGGTAGATTCAGGACGGTTGGTATGCTTATATCAGACTTCTGGTTCCTGTTTGCCCACAATTAAATTAATAATTGTAGACCAGTTATTTTAAAATTATCAATTGCTTGTACTGATTTAACAGTCATTAAAATAATTTTATTGCACAATTTGGGCACTTCTTTGACTGGCGCTTCTTGAAGTTTTTACGCAAATTAAAATCAGGTGTTGTGGAATTAAAATAGCTTCCAGTATGTTCTTAGTTTAGGTTATTAATGAGCTCCTGTTAGACTTGGATTTGATACTGCATTCCCAATTTACTGATGAGCCATAACCTATTGTTGCTCTGTGCTTCATTGTCTCTTTTGGTAGGAACCTTCTTTAAGTTGCCTTGGATCATTTCATTTTTTCACCTGACTTGAGTCATCAGCACAAAAGCTGGAGTTGATTCAGCTTCCCAATTCTTATCTGGCTCCTTAAATCCAGCTGGCCTGTTTTAATGGACACTTATGTGTGCTTTGCTGACAATGTAAAAACTTGAATGACTGAAGCCAAACTGCTGTTCCTTTTCTGACGTCTTTTTTGTTCTTGTATGCTGAATATGTCACAATCTTTACCCTGATTCCAGGTGACAGATCCAGACAATCCATCTAATTTTATCTATGCTCAGCAAACTTCAACTTTAAGAACTATTCTTTTCCCCCTGTTTCTATGGCTGAAGGAATGTATCGGCCGTAATAATCTCTTAGCTGAGCTGAGCTTGGGTTTCGTGACTCCCACACTTTCTCCCATGCTATTTCATTATTCAGAACTGCTGTTAGACTTCTTCCTTATGAATCATTGTGACTACGATTCTGATGTATCTGATGATGCAAAATGGTATGAAATAGGAGTATACTCAGGCTTCTTTTTAACTCTCTCCAGCACTGGCACTCTTACCTATTCACACCATTATTTTACAGTTCCATTTCAAGGTTATTGCCATATTGCTTTGCACTTCTTCCCTCCTGTACTTAACTCTTTCAAGTTACTCTTGTCTCTTTCCAACTGCAATGCCAATCTTGCTGTCTGGTTAGTATTCCTGCAGACATTTGGAGCTTGTTATTTTATGACAAGTGTGTATTCGTTTGCTATGCCACCATCGTCCTTTAGCTATCTCTTATTTAAACTGTACTCATTACTGAACTGAGGTGTTGTGAATGACATAATTTGTCTTTCTTTACCTGGAAATATTCTGCTGCTGAAACCGGGGATTGTATTGGCTTTTTCCAAATGCTATTACATTAACTTACCAGCACTACCAGTCTGTAATAAAGTTCTAGTCCTGATCTTGATCTTCCTGTTCTTTGAAGACACCTCTAAGCCGTTGGCATTTTTGTGAGTGCCTGTCTGTTGTGTGAGTTGTCATGGGTCGTGCATGGGTTGTCATTAATATGCCAGGTGAAATTACTGCTAATAATCTATTTCAATAGAAGCAGTATTAATAGCCTTCCCCTCGTCTGGTACTTCCTCTGTTGGCTCTGAAGGTAGTGCTGTCCTCTTCTATACTTAGCAGATCCTATACCGATCCTGTCTTTTGAATTCTTCATCAGTGTTACATACAAAAAATTATAGTCAGAAATATAAACTAAAAAAAAAAAAAATTATTCTGTGTTAGTTGCAGCATGCAACTATCCTGTGGCTTACAAAATCACTGTTTGAGGATACTGATTTTTAAATGGTGGAAAAGATACCTCCTCATTCTTTTTCTGCCTTTTTTAAATTTTGCTTTAAAAGTATTATTTCTTTGCTCAGTTTTTGCTCTAGAAGTAGTGCTACAATAGTTCTTAACCTATAGTCCCTTCTACGTTTGAGGGGCAGAAGGAACTACTTTTGATTTTGTACATTAAGCTTGCATAAATGTTTTACTTCCAGAAATTTGTATAGTAATAAATCAGTAAAAATAATTATTCATGTTTATCTTAATAAACTGAATAATTTATTTAGCAAATTGAAATACAGCAGTTGTCATAGCTAGGGAATGGCTCAAAGCCATTAGAGGAGAAGTCAGAGGCAGGCCATTAAAATTTAAATAACTTTTCCAGATTTTAAATTGACATTTTTTAAAAAACCACACAACTCCAAACCTGCCAATGCCTTGAAGATTCTTTATGGCATTATTTTGTACTTGGTAACTACTCTGCCTTCCAGAAAAGCTTTTGTTACCTGTTTTCAAAATACCATGAGGTATTTGCCCCATCCCTGGAAATATTCAAGGTCAGGTTGGACAGGGCTCTGAGCAACCTGATCTGGTTGCAGATGTCCCTGCTCATTGCAGGGGGTCTCACTAGGTGACCTTTAAAGGTCCCTTCCAACCCTTCTATGATTCTATGATATTTAGTAGCTTTTGAACATTAATTTTACAGTTTTGTAGCTAGGCCCACATAAAGTGGGTCTTAATATAGAAGCTTTTCTGTCTGTCATCCGCCTTCTCTTTTGTATCTTTACAGGAGCAAGGCAGCAAGTTGGGACTATCTTTATGGACGTCAGAATATGTATCTTTATGAACTAATGTCTTTCAGTCCCTGTTGGTTTATGTTGCTGCTAAGGCGGGACCAGTGTAAGACTGTGTGACTGTACCTTGCCCCTATTTCATGACCACTGTGCTTCCTGGCTCATAGCCAGATGGTAGGCTGATGGGGGTGTCTTTTGGTGGTTAGCAAGATGCTCTTTTAATCTTTTATGTGCAAATTTTTTATAGTATGGCCATCACAACAGTGAATGTGAGGCCTTAAAAACTTCAACAGCCTTTTCTCCTAGGGCAGTCTAATATGGGGCAGACCTCTACCCTGCAACAGTCTGCAACTTGATATAGGAATTGTTTTGCTAGGGAATTTGTTCTTTTTAAAATCTGCTTACTGTATATGGTCTGGTACATGTCCCTTCAGAAATTTGGCTGCATTCTTTGGTGCATGTAAAATATTTTGTAAATAGCAACCAGACATTACAATAATATTTTAAGATGCTAAAAGAACATTGATGGAACAGGAAATATATAACTCTTTCAGTTGCTCTGTCCAAAAGATAAGAAATTATTTTTTGTTCAAGTTCTAATTCACTTATCTTCAAGGAATGTTTCTTGGCTTGTGACTGTCTTCAATTACTTCCTTGTGTCATAGAAACATAAACATGCTTGAGAGATGCTTAGTAATTTAGAATGGGAATAAATCTGTATTAGCTGCAGAGCATATCCTTTCCATGAGAAGTGGTTGCTATTATTTGATACCATCCAATGTTAGAATACTTTTTAGCAGTCTTTTAAGAGCTAATTTAAACCTAATTGTGACCTTCCTCTGTTATGTGCATTTTGGAGCATGAATTTCTTCTTGTTCAAGTTGACAAAAACAGTGCCGTAAAATAAAACAACGTAGTTCCAAGTACTCCTTTGAGAGCAGGTGGTACACCCAAGATGCCTCTTGCTATGTGTTCTAATATTTGAGCCTAATTTTATCTCTGTGGCCTGCGGAAATTGTAATATAATTGGTGATATCTCAAGTGAACTGAAGTAGAATTTTGCTTGTCCATCTTAAGTTGGGAGGGTGAATATGAAGTTCTGACTGTGAAAACTCAGTTTATAGCTAAAATTTATAGATACTATTTTAAAGTTACACATTAAATTACAAATTAATGCTAGTATTTTTTTGTCTTTTCAACAATGAGCAAACAACTGCTTTTTTACAGTAAGTCCTACTTGCTGTATGCTGCAAGGAAAACGATTCCTTTACAGAGGAAAGCTGCAAAACAGTTAGTGACCTCCAAACATATAATCTCAAGTTCATATTTTATGGTAAGCATCAGTACGGAGTGCCTTACATCAAAGGGCATAGGGTGGAGAGGAGTCTTTTGTGGTTTGTTTTTTTTGTTTTTTTTTTTTTTTTTTTGAGAGAGACTTTTTTTCCCCCCCTCCCTCAGCTGGGATCCTGTGCATTATGTGAAAATTGAGGCTGTTGGATTAACCTTTAATCGTTCAATTTTTTTAAAATTTTTTTTAAATGCTTCACTGCTGGCATTCTCCCTCTTCATAGCTTATTTGCATTGTTCTAATTTAACTGACTAAAGAGGAAAATTAAGTGATCTATAGCTATGTGATAAACTTCACTTCCCTGTATAAGGGAAAGCTGTAGATTCTGTATCAGAACTGTACCCATAACTGTTCTATGAATTGATTTATATAACTAGAACAGAATACTACCTTGAATTCTTGGTAACAGATTACCAAAATAATTAGCAGATTAAAGTTAAATCATCAATAAATAGTCTCAGATAATTTTAAGAGCTTACTTGTGAAGAAATATAACTTGTGAAGAAATATAAAAATAACTAAATGTAGACTTACTTGATTATGAGTTGAAGATAACTAGGGCACAAGTGGTCATGATTAGAAATGCAGACTTGAGTAGCAGGTAAATTCATATTGTCCTAACATAATTTTAACTACAGTCTTTGTTAGAGAGAGACTCCTCACTTGGATGTTTAAATCTAGCTTGGACAAAATTACCGATGGACTGCACTATAGAGAACAACTCCGCATCACATTAACAGGCCTACATCTTTGTGTCTTGACATGCAGAAGTCAAAGGTAGTTGCTTTGGGATTGAAATTACGACTTTGTGGAACTCTTACTTAGCATTTTCTGAGATCTAGTGATTTTTTTTTACCTTTGCAATTTGAATGTTTTAACATCTTTTTTTTTTTTAAATTAGTGATTAAACAGGTCCATTAGGCTCTACAAACTATCTTTGACTGTTAAAGTCTGACTGGGAGTAGGGGCAACTAAGAAGTCTTAAAAACAGCATCTACAACTGTAAGTTCAAGTATGCTTGTCTATGTAAACATGGCTACTAAATTGTTAGACTGGCCTGAATCTAGCTGTCCCCTCCCATCTTCTTCTGCACCTGGCAGAGCACGGGAAGCTGAAAAGTCCTTGACTAGTACAGCAGCAACTAAAACATCTCTGTATTATCAACACTGTCCTCAGCACAAATCCAAAACATAGCCCCATACCAGCCGCTACGAAGAAAATTAACTCTGTCTCAGCTGAAACCAGGACAGCTAAGTAGTGTTTTCTCCCAGCAGTTCCTGGGCATGGGTGGAGCTCCACAGCAGTTGATGTTCCCCATGGACAGGCTGAAGACAGATTTCTTGTTTTGTAGGTCATCAGTACCAGCACAGATGTGGACTGTTGTGTGCTAGTTGGTCTCAAAACTAAGCTTAGAGTATTCCTGGCAGACTTAGTTTACTGGTTTAACTGCAGGTGCAGTTTAGGAATCGGCCCTAGGTCCAAATGTATGTAGCCACTTAATCTGAAATCTTCAAAAAATTAACCAGCACATTCCCAAAGTCAAACAAGTTCATAAGCTGGGTTTGCCTAGATGTAAAGCAACCAGAAGACTAGAAGAAGCTATAAAATAAATAAAAATCTGAGGCTGAGAAAGTGTCTTGTTTCCAAGAAAACAAGAAACTTCATAGAAACAGTTGTTTCTGTTTTTTGAAGTTTGTACAGGGACTCCTGATTAAAACTAACTAACTTAAAGTTAAATGAAAAAAGCCAGAACAAACAAAACTCAAAAGCTAAAGTAACAGCTGAACTGCTGTAGGTTAGCTGGAGCCAATATTTGGGTTCTCCCTCTCCTGCCTTTGGAACAAACTCTTGAAAAGTCACTTGTCTAGGCTTTTGTATATGATTAAGAGGCTTTACAAAGTAAGGTGGTGAGGAATAACATGCGTGCCTGAGGTCTTGTCTTAACTGACAGTTTGCATCTACCATAGACTTTGTATGGCACATGCAGAACTGCTGCCTCAGCTGCAAGTATGGCTGATACCGTTATTTGAAAGCGGAAAAAATCTGCACTGGTAGACATAGAGGCTTTCTCTATATTAGTCATTTTAGTGGTAGCTCTAATTTGGCCAGAATATCTAGTGCAGACAAGACTTCCCATAGATCTGGATGACTCGAATCAGAAATACTTCAGGTTTTCTTCCTGAAGACTATCAAAACTAGAATGAGCTAGAATTTTTGTATGGAAACGTTCTTCTACTAGAGAATGTTTTGTTTTGTGTAATAGCATACGTTTGGGTTCATTGTTTGCAGCTCCATGTTTCACAAGGAAGCTGATGGTTTAAATATAGATAAGTTGCTTTGAAAGAAGATCAATTTTCTGTCACTCACTTGTATTTTTTAATGTATCTGCTATTTAATCACTGTCAATTTAATATTGACAATGCATTGTAATGCCCTTTTATTAGAGAGTGAACCAACATAGAGAATGACTAAATGATTTAGAACTGTATAAAATACATATCTTCTGAAACCACTGTACTGATACTTCATGTGTGAGATGACTGTATGGGAACTAGCTCTGTTTTTTTTTTTTTATTTTTGTTAATATATGTTTAGAGCTGTATCACACTTCATAAAAACTACTGAAATATTGAGTAAACTGAGAGTGCAAAACAGAAGAATGGAAGACTGGTTCTGGTCCTTTCCTGGGCTGGGTCAATGGAAGACTATTTCTCAAGTTCTGGTTGCAAAAATAAGTCTGTTTTTCAGGGGGAGGAAAAGGGGGAAACTAAATCTGATCTGTCCTATCTTCACATAAGATACAGGCTCCTAAATGGGCCATCATGGTCTCTTTCTTCTGTTTGTGAAATCATGAAATCAGCCTTGTGGGGAGGGACTTGGATAAAACCATTTTATAAATACATTACAAGTTCTGTAATATTTCAGAATTACTCTGATTTCTTTTTTTTCTGATCGTCAGTTATGTGCTCTATGGGAAAAAACACAACTTCCTTAACAGATTCCACATTTCACTTTAGAGCCACTGGAGAAGCTTCATATCTGACTTTGGGTCCCATATTATCTAATCTCCATCTGTCCTTTGAACATAAATAAAAAAAAAAATAGCAGAGAATTTATCAAAATGGAAGATAGTGTCTTCTGTCTGTAATGAAGACAAGAATGGATATTTGTATATGGTAAATTTTAAGTGTCAACACTTATTTTCTGTCTGCAGTTGGATCAGGGGATTAAGGAGAAGAGACTATCTGGTTTAAACTGTTCAGCAAAAATAAATACCCACCTATAATATCAGGATAAAATAGCAATTACGTAAGAAATCTATTATTCATTGCTTCATTATTTGCTGTCTGACTGCATGCTGTTTGACAGTTTACTCTTTTTTTTTTTTTTTTTTTCCTTCTTTTTTTTTTTCCTTTGAACTGGACTGCTTTTGCTGGCTTGGCAGTAAGCACTGTTTTCTCTCAGCACAGCCATTAAATCTCTCACCTGCGTGTCCTGTGCAGAGCTGCAGTTGAGAGATAAGGTTGGTCTCTCTCACAGCAGTGAGCATTGGTATTCCAGGCTCTTCTTTCAAGGGCATTTTGCTGTGATGAAGCGTCTCAAATGACAAGGAAAACATACAGGCATGTTAAATACCCTTGCTAGTCTGAGACAAGTAAAGGTAAACGGAAATTATTTAAAAATACATTTTGAAACTGTTAACGGAGTTCATGGATAACTATAAATCACATTTTTAGGCAGGAGTATTACAGGCCTATCCCAACCACCATCATCCATTAAATGATGTCTAGTAATGGAGAGTACCTGTCCTACCCAGCTTACACTTAAAATCCAAATAAAACACAAGGGCTCTGAGCCCTTCTGAATGTGTGTTCCTGCGTGTTCTTCATCCAAGGTCCCAAAGATAGTTCTGTGAAGAATTGATCCATCTCTCTAGCGTCTTGCTCCTGTGCCAGCCTATGGGCACCTCCATCTTCCCACTGTGAACTGAGAAGGTGCCTGAGATTTCAGAGTTTCTTGCAGCTCTCAGAGCATCGGCCTGGCATCCTCTGTGTGTGTCAGTGTCGTACAGAATCCATGTATGACCTAGTTTTCATTCTGTTTTCAAGTACTGCATACATAAGCGTGTCAACCTGCTTTGCAGTCTTTTATAAAATTAAAGATAACATAAAAATCTATTGATTAGGAATGTGCCTGGGAAATGTTTTACACATGCTCATTAACATTGCCATACATCTACACAGTAGGTAAGTATCACCATTCCTATGAGGCACAGTGGTAACATTATGTGTAGAATTCAGTTCAAGATCAATACTTAAATTTACACGTCAGCTTATATGTATGTACATATGCACTATATGTTTAAGTTTCTGTTGTAGTTGCTGGAAATCTAGTTAGCAATCAGTGGAGGTTAGAGAGAATTCAGCCCATCCTAAACTACACAGCAAGTGACTGGTCAGCAAAATCCCACTCTGGGGTCCATTGATTGTATTGAATATTGCCCAAATACGGGTGCTTAGTGCGATTTAAATATCTTAAATAATCTCTCAGGGCCTCTGGCCAATGGTTCAGAAGAGAAGGGTCTTCCAGAGGTCCTTTATGACGTCTGTCAGCCCCATGCGTGTGTCTTGGATGCCCTAAGGCACCTCACATTGCACTAGCTATCCGTGCTGAAGCAATGAAATTAAGTTCTAAATCTGTTGCCTGTAATGGCAATGTATATACCAGGATATGGAGGTCTGTGTTTAGTTCTCTTAATTTAAAACTGAAACCTATGCAATTTATCTATGATACTGAGTAGACAGACTGCAAGTAAATTTAGCTTACGCTGCAGGGTTATGATCCTCTTCTGTTATCAGGGATTCGTGTGTGTTATGTATTCTGTGGGTGGTCATCTGTTCACCAAATGAATCAAGGACGTCCTGACTTCTGAACTGCAGCAGCTCATTTTATGAGAGAGGGTTCTGTTGTCTGGAACCATAACAGTTCTTATCCTGTGTGGGTCTGGCACAGAGAAGGATTTGTAACCATTTCCAGTAGACGGAAGACACATGCACTGATTTCCACCCCCTCACACCTCCCCACATATACTTGGAAGCTAAGGACTATGAATGATACTGCCACGTTAAAAGTAATTGAACAATCCTGACTCAGAGTTGAAATTTGTATATAGCTAAATGAGACAGCAAAATGATGTTGGTTAAATGACATAGTCGTTTATTCAGTCACTGAAGTATTCTCATGTTATCATATATGGGTCTTTGAGTTGCTTGATATTATCTTTAATAAAGGAGGGAGAAATCCTTCATAATGGTTATGATTTGTTTTATTTTCTGACTCTTGGGCCCTCAGATTCTGACATCTATAAGTGTGATTAACAGAAAGTTATTACCTACAGAAAAGCAAAGTATCACTTAATACAGAAAAGTTACCGTTCAAAAAATCAGGGCCAGCCAAGGCATGGTTCAGCTAGGAATTTTCCAAGCTCTAGAGTTTCTGCATGTATGAGGAACTTAATGATTTAGGGCTATTCCAAGTTTAATTAAATTTCCATTTTCTTTTTTTCTCTGGCCAAAATTCCGTGTCTTTAAAAATCTTCAAACCATAGGAATGATTATTTGTTATGAGAAGGGGTCAATCGGAGTCCTCTTTTGCCACAATTGTTGCCAATTTAGAATTTGTAGAAACTTTAGCTTGGGGGTCAGGCTCATCTTGGAAAAATCAGTGGTTTTGTAACTGTTGGATAGTTCATTGTTCCTTATTTATTGTAAATGCCAGTTAAATTTTCTATCTAAAAGGTATTTTGTTTCATGTATAATTCATCTATTTATCATCTTTGGGGGGTTCAAAGATGCTCTAGATGCTCTATTTTATATCTTCTATATTTCTGTGTTCCATAGCTTCTGAAAATTCATGAAGTTTTGATAGTAATTTAGAGCCTAGGAAAGAGGAAGTCAGTGCAGACAGGCTTCCTCTGGCTTAACACACTCTTGTTTCAGCTGTTGACTCCATTCTTGGAGAAGTTTGCTAATGGATGTTAATGGAATCTCAGGCTTTTTCTTCTGTTAAAAAGGGTATACATCAAGAGTTAAAATGCTCACAATATTGTTAAAAGCGGCATAATTTAACAGAGTAACATTTGATGGCCATTCTGTTTGGGAATTAAGAGTGGGAATATTATTGCCAGGTAACAGTGAATTCATTGAGCATGGTGATGCTAGCTCATAGCATCGGATTATGTGTTTTATCTCATTTGCTTTAACATCTTCCTTAACTTCAGATATCTCTCTCTGAATTGTGTCCTGAAAGTGCTAGCCTTTCACCCTTCAATATATACACAGTGCAAACTGCAGGAGACAAGGGTAATTCCTCCTCTCAGTTCCCAGTTCTTGGCCCAGATTCCCCTGGTTTGATGTGTTGCTGGTGTGGTCCTCTGGCTGGATTTATTTGTTACTTCCATCCTTTTGGGGGTAATCTGCTTTAGCACGAGTCAGTGCTCACTGTCATAAGAAAAAAAGTAGGTTATGCTTAGGAATAGGCAAGAAGAAACAAGACATGAAAGTAATTGTGATCTCAGTAAGGTTTCCTTACTCAGGTGGAGTGGAAAAATTGCAATGATTCTGTTTTGAAAGGAGATGAATAGTAGAAGTGCAAGAATAATCCTGAAGTGGAACAGGTCAGTTCACACACCATGTACCAGTTTTCATAAGATTAAGGAGATGGGCTACTGCAATTGATAGGTGACAGTTTTAAAAATGGGAAAAAAGGAAATAAATTATTACGGAACTATTCAGTGTAGCTCTGTATTGTAAGATCTTTTTTCTGTCACTGCTATGAAACCACACTCAGGCCAGGCATCACTTTCACTTCAGATGCCTTTCTAGACCTTAGGGATCAGCATCGTCTAATTCTTGATCTTTTCCTTTTTCAAATGTTTATGTGTTTTGTCCTGTTGGTCCATACTACTAAAACTTTCATTAGGCTCAGATATACATGACTCATCTTTGCTTTCAATGTTTCCTTCCAGCTCTTTGATAACCACTTACTAACTTCTCAGTTTTCTGATGACATGATTTTTCCATTGCTGCCTGCTTAGAACTTTAATCAGGCATCTTTATGATTTTTTCTATATCACATATTTATGATATTCAAATATATGAATAAAAGTTCCTCTAAACATGCACAAAAACATTAACTTCAAATTCTTTCTTAAAAGTCTTTTCCTATGGTTTATGAAAAAAGTTGATAGTGATTAAGTGACTGCTGTACAAAACAATTGAATATCATGATAAACCATATCGATTCATTTGCTGCCTTGTACTACCCTATCCCCGTTTCTGTGGATCGGTGTAGTCTTGGTCTGTAAAATCTTTAGTGCCGGGATATGTTTCTGTCCTGGTTCTGGATCTTAGTGTTTGATTACTGCTGAGGGAGCTACTATAAATGCACGTTAAAAAGCGGGCAAATAATTTAATAGAACTTGGAAAAGAATGTCCTGATAAGAGATCTCAGCTTTTCTGTAACAGCATCTAACCTTACTGCCAGCTCGCAGGGGTAAAGAGTGGATGTCTCAGCGGAGGTTGTTCTGTCATCAGCTAATCTGGAATTCCCTGCGCTTACCAAATTTATGGTGCTGGCAAAAGAATAAGCCAGGCGGCTGGGTAGCTTGAGTCTAATCTGAAGCTACTTCTGCTTTTAGGTGCCTGAATCCACAGTTTTGGTGCAAAGAACTTGATATATTTTCCCCAGGTGTCTTCATTTTGAATTTCATTAAGGGTATGGTAGTCTGCAGCCCAAACTGACTGTGGTTCAGCATACGTGTCTGAGATAGTTTGCTACTGATATTTAAACTACGTTGTCTAAAACTATGTGCAGCATCAGAGAATGTGGCACAAGCTGCAATATCTGTCAATGAAGTGGAGTAAGCAGAACAATGTCTTGCACTGAGCTATGTGCTGGGTTTATATCAATAGTTAAATATTTTAATTCTGCCTGTTAATCTGATTTACCCATAAATGTCATCTCTAGGCCTGCAACAATTAAAAGGAATTTATGGATCACAAGAATGAAACATCAGAGGAAAAATAATGGTGCAAGTCTGGGATGAAGATCAACTTTAGAAGTCCCAAATTTGTAGATATTTTATTTCTATCATTAAAAAATAAACTTGCAAAGAATAAACAGACTAGTGAGCACAAACTTCCTCACTTTACTTAAATCTGTTTCTTTCAGTTGAATACTGTTATATTTGTGAAGGAGTAACCCTAAGGATAGATGATGCAAAGGTTGCCTAGTGTGAAGTCCTAATTTCACAGCGAATTTTCATGTTCTGGTCTTTGAAGGGGCGTTGACTTCCAAATCATACACAGACATGCCTCTGATCTTTCTGAAGATGAGTCATAGTGCAACTTGTATAGCTAAGTACTGGGATCAAATTTGCAGTATGTTGATCATTCCTGATGATAGGACCAGATAGATGTTCTCTAATCTCATGGGTGGGGTTACATAGCGTGCTTTATTAAAAAAGACTTAGAGCTATTAAAAGCAGAATGCTGAGGTTTTTGTGGCGGTTTTTTTTTTTTTTCATTAGTACTCTGCTGTAGATTTTAAAGTATAATAAAGTAATGAACGTTACCCTGAGCTTAGTGGCTTTAAATGCTGGGTTAATTTACACTCAGAGTGGAGCTTTCAGTGTCAGGCGATCTTTTTTGCCAACATAAGCGCTCAGCTGAAACAACAGCTATGACTCAGTTGCCAGCGAACGCTGCTTGAATTGATTTAGTCCGAGTTCAGATTTAGCACATAATCATGTTCAATTTGATCCACTGTGCTGCCTAGAGATAAAAGGGTTGAAAAAATAGATTTAGCTTATGTCAGTCTTTGTGGTGATGTCATTGCCATGAGAGATGGAATAGCGCTGTTACTATGCTGTGCCTGCTCAGTTGGTGGGTGTACGGGGGAAAGGCAAGGAGCAACTCAGTTAAGTGCAAAGAGCTTGTGTCGGAAGCTTGCAGTTATTGTCGGCATTGAAACAGAATTTTGGACTGTTCAATTGCAATCCTGAATTGAAGATTTTTTTTTTCTTTTCTTCCAATCATTTGTTACTCTGAGGTTGCCTAACTCTGTGTACAAAAGGGGGGGATGCCAGCCCGTAGCATGGACTGTGATGTCTCCACTCTGGTTGCCTGTGGGGTTGATGTGGAGATTTTTGCCAACCAAGAGGTTAAGGTATGCGCCTGCAATTCTTTTGTTACAGATGCTTCTTAGAAAAGCCTTTGGGAGCAATAGGCATTTGTATGTAGCAATTCAGAATAAGGAGGCAGATGAGATTCTGCTGCAGTAGTAAAAGACATGCAGTTAAAAAAATCTGTTAGTTAGGGGAGAGAAATATGGGAGAGAAATGTGCCTGCTTTTTACTGTGTTTTGATAAGCTGAAAGAATAGGCTGGTGTTTACTCTTTAATGATATAAGAAATGGGTTATATAACTGACATCTGTGCATGTGCATGTTTCATGTTCATAACAAATCATTCATTGTTAATTTTGTCGAGATATTTTTAGTCCAGTGTCACTTTTTAGATCAGCCTTGCCGTAAATGCTATTTATCGATATTGACAACCTTCAGATATTTTTACTCAAGTTGAACAGTAGCTGTTTCTTTTCTTCAGATCCAAATCATGTACACAAGTATAAATTTTTTGTGAAGGGTTAAAAGTTTGTAGCAAGTATTTTGGTGCATCTGCAATATAGCAGAATACAAAAAGTTGTGCATCTTGCATATCATATGAATACCTCAAAACCAATGCTTAAATCTAAGGCTTGATATGCTGGGCTCATAGTCTCTTAATTAGACAACTGCTGTAGAAAACTCAGTGTGTAATTGCTTACTGTTGAAATCAATTCTCTTTTTCATTTATTCTCATATTACTGCAAGAAAATCACTGCAAATTAAGTTTGAAAGACGAATTTTAAGTATGCTTTTCACAGATCATCTGAAAGAGCTCATTGGTGTAATACAGTGATATTCAGCAGTTTATTTAAAGGACAAAGATACAGACAACATTAGTTTCTAATCCGATTGTTCTTAGTACTGAAAGAATGGAACGGGGAAAAAAAGGATTGGAGGTCAAATTTTGAACCCCTGTTCTGTTTAATTTGGAGTCAAACACTGAAGCCAATGGAAATATCTGGAAATAAAACCACTTTCATTTGCAAGAGGTTATTATGATTTTATTTCCCTGTTAGTTTGTTACCAGGTGATATCGTGTATACTTTGTGCAGATGCTTTTATGTTGCAAGCAGGAGATTCTTCTTAATTTAAGAAGCTTTTTCTTAACAGTTTAATACTGGATTTAGAGATGAAATAGTGAATAATTCAGAGGAATGGTTCATGTGAGCAGTCTTGCCTGCATTGGGACATGTTTCCTGTAGTGTTTTGAAGTAGTAAAATGTTTGTCTGCTTATTCCTTTTTCTTCCTTCTTTTTTACTTAAGAACATATTTTTTTAAATTTAGCAATTACACCTGCATTGATATGAGCTTGTTCCTGGAGCAACTGTCTTTAGTGTCTGGTCCATGTTCAACATAAGACTATACAAGAAATTAAAGTTGTAGTGATGAGCTTGTGATGATCATATGACTGTAGCAATGAAAAAGCAAAATGTTGGCTTCCATAAAAATCATCAGAAAGCTTTCCATTGACTTTGGTAAGACTTAGATTAGCCTGATTTAAGCTGCAGCATCTGGAAAGTGTGGCCCAGGAACAGGGAATAAAAGAACAAAAGGGTTACAGAGACATTACAGGAATTGTAATCCCTTTCATGTTACTTGGACTTTCTGTATGTTGTTTGCTTTGGTTAAAACTGCCTTTTTTTTTTTTTTTCTTTTTTTGTGATGTCTGAATTAAAATGTTGAGTGCAAAGACTTTGGGTATATTTACAATGGAGACTGCACTGCAGACTGCACTGCAGCTCAGAAATGGTAAGTCTACTTTGAAGTTGTCTGGCTCAGATGCTAGAAGCAGTCTGTCCTCAGTGACCCACAGCTCACTGCAGACTAATTTTCACTTAGTTGTCAACAAACTCGGTTGTCGGAGGCTGTGTGCAGTGCTGCTGCAGCTAGGCTGCTTCCAGTGCTCAAGCCTAGCTAGCTCTGCACTGATCCCCAGTCTTTCTCTACGCAGCAGGCTGCAGTGTAGGCATCCTCTCTGCAAAAGTTTCAACACTAGTTATATTTTAAAGGTAGAGACACCTACTGCTCTTTGCTCATTCCCAGGAGAACTGCAGCAAAACAAAAAAAGAGTATGGTTTTTTTGTCTGTAAAAGGCATTCACTTCAAGGTGGGTTTTTTTGTTGACAGTATGGTCACTGTCAACATAAAAATGTTTATGTTGACTTTGATAGGATGAAGAGAACATCAAGCTTTAAGGTTAAAAAGGAAGGAGGCTGTTTCTAAGAAGAGATGGGTGTGGAAGTTGAAGTAAAAGAGCAAAAGCAAGCACAGAAATCCTGCCTTCTCCCCCTCCTCTGTTGTCCCGTGAATACCCCTCCACCCAGCCCTTCTGCAGGCAACTGAAAGGCACAAATAGTACTGAACACTGAAGTCTGGGCTATTGTCCTTTCAGTTTTCTTTTGCTATAGAGCTTTTCGTGTAGGGGAAGGTTTTATTTTTTTGTAGGGAACCTTCTGGCTGTGTGAAGGGAATGTTCCTTCAGTGGTAGAACACATATAGTAAAGATTTCATGGTACGTGTGGTGCTTGATGAGACTTGTTAAAATGAACTATTAGTCCTGTAGAAGTAGTTCTCTAATGTCAGCAAGGATTGTGTTTAAGGTTTTAGGATATGCTTGCAGCATAGCTTATTTTATTTCAATTTCGGGTTAGAACTGAAGTGAGGCTTTGGAGAAGGACGGCAGCTGTACTGAGCCATCGTTGTACCCGCTTGCTTCATGTGGGGTGGATGCACCTGAGAGGCTGACTGCAGCCAGCAGGCTGAAGAAGGTGGACAGAAGCTGCCCTGTTTGCCAGGCCTGCAGTGGAAAAGCTTGGTATGTGTTTGGGCTGTAGAGCAGGAGCTCTCACAGCAGGTGGCAATGGTGACTCCTTGAAGTCGCTGCTTCTCAAGAACAGCGGCCCTTCAGTGCTGGGGAGTTCTTACTCGGAGAGCAATGTCTGCTACTGGGCACAGGGCTTGGAGTGGGGTGAGCTGCTTAGCTTATTGCTGCTTTTCCACCTATGGAAGTGACCTTATTCTGTAAGCGTTATGCTCTTAGTATCTGGCAGACAGACTCGGAAATACTCTTTTTTCCATTTGACCTCTGAAACAGGAGAGCAATTACTTAGTACTGACGGCAAAGCTTTTTAGTTTCAGCATTTGGAGTGGCTCATCCTTTCAACAAACAGAGGCCTGTATGGATGCCCTGAAACTGGCAGCTGGCCCGCAGCACTGACACCGTTGGTTTACCATCCATGAACCCATTCAACAAGCCTTTTGGTTTTGATCAGCTGCTGCTTTGAATTGTCTTTTATAATTGAAAAATTAGGTCAGGCTAATCAACATGCTACTAACTGTACTGTGCCTGTATATCAGGAACTAGTGAAGTTGAGAAGGCAACCATAGAAATCACGAAGTGCATTTCTGCTTTGAAGTTCACCTGGATAATTAACATTCTTATTTTGGTGCCTCTAGATGATAATTTTATATAATGATGTTTGTTACATAAGCAATTAGCTAATGAATATCTTGTTTATTTCTAATAGAGAAATTCCAGACATCACTGAAACAGTGGAAGAGAATTTAAACTCATACTTCTTACCCTAAGCAAGATACTCTTATATTATTAATTCTTCATGTTTCCTCTTCAGTTATGTTCACACGCACCATTCCGCTAGGCAACAAGGTATGATTGGGACAACGAGGCACTGCTGTAACAGAGAAGAAATACTAATGATCCAGACCGATCGAATTTGTATGTGAAGACAGTAATGTAAGGTAATGTGGATAGGACCATTATCTTAGTGCAGGGAAAAACCAATGTGGACGTGAGCCAGGCAGCAAAGGGAAATAGTAGAAATAGTTTCACTGTTTCGACCATATTGGTTTGAGGGATTAATCCCCATTGGAACAGGATCTCTATCAGTCTGTAAAGTCATTATTCAGTTCAAACGCTCCAGTGAGCACACTGCTAATACTACTTGTTTGGGATGGATGGTTTGGAGGTCAGTCATTGTCCTGCAGTTGCCTTGGAGAGGTTTAGCTCTCCAATAACATCTTATCTAAATTTCTGAGGTCTGGAGGGTGAAAGCATACTAGGTTCCTGTGTTTTTTCCTCCCTGCTTCTTCAATTCTCCATTTGTAAAAGTGGCTTATTCACAGAAATGTTGTGATGTTTAAAGTTTAAGTGCTCTAAGATTAGAGTCAAGTGAAGAAAGCTGTAGAAAAAGGGAGGAGTGTTGCTGTCCCGCTGGATACGGCCAGCTGCCCAATGGCAGAAATCATGACTTGTTGGGAGAGTTTCAGGGTTTCTTTTTTCAAATTCTTCTCCTTAGCCACGTGAGCTTGATTTGTGGGAAGAGACTGTTGCACAGTCATAAGACTACACAGACTGGGGCTATAAGGAGGAAACCAAACAACAGCATGACTACCAAAAATACCCTGATGGCTTGAAAGGACTGCTTTGTAACTTCCTCTGTTAGTATTTACTGTACCTGATAGTTCTTTCTATTTGCAAATAATGTTGCATCTGTAAAATCTTCAAGATCCAATAGTTCTGCTTGAGAAATAGATATACGTGTCTTTTGATCTCTGCTTACTGTCTGTCTTCATCTAAAGTAAGTAATAAAGAGGAAGAATGAAAACACTTAGCTTTCTTGCTCATTTATCTGTATTAACGCTTTTAAAATAGGACTGTTTGGTTTGGAGAGAAAAGTGCAGCCTCTTTTTCTACAGTGTTCAAAAAGCTGTAATATTGATATAGCTGATGTAAAATGAGGGAGTTAGATAAAATGTTACCTTTGTTTTAAGAGGTTTGTAATCTTTTTTTTTATATAAAGGACTAGTTGCTATGTTTTAAATATGAAAAAAAATCAAAAGCAACAGAAATATTTAGTACCTAGCAGGTACATGTCTGGAGAGATACTTTCCACTTCTCATTTAATGGTAGCGCTGTTCTCTGTTCTTCAAAGGGTCCCAGAATCTGTAGTGCTGTTTCCAGCGCATTGACCTTGCTGCGTGGCTTCAGTGTCAGCACTGAGAGACTCTGAGCCAGCAAACCTGGGGCTCATGCACCTAGTGCTACTGCAGACTGAGGCACTGCCGGAAACCCGTGTTACAGAAATAGTTTAGACTTTGACTTTGTCCTTCTAACAGCCCCCGTGTGAAGGCGGTTGAACCCTTCCGAAGTTTCCAAAGAAGAAATGATACAATGGTAAGACTTCCAAGGGTGGTGATGTGCCCCTTAGGCTTACCTTCAATTACTTGTATTTGCTTTTTCCTTGACTTGGAGGAAGTCAAGCTGTTACACTGGAGGTCAGTGGCAGCTGCAGGTGCTTATGCACCTGTGAACATGACATGCTTTCTGCTTCTCATTCTTCACTCTTTTAATATTAACAGAGTGAACAGCAGAACAAATCAGAGGTTTTTGTATTCTTTCTGATCCTCCTTTCTGTTCGGAGTCACCTAAAGATATTTCCTTTTCATAAGGATAATTAGACAATGAGCAATTTGTGGTCAAAAGAAAATAAATAACAGCTAGAATGTGTTGCTAGAAGGTGCAGCATTAATCCAAGGCAGGTAATGAGGTAAGATGGACCTTGCAATTATACTGATAAATGGCCAAGTCTATGTGAGGAACAATGAAGAGATTATGATTTTCTTTAGAAGATTTGAAGAATTAATCAGTACAGCGATACATTGAGGTACTTTTAATACAGATGCAAGTGTGACACTGATTTATCATGAAATAATTACTTTGCTTAGAATTCCCAGAAGAACCTGGAGAGGTGAAGTACCCAAATTCTTTCTGTTTTTCTCAAAAAAAAATTTTCAAGGGCACATTGTTTTCAGGTCTATAGTAATTTAGTCTCATTCTTCTCTGAAGGTACTGTATATGTGCACTGTTTTGTCTCAAGCTTTACTGATACTGTTTGCCACTTCTTAGCGTGAGCTAAGCTTTGATATTGAGGGAAGTTGCAGGTTTTGAGGCAGAAGTCTGCACCCACCTGTTCTGTGTATCTCTTTAATAGTTTTTTCTTCACGTAGATTAATGGATATGCTTTATGGCTGTACAGTTCTTCCATTAATATATTCTAGGGGTGATTCTACCAAAGGCATTAAATAATCTACTTAGTTTTGATCGTTCGTGTGCTGAGCAGCATATTTGCTTTGGAAGATATTATCTTAATCATATGCTAGAATGCAAACAACCATGACAGTGTGGTCTCGAGCAGTGAATTCTTCCTTGGCAAAGTGATGCTGAACGCGAAGAGTACCACAGTTTATCAAACACTTGACTAACACACAAGCTGCCAAGGTCCAGAATCTGGCCAAGCTAAGCCTCTAGCCAGTGCTCGGTTGCTGCAGGATTTTATGTTTTCCATCCACATATTTATAGTGGTGCCAGGACTGTGTGCATGGGCTTTTCCTGAAAATTTCCCCCATTAATATGGCTAAGTGTCAATAAGCACCTTCTTCTTCTAGATGCCAACAGAATTAAAATTTTCCCCATGGGAGACTTCTGAGACTGTACTGTCTAACCCTCCTTGAAGTAACTATTTATTGACTTCCTGGTGTTGAGCCTTGATTCTCTTGTTCGGTGTAGATCATACAGATAAGCCTCAATTGCTGCTAGCTTGAGGCATGACAGCTTAGCTGCCCTCTGCGCTAACAGTATAGGTTATTATAAATTTAATTTTTTCTGGCCAAATAGTAATCTTCTCCCCTTTTTTTTTCCTCATTGACAGTGCTTCTAAAATGCACATGCAGCCACCAAGTTTGGCTCCAGCCTATGCTTTCTGTCTAGAATTCAGGCTGATTTCTGCTTTGTTCATGTTAACTCCTGAAAGCACAGATCACCTTCTCACAACATCAGTGTTCTTGTGATGAGTTTAGCCGCCCTCATGTGGAGTTTCTGTTGGTGCTGAATTGAGGAGAAGCCTTTGGTTGCAGCAGCTCTGATGGAGTAAACAGCCCTGCTGTCCTTGAAGGATGTCCGCACAGCAAACTGCAATAGGAAACCAGATAGATGGGCCTGTGCAGAGCTGTGTGCTGCAGCAGCTGTGGGCTGCTGTTTATGTCTCCATGGCAGCGTGTGTCTCTTCTGTGCTCCTGGAGTTGCTGAAAAACTTCAAAGTGGCATTACGGATAAAAAGCTCAAAGTATTTTCATTTGCAGATGGAGAACTAAGGAACCAGGAAATAACTTTTCTGATTAGGAAGCTGGCTTGGAATGCATCAGATCGGGTGTAATTAATAATCCTTGTTTTTAATAATTGGGTTCTATAAATGTTCAATCTCAAATGCTGTTTGAGCTCCAGGTGCTTTCCAGAGAGCAAGAAGCTTTGCTTAGTTGCTACTGGTTTTTGGGGTTTTTTTGGAATTAGCCCAGACTTGCTACCTTTCAGAATCTGCCTGAGATTCTGGCAGCGTCTGGAAGGAGAGACAGACTTTATCTTGTAGGATGGCTTCATATTTAGCAGGAGAAATGTACTGCAGCATGGAAGAGCCTCCAGTTTTGCAACACTGGATAGTCCTATCTGTTGAAATAACAGTCACTGAGCTGAGAAACACAATGAACCTGTTGTGCTCAGAGCAGCATCAGCAGGCAGCTGTACACTGTAATTTCTTCAACTCGGTTTGTCACTTGCGGAAGTATCTGTCTGCTTCATGTATTGCAGTGAGTAGTCTTGATATGTTGGCCATAAAAGGTGGAGGCATTCAGACAGCTGAATCATGCAACATGAGTTCTGCTGTATTATACCCGTGTCATGGCCAGAGAAGTGGTAACCTTGCAGAAATCTCATTTGTCCTTTTATTCATGTAGGTCAGATGTGCTGGTGTGCAGGCAGATGATCAAATTATGGAAAAAGAACTGCTAATCCTCTCAAGGAATGAAATTCCATTTATGGAGGAGATAAGATTTTTTTCATTTGCTGTATAAGTCTTACTCCAAGTTTACCAACCTCAAGTTTCATCGTCCTTTGCTGTGTATTCTCTTGCCTGATGACAAGGTTCATTCAGTTTTGTTACTTTTCCATGTTTCTCAGAGAAAATCAATAACTAAACCAATAAGAATACAAACTTTTTCATTGTCTCAATAATTAGAACTATACTGGGAAATTTGTTTTAACCACCACTTCTCTGTAGCTGTTGGTGTGGGTCCTTTTGTTTGTTTAGAGTTTTTTTGGAGGGGTTTGTTTTGGTTTGGTTTTTTTGGGTTTTGGGAGGATCACTATTTCATTTGCTAGTGCTGAAAAAAACCCCCAAACCCAAAAACAACCCATTATCAGAAATGGCCTTTCTCCTTCAGTGAGGAACATTTATTTAAGAGAAGCAAGTATGTTTAAGGAGCAGGTGATAGGTGGAAGTCCTCTGAGCTGTGGTTTTAACCTGAGGGAGGAGGAAAGCAGTTGCTTATTCAAAAAGGTGGCTGAAATGAGGAAGGGGAGCACGGGGTTTCAGAGGAGGGAAGTCAGTATGCTGATAGGGCTTTTGTTTTGTGTGTTGGGGGTTTTTTTTTGGTTGTGTGGTTGGGGTTTTTTTGTTTTTGTTTTGTTGTTTTTTTTTTTTTTTTTCCCCATCAGAATTGCCTCTGTGGTGCAAGACCAAGAATGGAGAAAACTCTTGTGGAGGCTGGGGCAGGGAGGTAGGTTGTGGCAGGCCTTTTTATTGAGTGGGTGACAGAGGCAGAGAAGTTTAGGGCGGAGAGAGAATTGATAGAAAAAAGAATAATCAATGGAAGACCAAGGTGAGAACAGAGGACTTTGACTTCTCATGGTGTAGTGGAATGATTTAGGGACTTTGAGAGCAAAAGCTGACACAAGAGGTCAGATGAAACCGAGTGATGGTCAAAAAAAAGGAGGACTTTGTGACAAAGCTTTTACCAAGCAGGTGTTTGCATCATTGAAACCTTAGGTCAAGTTCATCTACTTCCCTGAAAGGACCTGGTACAGGCTTCCATTCTGCCTCCAGGTGACAAAATCCCTTTGTGAACTGTTACTCTGGGCTGCTGTCCCCCTCCTTTCAACTCCCTCCTCAAAACTTTTTGGTGTTAAATGTCTTACAAGAAATTAAGTGATTGAATGTGGCTAGACTAAGTTACATATGCATGTGTGGGACAGAATATATTTTTGTAGACCCTAAAAACAATAAACATCTTTCTCTTTTCATACATCTTATTTCCACCTTCTCTGTCTTCCTTTCTGCTTCATCCTTCCGGAATGTGAGAAAGAATTGTGTGTTTTCCCTTGTTGTTGTTGTCCAGTGTGTTAAATGATACTAGAAATAAATAACAATACTTTCTAAATTGTTGAAAGTATCCAAATAGTAGGTGATACAGTAAGACATGATATATCAAATTATGGGAATGTTCTGGGCATACTTCTTTCAGCAAATGGGGATAGGTAACTTGTATTTGATTTTAGGTATTGATCCTAGGAATTAAGGAATAAATTAATAATGGCAAGTACTTCTGGTGAAAATTTATTTTGAAGAAAGCTTTTGAAATAAAGTCTGAGATCAGATGAACAAGGAAAATTATTTTTTTGAAAAGTCATTTTCAGCAACCTTATAGAGCTGGTAAATAGTGTCTCCTAAGAAGATTATCTGAGCGACCGAGAAGTGCATGAGAATTAGCAGTTAAGGAGGCACTTTTGAATACATAATGGCGATTATCCGTCCTGATGCAAAGGACAGATGGGACGTACATTAAGAGACTGTTATGGCTAGATCAGATACTCCTTTTGCTTTACAGCAGTTTAAGGATTTATATGTAAAAAGAAAACCAAGTGTGCAAAACCAGAAAATGAATTTCAATTAGCAGAGGATTAAAAGAAGAACAAGGAAATTCCTGTGATGCATAAAAAGTAAAAGGAAAACAATGATCAAATCCATTAACAGCAAGAAGACAGCACATAACGAACAATGCAGGGAGGGTTAAGGTATGACTAATTTTGTGTGTGTTAGTCTGTATAAAAAGCTTGACAGATAATCGGCTAAATTAATAGAAACAAACAAACAAACAAAAACCCTAGTGGTGGCCACAGCAGAGAAAAACTGCTAAAAATACAGAGGTAAGGTAAAGTTACTTACGTGACAGGACCTGATAAAATCTACCAAAGAATGCTTTAGTGTATAGTTGAAATAATCTTTCCACTATTTGAAATTATCTTTGAGAGTTCATAGGTTACAGAGCGACTGCTGAGGATGGGAGATGGGAAGAAATAGCATTTGTGTTTAAAAGGAGGAGGGCAGAAAGGCCTGGATAATTACAGATAATTTTATCTAACTTGAATTCTGGGAAATAAGTTTGTAAGTACTTCAGAATTAATTAGGCCTGGGTTGTCTAGAGCAAATTATGTCAAATAAGTATGCGTTCCTTGTTTGACAGGGCAACTGGATAAGTGGGATAAAGGAGATGTGGAAGGTGGATATTTTGACTAAAGCTTTCACGCTATTCAACAAGTAATTTTCATAAGTAATCTACAGTCTAAATATAATTTCCATAAGGTGGGTGCATAGTTTAAAAAATGTCTAAAACAGAAGTGGTTCTGTTTTAGAAGAAGTTCTGTTTTGAACAGAAGTGTTCAAAGAGTGAAGGCATTTAAGTAGACAAGCTCACATGCTTCTTCCTGGAACCAGGTTGACATTAATGACACTAGTCAACAGAGAAAAACCTTAAAAAAAAAAAAAAAAATGTGTGGATGACACTGTGCTGGTGGAGCGGGGTCAAAATTCTGAATAACCTTAAATTAAGCAACAGGATGATATTTAGTACAGACCACTGCAAAGGAGTACGCTTGAAAAGAAATCAAAATTACAGCTGTATAAAGAAATTCATGTGTCTAAACAGTTGTGTGATGCAGTTCACTAGAACTCAAGAGATTTGCAATGAGTAATTGTCAGTAATATCATATTTTTGTAATCAAAATAAATACAGGATCACAGAATGGTTTGGGTTGGAAGGGACCTTTAAAGATCATGTAGTCCAGTCCCCCTGCCATGGGCAGGGACATTTTGCACTAGATCAGGTTGCTCAGAGTCCTGTCCAACCTGGCCTTGAACACTTCCAGGGATGGGGCATCCACAGCTTCTCTGGGTAACCTGTTCCAGTGTCTCACCACCCTCCCAGTAAAGAATTTCTTCCTTATGTCCAATCTAAATCTATCCTGTTTCAGTTTAAAACCAGTGACCCTTGTCCTGTCACTACAAGGCCCGGTAAAAAGTCTTTCTTCATCTTTCTTATAGGCACCCTTTAAGTACTGAAAGACCACAATAAGGTCTCTCCGGAGCCTTCTCTTCTCCAGGCTGAACAACGCCAACTCTCTCAGCCTTTCCTTCATAGGAGAGGTGTTCCAGCCCTCTGACTGTTTTTGTGGCTCTCCTTGGGACTCGCTCTAACAGGTCCATGTCTGGCTTGTACTGGGGACCCAGAGCTGGATGCAGTACTGCAGGTGGGGTCTCATGAAGAGCAGAGTAGAGGGGCAGAATCACCTCCCTCGACCTGCTGGCCACGCTTCTTTTCTTGCAGCCCAGGATATGATTCCCTCCATGTAATTTCTGGACATACGGAAGGCAGTGCATATCACTTGTTCTCTCTCTTTGGTACATTGGCGCTGGGCTACCATGACTGGTTTTCAGTGTGCTCTAAAGCAAATGCAGACAACTGGAGAGAACGTGGCAAAGCTGCAAGAACATGATAAGCTTAGCAAAGAGGCTGTGATGGCAGCCCTTCCGATGGTACTGTTACAGCAGAGCTTACACTCTTCTGTTATAGCTAGTTATTGGTGTGGGGAGGTTATTCCACTTCTTGAAGTTGTTACAGAGCCTGACTTTGCAGAATAAAAGTCTAGTCCCACTTGGTGCTTGGATAGTGGTTTGCAAGAGGCAGGTACTTTCTGACTCTCTTGTCAAGCTGACTGAAAGCTCTCAAGTTGTGGATATTGTTGTGGTGTTCTTGAGCTCATTAATTCTGTTGAGTGGTAGTTTATTATTTTGGGTTCTGTGCTAATGTGGCCATTGGGCAGTTTAAATAAGCTTGATATTGTGTGCCATTTGTCTCTTCAGGCTGGTTAGACTTTTCAGATGCACATTTTTTGTCTAAAAATGAGATTGCATGTTGCTATCTTGTTTGCAAATCCTAAGAAGAAAACTACTGAAATGTGAAAGGTAATACCTTTATCTTTAGAAACAGCTGATTAAATTAGAGGAATTTCAGGACTTTGTGACCAGCCAGCTTTCTGCAGCCTACTGCTAGTCCTTGAACCATAATCTGAGGATTGTTGAACTAAAAAAAATTCTTATTAATCACGACAGCTGGGAGAAAAGCCAAATGCTTGGTGGCCATAACAGTCATAAGTATACTGCTTATGTTAGAAGTAAATTATTGGCATATTTAAAGTTTTAGAGGTTTAGGAAGTTGATGCATTTTTGTCTGAATTTTTAAAATAAATGAATAAAGAGGAGAGATGTTTAAATATCTATTTCTTGCTTTTGTAGCAGATAACTAGACTGAAACTGTTGAAGAACTGTAGTGATTTAAGCTACATGCCCACAATATTAACTCCCAAAGTAGTGATATTTCTGGGGCAGGGGGAAGAGCTTGGTGTCACTAAGTATTGCTGAATAAAAATATTTGCTTGGCTTACAGTAGCAGTCCTGAAACAGGAGATTACTCAATGTGTACTGCATCCTAGAGAACAATAAAGAATATTTTTGAATGTCATTGGCTCGGTGTTTGCTAAAATTTCTGCTTAAGCTTTAACTATTTTATATAGTTTTATAGTTTATATAGTTTTATAGTGAAACAGAAACAGAGCAGATGGACTTTAGGAAAAGGTTTAAAATGTCTTGGATAAGGATAATTTATTTTGGGAATAAGTAATTGGTATAGGTATGGTGAACTGATAATTAATAGGAGTGTATACATCTGTGTAAAATAAAGTATGTGGTTGATAATAGCTGCAGATTGGTATATATTGAACTACTCTATTTCGTGACCACTTATGTATAGGAAAGTACCCTTGCTTTTAACCTCTTTTGATTTATTGTCCCCCTAAATGTTTTCCATCAAATTTGAGGTTTATATGTAGCAAGTCTAGACCTACTATATTTCTGATTTAAATACCCCTTAGAAAGAGTCTGTGGACCGCACTATGGGACTTTTAGGATGAACTTGTTCACTTTTAGTTGATAATTTGTCCTTCTTAATTAAATGTTAGTATCCCATACTGATTAAGTAAACAGTTCAATTGAAATTGAAAAGTGTAAATTCTATTCTTGAGGCTACAACTGACACTGCTTCTGCAGTGTAGTGATTTGCACCTGGATGCAGGTATAGTCCGTACATCAGGCTGCGGGGTCTGGGAGACCCTCTGACAGTTGAAGATGCAACCTCAGTAGTGAACAGGTTGCTTCCCTTTATTTTGACTGACTAGTTCCCCCAAAATTGCTAGTCCCACGTCATCTTATGTCACTTAGAATCTATTTGCACCAAACTTAAGTGCTTTGAAAATCTCATTGACCTCAAAGCCAGACTCCTCGTGTCTACACGTTTGTCTCTCACTCTGCAGAGATACGTATTATGGACTTACATAATGGCATTCGCAAGGCGCGTACCTTTCTTTGACACAGAGACAGTGTGAAACAGTGCCACAGGGCAAGAAACTGGACTCTACAGGATACTAATTATTTTTGTATGTCCTACTTATTTTTAAAAAACTTGTTCATAAAAAGAATAAAATCTACATTTGGTTACCACTCTGCTTGCCAGTCACTGGGCTCGTTGCCTTTGTACTGATTGCTCTGGATACAAGCTTCTGTTAAGAGCGGCCTCAGTTTCATAATGCCAGTCTAGTATTGTTTTAATATCATGCTGTTACTGATATATTTTTCACATCAGGAAATGAAAATGATTTTGATGAAGAGCAGTGCTGTTTTTAGCTGTAAGATAGGATTAGTCTACTTTTCAATTCTTGTTTCTAAACAAAATCTGTGCCAACTGGAAATTATCCAGTTGGTTGAAAAATGACATGGGAGCAGTTTGGTCAGGAATATTTGCTTTTTCACCCTGGGGTTCCTTCCATCTGTCTAATAAAACAATTATATCACTAAGACTGAAATTCCCTTGTCTGTATCCTGTCTGGTAGCAGACAGTACTAGTGGCTGTTGAGGCAGATAGAAACCATTGCTTCTTTTTCTGCCCTTATGTACCTGATACAGAGCCCGGGTCTGTCATCTCAGTAACCCTCGGGTGCTGGGCAGCTGCTTGCCAAGTCCACCCAAAACCTCTCTTCTGGCCTACACAAGCCCAGTTTTCGGAAATGTGGTAAATTATTGATTTCATTAGGTACTGTAACACTATAAAGTTCTAGAGGCTAATTAAGCATTGTGGTATATATTGGAAATGAAAATGTGCTGGTGAAATTCTTTTTAATTAGGCAGGTAGAACACTGTATGGCATTTCTTTGATATTTCAGCATCTGTGTAGCTTGGGATCCTGGAGTCCTCTAAAGACTGTGACCTCTGATAGAGGAGAAAACAGCCTCTCAAAGTGTAAAAATATTTCAAGTACATTTTTTTCACTGAAGTTTATTCAAACTGGAAAGCATCTTCAGTTTTTGTAGGACAATGCTGAAAGAGGTGTTACAGCAACAATATAGAAAAAGCATGGTGGGAAGAGTGTATCATCTCTGCTTATGCAGATGCCTTCCATCCATTTTCTGCTATGATCTGCAAAATTAAATTCACAGGTAAACTTTTCAGAGTGATAACAGCATTAAAGATCAATTAAACCCAGCAGATTATAGCTCATCTGAGGCTCCTCTGTGGGCACCAAATCGGTGAATATGGCAGAATGACATACTTGTAGTCTTCTATAGTTGCCTCTCTCAGTGCAATGTATAAATATTTTAGTCTATGGAAATTCTGCCATTTGAAGTTAGGGAGAACAGACTGCTACCTGTAGTTATCATCCTCTTCTTTTTTTTTTTTTTTTTTTTTTTTTTTAATATATAGCTATGTATATACACACTGATGTCTTTCCTTACTGATAGCACAATCCCTGTTCTGAGGAAAGCCTATATCCTATGTAATAATAAAAAAAGATAAATGCATCAAGCTCAAATGTTTTCATATAAACAATTAGTGAAGGAAGGACTACAAAAAGCAAAATAGGTTAAAAAGAAAATTGCATAAAGAATTGGTGATGAAGATGGATTTTCACTGGCAAGCAGAAGGAGACTTATGAATCATAAAAGCCTTTTCTGGAAATAACTTTGCTTAAGAGATTGCAGCAACTCAACATATTTTTTCTGGACCTGTCAATTCAAAAGATATGTCATAGTTTCTGAATGATCATTTAAGGTTGTTTATTTCACCCTATTTTCCTCTTCCATTATCCTTTTTTCCCCTGTTAGACCACTTCTTTATTTTAAAGTGAAATTAGGAACTAGAACAAGTTAATGTATTTTAAGAAAACTGTATTGATCTCTATTGTTTAGCGAGATGTGGTTTGCTCTATTAACCAAGCGCAAAATGCAGAAAGCTGTGGTGTGGTGTAAGCATCTCTCATGTGACCCTGAACCCTCAAATCCTTACGTAGCCCATCAGGTAAAATTTGTTTGAATTGTGTGTGTCAACCATTCAGTTACAGTGTGTTGTTCTGTGACCAGGGTGCTCCTATTCCATCATCTACACTGAGCTGGATGTACGAGAGACAGAATGGGTCAGAATATGTCTGAAAGGGATCCTAAAAAGGGATTCCCATATCTCTCTATTTGTAAGCAGAAAGTTTCCTCTGTGTACACTTTTGCTCTTTTCCAGCCCAATTATGATTTTTTTCTTGGTTTTCTTTTTACCTCTTTCTTACATGTTTATTTCTGATAGAAGGTACCTTTATTGAACGTTTTTGTATTCTGTTGGGCTTGAAATGTATTCACATGTAGATTATGTAGGTTTGCAACAGACTGCATTCAGTCGCTCAACTGGAGATAGCGTATTATTGTCCTTGACGTATCTTTATTGTACAAAGAGACTCCAGTCTTAGAGGCTGTAGCTTCTAGGAGCTGTTCGAATGTATACAGAAAACAGACCTGCTTGAGTAATTTGCAAATGAAGTGTAAGACGGCGAATGACAGATGGTCGAGACAGACTGGCAAGAATAAGGAACAGTCAAATAGTACAACCAGAGCGTGAGACAGTGGTCACAGTACTGCAGATTCTGCCCACTAATTGTGGGCTGCAGTGGCGGGGAGAAAGGCAAGAGAGAATAGTAAGAGGCTCTTTGTTTTCTGTTTTAGTGCAGAGGTGCAAAGTAAGACTAATGCCTTGAGTGAAAACGGAGTTCTACACTTTTGTTTCCGTGTAGACTGTTTTCCTTTGTATTTGAAGCTACATTTCAGCAGAGCTTTTTTACTAACCTTTTGAGGATGTGTATTGGTGGGTCAATAGTTTTCCCTTGTACCTTTTTTCGATGGTTAAATAACATTTATGGAGGAGCATGAGATTAGATTCTCTTCTAGTCTCTTGCTTGTTTTTTTTAATAGTCACTTCCAAAATTGTCAGTGTTCTTTCTAAATCCAGACAAGTTGAAACTATATTTTTAGTCATGTTAGTGCAGTTTGCAGTTGTTGGGGAGAGGGAAGGGAAAAAGCATTCCCCATGACTGTGATGAGAAACAGCTGAAATGCTATAAACGTTGATCACTGTAGGCGAAATAGTAAATCAGGAATGGGCAAGGCAAGCATTTTATTTGTTTAAACTGTCCCATGGCTTTTTCTTGTTTATTTTTCTAGTTTAACTGGGTTGATAGAGACAGGGAATGAATAGAATGTATTTTATGGTTGTTTTACAACATTACAGCTCCAAGAGTATAAATAAAGTTTTTCAGCTCTTAGTGTTCTCTTTATTATATTTCATTCTTGCATTTAGCATTCTGTTCAGTGAGGTCCTGATTCTGCATCACTGACAGAAACAGAGGTGTCCCCGGACACTTCAACAGGCTCGGTAACAGATTTTTAAGAGACTGAGCTTTCCAGGTGCCCTCACTGGGATTGTTTATGCTTATAGAAGATGTTTCTGAATGACTTAGGGAAGCACTGGTTCTACTCCCATGGTTGCCCATAAGTGGGCACTGTGACCATAAGCGAGTCTGTCCTCGCCTCAGTGTCACCACACAGAAGAGAGTGGTATACCTCAGAAGAGTTGAGGAGATGAAAGCTATGTTGTCAAAGATCACTGAAAAATAGTGTAATAATAAGATGGATATTTATGTAGCTTTTCTTATAGTCCCTAAGTTTATACAGTTAGTATGAATTTTTTTCACACAGCTTCTCATAACGCATAACTTTAATCGCGAAACCTAGTTTTTCACACAAGTTTCACTACCAGTCCCTTACTTATTATTGTCCTTTGCACTTAAATTTTTTTTTTTTTTTTTTTTTTTTGCTTTTCCAGGAGTGCCAGCTAACTATTCTTATGAGAGATACTGGCTTGCGTCTACATTAGCATTTTTAGTCTGAGCTGAGGATTCTCATGAGGCAACTTTCCTCTTGATCTTCATTAACTGTGCTTTTTGTTCACATCACAGAGGAGTTCATGAACTGGATACCTTTCAGGTGAAATTAACATAGAAGATGCACTCCAGCAGTGTGCTTAATATGCTCCAACTACTAATGGGTATTCAGTCCATGGCACCTGATCAGAAAGTCCTCAGCACCAACTGTTTTGCTGTAGAGATCTGCTCCTATTGGAACACCCTTATTGATATAAACATAATAACTATTGGTAAAAATTAATTAAGGTTGTTTTTCTTCCTTAGCTTTGTTTGCTAAATTAAGATAATAGGAACTTTAGGAATTACTGAAACAGGCTAAACATATAGACAGCAATTTGTTCCTTGTGCTACCAATTAATTGTTGGGCTTAAACGTTTGCAGCAATAAGACAAAATCGATAGCCGGTATTGTACTATGTACATTGTTAAATCCAATGCAGACAAGCTCCTTCGAGTTCGCTACATACGTTATCTACTCATTTATTGTTTGAATTCTTTTTTTGTTTGTTTGATTTTAAGGCTTTTTTTTCATGAAAGGCTGAATCTTTTCTTCATGTCTTTGTTATTAGCATTACTTTCATCTTTCTAAAGCCAAAATGGAAGGCTGCTATTTGGAAAATAGAAATTGCATTAAATCCTCCACAAACCTGTTCTTGCTTTTTTTTCACTGCCAAATACAATGCAAAAGAGAAAAAAAATAAAGTATCGAGTGATGTTGCACAAAATGGTAGCCAGCACAGGAATCAAAAGTAGCTTCTCGGAGAACAAAGAATGATGTCTCTATGGAACATTCCCTAGCACTGGGGGCGAAACTAATAGATCTAGTCATATAATGTGCACTTGGCCAGCTGGTTTGAAAGAGTGCTTCCGGCGTTTCAGGGAGCTAATATGGCATCTGGAACTGGAGCACTTCAAATATGGAGTGTTCAAAAAAGCCGTTGCAGGTGATACAGTAAAATAGCAGTGCTTGTATAAAGGAGAAATGTAAAGTGTGAATTTTTCTTTTAGCTCAATCGTTGGGTGTGAAATTGAATTGAGAAGTCTCCAAACTATATTAAATCACCCCCTTGGCATTGCCACAGAAACAATTTATTTCATCTTGAAGGAGCCTTTGGTTTCCAGATCAGTGGAGCTAAGCAGGAGGAATGTGCGTCACACTGAGGTAAACAGGGATGTGAGCTGGTTAAAAACAGAAAAGGCAACGCAGCAAAATTCTGTGCCCCTGACATTTGTCAGCCTCTTCTGAAATGTGAATGCCATTTCCATTAAGCTTTGGGGCAGATATTATCTCTGTACTTTTTGTTGTGCTGATGAGTTGGAAGCTGAACATAAATTTATTTAGTTCAGCTGACTTTTCAAGAGGCAAGTCTGTCTCGCAAGTCACCAGGAGGTTTGTCACCAGGAGGTTTGCAGTGCTATTGCAGTGCTATCATGCCTTGGTGGACTGTCCTCATGCAGGAGGGCTGGTAAGTGAGGGATGGCTCTTACTGCCTCAGTCCTGGTGTGAGGTGGAACTATCAAGCTTCTTCCAGTTTCCTACCTATTTTTGTCATCACAAGTTTTTCTGAGATGATGAATTACAAATGTCTATACCACATTGTGTAATGTCTGTTATATTTTCTCAAAGTCTCTCTCTGGAACAAGACACTGAATCTGTAAGCAGTAAGCATTATATCAAATATTTCTTCTGTCAGAATGATTTTGGCACAAAATGAAGGCAAAACCCTGGACGCAGCCTTCAGGATCTGAAAGTTCTATGCAGATGCCTCCAAAACAGCCCCGGTCAGAGTGTCAGAGTAAGACGGCACTGTGTGTGAGCCATGGGCCAGGGCTGTGTGCAGGCATGCTTTGTGGCCAACGTGTGTTCTGTTTAGGGTTGGTTCACTGCAAAGAGCAGAGCAACAAGGTCACTTAGCATCACATCTTGAATACAAAATGTGTATTCTTTACAGAGTAAAACTTAAAGGTATTAGGACCCCCTTTAACATTAACAGGATTGCAATAGTGCAAGCAAATCTGTCTTGATTTAACTGAAGAAAGCAAGATTTAAGGCATTTTTTTAACCTGCCCCTCTCAAAGTCCAACCTTAATATTTATTTTGGCTTATACTGTTTCATTTAATCTTCGGCTCACAATTTAGCTGACCTTCCCCCTTTAAAACAACAGAAAGCCAAGCATAGAACAACAAACTGCATGAACTGGGGTAGCAAACCTGGGTTGATTTGTTCATGTACTGAGACAATAGTGCAATTTTGGAAGAGGCTGATTAGTGCTGTGTTTAATAGAAATAAACAAACCCAAGCTCTTTTCACCCCTATCTCAATGCTCTAATCTAACTTCAGGAAGAGATGAACAGAACTTTGCACTGAGTTCCAAGGTGAGAAACACACTTTTAGACAGTATGGTAACCAGGCGGTCATTGCAGAGTACTTTGTGATTCTGCTTACCTGACGAAATACCCAGTGTTCCCTGGTTTTTTTCCACCCTTTCAACATTTCTCACATGTAGAAATGTTACCATCTTAAAGTGTACCCTGATGAATGACAGGTGGAAGGACACATTTTTCTATTGCATTTTTTCATTGCTGTTTCACCTACGGGATTGTATGAGGGATTCCCTTTGGTAACAGAAGAAACTTTCTGCAAACCAATGTTCAGGCAGTAGTATTCAGTCTGAATATTTTATTCAAATAACACCCTGTCCCACTGGTAAGGAGGGAGTAGGAAGATCTCACACTCTTGCTACAGCTACCTTCAGTGAAAGGTAAAATAGAAAGCTAGGACCTGGAGACCTGTGCCTTAAGGTGATCTCTGAATGATAAATTTGTATTTTATTCTCCTGCCATTCCTTAAAGGCATGAGGACAAGACCATGGGAGCTCTTTATTGATCATCATCATAATCAGTTTATAATCTTTCCTCCCTTTTCAGCACTCCTGGAATTTTAACTGAGAATCAATAGTGCTTTTTCATATGTGCTTCCAAAGTTTCCTGGTAAGTTTTACCTTTTCAGAAGCAGAGAATTTGATCATTGATTAGGCTGTTGTTTACACTGGCTACTTGCAGGAGTTCTTGCCATTTAAGGAATTTTCACATGTGAGTTATATCAAGCTGCTTGCTTGTTTTCTGTGGCTCATTAAATAATTGCTAAAAGCATTTGAGGTGAACCCAGTTCTTTAAAGTTCTGATTAGACAAATCAGAGCCCCTTTTGCTTTTTTTTTTTTTTTTGACTTTCAGAACTACAGAAATGCATACTGTTGTCCTGTAATCTTTCCTTCCTATCCTTTTCATGAAGATAATTAGCCTTTTTGCTACTGCTGGGCCAATGTAATTTTGAAATTTTACGGGTCTAGTGCTAAATAACCTCCTCAATTTGATCCTAAATCTTTTAATGGGCAGTCTTTGTTTCATACCAATGCTGCTGGTTATTTTAATTCGGATAATCCCTTTCCCTTCACATCATTTACTGATTGCCTTATACTTAGATGTAGCAGGAAACACATCATACCTTAGTTTCTGTTTCCCAAGGCGAGATCATCTACCTTTACCTCCAGTGACAGGCTCACCACTTCTGATCATCCTTGCAGTCGTCTTCTGTTGCTCTTCCAGCTTGCCTCCATCTTCCTTAATCCTGGATGAGAAAAGCCATACACAATATCCAGACTAGGTCATTACAATACCCTTCATGTGGCATTGACATATCCCAATCCTGAAATTACTTCCAGCTGATATTTTCTAGGCTTCTGTATTACTATTTTTTTTAAAATGCATGCCACTTTAGTGACTACTTTACCCCCTAGAATTAACCAGTATGCCCATCCTCTTTGCTATAAATGGGGAATTAATCTCTTGGTAGAATGGTTTTTTTACTGGACTCTTCGGTGCATGGCCTCCATATGTTCTATCAAATTCCATCTTTCTTCCTGTGCCGCATGAGAGATCTGCAGTGTTGCAACCAGCGTGACTATGTGGAAACAGAAAACATTCGACTCTGAGATATGAGTTTATTTCTTACAGGAAAATTGATATCCAGAATAGAACTAATTTCATAATTGTAAATTATATTTCAGTTTCCCTATTGTATACAGTTAGTTCCTTGGATTATCTTTTATATAAATGAACAGAATACTTAAAATGGGAAAAACGCTTGCTTTATTTGTTTGCAAAACTCCAGGAAAAAGGATTGGACTAAAGTTTTAAATCACAGCCATCTTCTAAATCAAATGTGTAACAAGGGTGATAATGAGCGTAAACACACTGAATAATAAAATGTAATTTGTGTTCTGAGTTCTAGGGCTCTAATCCAAAGCTCACTGATGTCTGTGGAAAGCCTTCCATTGATTTGAATTAGGCCTTGGCTTTTGCCCTGAATGAACACAATACCAGTGGAGCTATTCATGAAATAAATGTTTGGAAATAAATCACGGGAACTTGCTGTGTCAGAACCTAATTCACTTGCTAATTCAGGCAGTCATGTTTTACAATGCTTGTTGTGTCTATACTTTGTCATAGTCCCTTGCATGAACTAACCAAATTCAACCTTAAAAAAAAAAAATTTTTGCCACTACTGCTGTAACTGGAAGGTTTTTTCTGGATCATTACTCTGATGTTTGAAACCTCCTTTAACTTCTAGCCTAAACCTATTTATGCCAATTGTTTCCACTTGTTTTATGCCAACATAGTCTTCCAGTCTTTATACAGTATACTTTATCTTTACTCTATGCAATTCTGGTAAACTACTGATGATTGTCCTGTCTCCTCTCAGGCTTTGCTTTGTTTTGCTAAATAAGCCAAGCATTTTCATTTCTTATTCAGTAAGTTGTGCATTCCCTGTAGCCTTTATCTGAACCTATTCCCGTTTGGCTTAATCTATCTAGGATACAGGCAACAAAACCTGCATTTTTAATGACGTATAATAGTGCTCTATATAATGTTGTTAATACTTTCCTTGCTTTACTGGAAATACTTTTCCAGATACATCCAGTATTTTGTTTGCCTCCTTATGGCTGCATTTCACTGATCACTTTTATCGTGTGATTTACAGGACCTTGGTTCCCAGGTGAGCTCCCATTTAGTAGTAGAAATAGTTTTTAGTCCAGGAGTGCATAGCTTTGCCATTGTACTCTGAGGTTGTACATTGTACATTTTAGCTTGTGTCTGTTACTCCAGTGCTCATTTCTTCCTTGGATGGTGCTCTCTTTGTCCTCTGCATTTGTAAATGATATTCAGCTGTCATAAATGATAACAATCAAGCTTGAGTAATCAGCAGCCTTAATTAGTATGTTCCTACTTTGTGCTAATTTGGTTAATTAAAAAAACCCCAAACTCTAGAAACTGCTAGAGGTGGTGAATGATGGGTGATGGGAGCTGACGTAAGGTGACAGGAAAGAACTGGGGAAAGGTGCCCAGTGCTGGGCAAAGGACTGGTGAGATTAAGAGAGGGCACAGAGCCCACGAGGGAGAAGTGAGAACTTCTGCGGTATTGGTCAAATGAAGGCTACTCGCATTTCCCAGAGCATTAATTGGGTCTCACAGAGACATACTTGGGATGGATGAAGATGTGCCGAAATCCCAGAAATAAATGCATCACTCATTACTTTCTGTATTTTGACTTTTTAAGAGTAGCAACACTGCTGCTTAACTTTGGGCGTTCCTTTATTTTTTTTCAGGAGTTTTCGAAGTATTCTGGAAGTTCGAAGACTTATCTTCTAAAAGCATTTTAAAAATACTGAATCCTAAAAGCATTTTAAAAGTCCTGAATTGAGAGGATTATGAGTCTTGAATAATTTATCCACAAAACTTGAAAGGGAGATAATTTGCTTAGCTCTTTAAAGTGTATATGATACATTTTCTTATAGATTGGAATGACTCTGAAAGACTTTCATCCAGATAAGTACATTCAGCAGATATTAGAAGTCACAGGCAATAGCAATTAAGGCATAAGGCCTTTCCTGGGAATTAATATCAAGCTGGGAGGAGTTGGGATGGCTCAAGATGCAGCTGAGGGCCATTAACTGCAGTTGATGATTAACGACCTCTGCTGAGGTCATTATTATTATCAGCTGAAAATGTAGAAAAATTCAGATGTATGAATCCTTTTAATGGGAGATGCAGTTTCAGTCGGTGCAGTAGATGTGTCCCCACTGTGGATAGACTGCCCTGTACTAATATCAAATAAAGGGCTTGATTTCCATCCTCCCCCCAGCATTTTTAGGAGTGTTAATCAAAGCTGGATCTCTAAAGCTGCGCCAGTATCAAATTGAAAAGTAAGCAGAATAAAGTCTGTAGCGCTTTAATGTTCTCCCAGTATTACATTTGGCGTCCAGTACTTAATCAGCTTTATTTAGAGATACTCCCCTCTGACCCTTTCAGTGCCTAATGAGAGTGCATCTCAGTATTGTCCAGAAATGTGCCCAGAACATTCCTTGTGCTCGCTGTTCTTGGACCCACGTTTGAAATCATGTCCTCCCTTCTTTTGCATTACGGCCCTAACCAACATGTAGGTTCCACGTTGTCATGTCTGCTGTGCACAAAGAGGGCACACACACAGGACTGGCCCATGCAAGAAAATACTGCTGTGTCCATACCGGGAGAATCTGTTTCCTAATAAATAGTCAGTCGTAATAGATACTTACTTCCCACCGTCCAGACAAGTCCATGCATGTTTTTTTCCATGGTTGGTGAAATATCTTTTTTTATATGATGAATGATTTCATTGTTGACTTGGGGGGAAACTGAGACCTACTACAGGGGATGAGGAAATGTTCACCTTGGTGCTTATTTTTAGCTTATGGGACTTCTATTATTATACCTTGATCATCTCACATATATATGTGTGTGTGTGTGTATATATGACAATATAAATACCTTGATATCGCTCATGTGTATATATATATGTATTTAAGTTTGTTCACTTCAAGGTGCTTTTTAAAAATAATACTGAGGAAGTCTGAAATAGGTAATACAGATAACATAAAGGCATAAACTTTAATTAGTCACTATTATCTGTTATTTAGATTACACACAGTACTACATGTTTCTGAACACTGCATAAGTCCTACTTTACACACACGCTGGTTCCCTGTCCCTTTCTCTCCCTTTCCCCAGCCCTCTTCCCCTTGTCATTGTGAAGGTTGTAGCGTCAAAATTCCAAGCAGGACAGGAGTGAGATGACTGCTGCTTTTGGCTGATCTTTATACAAATGTCTCTGGATGTAGACTTCTGCTCACGAAAATGGAATTTTGCAAAATTGTAAGCAAAGCAGTTAAAAAACATAACTCAGGTGTGAAATGTTGGCAATTTGAATGTTAGGTGGTATGACTAGATGCCCTTGTACAAACCTATCAACTTCACACTGTTTGTGGGTTTACTGTGTACCTTTATTCACCCTCAACCAAACCACTGAGCTTCTCTCTTCCCCCTTCCCCCCCCCCCCCCCCCCTTCTCCAAAGTATCTCCTGTGGTGAGAGGAAGAGGTGAATGAGGTGGGGCGAAATGAAATGAAAATCATGAAAGCTTAATAGACCACAGGGAGGTTCCTTTGAAAGGGTGCCAGAGAAGGAATATCAGTTATGGGGAAGAAGACCACAGAGTTGGCAGTGAATGAAAGGAGATCGGGTACATGCGCGGTAGGGTTTCATACTCCTTGCCATGAAACTGGTCTGTTTTCCTAGCTAACTCTTTAACAAATGTATTATGCTGACAGTAGGCACTCCCACAGTTCTATTAATGCTCCCTGATGTGGCTTCACTGTGCTTCAGGATACATTTTTTTCTAAGTAGTTCTGGATTCTTTGTCTTGCTTGTAAGATTAACAGATGAGGATTGAAGTATTGATGAGATTACATAAATTGCACTTTTTATTTCATCTTCTGCAGCCTCTACCAGTTATCCACTTTAAGGGATAAGAAATTGTTTTCCTGGATGAGAAAAAAAGACGTTATATTTTAAAACATGTACAAACGTGCTTACTTGCAGACACATCAAAGAAAACATCAGGTTATTACAATTATAAACACCTGACATAATAGCCCTCAGCGTGTGAAATTGTGTGGCAAATCATCTCAAACACTTTTACAGGATAAAGAACTCTTAAAAGAAGGGGCTTTGCTCTGGCTGATTCTCCACCTTCTAAGACTTCAAGTCTTGGTTGCAGTAGTTAAAATGCTAGGACTTTATGTAAGACTCACTGGATTGCAGTCTAAAATCTGAGTAAACATAAAGGCTAGACTAAATGATAACTCCTCCCGTTCAGTCTTAACATTTTATGAATCTATGCTTGTGCGAATGAAAAGACCTGTGCCAGTGTGTCAGAATTGATTTAAGGACTTTGGTTTTATTTGGTGATGTGGAACTACTCCTCTGTGTGCACGTAGTTTACAGAGAAACTGCAGAGAGAGTCTGATCCTCCAAGGCTGCTAATGTACCTTGAATTTCTGTTGATCTCTAGATCCATAGATGTGGTACACTTCAAACCTTTCTTTTACAATGTTAAAATATCCATATTTGTGTCATGTGCTTTTGAACATGGAGTTCTACAGCTAAACATTTTAAGCCTGAAATTTGTCTTTGGGACAAGTCACTGTTTTCAGTTATCTAATCTTTTCCCTGCTGCTACAGGAACTCTTAAGGAATGTCTGTATAACTGTGCTAAGTATTTAAATGACAAAACATCCAGAAAAAAACTAACATGCAATACAAAATGACCCTGCAGTGTTGATGGGAATGGAACCCTCAGTTACAGTGGGCCTGGCTTTGTCTGCTGACTCCATTGTAATTCAGCACAATGTTTGCTTTTGTACAGATGAGACCACAGTTGTCGGGTATTTTCAGTTATATGCCCTTTTCAGCTTCATTTCATAAGCCACTGTCACAGTTTTGCTCAACTTTTACGAGAAGTTCAATAGCCGCTGGGTTCTCCATTTAAAGACTCCTTCCCCTAAACATTTTGCAGAGTTCAGCACTTACAGACCAGTGCTTTCCTTAGTTTCTTTTCACAGAGCTTTTATTAGTCTATGGACACGAACCCCCCAAAGGCCACAGGCTGAAACCTCCTGATTAAACAGTTGTCATCAAGTTTCAGATTATCCTTTGACACAGACTGATGTGACAGAGCACAAAGTTAATCTTCAGCATTATTTCTTTTTCATTTGCAGGAAAAATTTGAAGGCTTGTTCCGTGCCTATGATGACTGTGTGACATTCCAGCTGTTTAAAAGCTTCAGGCGTGTGCGGATAAATTTTAGTAGTCCCAAATCAGCTGCTCGTGCCAGAATAGAGCTGCATGAAACACAGTTCAGAGGGAAGAAGTTAAAGTTGTATTTTGCACAGGTAATGAAATCTGGTATCTACTTCTATATTAGTGAGTAGCTTTTACAGAAGTATTGTGCAGTAACACTGAATAAAAGTAATAAAGTTCTCTCCCATGCCCAGTCTCTCTGCTAAAAGATTACTCGGACATCCTTATGTTGCCTGAGCTGTACCTGCCCAGTGGGTCTGCAGTAACTTTAAAGGACCACTTAGGACCCAAGTTGCTTATTCAACACACAGAAATTACATAGCTTAGAACTGATTTACAACATTGGGTATTTTCTGGGGGTAACTCTCTAAACTAACCATAAAAAAGGGGTAATGTAAAGTATCATAAGTTCATAAAAAAAGTAGGGCTGAATTACTTATTTGACTGCAACCCTGAGCCACAGTCAGGCTTCCTCCTGCCTTTTTTTTTTTCCTTCCTGAATACATGTGTGAATTTTCTAGAAGGAATTTAGTAAGTTCAAGTAAAAGGGAGAAGGTAGAGGGAGATGAATACCCCCAGCCTGGGGGCATAGGGCATTATATCCTTCTGTTGGAAGTGTCAGATGTGGGGGTTCACTTCTTCTTGGCCGAGGGTGAGAGAACCCAGATGTCCCACAGCCTGGGTGAGTACTAGGCCCCAGCCAGGATACAGAAAGGTGAGGGAGGTTGAGAATCCAACTACCACCTCTTCTGAATGTATTTTAATAAGTTGCTGTGGCCACTGTGGCTCATGGGATACTCACTAGTGCTTATAAGCAATGTAAGTGTGCTTTGAGCTGCCAGATTGGTCCTTCAGACGTCATAGGTTAAGGGCAGAGGCTCATTTGAAGATATCAATCAAACCTAAGAGGCAGTTAAATTTTGAGCCTCTACAGCCTGGTCAGAATAGGAGCTGTTTTGAGCCTAGGCAGAAGCAGAACCTCAGGATGATGGGAAACTACAGTTGTGAAAAAACCAATATGCTTAATGGGTTAGATGAGTTCAGAAGATCTTACAGTTGGATTTAGGTGTTGACAATTTACCTCAATCCCATTTTATATGCCTTAATCTCCTAGATCTGGCTCTGATTTTTTTCTGAAAGGTTTCAAAACCTGCTGTTAAGCAGATCTGAGAATCATTTCACCCTAACTGCACAATCAAGAAATTAATAGGAAACTTGGGATAACACAAGAAAAAGAAAAATGTGCATAATAGTGATTAGTCTCCATATCTAAGCTGATTTCCTGCAAAACCATTGAGGCATCTGCACTATGCTCTCCAGTACATGCAGTCGTAAAAGAGCTTATTAGTTGTGTCCAGGGAATGAGTATGTAGAAGCAGCACAGTGTCCGGAGCAGCGTATGTTCATATGGGCCTGAGCCAGACTGAATCCAGAACTAGAAGTTCTGGGGAACGTAGAGTTGAGAGACCCAACCTGGCTCTTTGCAAAACCCATTGTGGTATAACAGGGTGCTATCCCAGGCTTGCTGTCATGCAAATGGAGTTTATTGCTTCTGGTCCCGAGCTGGTTGTAAACTTGCTCAGGTATGGCTGTAGTATAATTCATTTATGTTGAGACTTCTTTAATATACTAGAAAAAAGCAGGAATTGAACTAGATAATTTAAGATGGAAATAAAATGAGAACAATTAGTTGCAAATGACTAAGGAACATGATAGATTCCTTTATCACTTCAGCTAAAGAAATCAAATCTTCAGAAACCTTAAGTTACTGATAAGGCCTTGGTGCAGGAGTTAGTGGTTTCTTGTCTAATGTCTGTTTTTATTTAGGAGTTTAGGCCAGTAGATCACAACAATATCTTTTCAGCCTCAAAAATCTCTGAACTAGCAGCTGTGGATACCAAAGCTTTGCATTTATCCTCAGAGAACATATACAATAGGCACAAACATTGTACCTTTGCTCATATAACAACCCCCCCCAGTGTATTTACTGTAGAGGAACCATCTGTAAGGTTGAGATGAAATTCATCTCCAGGCCTTCTCTGCTGAGACTGACGCTGAAACCCTGCCTGGGTGGCATTTGGTATTAGAAGTGTATGATTTGAGTAATCATTCCATTTACCCATCCTATACTAAACAATGTATTTGTTATGCTTTAAAGATTCAGACCTCTGAGACAGATGGAGACAAGCTTCATTTGGCACCACCACAGCCTGCAAAACAGTTTCTCATCTCGCCTCCAGCCTCCCCACCTGTAGGGTGGCAACCAATAGATGATGCAACACCTGTCATCAACTACGACCTCCTTTATGCAGTTTCTAAGCTAGGACCAGGTAAGCTTGTGGTCCTTGTGTGAAAATGTGTCAGAAAAAACAGATGAGAAATAGCCCTATAGAGAATAACTGTAGAGGAAGTTGGGGTAAAGCCTGTAAGTTGCATTAAAGCTTTGGATTTAAGTTGATGCCGATCAACTGGTTCTTTGCTTAAGAATGAGTGTTACCGTATGTACGTACGGAATTACATCTTATCTGCAGCTCGTGAGTGCTACTTGATTGAATAGCAGATCAAAGCTTGTTTACACAATTTATTGAGCTTGGGTTTGTGCTTAGATGAGACAACTGATGGTTTATGTGGGGACTGGACAAATGCTTGTCCGTGAACTTGAGGAGTTTTTGCTTTAAATCACATCTGCTTGGTCTTGCTTTCCAAGATGCAGAATACCTCATCAAATGTTTAGGCATCACTGCATCTCCACCAGAGTGGAGTCTCTCTCATGTTAACAAGTTTGTCAAGAGAGAACTACCATTCCCCAGTCCTGGCATGATTGCTCTGTTGGCACTGCTCATTTTCTGTTGAAAACTGTACGCAGAAGGAATGGGATAAGTTGTAGCCCTATCAAAGTAGGATAGATGTCAATGGATAACGCAGATAGACTTTCTTCTGTCTTCCCATCTCCAGCTAGTGCCAGGAAATGAAGCTAGCAGGGATTTTCAAAACAATGCTTTCCCTAAGAAACTGCTCATCTGATGAAACCAAAACTTTTCATAGGAGAGAATTACTTTTGATTTAATTAAGTCATCTTTACAAATAGTTTTATGTCAAAGCATCCTCTTTTAAAATTTTCAAAATGGAAAAGGTTCCAGTTTCAGGTCTAAGCAGTATCATTTAGAAATTAAGTCTAATTTACGTTTGTAAACCATAAGAAAAAATAGCTTGTTAAATGATTTTCATATTGAAATAAAACACTTCAGATCCAATCTAATAACAGTTGGGGGGGTGAGCTCATGTAAATTTATCAGAGTTTGTTTTCGGAATTCTTGTGGGATGAGAGAATTTTTTTCTCCCCAGCTGTACTGAAGGTGCTGCTTTCTTGTTCTGAGACTAGGTTCCAACTGCAGACATCTTATCACTGGGGCTTTTGTGTAACTGCACCAGAGTAGCCCAGAGCTGAAGTGCATGGGGTGCAGGAAGAGATGTTTTGTGATTCACAAGGTTTGCAGGATCATCTCATATCTTTTTCAGATGGGATCTCTCACAGGGGGAAAATATATATCAGGAGAACATCAGTGATTCCTGTGTTTTATTCCCCTGCGGCAGGAAAGCCTATAGAAAAGGGCTGTCAGGTGTAACACTTTGTACTATATTGCATATTATTATTTCCAGAATTGCTGCTTTGCTTCTAAACTGCTGAATAAAAGAAAAACAAAAAACTCCCTTTTTTTTTTTTTTCCTTTGATGCAGCAGTGTTATAAATGGAAACATGTAAACAAATTCCCTAGCTAGCTGGGTAATAAATCAATTCCTGTTCTAGAGCAGTGGAATGTGAAATATCACTCATTGTCCCACACTCTGGGACAGCTTTGCGTGAAGGTCATATTCACCCATATTTAAGGAGCCTGCAGGGAGCAATATGAAAAGTCACTGTGTGCTCTCTTCTTTCTATTTTTAGCACTTGTTAGAGAGATCAATTTTAGTTAACTGCAGTGGCGGTTTTAAAATAGTGTTGCAGTTCTCAGTTGTGCATTTACTATGTTTAGAATTTCATTGAAAAACAAATCCCACCAAAACTCATTTCTCAGTATCACATCAGTAAAACATACTGCTGTACATCAAATAACACTGTTAGCCTCAGATAAGTTAGATTCTTTTTCATTCAAAAAACACAATTAAAAAATGTAACTATGGCTTATCAGCTATCAAAAAATACTCAGTGGCAGAGTTGTTTACAGAACTCTGAATGTTAGAGCCTGACTTCTATGTCTTTAACTTGTGAGGAACCTTTGCTGTATTAAATACACTGATTTGGTAAGATTAATATCTGAGGACCAGGAAAAGTCATTTGAGCGCGTAAATAGTGAACAGTTTCTATGTATGTCCTCGGTACAAGATGAGTTTTACTGACCTACTTTGCTGGGAATGTAAGATATACCACTCAGACGCAGACCCACGCTGCTTTCCCATTCCATGAATACAGGTCATCTCCCTTTCACAGTACGCTGCCATAATCATCATAGCCACAAAATTAGAGACTAAAACTGTCCCTAGGCGCAAAGGCTGGGAGATATGCTCCAGAGTAAAATGAATAGGCCCAAAGCTAGTTAACAGATTTGCTGTGTGTTATCTTTTTCCAAGCTCAGTTTTGGGACAGGTTGGGTTTTGTGGTGGTTTTCTGTTTGGTTGGTTTTTTTCAGCCTTGTGGCTGCAGCAATGACTGTCTGGCATCTGAGAGGTCTAACAGAAAAGATTTCTTTTTGCTGTGCACAAAAGGAAGCTGGCTTTTGGTCCTTCGACATTAAATTGAGATCAGTAAGGGTGCATTTACTTCTTAGGGAATACCATGGCATGTTTAATTAAGTTTCTGGTTGACTGATGTATATTCTCACTTTCTGCGGACGCAGAAATTGAGCTTTAAACGAGGCATGAACAGAATGCCGTAGACCAGAGCTAGCAACTGTGACTGTGCCTGGTTCTGACCACCAGCCTACAAATTTTTTCAATATATTGCAAATAAAGTAGTGTGATCGTTAATCTCTTTGATGAAAAACACTTCCATTGTCAAGAGAACTTCCAGTAGTTTAAAACACTGATGAAGATACAAAGGCATTGCACTGAACTAGGGTGGTAGATTGGCTGTTTGCCTATCAGGCCCAGGTTGTGTCTCTGCCTGGCCTGACTTGGACCTAACTCTTTCCTACAGGAACGCTTGCAACATACCAAGCTGTTGTCTAGTCTAGGCCCTCATGTCTTTTCCATAACATTTTATAAGGTCTTAGTTTCATTCCACTGAGGAATACAGGAAATAATTTTATATGAGAAATGTTTGTAAGGGGGAGGGAGGGGTATCTCCAGGTCTAGGCTATATATATACAGCAGAGCTGCTCCTCTCAAAGCAAAGGCAGCTATGCTTGCTCTGCAATTATTAGTGCAGCAGTTTACAAACCATCACCATCTTCCTGGCACTAAAGTAAGTCCTTATTTACTGGAAAGCAGTGCTACCCCCTCCCTATCTACCCCCCAACCTGCATATTTCTTCCCTCCTTCCCCCATTGCCCCTTTCAAACCTGTTACCCCCATTTCTTCTCAACAGACTGCCCTGTACTCCCTCACTTTCTACATCTGCACTCTTCAGAGTGCCTTTCTGCAGGATTCTGGGTGCCACCCTGGCCTCCCCTTGCCAGTCGTAACCCCTGCCTGCTTGCCCACACAGCAGTTGCCCAGACAAATTGCCTTTCTCCCATAGCTTTGATTCACGGATCATGGCTCCACTGATGAGACCTGCACTATACAATAGCATACAATATAGGTCAGGGTCTTGAGCACTTAACTGCTCCACATGCTCCCCAGTGCGATTTTGCCCTTTATCAGTTAGCACTCGCCTCCACAATTTCAGGCACTATTTGAAAACCAGTGCAGGCTGGGCACCATCTCCAGTAGCCCATATAGACAAATTTGTACCAGTTTCAGTTCTCTCCACATTTCCCAGTCCTTCGTCAGCATTCCGGCAGGCTTTGCACCTCCTAAATGCCCTCAGGCTACACTCCAGGGTCATGTAAAATACATTTTTCACATTATGAAAGCACCATTCTGAAGTGTTACACATGATGGCTCTTAGGTCCACAGTGGTACCTCTTGGGACACAAAGGAGACCCTGCAGCAGTCTGTGCCACTTGGCTGCTGGGTCTGCAAATGATTAGTGGTCAGAGGAGGGGTTGGGTCAGGGTTTCATTTTTGCCTCTGAGCAATTAAGATGTAGCTGTTCCTGCCACGCTCTAGCTGGGCTTCTTGAGGAGGATGCGTAGCTCCTGCCCCTGTTCCGCCCTGGGTTTGGCTCACCCTTGCACAGGGAAGGAGAAAACGGGGAAGAGCAGGACCCTGCCCAGTGAATGCCGCACACAGGGATTTCAAACCATGTATCGCACTGCAAGTTTTCTATGCCCAGGTGTTTTCAAACTCTTGTGTTTGTTCTTACTGATTCAAAGGAAATACAAAATACTTCGTATGACCTCCTGAGAGGATTACAAGGGGCTGGAGGGGCAGTCAGAGGGGCGATAGATAAAATTTTCCATCTCTGTCCTTCTCCCCTCTGTTCTGTGGCTGCTTCTGCCCTTCCTTCCCCTTGCCAGGGGCAGGGTACACAGAGCTGCTGGGTGTAGAAAGCTTTCCCTCTGCCTTGTTCTGCTGGCCAGGAGAGGACAGTGCCCTTCTGCAACATCAGTAATGGGCTTCCAGAGAGAACTCCTCCATCTTGCATATGGCAGATCTATATAGTAGAGGTATCATATGGGATGGGTTGTTGTCTCTCTTCCAACACGAACATGCACCCGTACAAAGGACCATCTGTTATGTGCACCATATTGTTTGTAAAGCACTTGGATGAAGGGACTATAGGTGGAAAGTATTTTTATGATGCTAATGACAGGTTGAACATGGAATGGACAGTTCTGAACCCATTAACCTTTGATCCTGAGGCAGAATCAGGGATGAGGTAGCTGCATAGTATCGTTACCACTTCTTCATTATGAATTGAGTGTGTGAACATACTCTTTGCTGGACAAAAGAGCCTCATTAGACAAGAGATGCACCATCAATGAAAGGTCATAGTACTGATTCACAAAGGGATAGAAAGTCACATGTCATTATTTTTAATTCTGAAATATCATAAGTTGCTTTTGTGCTGTTCTTGTGGTCATCTTTCTTGCGTCACCTGAGGCTGTGGGTTTGCTTGTGGTTAATGTGGTCACAAAAGGTAGTGCCAAGTGACATAAAAGCAGCTAGGCCCATTGTTGAATGGTGAAACTTCAAATTCCTATTTTTTTTTCCTATGCGAAGCAAATGAATAGAGGAACATCGCTGCTATTTTCAGGGGGTGGTTAGGAACATTTTCTGACAAATCTATATGGTGGAGGTGCCACAGCTTAATTCTTTCCTGCATTATATCCTGAAGGCAGAGTTTAGATGTTCGAGCATATTTGATAAATTTTGTTATATTTTTCTGAGTAAATTGATGTGAGTTTCCATTGTTATCTCAGCTTACGTGAATATTTAAACAACTTATTATTAAGGGATAGAGATAGCCCAAAGACTGCTGGAGGAGAAAGACACCTCTCCACAAGAGTCCTTTGGCTTAACCTGTAAGGGTTCTCCAGGCAAGTGGGAGAAGCAGGAGTGGTGGGGCAATGTAGGGCCTGAGAATGCAAAAGAGGCAGCATCAGAGACAGCTGAAAGAGATAACTGGACAAATGCTTGAGTGATATTAACTACAGAAGTTGGGGAGTCTTAACTATGCTAACTCGACTTGTTACTCTTAGCTTGGGACAACCTATGTCTTGTAAACATAACTCAATTGCAGTGATTCAACCATTACTCCACTAGCTTAACTGCCGCAGATTTAGCTCAATTTTTTTTATGCTGGAGGTGTTGTTTAAGAGGAAAGAAGAAAAACATAGAAAAAAGCAGAAGGGAAGGGGTAATCTGGCTGTATCTATTGGATTTTTATTTTGTACTTATTACCTTAGTATTTTTCCACAAACAACGGTTACATTTAGGAACGGTTACATTTTATACAGCTGTATAAAAGTCCCATAGTTACTGTTGTCCTGTTCCTAGCTCAGCCATAAAAAGGTTTTCTGCAGTTTGAGCCACAGTTCTGCAGGCATGAATAATCCTGAGTACAGAACTGAGTCTGCAGCTCATTTATGCTAGAAATAACTGTATGCCTTAAAACTCTAATTTATGAGTGCATCACATTTTGATTTGCAAAGTGACATTAATTGCTGTTGCAGTTCCTTGTGCCAGAGGCATCTGAACATTTTTCCTTGTGTCTGTACTTATTTCCACTGTTCTTTTTCAGCGGAAAGAGTCCTTCTGGGAAGGATTTGAACAGTAAAAGAATGTGGCATTTGAACTGGCATTATTACCTTTTAAGAGGGCAGTGAATCTGATTTACTTCATGGTGCTGGTGTATGAGGAAAGGGCCCAGCGCTGTGTGTGCACAGCACTGCAGCGCTGCTTCTAGCTGACAGTGACCAATGTAGCCTTCAGTGCTGGTTGGCAGCATTGACGTCAGCCCATAGCTGAGAAATTAGCTGAAGCCCGCAGGGAAAATAGGCAAAGAAAAACCATATAATTTCTCAATGCAGCACAACCAAGCTATTTCTCTTTTTATATTTTAGCCTATCAGCAAGACCTGTAATGCTTTATTCAATTTGGATTCGGAGGAAAGGTTGCCAAAAATAGAGCAGTTAAATGTCAACATTAATGGTATCACAGCAGTAAAATATTTCTCACAGCAAGACGCCTGACTTATAGCTATTATTCACTAGTTGCCTCCTATTTTTTAGGCAAAAATGCAGCACGTCCTCTAGTCACAAGCCACCCAGTCTTATTTGGACCAAGAATTTGTCAGCACAAATAGCATGTGAGCACAGTCCCAGAGCTGCATGTGCTAATGCAGGGCCAAAACTGCAACCCCTTCCTCGCATGAATCACTCTGCCACAAAGTTGCTAATAAATAAAAATCTAAATTAATAACATGAGCAAACTACAAGTGCGTTGAGGAAGGGACTGCCATTCACTGTCATCATACAACACCTAGCACTGCCGGCTTCTGCCTGTGATGCAGGCCTTTAGGAGCTGCTGCACCACAAATACAGGCTAGCTAGGTATATTGGGACCTCACCTTCATCATCTCAGAATATTTTGCGGGCGATATGCAGTGGTTTTGGAGCAATCTTATGAAAGAAAAATCTAAGCTATCGGGTACACGTGGGGTCATTGTAAGCCTATTTTAATTTAACTGCAGCTTCTCAGTCTTGGAGATGAGAGTGATGACAAATAGTCCAAAGGGAAGCAGTGCATTATCTGGAATGGTTTCTAGCTTTTAGTGCTGCGAACCGGTGTTTGTCATTTCTGAAAGACCAAGACAGAAATGTCACCGTTGGGACTTTTTTTTCTTTACAGTCTTAAATTAATTCCTTGCAATTTAATAACCAATACCTACTTACATCCTGTGTACAATCCAAAACACATGAAGTGCCTGCAGACTGGATGCAGGACTGAAAGTCCTATGTCTGATCCTGATTTTCCTTTGTTTGCTTATGGGCTCTTGCAGGTAACCACCTAAGCCATATTCATCTTCCTCGCAGGAGTACTGGGCGGAGACTTAATAAGGAATGCACATAGTTAGAAAAACTAATGTACTGTGTGAGCATTTAGAGACTGTACTCTGTAATCTCATCTGTAGAGACAGAATTTGTTACAGCCCTAGCTAAAGAGCTTGGAATCTCAAAATCTGGAGCAGATATATGTTTGGGTTTTTTTAATTTCTGGAGCAATTAGACCAAGTGTCGATGTCTGTCTGAAGGTGACAAGTTGCAGAATCTAGTGGACTTTAAATGGGACTGGAGCCATGCTAGACTGAAAGAAAACAACAAAAAAGAATAGCCCCAACCCAACAGGTGTGACATGACTTCAGACCAAGTGTTTCATAGGTTGGAGTCCAGTCCCTCTTCTTAACCATGAACTTCTGTGTTCTCTCTCCTCTTCATACTTTATTTTTTTTTTCCCCCAGTGCTGTTGGCCACTAATATTGGTGCAAAACACCATTGTAGACACCAGGGTATTTTATTACACCTTACAGACCAATGATCACTGCCCCCCAGGGGCAGGATCCCCAGAATCTGTTGTGACAGCTGATATGGTCTAGCCACGCTTGCCCTCACCCGTATTTAGGAGCAGCGCACACACACATCTTCCCTATCCAGGTGCCAGGAGTATTCTGCAGTCCGAGAGTGCCATGGTCTGCGCTGCTACTCAGACTGTTGTCTTTTGATCTAACTATTTTCTCTGCTTCCAGGAGAGAAATACGAGCTGCACGCAGGAACAGAATCCACTCCCAGTGTGGTAGTGCATGTCTGCGACAGCGACCTGGAAGAAGATGAGGACCCAAAGAATTCTCCAAAGCCAAAAATCATTCAAACTCGGCGCCCTGGTCTGCCACCTCCTGTATCTAACTGAGCCTCTCCGGCAGAAGCAGCACTTCTCTCCTCCAGCACAGCTTGTTTTTTGTTTGCTTTGTTTTGTTGAAAGGCAGCCCATTGCCTTTTGAGTACCAGGACATTAAACTCATTGAAATCCCCTCACAGTAATCAAGCCTATGTAATAAAAGGGCTAGGAAGAAGGTCTTTGTATATGTAACCATATCACACACCAACTAATAGATTTTTCTGGAAAGGACAAAACAAGGCTGAAGAAACAAGGGAGGGTTTCAGTCTGAGGATTTTTTCACAGCTATAATTTGCATGCTGAAACACCACTACCAGAGAGATCATTCAGGGTGGGCACTTAGGCTGATATCAGGCTTGATATTCAAACTCCCAGAATGCTTGCTCGTGCCCTTCATCAAGCAGCCTGCTCCTCTGCCCTCCTCAGTTCCCCAGCAGACCTTAGTCTTTTCCCCCCTTTTTTTTTAAGGGGGAGTGTGTGTGTTGTTTTTAGTCTACTAGCAGCTTGGTGGCCTTTTCATCCCCCTGGAATTCTCTGTAAGGAATACTATCTTTGCAACATTTTTAGAAACAACAGAAAAACACCCTCTTCCACCAACAGCTGTAGAGTATACTGGTCCTTGATGGTGGCAGGGATGTGAGATGGAGTGCTCTGGGCTGAGGGGAGAGGCAGCAGCTTGCTGGAGGGTCTGGTGTCCTTTTCTCTAAGGAGGAGGGAGCCAGAATATCAATAGGGATTGTCATCTTATCTTCCACAAAGGCACGAGTGGTACCTCTCTCTGAGTTTGAGGAAGACAGACAAGCTAACTGACTGCTCATTTAAGATGGGATTCATTGCTCTCTGTCATAGCTGTAAGTTCTAGTACCGATATAGGCTGAATGCTTTCCTAGTGGTGTGTTGAATAGCCCTGAAACTGTTAGTAATTATTTGTACATCCCTAATATTCAGACATTTTCCCTCCCCCGTTCCTGTGCTTTAAAGCCCTTTTTGAGCTGTGTGCAGTTTGGGTTTGTGGAGGTGAGGAGAGGTTAGTTGGTGTTCTTTTGTTGGGTTTTTTTTTTGTCTTTTTTTAGGCCAAAGAAAACAGGACCATAATTACACACTTGAAATTAGACTGCATGCAATTGAATCCCCTTTTTTCACTCTGTCCTGCATGTTTCTTTCACTTGCAATGTATACTGGGTTACAAAAACTGTTCTGTGTTTTCATCATGGCAGACAGATACTGGATTCCCTGTCTGGCAGACCTTCCATGATGATTTTTTTTTATGCGTACTTGTCATTTTGAGAACATATTTTCTAGACATTTGAGCTCAGATTTTGCATATATTTAAGCATGCGCTTAATTTATGCACATGAGTAGTTCCACTGAAATTAATACTGCAGAAAACTGAGCATATGTGTAAGATACGGTGGGATTTTTAAGCTAATTAGCTGCAGCTGTACTCCCAAAAGTGACTATAAAATGGCACAGTGAGATTCCACGGTTTAAAATCCTTTACAAGTTAAAATTAGTAAATACATCTTGGAAGCTCATTCTAGGATCTGAAAAGTCAGCTTAGGTTCTGTAATCAAGATTTTTGTCATATAACCTAATGATCTGGTTTCAGAGGGAGGGTTCCATTCCACCCTTAATTAGCAGTGAGGCTACAAGCTTCAGCAGAGTCCAGTCCCCCTTGCTGGGGTATTGGCTCTGCAGTACTTCCAGGAAGAAAAGCATGTTGCTTTGTCGGTGGAGACAGGAGATGCCATCCTCAATACGCGCGGTGAGGACATTCTGAGAATGAGGACTTACCATTCTCAGGTAGTTCATTCTCTGACCACCACAGCCCCCTAATACTCCTGTTGAGACATAGCGCTTTACTTAGCATGTATCTATAATGTGATACTGCATTAGGGACGTCGTCGTGCGTGCGTTACACTAATAGAAGCACATTAAATACAGCAGAGACTGAACAAAAAATGGGGCTTTAGTGTCCTCATGATAGCTGTGTAAAGTTGTCTTAAAGTAACTCCTTAGAGGTTTCACTTCAATTATTTTTTCAGTGATGCATTTAGAATTGGTTTAAATAAATAAATTGTCACTCACTGCCCTAGGACTATAACATGATGTTCCTGTTGAAAACGTCGTCATAGGCCACCTACAGTATTTCAGGAGTAACACCACTGTCTTTGGAGAACATACAGCACGCTAAGGTCCATGGGTTTTAGACCAGTATAACCAGGGAGAGCAAGATTTAAACGCGTAAGATTTTTTGTTGATATATGCTGTATGGAAGAAATTACTGGCCACATCCTCAACTGATGTAAGCGATCAGAGATAATATCCAATCAAAGTTGATACTCTGGATTTTTTTTTACATGCAAAAGTGTTGGAGGCCAACACTAGTCCTTGTATCCATGTACTCAAACTTTGGAGAGGCTCGGTTCTGAACTGCGGACGTTGGCCTCAAATGATGTAAAACTATACTGCCAATTAAAGCATTGGATCTTAAATGTTCTTTCCTCAAAGTGCATTTTCAGACAGATTTAAAAACAGGCCCCGTTCAAGGACTATTCTTTGTCTTTATAAAACTATGTAGTACTACCCAGGAGGGAGTGGAACATAGCTCATTGGTTAAAGCGCAGAAACAGAAACACAACTACAAACCTGAAAACTCAAAGAAGCCTGTTTTAACTATGGTCAAAGCTTACATATCACCTTTAAATGATAAATTAACGGTTTAACATTAAATGATAAATGATTAAATGATAAATTAACATTCATCATAGAAAAATGTTTCGGGTACTATGGAATAATGTCCCTATCGTAAAAGTTACAGCATTTGTGAATCTTAAGAGAAGCTGGTATTTTGCTAAAGGCTGGTTCTTGCCTGGTACGGAAGAAAGGCTTCTTCCAAAAAACGCTGACCGTCGGGAAGAGTAACTGTCCTGTGGAATTCAGTAATTCACAGACAGAGCCCCTACTTACTTCAGGGGGAATTTTCTTTTGTGAGCTCAGTCCCTCTGACTTGTGCTTTGCACAGGGTGTCTGCAGTGCTGAAGTAGATTCTCTCATCTCGTAGTACTACAAATAAGAATGAAATCTCTGTGTTACATTCCAGCTTCTGATGCGCAGTGACATAGACGGCGTCCTTTTAATTTCCTTTCCAAAGCAGGAGCCTGTGGGAGCGGCGGGCAGCGATGCCCTGGGCCCACTGTTGGGTGGACCTTGCTCCTGCTGCTGGCTGGAAATTAAAGAAGGAAATCGGGGGAGTACAGTTGCTGTTTCTGTTGCCCACTGCCTGCCTGTCCTTTCTGACCCCTTCAGATACGAAATTGAAATTTTTATGACTTCCTAAGTACAGTTAAAAGCATGAAAACATTTACAATGCACGGAGAAAGGGTATTTTGGAATCTGCTCTTTTGGAACAAAAGAAGAACGAATTTCTGTGGCCTTGATTTTTGTAATTAAGACAAGGTAGTACAAACTCCCCCCTTCCTAACATACACGTACGCACTCAAGTACACTTTGTTTTCAGCAAGAAAACACGGCAAAAGCATACCTTCCTCAACCATAACAAGACTACAGACATTATTGTCAAGTGCTATATATTATAAAAATGTGCCCCATGGATAAATTGTTTAACATTTATTTGATCCTAAATTGGGTGGGAGGGGTGGGTTGTTTTTATTTTGGTCTTTTCCCCCCTCCTTCCCATTCAGCAACAGCAAAAAAGCTTTCTGCGAAAAGAGAGACTGTTCTTTGTGCAGAGTAACGGACTGAACCATCTTGCAGGACTTGGTTACAGTGGTATGTCTGAGCACTGTGACAGATTACGTTAGCATTTCCATTATATTGTACATACTTTTGAAATATTCTATTTAGTCATATTTTATAGGAGTATTAAAAAGCTATTGGCTAATTAATCACTTTTACACTTGTATAATTCAGAGCTTAGTTTAAAAAATAAATATGGCAAACACTATTTTTGTGTTCTGCTTGCGTTGGCGTTTTGAAAAGCAACATTTAAAGAGTTAAACTGTATTAATAAACTGACTAGAGTGGTATATACCACTGCTCTCTTAACTGGTAGAACTGAAAATGCTTAAACGTGTGACATAGGCCAAACTCTGTTTCAATAGAAATTAGGGGGCAAAAATAGCCCTCTTATTGGAAGGATATGCCATGTTCCATTTTAGATTGCTGCAGTTTCACAGAGCCATGTGAACTTGCACTGGTTTGCAGTGGATTTGGCTAGGCGTACACAAAAAAGGAATACAGCGCGGTCCCTGGTGAGCAAAGCACGTCTCTGACAGCTGATATGGTTCTTACTGTGCTTTTGTAATAATGGGTAAATACAGCGGGCATGAGTACTTGAATAAGGAACATGGCATGCAGCTACCATCCAGGCTGGGGAAAAAGTTACATTAACATTAATTATTACAAAAATTGAAACTAATTGTTTGTAGCCTCTTGTGTCAATTTGTACCGGATCTTGCAAAGGATTGGAAACCAGGAGATGAGTTTGCTGATTAACTGTCTTGCGAAATTCTTATGTTTGATCACTCAGATCTGCATTTGGAAAAATGATTCCCCCCCACCCCCCTCGAGTGCCTGGCATAAAAGACTCAGTCTCTCAAAGGATGATTGTTCATGATTCTGAAAATTAGATCCGCTTAAGAAGTCTCCTTGGCAATGTACGCTCTGAGCTCACCGATTCCTTTTGAAAAGACAGGCTTTAACCTCTGTGTTTTGGTTAGAAAAAGTAGTAATAGTCATCTTACGGAGTACTTTAGAGGGAAAATGCACTATAGGAGGCCTGATCTCTTCTTCACTGTTGAGCAACAAATGAGCTTTCCCAACTCCAGTGAGGTTCTTCATCTGATCCGATTGAAATGTTGCATTACCAAGACACTGATTGTGGCTCTTCCGTCTTGCTTGGCACTGGACACAGCACCTGGAAATAGCTTCAAGGCTTCCATGGTAAATGGTAGGGAGCTGTATGTCCCGGGGGATCTCAAACTGGTCTTTGGTTGAGGACGTGACTGTCTGTATGCGTGTAACTTCAGTACACACTGAATTTGCACACACATAGGCAATATTTATTTATACTGGGCATTTGTGCGTGCAAGTGATCATGTGCAACCTAACCCTGCGTGATAGTGAATAATGGGAGTGAAGAATATTTCTCCCAGCTGCAGCAGGGGCCTGAGGCTTCCTCGGCTCCTGCCTTGGTTACTTGCAGCTGAAGCTCGCTGTACTTCATTACTGATAGTCTGGCTATTGCTGTTCCTTGTGCAGCCTTGGTTGCCCTAAAGAGTTACAGTCAAAGCAATGGAGATGGTGATTGAAGAAGGATGTGTTGGAAAGTGCAGAGCAGACTCCACCTCTGCAACTGGGTCTGTAGTTACCGACTCGCTCCCTGATGATCGGCCCAGCTTCTTCAAATGGATTCAGCACCTCAGAGGGCTTGGGTTGTTTGGTATTTTACTGCCCGATGATGAAATCTGTAGTCAGTTCAGTGGTGTTACAGATGGACTTACTGGAACAGCTTGCTTGAAGTGAAGGCAGTATCTGTCATGGATCTGGGGAGCTGGAACAAGCTTTCTATGGAAGAGGGGATTTACGTAGCTTATTGTAGATATCCTGATTAAAGTTACAGTGCTTTCAGATTGCATCCTCTAAAGAACCTTTACTAAATTTATTTTTGTTCCTTCTTTAGTGGTAAACATTTACCACTAAACATTTAGCCACTTAAGACTGTCTCTCATGTACAAATTTAAGACTTTTGCATTTCTTTGATTCCCCTCTGCCCAAGAAATCGTATTTAGTTCTGTTTTACCAAAAAACAAAACCAGGTATGGATTAAAGTCCCACACAGACCTTTGCTTATACTCCTCCTCATGCAATGCTTTGGAATAACTATGCTAGCAAAAAAAAAAACCAAAAAACCCCAAATCAAACATTGCTTTTCCTGTTTTAGCACACCTTCTGGGGGGAGTACAGCAGCTTTCAGATATTCTAGGCTCCTCTTAAAAGGAGATGTTTTTCCTAATGTGAGCTGTGCTCTTTTTTTAAATACATGTAGACTGCGGCATTCGGGTAAAATTACAACGGAGGAAGTGTTGTAAAAGCTCTTTCCCACATGTCTATTTGAAGTGTCGAGTATGTTTGCTTTGGCTTGGAGGGGAGGGGAGCCTGCACTGTTGGAGGTAGAACAGCAGCAGCACTCCTGATGGAAGGGCAAGAACCCCGAATGCCTCCACTGCAGAGATGCTCAAAAAGCATTAAAAAAAAGCCTTAGTTCATCTCTCCCCTTTTGTCAATTTGTTCAGTCGCTACACAGAGCTTCTGGGGTACAGTAAGAGTCATCATGGTTTCTTTTAACGTAGGATTGCGTACCGATGCAGTAGCTACGAAGCCTAGAATCTGGGGCATTTGTTAGTGAGATTCTTGCTGGAGTAAGGCTGGGAAAGCTGTGAAGTGTGAGCAGCCTCAAAGTTAATGAAAAATGAAGCTATTCAGGACCTTAAGACACACTTCAGGATTTAAATCCATGTAAATGAGAGCTGTATTAAGAAGGGCCCATTTGCTATCCCTGAGTCAGGGGCTTCCTCACCCACTTCAGTAAGAGTTTCCAGCAAGAAGGATTAAACTTCTCTATTATTACACACCAGAAAATCAGCCTTGTTTTAACAAATTATTGCAATTGGCCATTTATCTAGTATGAGAAATTTGTGTCTACATTAGTGTCACACAGATGTGTTCTCTTCGCTGTTGGGTTAATGAAGGTAAATGTTTTGAATCCATTTTAGAGCAGAGTTCTTGTTCAGAAACTTCTGAAAGAAATGCCCTCTGTAATGACTGACGGCTCCGTACGTGTCGATTTGGCAAGTTGTCCTACTGTGGGTAGCTGCAGAAGTATTTCATGTATGTTGTTGTAGATTTAAAAACATTACTCATGTCTTCATTCAAGTGTCTGCATTTCTGACGCAGATGTGACATATCTGTATATACTATAAATCAATACTATTTTTAACCACATATTTTGTACAAATATTCACATTAGCTCTGTACTTCAGTGAAAATCTATTATGGTATTAAACATTTTGGTGGAATTAGCAAATGCCTTGTCCATGCTTTGTTTTCATTTTATAACAGTTTTAAGCAGCTGAGCCCTTTCTTACATCCAAGACAAATATTATCATTTCCAGCTATCCAGAACAGTGCCTTAAATCCGTATACACCTGTACCCTCTAGTGGCTAATTCTAGCCACTGCAGCAGCGTGCAGGTCACTATCGTAGTTCCCCAGACCTCTGGATCTGAGTGATGAGAGGCCAAAATTAAAGTTGAACCAACAGGAAACGTGAGTACTATTTTTCCTAGCTCATGAGAGTAACTATTGCTGTTGAAGGGCACCCAGCTAGAAATTTCAGTACACACAGATGCAATTTTATAACGGCTTTTCTCTTTCTACCCTTTTCTCCAAAGCTTCTGGTGTCGGCCACTGTCAGGAATCAGGTGATGAACTTGGTGCTATAGGTGTGGTCTAGTTCAGTTTCCTGTGTACAAAAGCCACATCCACACAGCTTCTACTGATCACAGCAGCAATATATATTTCCAGTTTTGTACTAGTCTCAGTCTCAGAATCACAGAATCGTATAGGTTGGAAAAGACCTTTAAGATCATTGAGTCTCGTATCTCTAACGGAACAACAGTAATTAGGAGGAAAAAAACGACATTAAGAAAACAATTAAAAGAGCCTTGTCCCCTACTATAATTTGTAGAGACAGGGGGAGGGGGAGGAAGGTATCACTCTTGCTTAAAAAATTTAGATACGATGACCAGACATTGCCACTGCCCCTGGCTTGAGCGAGCCCCTCGCTGCATGAGCTGGGCCAGCTCAGTGATCTCGAGCTTGTAAAGCCAAGCTGTAACTTTACACAAAAAGGAGGGGAGGGAGCCAGAATCTTACCTGGATTACAGCCTGTACATGGGTTATATGTAACCCTTTTCTACCTACTTACCAATAATGTACTGTGTCGGAGGTGTGAAGCCTCCAGCAGGTTGCCATCAACATGAAAGCATGTTCATCCTGTATGGATTAGGGCAAAAAAAAAACCCCAAACCCACAAGTTATGTTTTCTTTACATTGTAATGCTTGTTTGCACCTGAAGGACGTTTAAGTTAGGCAGTGCCAGCCATAAAGCAACTAATAAGTACCTATGCACTAGTGAAAGTATAATGGTTTTCTACACTGCTACGAGGTGGGGTAAGGTTTGTGTACGTACGCCAGGCGTGGGCTTTGGACCTCTCTACAGCGCAGATCCCCAGCTCGTAAAGGTGGGAAACCCAACTCGGACTTCTGTGCCCTTCAGCAGTTCAGTTTCTAGAGAGATGAGGAGGGATAAACTGATTTTCCTCTCCATTCCAGGGCACAGCTATGGGTCTTGAACATCACAATACGGGAAAGTGTGATGAAAATGGAAAATTTATTGCCTCAGAACACGAGAGGAGAAAAAAGGCAGATAGAGAAACACCTGAACCACAATCCTTTTTTTTTTTTTTTTTTTTTTTAAACTGAAGCAGCACTCGCAGATATCCAGAACGTGAATTTTGCTCCTTGCCTTTACAGTCAGGTCAAAGCACAGCTAGCCCAGCCTGGGCCCTATTTCTTGTCTATTTAAAGCAATTCACGGCACGCAACGACACCCTTGCCACTTGCCCGGCTTCAGACCCGCACAGGCGCCGTATGGCCAACCCCCCGCTCCCGCAAAACCGCTGCGCTCCTCAAAGCGGCAGAAACCCGCCCTGCCCTGGGCCGCCTCCAACGCCGGGGAGGCCCGGTGCCCCCCAGGAGCCGTCTCCCCGCCCGGGCCCTTCTCGGGGGCACCCGGGAAGCGTTAACCACCGCCCGCAGCGTTCGCACAGCCGAGTACCGCGCCCGCTGCCTGAGGAGACCGGCCGCGGCCGCCCCGCCTCCCCTCACCGCAGCGTGACCGTTATCCGGCGCTGACTGACAGCGCCGCTGGCCACTCCCAGCGGGGCGGGAGAGGGCGGGCGGCTGCTACGTGCGGGCGCTGTCGCCGCCGCCCGGTAAGGCGGGGAGAGGGTTGTTGTTCCGCCTGCGCTGCGGGGCCGCTGCAGGTAACGGGCTCCCCGCGGCCGGGCTGAGAGGGGCTCCCCGCGGCCTCGCTCCTGCCGTACCCGCCCGCGGGGCGGCGGGAGCTGGGGCATCCCGGAGCGAGGGCTCCGGGGCCGGGGGGCCGGTTCGTTAGGTCTGAGTGGGCCTCGTGGGGGCTGCCCTGGGTGTCGAGGTGGTCTCTGGCGTGTGGGAGCGTGGGTTTCTTGAGGCCGGGTTTTGCTTCGCGTGGTTGGCCTGTCAGGGTGAAGTAAACCTTTCACAGAGGTGGCGAGCCGCGGTTGGAGGCCGCTGTGTAGGGGAATGCCGGCCTGCCCTTGCCATTCGCCTGTGTGCTGGGCTCCTCTGCCTGCCGAACGGGTCCCTGGGCACTTCCCTGGCTGCCTGCCGTGTGCCTGTGTGGCAGCTCCCTGCCCTGGGCAGCCAGATGCCTTCGTCCCGCCAGAGCCCCTTCAGGACCCCGGAGCCGAGGTTTGTGGTGCTGGGTTTCTGGAGAGACCCGCATGAGTAGGTGTGCTCAGGATGTATCCAGTGAAGACCAGTATAGGAAGGCCTTGAAAAAAACCCCAAACACTATTTATTAAAAATGTGCAATTACAGGGTTAGGTGGTGTTGACATCGTTAACTGTGTAAAATTCGGAAGTAAAGACCTGGTTTCCTTTGAGAGGGCTTAAAGCCAGGAGAAAAGGAGCCTGGAGAAAAGGAGGCTGAGGGGAGACCTTATCGCTCTCTACAACTACCTGAAAGGAGGGTGTAGAGAGGTGGGGGTCGGTCTCTTCTCCCAGGTAACAAGTGATAGGACAAGAGGAAACGGCCTCAAGTTGTGCCAGGGGAGGTTTAGACTGGATATTAGGAAATTTTTCTTCACCGAGAGGGTTATCAAGCATTGGAACAGGCTGCCCAGGGAAGTGGTTGAGTTGCCATCCCTGGAGGTATTTAAAGGACGTTTGGATGAGGTGCTTAGAGACATGGTGTAGTGGTGGTTTTGGTAGTGTTAGGTTTATGGTTGGACTCGATGATCTTAAAGGTCTTTTCCAACCTATATGATTCTGTGATTCTGTGAAATTCTTACTTGTCACTCCCCAGAAGGGGAAAGGTATGACTCAGCCATGGGCTACACTTAATTTGGTGGATGGGTTTCAGATGGACACAACAGCATGTTCTCCCTGTCTTCCTTGAGGTTCAGCTGAAAGAAATCCCACATTGGGTGAAACTGAGCGATTCTGCAGCCTTTGGGTCTGTGGTGTTTGCTGAAAGGGGAGTTATGCCTCTGAAGTGTCAGTTCATTCATAGCAGTGCTCTAGGCCTGGATTTTAATTTTGGGAGATAGGCAAGTTCGGTGTAACATTTGAGTACCTGCAAGTCAACAGTGCCTATGCTGTTTTCCAGTGTAAATATATATATGAGAGATTTAGCTGGGGAATTGGAGTAGGAAAATTTCCCATGGAAGATACCTTGTGTTCTACCAAAATGACAAATCCTGTTCCATCATTGCAGTGGTATTTGGATGCTTGTTGTGCTATAACTTTTTATATTAACTATTTTAGGATATTTGTGTATTCTGGATATTAATATGGATTTGCTGATTACACAATCACTGTCTTCCAGCTGAATTTCAGTAGTGACTTGCTCCAGAGGATTGCTGAAAAATGGGAGCCTAAAGGGAACTATGTGGAGTATCAGTACAGTCCAAGTGCAGGATTGGATTGAACAGTGTCTGGCCTTGTGGTTAAATGATGCTGTTGAGCCAGAAGTGGGGAATATTGGCATGAAATTTTAGGTCAGTTATGGATAGGGAAATCCGGTGTGAGGGTTCTTACAGGGACCTTACTTTGAGTTAGATAACTGAGTTTTGAACAACAAAGTGTTTGGGAAGGGCAGAGGGAAACTGGGGCTGGGGAGCATGATGCAATACAATATGAAATTGTGTCATATTATGTCATGCTATTAGATAAGGAGTGCCAGTCATAGTTAGGAATAGTCAATATCGTTGAGTCATATGATCAGAATTAGTGCTGACTGTTTATCTAGGGAGCAAATGCTTTAGGGTACAGTGTGTAGCGGTCACCATCTCATGCACTTCATGGGCGGGATTTGTGTTATATTTCTTCTGTCTTGCATACTTCATGCTGCTCGCACTCAGGTAGCAGTGGCACTTGACTGGAAAGGACAGATGATGCTTGCTTGAAAGATGTAGTATTTCCAGTGACTCACAACTGTACCACTGAATCTTTCAACCACCTCTTTCCAATCCATTCAGAGACCTAAGTGGTTAGTTAGAAGAACTTAAATGGCACATTCTTGTTCGTAAAGCTGTCTGTACGCTAGAAGTGACCTTTGGTAGTAAGCATCAGAATTACTTGATCAGTAAGAGCTCCGTTACATAGGGAAGCTGTGATCAGGTTAGAGATGTGATAAAATGTTGGGAAACTGATGTTCCTGCTCTTTGTTTGTCTAACTCTTGATCTGACACCTTTTAAGCAGCAAAACCTTTTAATGGATATGCTGCTGTATCTGAAATTCAAAGCTTATTTGCTAATTTCTCTGCTAGAAATTGTACTCGGCACATTTAGTAATCCCACACCAAGTGTTGGGGCTGAGAAGCTGTGATGGTTTCTAGCTGGTCCCCCCTCCCTGATGGGAGCTGTGCAGGCGCAGAGTCCTCCAGTTCCAGTGTGTACTTCCTGCTCCCATTCGCTGCTCTGCCATGTGATGCTAGCGTGTCTGTGCCACGCATGCGCAGAAAAGAGAAGTAACGCTCCAGCGATTTTAATGAGGGTTATAAAGTTCTGGTGGAGGCGGACGTTGTTGTTCTCAAGGTGAGAACTGCCCCTGTTTACATCTTAACAAGCAGAAGCTTTCTCTAGGGACAGTTTCTTACAACTTTGAAAATACTTGAAAACTTGCCAAATTGCAAGAGCAGGAGTTCCTGTGTATTGGGAGCAGGAAGAAAAAAGGAAGAGATTGGGCAGTGGTGTTGGATAAAGAAGTTGCTTTGTGAACTGTTTCATTCAACAAATTGTAGTGTCTCACTTCTCATCTCTGAAACTGGGATATCAGTATAACTGATAGGTAAGAGTCTTGTTCCTATGCTTGGAGTGCTCAGTGTTAGTAAGGCAGGCGGTATAAATACCTAGGGAATATTTTAGCTACTCATTCTTAAAACTAAGTTATGACTTTAACAAACAAATCTTCTGTCTCTGCTCAACAGATGCCATCTTGCCTCAGAAGAGGGGACGACTACCTTCCAGAATAGCCATGAACTGTTATTGGCAAGTCCTGGCAATTTTCTTACTATTTCTTCCAAGAGCATTGTCTCTCCAGCCAGCCCAGCCCAGAGTGTTGCTGGTATCTTTTGATGGATTTCGATGGGATTACATCTATAAAGTCTCAACTCCCAATTTTCATTATGCCATGGAGAATGGTGTTCATGTCAAACAGGTCACTAATGTGTTTATAACGAAAACGTATCCTAATCATTATACGATGGTGACTGGTCTCTATGCAGAAAGCCACGGTATAGTTGCTAATGAGATGTATGATCCTATTCTGAATGAAACTTTCTCTTTGAACAAAATGGATATCCATAACTCCAAGTTCTGGGAAGAAGCCAGCCCAATATGGATAACGAACCAGGGGGAAGGACATAAAACTGGAGCAGCTATGTGGCCTGGAACAGATGTGAAAATACATGGAGTCTTTCCTACATATTATATGCCCTACAATGAATCTGTTTCCTTTGAAGATAGAGTTGCTAGGCTTATTGGCTGGTTTACATCAGAAGAACCCATAAACTTTGGTCTCCTATATTGGGAACAGCCTGATGAGATGGGCCATATTCTGGGCCCAGAAAACCCACTTATGGGACCAATAATTAGTGATATTGACAAAAAGCTGGGATATCTTATGTCTGAACTGAAGAAAGCGAAGCTGTGGGATGTGATAAATGTCATAATCACAAGTGATCATGGAATGTCACAGTCCTCCTCAGAAAGGCTCATTGAGCTTGATCAGTATGTGAATAGAGAGCTCTATAAAGTCATTGACCATTCTCCTGCAGTAGCTATTTTGCCAAAAGAAGGTAGGAGCTATAGCAGTAAAATTCTCTGAAGAAAATACTCGAGTATCGAAACTTTATAGGCTTTGTTCCTTAACTGAAGTGGTGTTGGCAGCACTGATGCCAGTAGGATATCAGCCTTGAGCAAGGAGTGCTTGCAGGAACACTTCTTTGTTCTTTTTGCTAGCTCTGTCAAAAGCCTGGATTAACTTTCTGAAATGAAAAGTGAGCAAATCTGTCTGTTGTTGACTAACATTGCCAAATATCCTGTAGTCCTTACAAGAAGTAAGATAATCTAACAGCATTATCAAGGATGAATGGCGTTCTAGATAGATGACAACTGAATGTTACAGATCTTGCCTTTCGTCAAGATGCTAAAGCCATAGTGGAGGAATTATATTTCTAACTCAAACAGTAAACTGAAACCAGATGGGGACCTTTGATAAAAAGAAAGCCTGTGTTGGCTATTTGATTATTGCCAGCTATTGTAGTTCACTTTAGGTTTTTTTTCTCCCATCACGCTGAACAGCCAGCCAGTTATGTTCATACCATTTTTATTGTGATAATGGTGGGCAAGAATACTGTTGGAATTGAAATCTGAAGTCTAGTTGCAGTCATTGAAGAGTTGCTTAAGTGTCAGATGTGTGGTTAGTGTCGCTGATGTAGAGGTGCTGGTCTTTATTTTGACGATCAAAAGCTGTAACTGTTTGCTGTGAATGTGTTAACCTGGACAGTAGCGTTTTTTGTGTGGGCAGGGGTGCTAATTTGGAAGTTGAGTTTTAAGGTGGCCTTCTGAAAAGGTGTTTTTTAAGATTTCTGTAACATTTGCATCACTAATAGACAGCACTCTATTTAAGGTCCAAGCAGGGAGGGTATTTTGCAGGCTTAAGTGACCTTTAAATGTGTAAGCAAATGCTTCTTGTCACTTTTATAGAATCATAAAATCATTAAGGTTGGAAAAGACCTCTAAGATCATCTAGTCCAACCGTCAACCCAACACCTCCGTGCCTACTAAACCATGTCCCGAAGTGCCACGTCTACACATTTTTTGAACTCCTCCAGGGATGGTGACTCCACCACTTCCCTGGGCAGCCTGTTCCAATGCTCGACAACCCTTTCAGTAAAAAAATTTTTCCTAATATCCAATCTAAACCTCTCCTGATGCAACTTGAGGCCATTTCCTCTCGTCCTATCGCTAGTTACTTGGGAGAAGAGCTTAGTTTGAAGAATACTCCAGACTAAAATGTTAGTATGTCCAAACTGAGATCACTTGCTGCCTGAGTGCACTCAGGTGTTTGTAGCTGGGCGCTGTTTCTCTCAGTGGTGATAGAAGAGTCGAGTTTGGGAGTCCATCCTAATGGAGACAAATATGGTTGACTAGGATGTTCTCATTACCAAATAAAGGGAGTAGTAAAAGTAAACTTTAGCACTAAAACATCCCTAATGCAGTAAATGAGAACTGGAAGATGCGTAACCTGATTCTCCTGTCTGCTGAATGCTGAAAAGAAATAGTATATCTGCAACAATTAGATGACAGCACAGTAAAAAAGCCATTTCAATAGATTTCAGAAATAGCTTGGATTTGGTTTTGCTCAGAGGTTCAGATATTTATTACACTACCAATAAACAAGAATTAGTTTTGAGCACGGCTAAAATTCCTTCCTTCCATGTTACCAGCTGTAATTTTTATTATAAAGCAATGAGCTTCATTCTCAGTTTAGCTATGAAATAACTTATACTTAAGTACATGACTGATTCTTCAACAGTTATTCCATTTGTCTTGCTTAAACCAAGGGAATGGTAAAACTTAGTGAGACATTGAGAAAAATTTTGAATGCATGAAAATGCAGTGAATTCTGCTACTTTAACTGTTTGGCTGCATATTTCTTCCCTGAGAGATGGATTAAAGCCATTATTTAACTATGCTTGTGTACAGTGTGGGTGGAACTAATTATATGTTCACAAAGATGGTACCTGTAGCACAGGTGATGATACTGGCCTTTTTCTTGCATTTAATATATTAATTCAAGTAATTAATTTAGTGTAAAATCATAGTTTGCTGTATTTGGGGCTTCTCCTCCCTGTTATCCCATATAAAAAAGTGGCATCACAAAATTAATTTTGTTACTAATATAGTCCTAGAAATGCTAGATTGGAGTCCCTTGTTGCTGTAACTATATCGTATCTGTACTTTTGCTGTCTCATCTTGACCTTTATTATATTTCTTAAGTTTAGTGATTCTTTTTTTATGCCAATTTTAGATAAGAAACATTATATATTAATCTATTTCCAGTTTTCCTCCAGAATTTCTATACTGGATCCTAGGAACTGAGGGAGAAAACGAAGACGGTTTCTTTAAAGACACTGGGCACCTCCTCCCAAACTTTTTTTTTTTCCTGAGATATATTCAAAACTCCATGCATGCTGAAAATGTTAGACCAGATCTTATCCTTGGTTTATCCTCAGGTGGTGTCTCAGGTCAAACTAAGCACTTGTTCTTGTGGTAATCAAGGCGATCGTTTCTTGGGACAGATAGGCAGAGAAGAGCTCACTCACAGGAACACCCGCTGCAGGATGTACAGCTAGCTGTGAAGGTAGAACTAGCGAGAAATGATAAGTCAGAATGACAGGATGTGCTTAAATTCCACTCATCTGCTAAAAACAGCAGTGTTGGCCACAAAGAAAATGTAAACATCTTCCAACCGTGCTTCAGACCGTGTAGCGCTGAAACTGGCCTGCAGACACTAGCTGTGAACTCAGCTGTCCAGCTGACTTGTGCATGTGTGTAGCACAAAGTACTTAAGTCATGGAGCTGAGTTAGTTGGGCTGTAACAGAAGTCTGTTAGGTACATGTATAGCCCTCAATAGGAACCTGTGCTGAAAAGGGGCAGGGGGAGGATATCAAAGAAACTTGCTCAGATGTAGGTTCCTGAACTTGCTTTTGTGTTCCTCTCTGCGTGTCCTGGTTCCTCCTTTCTGTGCACTGGTGTTGCAGCTTGTCCAACTGCTTTCTGACTGTTCAGTGACTTTTATTGGAAAGAAAAGCTCAGGAACTGGAAATAAGCAAATAAAAAAATTGGGGGTGGAAAATGCCTATTTATTTGGTAGTGTTAGTACAGCTTTTGAGGTTTTATGCTCACTCTGCAGTAGATGTCTGCTCCTTTCCTTTCCCTAGTCACTAAGAACACAAAGGTAGTGCTGTTAGCTGTTATTGAATACACAGAGTGGCTGACAGTTCTGGACCAAAAGTGCCATCTTGATCTGCCAGTCCAACCTGTCCCTTCGTGTGTTTGTCGTGTGTTCCCTGCTTAAGGCCTCTGCAATTTTTGTACAGCTCCTAACGTGTTAGTGGCATCTGGACTGTGACCTGAGGGCTTCTGTTGAAAGATTAATGCAAGCTAGTTTTGCTTATCCCTAGGCAATTAATTACTAATACTGTGATGTTACATGGTGCATAGAAACAAATGAGCTACTCTTTCTAAATTGGCTAAACTTGTCATCAAAATGGTAGAAGATCAAAACTGGGAATCAAATGAGGTCAAATAAGTAGCTGTTTATTGGAGCATCTGGGAGAAATAAATAGTTGGGTTCACTCACAAATAAGTTTTCAGAGATGCCAAGAAACAAAGTGGCTGCTCTCTTTGGCCTTTTAAAGAAAGCAACTAACAATTAAACTGCTTTAAAATAAATAAAAAGTGTCGCTTGTCATCATAGCCAACTGGGGGGAAGACAGAATACGGCCTTAATGCGCACATTACCTCATAGGTTTAGGAGCTATCTCCTTGCTGTCAAGCTTTGCATGGAGCTAGGAGGAGCTGGTTTCTTTTCCGTGAGCCTTAACTGAATGCCTTCTAACTCATTCTTGTGAGAAGCTTATATTCTGATAACTATGAAATGAGGGGTTTTTCCTAAAATTAGCAAGGCACTTACTGCTTAGGAATAGGCTGTGAAGTTCGACGCCAGCTGTGAATGATGCTCTGGATTTCTCACAGTAACTTCTGTGCGCATTGTAATCCACTGTTGTCTCTTACAGCTATAATTAGCTTTTGGGGAAGTGCTTTTTGCCATCTTCTTTCAGTTGTATTTAAACTACTGATGAGTTCAGTAAACATATTGGTATGTTTAAGTTTTGTCTTTTGTTTCTTTTGTTTGTTTGAAGGCAAACTGGATGAAGTATATGAAGCTTTGGCCAATGCTCATCCCAACATGACTGTATATAAAAAGGAGCAGATTCCAGATAGATTACATTACAAGCACAACAGTAAAATTCAGCCAATCTTAGCAGTGGCTGATAAAGGATGGGAAATTGTATATAATAAGTCTGACGGTTTTCAATGTAAGTATTCTGTCTTTACAGTGTTTTGCAGAGACCTTACATGGTACTTTCTCTCCCAGTCACAACCAATGTTAATTGTTTGGTTTTTTTTTTTTTTAAGACTGGGAGGGAAAACTCCAAACCTAAGTATGTAGAATTTATAATTTTTTTTCCTGATGGGATGGGAAGCACCCTACTATTAGGGGAGGGGGAACTGGACTTACCGTTTCTAAAAATTAAACTTACTGAGATAAGATCATTCACATGTTTTAGTGGCCACGTACTTGAGGTCGTCTTGCGAAATCTAGCAAACTGACAAGCACTTCCTGAGAGATGAAAAAAAAAAAAAGTTGTAACTGAACTTGTTGAGTAGAGGATGAATAGCGTTGTTTTATCATGTACTATTTATTTACCGGAGAAGGGTTGGGTTGGAAATACAAGAATGCTTTCTCAAAGTCCTCAACTTCTGTATGCCTACACTTATAGTAACCTTGTTCTATTGCTAGAAAGAGTCTTTGAATATTGTGTTGCTGTACACCAGTGATTTTCATTTACCTTATAGGAGAAGATGCATTCTAGGTGATTTGGAGGAAAAAAACCCCCACTTTTAAGTTCCTCACCTTGGTGTTTTGAGATTTATTATAGGTAGAATAGAGATAGTAAATGTAACTTTTGGTTAGCTGGGAGGAAAAATATAGGTGTCATATGGTCAGTTCTTGAAGTTTCTTAATTGAAAACCTTTTAAACTTTGCTGCTGGTTATGAAGCTGAAGAGCATTACCTGCGAGACTTAACAAGTTTTTCAGTGTTGATAGCTGATGAGAGCAGTTATTTGTGCCTGCATGTTTATTCACTTTTTCAGAGTGTTCATTGCCCCTGTAAGGAAGGGCCACTGGAGACCCACTAGTGAGATCTGTAAACTTTTCCCTTCTTGATGAGTAGATAGTGCACAAAATTGGACAGTGTCAAAGCAGTCAGAGCTTAAGTTCTGTCTGCTACTAGGAGTCAAACAGTCTATCTCTACATGGATTTTTTTTTTTTTCCCTAAGAGATCTGGTCCAGTTGCAAAGTTGGACTTTTTCCTTGAGGAAAACCAAGGAAACTTGGGTGTAGCATAGCATGCCATTGACAATGCTGTTACTGCTGTGTGAGCTTACCTTTTTTTTTTTTTTTCCCCCTCCATTTTTAAATAGTGCTCTCCATTCTTTTTTTAGGGCATCTTCTTTTTGTAGTTCTGAGACTTGGTATTTGCTAGGAGACATTTGTGCTGTTGATCAAAATGATTCTTCTAAACCTCTGCAAGAATAAATGATGGCTGTTCTTTTTCTGCATTATGCTAATCCTAGGAAAAGGTTCAGTGCTTGTTTTGCGACTTCAGAATATTGACCTTCTTCTGTCTTTTATTTCTAGTTGGTAATCACGGATATGACAACATCTTACCAGAAATGCATCCAATTTTTTTGGCAGTTGGGCCTGCTTTCAGAAAGAATGCCACCAAAGAAGTCATGAATGCTACAGACTTGTACCCCTTATTGTGCCATCTCCTTGGTATTAACCCACTGCCAAACAATGGTTCATTCAACGCTGTGAAAGATATACTTGCTGAAGAAGTTCCTGTAGCCTTTGGAGCAGACACCTATGCTACTGTTGTAGGAGTCTTTCTGGGCAGCTTTCTTGTTATGGTTTTTATTGCAGTTTTTGTGAAACATTTTATCCTCACCCAGGCAAATACCATGAGAATGCAACATACTGAAGCTGCCCAGCCACTGTTGCAAGATTAGTAACACTTGGTACTATTTCCTGTTGGATGCTTAAAATAAGCTTATACAAAAAAAATTAATAGCAGTGGATCAGCATAAATATGTGGAGTAAAAGGAAACAGATGCTGATCCATTGGTACATTGGAGTACATACATACTAGGTATGCAGAGAGAGCATGTTTCTCTTTCACCCTACAACCACTTCTTTCAGGGGTTGGAAGTATTCTGGGTAAACCTGGAAAGCTGTGTATGTATGTAGACATGTAGTGACAATAGACCTTGAATACCTCATTCTGAGCTACTTTTAGGGAAATAACATCAACTGAGGTGCACTTCACAGACCATTACATGGTGATTTAACTTCCCACCCCCCCTTTTTTTTTTCTTTGAGAGGTTTAAGTCTCTTAGATTCTAACAAGTCACTGAATGTGACTAGGCTTCTCTGGGGTTTTTTTCTTCCCTGCCCAAGGAAGCTTTTTGCATGGATCACCATTACAGATAGCTTGGTGGATTAAATCCTGCAGAAAACATTATTATTAAGCTGGGTCATGCAGTGCTAAGTGTCTAAAGTTAGACTTGAGTGTATTTCTTTAAACTACTGTATTAATTGTAGTCCCAAAATATGAATCTAGGTGGTATTGCCTTTAGCAATCAGCATTAAACTACTTGATTTTTTTTTTTTTTAAATTTAGATAAATACAGGTCTTTACAATTTTAGGTAAATGTAGGTCTTTACTTTTTCTATTGTTTCCTGTACACTGGACTAAATTTTTTAGGAATTCCATGTGGCTGGCAGTTTAAAGACACGTACAAGCACAACACCTGTATATCCAAATGGAGTCTTTTTTTTATATTTCTGTGATAAGAGGGCTCTCGGAATAAGGCAGATGAATCAGTTAAGGAACATGTACAAACTGGTTTCAGAGTGCTGTCAAGCTTGTCACTGGATGTAACATCAGATCTGTTACTGGAGACTCTTCTCAGGTGTGAGCTTGGCTTGCTGTCTTGTGTTTTATCTGATATGTCTGAGTGGACCTTAGAATTTGATGAGTAGGGTTAGAAATGCAATTTAAGGAACAGCTAGATAAATCTTACGCCATATATGCTCTTAAATCTGAAAAAGCACACTTTAATATGGAAAAAAGGTGTAAGACTGGAGTTTGTTCTTCCAGAGGAAAGTCTGTCAGGGAAAATTATTAATTTTGAGTCAACAAAACTATATATTACTCTTATTCTTTTGTGTGGGGCAATAAATCTTCTTGCTATTGTGGGGTTTTTTATGAGCTCACCTAAATGGTAGGTGAGAAGCTGCTGACTTAAGGTTTGTATGAAAAACATGGTATGAAGTGAGAAAAGTTGTCTAGTTGTCAGACTCGTTTAAAAGCTGAATTTTTTTCCCCTCCCTGTGTGAGTTAGTATTTCTCTGCACTTTGCTTTTGAGTACAATGCCTGAAGGAGAAAGAAACTGTTTCAAAATTCACACAAATACTCAGTCTGGTATTTCTGTAAGTGCAATTCATTGCTTTATCCACAGCACCCAGCAGAGGGCAAAAGATGGGAACATCTTGGCCTTGGATGTGCTCTGTCAAACTAATGGCGTGACTAACAGTCTAATACTGCAATCGGTAGGGTTGCTAGCAGACCTAGCAAGGAGCTGCAACAAGCTGACTAACTGAAGTTCAAAACTCGTTTTGCTAAACTTCATTCCAGACTTAACAAATGACATCTAAGCGAGTTCAGAAGTGAGCTTACTTCTCGCTGCCTCATTGATGACTCTACAATGCCTTGTTACGAAGTGTCTGGTCCTCGCTGCGTCAGAATTAATCTGTTGCATTCCTCCGTGATGGCGGGGACACTTGCTTAGCATTGAACTGTCTTGGAAACAAATGTGGAAAGTTTCCGGAGACCACAGCTAGTTGCAGTGAATGCTTGAGAGGGAAGGCAATGAAATACTCCAATTTAAGGTATATGCTGAAAGTCTAGCTGTAATAGTAGCTTTAGGAAGATGGGAAACTAGCAGATCTGTTGGAGGACAGCCCCTTAATTTGGGGGATATGTATGAAGTCTTGCATAACTTAATCTGACTCATGGCTGCAATTCTACTGTTATTCTGTGTACTGCCTTGTTTTCCTACGTTGCCATTTTCTTAAGAAAACACTGAAGGAAAACTTCTGGGATCGCTGTGCCTGACACTGTAAAGCTGATTCTTGGTGGAGCTGACCGTTAGGTATGTCTTAAGTTTAATATGCTGATGCCAGCTAAAACTGAATGCTGCAGGGGCTTATCAAGCTGAAAGATGAAGGCAGTAATGATGTTTACGGTAGTTTCTAGAGAGGCTGGGGAAGTCCAAGTAGAAAACCTAAACCTCTAAATTGTTACTAATCACTTCCCTAGCCACCTTCCAAAAAGTGGATGGCAGACAGCAAATTGATGCAGAGTCCACCTTTTCTTGCTTATCTGCAACTTAAAAACGAATCATAGCACAAACTTAGTGTGTGTTTAAAGAAAGATCTACAGGCCTGGTTAAGGGAATAACAGTGAAAATTGGAGATGCTATAATCCTCACCTGTAGCTACTTCAGTTACACACTTTCTCACTTTGGAACATGCTGCTTTAATAGAAATTATTCTTATTGCAGTAATTTCATAGCAATGCTTATGGCAGATGTAAAAATAACTGGACTGTAATCTCAGAGGGGTTCATTAAACTCCCACCTTTTTTAGTTGTGACAGGCGTAGTTCTATCATCAGCCAAAGTGACCCTTGATTTTAAGGAGGGGGGCAAAGTTGGTCAGTGTTGTTCTGTCATCCTGGGACTTAGGCATACCTGCCCAAACATGCAACAAGGGAAGAGCAGTAGGTTTCCCCTAGCAAAGAGTTTGGGAACAATAATATTCAAAATAGATTGGGAACGCAAACATGAGAATTCTTCTTGATGTCATTGTTCCGTATTGCACTGCAAAGCCCTTCTTTGAGGACGGTAAAATGAAGCTTTGTAGAAAACTGAAAGGAATCTTTCAGCATTCGGGTATTTCAGTTTAGGTTTAAAGATGTTTCCTCTATTGCTTAGGTGTATTTGCAGGTACCTCTTGGGTAGTTACCTTGTTAGGATATTTGCCTAGCCAATGTTAAACACTGTTTTAAGTTGTTGGGTGTACGCTTAATGAAATTGAAAGCACATCTGATGCCACTGGAGAAAAATACCAACTTTTTCCCTGATGTGAGATTTTTTTCAGACTACCTTTTTGTTTGGGGAGCACGTGGGATTTGGTTTCTGCATATATGATACTTTTTATGATGTACGAACAAGTTTATTGGAAAGTGCATTTGAGTATGCTGTACACTACTTGTAACATAAGCTTGGAAACTGAGAAGTTTGCATGATTTTGTCTTCCATTATTGACCTGTGAAGCACACTTTGAGATGTCAAACATTTTCTTTGTTTCTTCCTGTTTGGAAATGTTGAAGTTGAAATATATCTTTGCTATAGTGCTATCAAGCATTGAGTGCTTGCTTCATTTAAAAAGACTTCTGGAAAAAAAACTTGAATTGGGGGGGATGGCTGGGGGAGAATGGCCTTAACTCATATGCATCCCAACTATTTCTTGTACTCTGCATAGTGTATGCCTTCATTAAAAATAACTGGAAGTGTGATAGAACTTACGAATTTTAGGTCAAAGTTCTTATATAAAAGACCTTGTTTCCCACCTTGCTACTGTATATGGAAATAACAGCTATCTGTTACCAACAGTGGTAATACAGTTTCTTTTATAAAAAAAAATTCTCCCAGACTTTCCTGGTAAAGAGCTGCAGTAATGCTGTTTACAATAAATGCCGTTTCAAAAAAAAAAAAAGCACAAAAATGCCTATTATAAAATGAAGGGTTGTGCAGTGTGACTTTTCAAAAGTGTGGAACAACACAATCTTGAGCTATGTGTGGGAAGAAATGACAACCATGCAGCTGTTGAATCCTGCTGTTTTGTAAAATGCAAATATAACAGGCTTACTTCTGAATTTTCCCTGCTTAAATAATGGCCATGGATGCTGTCTTGAGTGTACATGCTATGCTGCTGTACGTACCTTTCAAGAAGTGGCACGTTTGTACTACAGTAAAGGTAACGTAAGCATTTATTAGATGTTAAGACTACAAAAATTGTTGCAAGCACATGAAAATGGTACATTCAATAGTGGTATCTGCAGCATTGCAAATGGACGGCCTTTCGGTAATGAAATCTTAATCTGAATCACATTAAGTTAACAAATCTCTATTACTGTTTTTTGCAATAAAAGGTGGTACCTTGCATATTAAAGCAAACATCTGTCCCTGTGGTCTGATCCTTGGAGGTACATCATGTTGTTGGTTTATTTTCATAGGCAGTACATTCTTTCAGCTTATAGCAAGTTAAACCTCCCCCTGAAACAAGTGTTTTGGACCTATAGCTAGTTGAAATCAGCTCACTTCTGGAACAGTTTCTGTGGTGCTAATGGACAAAAAGCATATAAACCCAGACGGGTGGATGTTTGAAGGCTTCTCTACCCTGTGTTGATAGTTCCTTTATGGAGGCAGTCAACATAGTGAAACATCAGTCTTTACTGCTGGGATGTAATGTTACAAACTTCCCCTCTTCCCTTCTAAACTTCAATGCCAGGGGAAGTTCTTAAAACTTAAACTAAAGTAATATGTCCTGTATGAATGTTGCAGTTGTGTATATTTAGCAAGTCATTAAATGTTACCACAAACTATTGTAGAATATCTCCTTTATCTCAGCTCTGAGGAAGGAGGAAGCCACAGCTTTTCATGTTCTTGTTTTGAATTAGCTGCTCAGAAGGAAGTCAGCCACTGTGTTTCATACAGACTGCAATTAGGTAGTGGAAATATTTCATCATGTTTAAGGCACTAATGCTTGTAAAAATAATAATCTTTAAATATATCCACTTTGTCTCTAAGGCAAAAGAGGTGTTTTTCTAGATTATCTTGATTTGTACATGATCTGTATGAAATCGTGGAAGTACAAGAGCTACCCTGAAACCCTCCCTGCCAGCAGCAAAGAATTGTGCCAGAAAGAATACTCAGCACTCTTACAGGCCATACTGTATCTTTGGAATTGAAAATAATTAGCAATGCAACTGGAAAACAGTTAATCCTATTTCTTAATAGGTAAACTTTCTCTTTAAACCCTTCCCACAATAGCAGTGCTTAGTCTCAACACTAAAGGGAGGAAGAGTAGAGGGTAATAAGGATTTCTGCTAGATACTACCACTCACTTTGTGGTTTCATTGGAGCTCAGTTGCCTGTAGCAATTCTTATCAGAAGGGGCTACTACCTAGAGCTAGAAGGAGAAATGCATTTAGACCTGGATTTCCCCATCTGTAACAATATTTGTGGTTCAGATTAGAGTGCTGCCATTGCACTTCAGTCAACATTTAATTTCTGGCAATTAAAATTGTGGTGGTAACCTTGACACCTGGCCTGTGATGGTGATGCAGAGGAACTGAAAGCATGTCAGTCACACACTGTATGACAGCTATTTGGGGGAAGGAAGAGGAAGGGAAGAACAGAGTGGAACATATACTGTGCTAATCAGATTTAGCATCTAGAAAAAAACCCTCACAGTTTGGTCTTATCAAGTCTGCCAGAAAGATAGAACTTAGTTGAGTCAAGCCTCTCCGTATAGAGACGATGCAAAGCACCTCTCAGCAAGTCTACCACCCTCTGAGGGTGGCAAATTACAGTTAGTAAAATTACAAGAAACTTAACAACTCTCTCCAATGTAGAAATTCAAGCATCCTCCCTTTTACAGCATCTCTAAGCCTAGGTTCTACCCTGCAAAACATTTACTTCATAGTTACTAACCTGACCTCTTATTGTATGTAGTTAGTTATTTTAAATCTTCCAGCAGGATGAAAGAGTGACTTCTGTGTTCAGTCCAGTTATTGCTCTATTATATCAAGAGTCTGAAATCCAGGACACTGTCAGTAACAGTACAGATTTTGCAAGGGCCCTGAGCCTCTTTCAAGTTCAGAAAGTGTTAGTCAGGAAGTAGTAACTAGTAGTTTAAGAAGGGGAGAAAAAGCAGAACAGGTTAGTTTTTGTATTGTGTTTTTAATCAGTACAACAGAATTCTCAGAGAGGAAGACAAAAATTAGTAAAACTTCCACACATCATTTTTAAAACTCAAATGTATTTTTTTCAGCGGGCAGTTAAAAGTAACCTTTCCCTCCAAAGTCCATACTTCCTCCCAGTTGGATCACTAAAAGGTAGTCTGTGGCTAATACCAAATTGCATTGAATTTGAGCTTGTGAACAAGAAACCACACTGCATGCTACCAGGTACCTCAGCTCTCTCACTTCAAATTATCAGTTCTTAAAACCATCAAACTTCTAGGAAAAGGACTTGGTAACTGTAGTTCTCTTTTTGGGTTAGCATTAACAATTTAACTTCACATTCTTTCCTCCCCAAAAGATAAGGTACCACTAAGGCTTTCTAAATCAAGTTAATTTTTTTATAGCAAGTTACTAGACTTGACCAATAACAAGGAATCAAGAGTTTCAATTAAGAGAACCATTAGCACTGGTCTTCACCAGAACTTTACATCTATACAACTTGGATACTACAAATAACAGATCCTATCTCAAAAAATAAATTAACTTTTCCCTTTAAATTTCCAGGGTTTAAAATAAGAGTTTGGAATCCTTGCTTGATGACTGCATGTCAAACTTTCAATTGTTGCTTTTTAGCACATGACAGCCTTCAAAAGATAATTATCAGCTGGTACACAGGGCAGAACCACCTTTATTACAAAAACACCTTCAGCACAGCTTACACCTGAAAAAACTTTTCACAGGGTTTAAAAGCAGTTAATTTTACTACTACAGTCCATTAAACTGAGTAATCAAAGGATTCTCAGATTAAACCAACATCCTTGAGATAAGCAAGTAGAAGCATTCCAACTCTCCAAGTGCAGGAACTGTGGAACCAAGTCATCCACAGACAGATGTCTAGAAGTGTCAGAGCCATCTGCCCAGTGTTATAACTGCTGAACCGCATACTTTATTGCTCAAAACAGAAGTGATATGCACCAATTCTTTCCTCACTGACTTCCGTTTTCTTGTCATATTGCTGGCTTAGGGTGGAAACAGAAGGATCTTCTCTACACCCTCTATCCCCAAATTTAAGAACAAACCAGAATAGACTGTCCAAATAGAACTAACTTCTAACTCTCATAAAAGAGATCTTTCCAATACAGGTACAAGAACACTAAAAGAAGTCAATTTAATACAAAAAAAACCCAATTATCATTTACAAATGTTAAAATTCACTTAGACTATCCTGGCTAGTTCATACTCTGGAATTTCATTTTGAAAGTGTTCAAAGCTTGAATGAAAAACTAAGCATCATTATTACATTAAGCATCTCTTCCAGCAGAACGCCACCCATTCACCATTTTGTTCTGAAAATACTTTTACAGGACTACTACTCAGGTAGCATACACAAACAAGTTTGCAAGATCTGGCTGTACAGTATTTTATACGGATACCGTTAAAGTGCAAAGAATGCCATCCAGTGCAAGTTCAAACTCCCTTCCTGAAATCACTATTTAGCAAGCGAGGCAAGGCCCCCTACACACTATCCGATTAAAGGATCGTCATCATCACATTGTAACTGAAGTCGGGAAAATGGCCGTGGGGGAACTACTCTATTCTTTGAGATTATTATAATGCAGGTGAAAGTAGTCAGTATCATAAAAGCCCCAATAACTATCCCAATAGCTTCTGGAAGATTTATGCACCACTGGTCAGCGAGCAAGCACTTGGTGTTACTGAAAGTGCCATTGTGCGGCTGTGGTGTCAGTCCCAGGATGTGGCACATCATTGGGTAAATATCAACATTGTTCATTGTGCTCTGCTTGTAACCCCGATGAAAAGCAGGCCCGCGAGCAGCCAGGAATGGATGCATGCTTGGGAGAGCGTTGTCATAGCCATGGTCGCCTACTGGAGAAATGCAAAGCTAAGAGTTAACATCAGTTTCTGTTTGCATAGCGAGTATTCCCCTCCCTATCTCTCCCCCACCCCCAAAAGGCATATTATTTAACCGAAGACTAATGCAGAACATAAAAGCAGCTGTTCGATCAAACACTGAAGGAACCCAGAGTTCCTTCCCTCTTCCCCAATCCCCAGAAGTCTTTTCCCATACTGGTCTTCAGCCATGGTTCCTCCCCCACCCTTATCTCTTTTCCTTTCAACTGTCAACATTTTCAATTTTCCCCTTCCCACTCCTCATGCCAAAGTGGAAAGGAATGTTGCCACTCCACAAGTCAGTAGCTGGAATGCAAATCTATACTTCTCAGATTTTGGAAAGACATAATCTCCCTCTTGCAAAGCAGACACTTTAATTACTTCTTAAAAGCCAAGCACTTTCCCCTTGATAGTGTTCAGTTCAAGCGTATTAAGTACCCTCAAATCATGCTGATCAGATTAGGTACTTCAGGAGAAGGGATACCCAAATAGTCAAATCCAAAAAACTGTCAAAACATCATGATGCCCGTGACAGGCAAACAACAAAACGTTTGTAGCTACAAGGTCACCAGTACTTGGACATTTGGTAGGTTTTTAGGAAATACTCACTCCCATTTTTGGTGGAATATACACAGCTAAAAACCAGCCATAGTCGAGTTTCCTGACAACATGCCTGAAAAATCTGTCCAAGATGCCAAAAATTTCTCATAGCACATGCAGCACAGTATTTGAATGACTGCATTTAAGTTTTGAGTTCATTTCTTAGTAACAGTTTAATGAGTCTCCCCAAGAACTGTCTCCTTGGCTGCTTCACTAAAGTTTCTGATGTGAAATGTCAAGATTCCTACTGATCAAGCCACACTTCAAGTATACTTCCAATATTCCTTTTTAATGTTTTCCACCAGCGTGTTTGTTACCACAAAGATACTACTACACATCTTGCTGCTTTGTTTTAATGCAGTCCTTTGTTTCTCCATTACATTTTTTCCCCCCCTTCTACTACTTGCTTGTTTTGAACAGAGCTGTTCCAAGTCCCCTCTCCAATGAAGTTCCCTATCTTTCACCTCTGAAGTAGGAGGGCTGGTGTGCGCCAACATTGCTAGATACAGCGTAAGTATTGGTACACTTGCCAATCATTACGCTGCCACGTTGTCCATGAAGACAAGTACAATAAACACTTAAACAGCCTTTCAGGCTAAAACCTCCCCCTGCCTGCTTCTGGGAAGCTTTGACTAGCAAAATTGTTTTCAAAAGTGATTCACTTCAACTGATACAACGCTGTTAACTTATAAATATACACTTATTAACTATTTTTAGGTACATGAAATTGAATCTAACCATAAACAAGAAAGCGACCTCTATTAGAGAACACGTGTGCTAAGTGTTGTCAATTTGAAGACGATTGTAGCAAATCTGTGGGGAAATTAATATATAAACGTATCTTACATTAAAAGCAGTACTTTTGTACAAATAATGAGAAAATTTGAACTTAAATGTGCAAACAGCAGACAGTAAGAACAGCCAAACTGGGTGAAACCGGGAGTTTACACCACCCAGCATCCTGTCTCTGACAGCAGTCATAACAGGGAGTGTGGGAAGTATCCAACAGGGTTAGCCCTGCCATACCAACCAGCCTCGAGCTGTTGGCTGCTCAGAAACTTCCTGGAAGTTGGTACCTTTGTATTTAATTTCTATTAATGGATTTTTCTTCCAAGAATTTCTCCAATCACTTTCTGAACACGCACACACATACATATATATATATATATATATACACACTCGCACACACAGCCTTCATCTGCAACCAGAATTATGGGTTAAATTCTCTTATTATGACGATAATGAAATCTGTCTGGAATGTCTTCTTTGAGATATACTTTCATGTGACTGTTGCATTTTTTCAGTAAGTTATACACACCTCTTGTCTGCCAAAAAAACTCCTGCATGTGAAACACCTGGAAATATATATACATATATACACACACATATACATATATATACATATATGTATGTATGTAATTTGACATTCATAGCATCTAGCAGGAAGAAAGTACATAGCTTAGCAATGCACAGTGTGAAGTAACATCTGTTTTGTTTTTTGTCTTTAAAACATGCTATTTGATGCCCCTAACAGGAAGAACTCTGGCTTCTTTGACCATTATTGTTGTGTTCCTATTATTTTTAGTATTTCCTCCCATTTCTTTTTGTTTCCTAGTATAGGTACTGTAACATTAAATGTTTTGTCTTGCATTCTTCAATTTATGCTCCCCTATATGAATATTTTATATACCAAAAAACAGTTAAACCACACTCTAGAGGAAGCTTGAGACAGACTGCTAACTTGCCTAAGATAACTCTTAAAAGTGTACCTCAGGCTATTAAGTTGAACATGACAAAGTGTTTTAGCCAACAGAGTATCCCCCATCTCTTTCTCATCTGTTAAAACACTCCAGGCTCAGACTAAGAATGTTCTAGAAAATGCTGAGATGTTCCTAAAGATACACAGTGCCAGGACTCCACTCCCTAAACTAGGACCATCCTACAGATGGCTCGAATGAAAACAAGACAGTTTACCAACATAAGCCACCAAGAGCACAAATGAGGAAAACAGACTTACATTTTGAAAGCGACTCATTTTGCACAATTGTCCAGCCTTCGTCTGCAACCAGAATTATGGGTTGAATTCTCTTATTATGACGATAATGAAATCTGTCTGGAATTTCTTCTTTGAGATATACTTTCATGTGACTGTTGCATTTTTTCAGTAAGTTATACACGTCTCTTTTGTCTGCCAAGAAAAAAACTGCATGTGAAACAGCTGGAAATTATGTCCTGTTTACTGCAATTATCTGTCATTAAACCAAAGATCCTTTTTTTTTTTTTCAAAACAATTATTTTTGAAAAGGTACATAGAAAAGGTTTTTTTCACATCCCTAATGAAACACTACAAGTAGAGGTGGATTTCACATTTGCTCTCATTTTAAATCAGGTACCTCACGGCTGTGGTTTTGGACCTACAATTCAACTTACCCTCTGGGCATGCAGGGGAAGAGGGCAAAATTCAAGCAGAGAAATCAAAAGAAAGCAATCACACACCAAAGTAGTCAATATTTTATCCAAAGCAGGAAGTATTAAATTTTGTTACTGTATAAATCACTTTGTTCATTAGAATTGCTTCAGTCTGGCCACAGTGGTGGGGAACCAAGACCAGCAGTGTCATGATTGAAGACGTGCCTGTTAGTAACTACTCCAAGATACAAAAATTGAATTCACAATATGAAAACTGAAGTTTCCTTCACAGAAACAGAAGTGGTAAAGCAATAAAAGTTGGGTTTAGATTTTTACTTGGAAGTTTAGACAATGACTTGTTTATTCAGAATAAACATGAGGGTTTATTTCATGCTCACTGTGAATTATTACTGTGTGGACTCAGTGAGCAACAAGAGAGCAGGCATACTAAGTGCCTATCTACTTTCTCAACAAGCTGTACCAGGACCATCTTTACCACCCATAGCAATTTGACAAGAAACTCTCCTTGGCCCATTGATTACCAAAACAAAGTCATTTCTAAGTAAACAAACATTCTTTAGCTTATTAATTAAATTATGTCAAAGTTCTGCAATATGAACTACACTGGTTTTGCAAAAGATGTGAACAGTCTACCATAGTGTGTACTTTTTAGTAGTAAGATAAACAAGATTTAATTCTCAGTCTATGACTTAAAAAAAACCAAAACATACTCTGCCTTGGCAGCACTGCAGCAACTGGACTCTTGTCTATCAGAGTATAGTTATTGCGACCAATGCACTCATCCAGGATAATCAGCTTCTTTGCAGAGCAGGAGGCCATTCCATGATCACTTGTTATTATGATATTAATAGTGTCCCACAAACCTAATGCCTTCAATTTATTAGTAAGGAAACCAATGTGATTATCCACTTCTTCTAATACTTTGCGCATGTTCTCAGTGTCATCTGGTCCGTACTTGTGCCCACTTGCATCTGGTTCTTCCCAGTACAATGTAGCAAAACTGACTACTGGATTAGAGCTGTTCAGCCATGCAACAATTTTCTCCACTCTCTCCTCAAACGTTACTGAAAAGTTATACTTCATAAAGAATTGAGGGGTCGTATCATTAATTTTTACATCGGTCCCGGGCCACATTGCAGCAGCACTTGCTCCATTTCCCTGCTGTTGATTTGTTACCCAAATTGGAACTGCCTCATTCCACCAGAAGGGATCTGAATCATTGAACTGTGAAAACTTTTTCTTGGCATCTGCATCGTACATGTCATTAGCCACGATGCCATGGCTTTCTTCATATAAACCTGTCACTATGGTATAATGGTTTGGGAAAGTCTTGGTGATAAAAGCATTTGTAACTTGTTTTACAAGCACACCATCCTTAATGAACTCCTGAAGATGAGGAAGTTTATAGGTTTCCAAGTAATCGGCCCTGAAGCCATCAAAGGACACGAGGAGTAACCTGGATACCGAACCACCAGAAGAGTGAGCACAACAGGCAACTATTCCAGAAAAAAGTAATGTTAACATCGAGTTCATTGTCGATACTTCAGAGTATTTCCAGCAGGCAATCAGATGCACCTGAAAAATTTAAAAAGATAAGACATGTAACACAAAATAATTGTACTGGAACCAGTTTAACTAGCTATACATTATGTACATCTTCCTTATAGAGGTTAACTGCAAAATAACCGGTCTAAACAACCACTGAAGTCAACATCACATTTCCCTACTAACTTGAGAAGTTTCTCTTATATTGTCATAGTTTTTCATATATTAAAACAAATGAGCAATGAGATTTTTTTTCATTCCAGACTAAATGAAAGGAAGAATTGTTTTCTCTCTTTTAGGCAATTATTCCATCATTCTGCGTGTCTCATTACAATTCTACATTCCAAGGCAGACAATCAGTATTTTCCCTCATGTTCAAGCACAGGCACCTGAACAATTCCAGCTCCACATTTAAGCGTCCTGTACAGCTCTAAATCCTGCTTACACATCACTGTTCAGACCAGAAGTTTGTTTTCTACTGTAATTATAATTTTTCTGTTTCATCTCACCTGTCCTTTTCCACAGTTTCCACCCTCTTGAGTTGCTGGATGACTTTTTGAGCCTTCCAACATTCCTATTTACTTATTGCTTAGTATATACATAGCACTTCCAGGAGTAACTTCTACTTCTGTTTTCCTTCTAAGCTGTTTACAACTACCATAGCAGTATTTAAACCTGTTCTTTATGTATCATATTTAAAAAAAAAAAATATATATATCGTTAGTAACCTTACCTATGAGGCAAGTATTTCTCACCAAGGCATTCATGACTATTATGAATGCAAGGTATGATTTGTAAGCTTCCCCCCCCTCCAAACTTATTAGGTATGACAGGAACACTTTGTTCAGGAAGGTCCAGAATTATTCTGTAAACCTTTAAGAAAGTGGAAGTGAAGCTCCACGTTTCACAAAAACTTCTGCAGTATTGTTAGACAGCGTATTTACTTCTCAAGAAGAGCCCCGCTCCAGCAAATTTCTCCTTTATCTCACTTGCACAAACCAGGGCAATTCTAGGAGGAACAGCAGGTATCCTCCTAACTGCACGAATGTCTTCTGGCGTATCTCAACCCTTTCCCCAAAACTCTTTAAAACCGTTGAGCGTATTATTTTAAAAGTGTAAGTCATTTTAACGGTAGCTAAAGCTTTAGCAGTGAGAGGAATTCAAAGCATGGGAAATCATCCCTCCTTGCAACCAACAGTTAAAATTCCTTTAGAAGATACAAATGTTAGAAGAAAGGATCGTCAAAACCAGCATTAAGGCATCTCCTAATACAGAGGACTTTTAACACACAGCCCCTTTAAAGAGGGGAAAAAAAAAAAAAAAGAAAAGAAATGAGATGAGCAATGGAGCAGAGAATCACGCATTTCGTGTTGTCAGGTGCTTTAAAAAGCAGAACCAGAGTTTTTCACGGCGCAGTAACACATAAGACCACAGTATTAGCTTCGAAATACTCCAAAGACGCTAAGCATTTGTGTTCTTACGCACTGTATCACAGCTAACTATAAAACGCCATCAGCATCACAGCTATCTGCTCCTGAACCTCTCCACCTTCTAGCCAGTCTCCCAGTCTCTAGTTGCTCAGTTCAGTAACGAGTTACCCGGCCTTGAAAGCTTACAGCAAGATGCCGCGCTGTCGTTACAAACTTTCCCGCTGGACAGGACCGGCTCCCACAGCGCTCTGAGAGAAGCCAGCGCCGTCACCCAGCCCTGGCAGCCGGAGCCACCGGCAGCGCAGACCCCCGGGGCGAGGCACCGCCGCGGGTCCCGGCTCCGGCTGCTCAGCAAACGGACCGGCCCCGTCCGGGGAGCTCCGGCGGCAGACGGCCCCGGCACCCCACCAGCTCCACGCAGCCTACCGACACTTTCTTTCCCTCACCTAAAAACCGAGGCGGGGACGGAGGCGCAGCCACCCGGCGCTACGAAGCCCGAGCCCGTGGGGGTCCCGCGGCCCTGCCCCGGGCTGCGCTCGGGCAGCGCCAGGCACCACAGCCTCCCCACGCGGGAGACGACGGCCTTCCCGCCCGCCGCCACCGTTCGCTCCCCCGCTGCCCGCCGCAGTTCCGCCGCGACCCCACCGTGAGGGCCCGCTCCTGCTGCAAGCGCCGCCGGGGAAGGCTCGGGCGGCGCTGGAGGTGACCGGCGGCGGCGGGAGGGGGCGGGAAGCACAGCGCCTGCGCACCCGCCGCCCGCGCGGTCCCAACTGCCATCAGCGGCGGCGGCGCAAGCAGTGCCCTTGCGAGGGCGGCTGCGGTAGCGCGGGGAGCTCGTCAGCGGGCCCGGGCTCCGCCGGATGCGATTGGCTGGGAGCCCGCTGGCGGAAGCTCCGATTGGTTCCAGCGGAGTGGGCGTCACGCTGTGAGACATGGCGGGGGGGGGGGGGGTCTAGAGGCCGCTGAGGTGGGGGGTGGGGGCTGAGGTGAGAGGGGTGAGGGGAGCCAGGGGCGATGGAGTGGAGCAGAGCTGGGGGGAGCTGAGGGGGGCTGAGGCGAGGGGAGCTGTAGGGAGCCATGGGGGGCTGAGGGGAGGGGAGGGGGGCTGAGGTGAGGGGGGTTGTGGGGGGTGTGCGGAGCTGAGGGGAGCTGCGGGAGGCGGCTGTCACAAGCAGGGAGATGTGGCGGGTTGCAGGGCAGCACGGGTTTTTATGAGGGGCATGTTAGCCCCCCTGGGTGGGGATGCGGGTGGGTTGGCCCCCGAGGTGGGACGGTGAGGCCTGCTGGTAAGGGCCAGAGCGCGCTTGGGATACAGGCTGCTCGCTGGGTCTGCTGGGGTGCCCCGTGGCGGCAGGAGACCGTGGGGTGAGGTGAGGCTGTGACGGGGTGCGTTACTGGGAGTTGCCCTGCCTTTCCCCAGGATGCCTGTAACCTGCCTCCTGTCCAGGTGTCGGAGCAGCCCCAGGCTGTGGCCTTTGCAAGGCAATGGTGTCAGCGTGACTACAGATCTCCTGTTCTCCGTGACTCCTGCTCCCTTTTGGCCACACAGCTCTCTGAAAGTTGACTGTTCATATTCTTTCCTGCGTATGACCTTTTTGTGATCTCTTGTGACAACGCTGGTTTATCCTTAAACTTAGAATACATGCAGGAAATTGTGTGTTGTTGTGTGTAAGTACTCTGAATGCCAGTGCTGCTTTTAGGAAGGCAGTGTGTGGTATGATGGGTTGAGGCCTGTTTTGGGTCCTGATGTAGGTTTGCTTTATAAATTAAGGCAAATAGTTTACATTCCCTTGGGTTTCTTTTTTGTTATGAGAAGGGATTAGTAATTCTGCAAAACCTGTTAAGTTACCGGTACTGAATAACAATGAAATCAGCTCTGTGTAAATAGAGAAAATAAGCGTCCTTTAATAGCACAGAGCAAATCATTGCTCCATTTTAAATTTCATCATAAAAACTGAGAAAAAAACATGGCTATAGCTTCATGATTGACTTAAGTAGAGGATCTGAATTTCATTCTGTGTGTCCTGCTAGCATGTTTATTCTGAATGCCGCATAGATTTGAGCTTGTTTCTTTCTAATGGCTTTCACCTATGTACGAGCTTGGCAGGTTGTGCTACCTGTGCACACCAGCTGTGGAGGGGCTCTAAAGATGTGGTACAATAGGCTGAATAAAGTCACATGCCTCCGATTCACCTTGATTTATAGAATGCAGCAGGTGTGGCAAAGCACAGGATTGTGAAAGGGGAAAAAAATAAAAGGGGAAAAAAATAGTGTGAGGTGCGCTAGATAGGACTTCTTGCAGCTATTCACGTGTTATATGTCAAGTTCAAGTCAAGGTCTTTTTTGGGTTTTTTTTTTATTTACACTAATTCAGCTTTGTAAATATGCACATGATAATTGATTGTGTGGAGGTGGGAAGTGTCCTTTATGAATTACTTTATTGTATTTCCTTCAAAATATTTATTACAGAGTGAGTTAGAGGTCAAGGGAATACACAACAGGGGCAGTCTTTTAGCCACTTTCATGAAGTCTTGTTCATGAAGTCTGTTCATTGGGGTCTTGTTACAAATTTTATGCAGAGATACAGACAAATTTTAAGCATCAAGGCTCTTTTGCTAAGCTGGTTTAGCAACATACTTACTCAGCTATTCAGTCCTCAAAGGTGTGAGTAATTTCTTGTTTACCCTTAGCCATCTGCTTTGAAATCTATTTGCAATATTCAGCATGAGCCCAGCCTAGTATAATGTGTCCAATTTGACACATCATAAAGGCAGCATACCATACCAACTCTGGACCGTGAACTGGGCTCGCCAACATGTATCACGTATTCAGTACAGCTCTTGGTTCCATTTACAGTGTATGCCTACAAGAAATGGGTGAATTAAGTGTATACTTATATTAAGAGGAGTAAAACTGGGAACTACCAAGATGTTTGCCTTCCCTCACCTTAATCTCTCTCTGTGTTGTATTTCACCCCACATTTGTCTGTATAGACGGCAGTTCTAAGCACTAGACCAGAAGCTGTACAGATTTACTTCTGTAGTGGAATTGAGCATGTGCAGCTTGAGAAATATTGCACACATTTGTTTGTGTTAGTGGAATTTAGCAAATGAGAGGAAGTAAAGGGTAGGCAACCTCAAAGTATTCTCAGTGTTTGGCTAGGTTTAGTAAAACAATTTCTAGATGGGAAACTATACCCTCCTGTTGCCAATGTTGTGGAGGGGAAGCAACTCCTTATTTATTAAGATGAAAACTAGATGTTGCACCTGAATAGTTCAGATACTTGTCTTAAGTACTTTCTTAAGAAAAAGCAGGGCATTTTCATTACTTATTAAAATAACTGAATATTTAAAGAGAAACATTTTTCTGTATTTTTCCAATTTTTTTCTCAATTTCATCTGTGTGACAGAGACCTCTGTGATCATTTTTGCTGAATAATTTTTTAATCCATCATTTACTGTGTTTTGATGCATCCTTATATAGTTGAGTTGAAGAAAAATAGGAAGACGTTTCATAAAACCGTAAAAGACCTAGGTGACTAACAGCTGTTAACCTGTATTAGACTTTAAGCTTTTAGTGCCCATTTAATCTGAAGAGTAGTTTGTATATGGAGACTATAAACAAAGCAGGGCTCTAAACCACGCTGTTTCTCAAACTGTCTGTGGAACGGTATCCCTAAGACTTCATGACAGGGTGATAACAGAGTAGTGTGGTGTCTCTGCCTTCTCTATTTTGGTTACTGGAGCCCGCGCTGTAAAAAAGCTTGAAGCCAGGTTGCTGGGCTTTCTAAGGGTGCTTAGTTTCAGAGGTAAACAAGGATGTTGAAATGATGCCAGGTTTTAAAGGCAAACAAAAATGTTTTCCTTGGAGCAGTTGCGTGAATAAAAAGTCAGTATTTCTTAGGCTCTCAGGTATTCTAATGGAGTTTCCAACCATGGAGTTGGAGAGCAAACCAAACAAAGTTTTGTAAAAGGAACTGGAAGGCCACAAATAAAGGGCTTTGAAACATCCAAATCATGAATAATTGTTTAGGCCCTGCAGCAGGTAAAGCAGGTTTTCAAATGTCTCTTGACAATGACTGTTCCTGGTATTTTTAACAACTAAAAGCTGTTGATAACATGAGAGTTGTGTGTCCTGTGCAAAATAATTTTGTATTGTTTGTCTAGGTCCTAGTGGAGAAGTGTCCGTCTTACGCAGAATCAAGTTTACTGATGTGTTGGCTTTAAATATGCCTTTTATGGAGCATTAGTAGCAAAGCAAAATCTGGGTGAAGGTGAATCGCTGTTACTATGGTGGGGTCCTGAATTCATGAGCCAGCCCCTCAGCACTGCAGAATCCAGGTCAGTGTTAGATGAGCAACAAATGGATTCCTGGAGGCCTGCTTCAAGGATGTGCTGACTCTTGTGTGAAACAGCATGATGATCAAAGTCTTCTACCAAACCACTGTCTTCTGACGTGGTTTTTCTGTGAGTTTTGTTTCTTTGCTATGCCTTAAATTGAACACAGAAACTGCTATAGCTGCACGTCAACAGTTTGTATGAAACTGAGCTGAAGTTGCTCCATATGCACACATAGAATACAGATAAAATTTTCAGCATACCTATGCAGCTTCTTGTCCTTCATAAGGTAGCAGTTCATAGCTGCGTGGTTCAGACAGTCTTCTCAGGTGTCCAAAGGTGACCATCCAAAAGCTGGCCATACTGAACAGTCTTGTTCCTCCTTCCCAACCAACTCATTCCCATTTTGAAAAATTGTGGGGAGCTGCAGATGCTCGGACCTCAGAAAAGAGTGCTGTTTTTCACAATCTGTTCCTATTATGCAGGTCTGTGAGCGTTAATGGCTGTGGGAATAACTGGGTGGAGGAACTCGAGTCTGTCATTCTTGTAGAGAGCACAGAGCCAAAATAGAAAAGTGCCCTACACGGAGACTTCCTAAAAGATCTGAGTGCGGGATAAAGGTCTTTTCCTCATGTTGTTTATTGCAAGATTGGCAGTGAATAAAGCATTACTGTTTATGAACTGCGAAGAGATGAGGCGCTGCTAACCATATAAGTAAAAGCTGAGGCTGGAAACGATGCAAGAAAGTTTGTATGCGGTTGATTTCGTCCAAGTATTTAGTGCAGTCAGGAGTGAAAACAAAGCGGTATGATTTTATTGCAACTCCCTTGTAATATGTCTGTAAACCATAAACGGTCTTTTCTCCCAGAGCCCACAGTGTAGTTGTGATAACGAGCTACATGTTGCAAAGCTTTGGAAATGTTTGAGCTTTACAAAGAAAAAAAGTTATTTTTGCAAGACCGGCATCCTGAATAGCCAGGAACATTCATGATTTTTGCATTGAGTGCTCTTAAGTGCAAATGAAGGGCCTGACCCCATGGGATGCTAAGATCCCTCAGTATCTACTGACATAAAAAACGTTGTTTACCATCACTCAGTTTCAGGTTCAGCTGTTTCCGAGAACTCTGAGTGGTTTTCTTTTAACTGTTCAATTTTCTTGCTTCTCTTGTGGCTGGAAGAGGATACTTTGGAGCAAGTAACTGAAGGACCTCAAATTGTTTAGGTTATGAAGAAAGATTTACAGGCTCTTTGCTTCATGGAGAACAAATAAAACTGAAGGACTCTTTTAATTAAAGCACTAAAATCATAGCAATAACCAACTGGAAATGACCTCTTGAGAAATTCCAATAGAAACAGGTTGCTATTTCTGAACAGGGCTATTAACTACTGAAGCTAGTCATGGCACTGATGGATGAGTAGAAGTTTCCAGTACTGTGGAATGTCTAGAAGACATGCAAGTTATTGGCTTTAATAAAGGGGTACCCAGGTAAAAGTCTTGTTGTATTGGGAATCTGAATTAAATAGTATAACGTGGCTTTTTGTCTTTAATTATTAATCTCTGAGAAGATGTGAGGTGTGCTATTTAGGGGCCTGACACTCTTGTTACTCTTCCTTCTTTCCACCCTTCTCTTCTGCTCTGGAGGTGAGGGATAACTGACTCTAGCAATGTAGGAATTTCTTTACAAACCAGTCTTCTGCTTGACGTTTTAAAATAAGTCAAAGCTGGAGGTGCTGACTTCTGTTAGGGTTACAGGGTGAACAGGTAAGGGTTCAGTAGTAGCTTCAGTGGTCTGATTTTAACATACTATTCTAAGTGTGTCAGGGCCCTTTCTATATTTGCTGTCCTTCAGATAAAATCAAGTTGGTCTAAGCAAACAAATACCAATAAATGTCTATGTTTGGCCTACTGAACTGAGCTCTGTCTATCTCTGTAGAGTGAACCAGGCAATTATCTAGGTTCCTAGCGTGAGTTTTGATGTCCATTTGTAGGCTTCTAAATGTAGGTGAATTCCAACCTTGCTGTCTAAAAAGACATCTGTTTTAGGGAACTCAGATGACTGAGTTCTGCAGTAATAAAGACCATCTCTGGAATATGCTTAATCTCCTTCTGACATAATTCTTTCCACCTCTTTTAGTCACATACTCTGAGATGCCCATTGCTGCCCATTGGACTGTAGAAAGAATCAGCGATTACCTTAATCTAGGTGCTGAACAATAGACAGCTAAACTTAGTATAAACCACGTTTCTAAAAATGAGACCTAAGAGATCTTACTGGTTGACTGTAACTTGTATCTTATGTATACTAACTGGAGTTATGGTCATGTTAGTTCTGGTATTTCTTGCTTTAAAAAGAATAAGGTTAGAGTAAAAACGGAAATTCAGTTGTGAAGTAAAAAATAAACCTTGAAAATGAGGAGTTCTGTTGCTCATGTTCTTTGTCCTTATATGAATTTTGCTGCTTATGGTTTATGTGGTTATTTGTATTTCTGCAAAGCAAGTAACCAGTGTTATCAGATGGCTCACGTGGGTACAGATGGTAAACGCAATGGTAAGTGACACAACTTGAATTACCAAACTGACAGCAGAAAGTATTGCTATTACTAACTACCACATTAATTCAACACCACCTAGGTTTGGGAGCAGAGGAATTTAGGGAATGGATGAAATTGGTGATCTCTTTTTTTGTAATCTTCTTGTGGCTGTGGGGCTGGGACTGTTACTCAGAGGGCTTCATTTTCCGGTGGAGAATGGAGCGCAAAGTGGTGCCGAGACCTTTTTCTGCTCTTCTGCCTCATGCAACCTCTTTCCTCCCAGTTCTCTGCAGGAGAGAAGTCCCATTTCACTGGATGTGTGTGCACACAGCTGCTCTGCCCTGTTCCTTTGCTGGAGCGGAGCATCTTTGGCTGTGGAATAGGGAGGGAGCTGCACAGGACACAAGGGGGCAGGCCAGGACGCTAGTGTCCCAGCTCACAATGTGGGTGCCTCAGTTTTGATCTCGTATGTTATCACGTAACTTTTGAATTCTGGCGCGAAAATTGTTTCTTTCTTCCCTGAAGATGAAATGTAAGGGCTGTTAAGCAGCGGTGTGTTCATATAACGTTATTTGAAATGCACCTGATTTTCACCCGGATAAATTCTTAAGTGTGGTCAAGTTTACTCTGGGGCTTTATCACTCTGTCACAAGAGCAAAGTCTGGATCTTGGAGCTGAACGGTACTTTTCTTTGCTCTTGGAGGGGGGCAGAGGAAAGGAAAACTTAGGTAACTCATATTTCTGACTAATGAAATCCACATCAACTGTATTTATTTATTTTTAAATAATACTCATGTTATGCTCCCATTCCTTATTTTACCTGTGATATTTTATACCCTCCAGCAGGTGCTGCTGCATCCTGCTAATGTCTTCTTTGTGGAGGCAAAAAAAAAAAAATCAGTCATTTGATTTAATACTATGCAATTGGACTTTGCTCTTTGTTTTGCCACATGAGTGTGTCTGCGTTCTCTTTTCTTCCTTAAGTTATTTGCCAGCAAAGTGACTACGGAGGGAATTTTGATGATCCCAGCATATTTAATCCTGCAAGCACTCTTTGTAAGAAGGGGTTGAAGATCAGTAGGAGTTGCTTATCAAGGCCATGCTCAGAGCAAGTTGAACAGATGCAGGTAGAAATACATTTGTATTTCTACAAAATGTGAAGAAATGCAAGTGTTTTCTTAAAAGTAAAAAATATTCCTAAAAAAAAATTAAAGTTATGAAAGTTTCTAGTTGGCTCATTGGTTTTCCCAAGTCTCTTGAGCCTTAGTAATTTAAGCTCATAATTTTAAATCAGTTTTATCGTTACCCTAATAGCTGGTCTTGAATGCTAGAAGTTTGCAATACAGATTGCACAGCATATGTTTCAGAATCTCTTATTTAGGATTTCCACGTGAATAATTGTGGCTGAGTTACATACAGAAAATATGAAGAGGAGATGTGCTGCGTTCTGTTTGCTGATAGACCACTTGTGCCAGGCAGGAATTTGTGGGTAGTAATAGTTGAAATTAGGCCTTGATGTGGGTTACATATCCTTGAAGTCCTTGAGTTGCATCAGGCCAGAAATGCACTCATGACCTAAGAGATCTCATTGATCTCTGATATACCTGCATCTTTGTACTGTAGTGCTGGTTCCATGTAGGGAATTGAAATTCTGCTGTAGTGTTTTTCCTCGCTGTTACGGTGATTAAACCTGGTTGTGACTATGATTTTGGCACTTCTGGGGTTATCTAGGAGCCTTAGAAGGTGAATCCAAGTTTAATAAACTGAAGTATTGGTTTGCTTTTGATATTTAACTTTATTAGTATTATAAAATGTTCGTTATAACGACAATAAACTACAGTCATAAATTTCAGGCAGGCAGCACCTGCTACTCTACCATGTGAAACAGCATGTGTTCCCCTGGTCGTTCTGTTTGGAGATGGCTGGAATGACAATCTTTCTCTCTAACCTCTCTTCTGTGTTTCTTTTAGAAATCCAGCCTGGCTGTGGCAGTTACCTCTCAGGAAGTTACAAGGATGAGTCAGGAGGAAAACACTTTTATTTTTCCTTTTGGGTCAAACCCCAAAGGTCAAATATAATTAGATTATAAGAGTTCTGGTAATACGCTACATAATCCAGATGCAGTAAACCTAGATAGAAAGTCTTTAGTCGATAAGGTCTGAAGTTCTCATAACTTTGATAAGTTCAGATTTGGATCTTTCATGAGTTTCAGCTCCATTGATTTCAGGTGCTCTGGAATGTGTATCTGTCTTTTAAGAGGGCAGTTCATTTTAAGCTAAAGCTAGAAGTATTCATCTGGTTTAGATTCTGTGGAGTTTTGTGTGTCTCTTCATTCTTTAGAGAAAAGGAACTGTATAGACAAGGTGGTTAACTGCTAAAGCCAAGTGGCATTAACCCAACTTTGGAAACTTGGATCTATGTCTTATGACATGGAAATGTATAACCTAAATGTGATTGTAAGTAATTGATATATTAAGTATACGTAATAATAGTTAATGCTTATTCAGTGCTTTCTTTTCCTAGATTCCAGAGCAGCTCTCAAGACTTTTTACAGTTTTGGCCCTAGTTTATAGATGAGAGGATGAAGTCACTAAAAGTGAAGTGGCTGGTTCAATGTCCTAAAGTGAACCAGTGGCAAAACTGGAAAGAGTTCAAGTCTGATGCCTTTTTCTCATGGATATACCACTTTATAGGGTTTTTTAATTTGTAGTATTTTATAAATGATCATAATTTGTTGATGATACTGTAAGTAATCACTGAAATGTTGCAGATGATTGCTTGTATTGTTGAGGCAGTTTTGCCTTGCTTTTCCTTGAAGCTAGGCTTCTGTGTGTTGAAAATATGAGTAAATGGGTGAAGTCTGAATTTCCACCTCTTTACACAAAATGTATGTAAGATTTCCAGTAAGACTATTTCTGACTTCCTGTGAAAGAATACATGTTTTTGCCATAGCTTTCTAGTACTGATAGGTGCTTCAGCTGTTTTTCACCATACTTGGCCAGGCTATATCTGGAAGAACAAAAAGTGATTACAGCTCCTACGATATAGTTACCGGCAGTCAGATCGACAAAGGGGTTAAAAGTGAGACAGCCCTATCTTTTACTTCAGTGGACGTGTAGTTGTTGATTTAGAGCTTTCAGTAAATGATTGTTGGAGATCTGCCATGTGTAGCAGAGCATTCAGAAAGCATACCACAGACTCTGCTTCCTCCTAAAGAGCGTTTGTCTGTCAACATCTCACTTTAATTGTAGTCTTTTAAGGTACCAGAAGGCAGGCAAAACTCACCAGCCAGCAGTCATGGAAGATCAGGTCTTTACCAATGTTTATAAAAATGTTAACAACGCCAATATCTGTGAGATTCCAGACTCTGAGGAAGACAAAGGGGATGATCTTTATGATCATGTCCATGAAGATCCAGCATCTCCTTCTTCCATCACTACTATCGCAGAGAGCATGGTTAGTCAGGAGAGCTCAGAAGATAGCTGTAGTAATTCTGTGGCCTATCAGCATGGGGCTGATGGGGAGGATGGTTCTTCCTCATCTCACCATGGTGCTGAAGAAGACTACCCATACCAGGAGATGGATCTGATGAGCCCAACTCTGGAAGATAAAAACGCAGAGGGCATGATGTTTGAAAGCAACATGCATTTTCCTTTGGATTTCCAGTTGCGTCGGAGCCAGAGCACTTCTTCCAACTCTTCAACTTCGCTCAAGTTTCCCCTTAACAATAACTTCGGAGAAACTGACAACTTTCAGGAAGAGTATGAGATTTCCATGTTTGTAAAGGTAAGAGCTTGGGTGCTCCTAAGAATACAGTAGTTTTAAACCCCAAGTCAATCTGCATGTCCTCCAAATCAGTAAAATACAGCTACCCGCCGCTTTGTTCCCAGCTCTGCTGCCTGTGTGCTGCAGGGGGCCGAGCCATTCACTTACCTCTTGCGTCTTAAGGCACAGAAAGAGAAGATTTGTGTTGTGTGGAGATGCCTGGGGTTTCTTCATTTCAAGTGGAAGTATGAGTATGGTGAAAGTATTCTGATTGTTGCTGCAATTCATTTATTCCGGGGTATCTCCCTGCTGTTACAGGTAGACTATTACTATTTGAACTGGTTTAGTTCAGCTATCCCTGTCTGTCCTCAGCTATCTAAGCTAATAGCTCAAAAGTGATAGTTATTAATGCTATAAAGAAAACTAAATATATAGTTTAAATAATGGCAATAAAATTTCCACAAATAGTCATCCCTGAAAGAGGTCTTTCTTTTATTTCTTTCAGTATTTAGATTAATTTATTTCTGTGATTATTTAGATTAATGTATTTCTGTGACAATTTTAACATGTATCTTTCATTAATTTCGAGTTATGTTTAAATTACTGAAGGGATTTCACACTTTCTCTAACCTTGGAAAGTATTACTTGCATTTCTAAACCATAAACACCTGTGTTCTTAAATAAACGCTATACTTCCCTTCATAAAAGCTCTTGTATTCAACCTTTCTCAATATGTATTAGGCTGTAACACAGACCTGACAGTTCCTCCTTTTTAACTACATGAGACAAATTTTCAAGTTCTTGCTTCCCTTGAATAGGACCATACACCATAGTGTAATACTCTATGTTGTTTCAACAGAAGTCTTGTGAAGTTTGTCACTTTTCAACATAAATAAGATTATCAGAATCTGTTCCTCAGTTCTGCAGGTGCTTTGAAAGCAGGATAAGAGATTTTGTTACCACACGTAGTGAGAAATGTTTTCAGCAATGTCTGTATTTCATTGATTTAGTTTATTTCAGCAAGAACACACTAAAACCTTTGCATTGGTGTGAGATGCTGATTATCCTGTATGAGCTAGCGGAGATCAAATGGCTTGGTGGACTCTCCTAATACTTCATTTCGTTTCTGTTATAAGTCTTGGATTTCTTGGAAGACTGAGTTAGTTAAAAAGTTATCCTGCATTTACTTGTAGCATAAAGGAGATCGCTTCCATAAAGTGTCAACAGAATCTTGAGTTTCTTTTGAATACATTAAGAAAGTTATGATTTAAATATTTTTCCTTTGTGTCATGTCTTCCTGTAGATGAAAACTTGATGTTACTCCCCCTTCATGTCTTCCTTCTCTATGTGACGATCCTTTATGATCGCTTTTCTAATTTTTGCATAAAGATAGATAATTTAAATTATTAAGAAATTAAAAAAAAAAAAAAACAGCCAGCCAACCAAACAAACAAACCAGAAGTGGCTATCAGGTTATTTAGTCTTATTCTGCATAAGACAAACCATAAAATGTCAACCATTTCTCTTGGATTTCAGTATAACTGCAGCTACTCTTCTAAAAAGGTGTGTATCCTTCAGGAGAGGGAGTTATCTCCTAATTGCTGGGTTGTGAATCGTTCTGGGTCTGTGTGTACTGCCACAAGGGGTTTTTGCTACTGATTTCTGTAGAAGTGGGCTGTGAGAGCCATGTGTGAGGGCACTTGGCCTTTTCGTTATCTTCATAGTACTTACACTGTATGACTCTCTGAAGCGGCAGCTGTCCTATTTCTGTGACTGGATCATGTTCGTTGCTAAAAATATATTAATATGGACAAAGTAATATCTATGGTGTTGTTTCTAGTTCATATCTCTGCTTGTAGTCCTGCGTACATGTACCAAAAGTTGCAGCAATTGAGTATATTTTGTTTGTTAGTAACTTCATGGTGTTAGCAACGTGAATGTTGTATTTTGACTTTAAAATAATCTCTCTTTATTCCTTATTCTTTCACCTTGGTCTTGTTTCAAGATAATTATGTCCTCTCTTTCCATGGATGAAAAAAGAAAATGCGTGCAGATGCTCCCATTCAAGCAGAGATGATGGGGTTAACTTGAATTTCTGGGAAGCGAGAAGAGGGGCATTTTGATAAGAACTATCATGCAGAAGGATTGAGGAAGTCCTTTTCCTTGCTTTTGTTGTGCAGCATAGCTGAGTATCCCATAAAGGGGCTTATCAGCTAGTCTAGAGAGAAGCACAAACTTTGGACTCTATTCATTTGCCTAAACATAACTGCCTAGTGCGGTCTGAGATGTCCTTGAGCCCCAAGACATCCCTACCTGGCTGGAAGATGAGACATGAGGCTTTCAGGTGATCCATACTGTGATCCTCCTCCAGCAGGAGCTGGAGGCCCAGTAGGCAGGGCACTAGATACTCCCTGCGAGTGGCTGAACTGAACTCCTGTAACAGCATTTTATGCCTTGAGAAACTGATGACATTTCTTTTTTGAATTTTTGCTTTTCTTTCTTTCTGGTACTGAGGTAATATAGCACTAACTCCATGGAGTGAAGAGCCAGCTTTGCTATCTTTAATTATCTAGATAGCAAAAGTCAGCCTATAAAATGGAAGGTCATGGAGTAATGTATAACAAGAATTGTGAAATACCTGAGGGCTATCACTTCTTGCACGTAGGAACCAAATCTCCTAGTTGGGTCAATGGCCGTTATTCATAGACGATTCCTTTCTGTATGGTCTCTAGTCCACCTGAGGCCAGTGTTGCTCTGAAATTGGGTTCATCTTCTGGATTTGCTCTTTTCTGTAGACATTAACAGTGACAGCAGGTTGCTGTGGGACACTAGTGGTAATGACAGTTCTGCCACTATTTACTCCTTCCTTTGTAGCACTAATAAATCTCTGTGAGTGACTGGAAATGTGAGTGTCAGAAAGAGATCGCTGCTGACTGAAAACCAGAGAAAGTGGGAAGATGAAATGGTACCAAACTTACAGTCTAGCTGGCTTAGTTGCAGTGCACTGCCTAGAACAGAAGTTCAACTTCATCAGAATATTGTAAGTGCTGTTGCATTAGGACCATAGTTTCAGTCAGACCAGATAATCTTTTCTGTAGTCCATTCTGTGTTATTAGACACCAAGAAAATGTTTAAATCACATTTACTCATCTTTCACTGAATCTTAGTAGTTGGCAACTACGTCCTCATCAGTGGACTATTTCAGGATGTGCCATAAGGTAAAAGATTTTGGCTTTCATCAAGGAATTCCCTATACCTTTAACAGCAGAATATAGCACGTACCAACATGGAGATGTTTGTGTGAATCCAGCATGTCCAGGCTTGTCACAGCCACCTTAATGCCCTTTCAATAACATTGTAATTTCTTCAAACAAAAGCCTTTGAAATCTGAACAGAAATATGATTGACATACAGACTGTGTTACTGAGTGCACAGGACAGCTTCACCTAATTGTAGCTGTTGCTCAGAGGTCCAGCCTTTTCACTTGTATGCTGTGTTTCCGTGTTTAGCAGTGTGTTTTTCCTGAAGGTTGAGTTTCTTTGAAAATTTTAACTTTTTGTTTTCGTGAAGTTTGAGTTGTTATTTAAAGAATAGTCCCTCTCTTTTCTTTTCAGAAGAAAATTATTGCCCTTCTGGTTTACTGACAACCTGTGACTGGCTACAGATTATACCCTCTCTGTACATATTTGTGCCATAGGAGCACAGTTTCCACAAGAAGGAAGGTAATTCTTTACCCTGAGCAATAAACACCTTGTGTTATGCAAACAATACAAATTTAATACAGTGGTTTAGCATCGTGAACATGGATCACTGCACTGGGGTAACAGTTATGGATGCTGGAAGGCACCTCTGGAGATCATCTAGTCCAACCGCTTACTCAGAGCAGGATCACCTAGAGCAGGTTGCTCAGGGCCATGTCTGGTCAGGTTTTGAATATTTCCAAAGATGAAGAATCCACAGCTTCTCTGTGCAACCATTCCAGTGTCCTACCCTCATGGTAAAAATGTGTTTTCCTATGTTTAATAGGAATTTCGTGTATCTCAGTTTGTGCCCGTTGCCTCCTGTCCTTTCACTGGATACCAGTGCTTATCTTTAAGAATGCTGTTTCAAGAAAGATACTGCTTTTAAGTTCTGATGTACAGAGAAGTTAACTTTTAGCTGTTTCCATTAGGATTATTGCATCCTTTAGTAAAATTTCTTTAAGTCACTAGCTGGGAAAGAAAGGACATTTCTCTTTTTCCTGCAAGATGCTTGCCATTCCCTGGTTTCCAAGTCAGGAAGGTCTGAGGGCTCTAACTTCATGGCACAACTCTGTGCTAGCTCCCTACTGACTCACAAAGTTTAGCTGAACTCTTATGAATGACAGACCGTGTTCTTAACAGGAACAGTGAGGTTAATCGCTTGTATCACTGCAAAAATCATCCTCCTTCCCATTGAATTGGCTTTTCTGTTGTTCTATGGAGCATATTGGTATCTCTTGAGAAAGTTTTGTTTAAAAATGTGTATTACTGGTTTAGAACATGAAGTTACAGGACATAGCTAATTTTTAGCATGTATTATTTGAAAAGAGCAGAACCAAATCTTAATGTAACCACGTGGATGCCCAGTCTTAAGTTAATGGTTATGCTGGTGCTTTGCTGAGCAGTACTGAGCATTTTGTAGAAGCAGATGAAAAGTAAAAGAGTGCCCAGCATAGATGAACATTTGTAGCTTTCAGTAGGAAGTCCTGCAGGGGGTTTCAAATAAAGGGATGGATAGCAACATTAATGAGAATATCAGTTTTTCAATTTTTCAACTGCTTATTTCTTACTACACTCATAGTCCACAGAGTAAAACAACTGTACTTACAATTTTGGGGTGGTAGATATTTGCAAGCATAATTGGGTGTCCAAATATCCTTTAGCAATGCAAGCCAGGTAGTCTTTTAATTGACACCAATATGGCACATAAGGCTGGTGTTAAACTGTATCTTCTCCACTGAGGTTTGCAGGTAGTAAAAGGAGTTCTGGCTGAAGCCAGGTGGCAGGTATAACTCTCTATATGTACGTAAAATTATAGTAATTTGGCTTTTTATGACATTTTAGCTTTTAAAAATATTTTTTATAATGAATCTAATGGAAGTAAGCAAATATTATTTTAGTCTTATGAATAAGCTAAGGAAAAGGTTAAATGATTCATAATCCACCTTTTAAATAGTGTTAACTGAGCAACTTGAGCAAGGAAAAGATCAAAGAACTATTTTCAGAGTTCTCCAGACATGGCAGATTTACAGACCAAGATGCAACGTGCTGAAGTTAACATGTGCACATCAAGAAATGACTAATGGGATGCCAGTATCCTAATGTGATACCTTTTTTGATAATTTTAATGAAATTAACAGATGTTTTTCACTGCAAATAGTCTTACTTAAGACAGTTTACAAGTACAAGTCTGGAATATCAGGTGATAAGATGTGTCCTCCTGCTCTCGGTCTTATCTAGACTATCCCTAACAGATGCTTCTTTGAAAATATTCAGTGATTCAGATTCAGCACTTGTACCAGCTAGTCTTTGTCGATGGTTAATTATTTTCCTGAGACAAATATTTTCCTTTATTAAAATTCTGTTGCTCTGAACTATGCTATTTTTCTTTTTAATAGATAGGTTCTTTATGTATTAGAAGACAGATATCAAATTTCCTTGACTCTTTGCTTTCCTAGACTAAACAAATTCAATTCCTTCAGCCTGCCTTCAAGCTTGAGTCATCCTTTCTAAATTTTGAGTGGTTTGATGTGTTGTGGGTTTTTTTTTTCATTTTAGTTTTTTTTTTACCTTTTCCAGTCTCTGTCCAGTTAATTTATATATTTCTTAAGCTTCTGTTTTCAGGTACAGGTAGTGTATTTAGCAGTGCCAATAAAAATTACTACAGCAAGTGCCTCTCTAATTCATCATCTGTCCAACCCTCTAGTCGGGACACTTTATCTGCTGTATTTTAGGATATTTGTGTATCCTTTAGCATTTTGTTCAGGATTACAAAGTTCCTCTTCTAGCCCTGGCATTTTCCCGATAAATGCTTCTGTAATGGTCTCAGCCATGTATTACTCTCCTGTTTGCAGCAGCTGTAATGCAGTGCTATTGCACCGTTTGTGCCTGCCATTTGACTTCAAGAGCGTTAGGTTTCTCTGGCTGATGTGAATCAGACTCTGATCACCCGTCACTGAAAACGGTATGGTTTTGAAATTGGAGAATTGCTCTGGTATAAATCTGATGTGGAGCATACTATCACCAATGCTTTTGCTCTCAGAAAATAGAGATGCGCCTGTAATATTTCTGTACCGTACCGTGCAGACACAACATGGCTTTATGGCTACCTCCTAGACCCTATCACGGATAGGAGACTGGATAGGAGTCTAGGATAGGACTAGACTCCTATGGATAGGAGTCTTAACATATAAACCTAGTAGCTACGTAACCCGTATTTCTGAGGAGGAAAACTGTGTTCTGGGTCTCTTCATAGCTTGATTTATACTTATCTGAATTACTCGGTGTGCGTGTGTGAAAAGATTAGCGAACGGCAGTTCTGTTACAGATAACATCCAGTTTCCCGACTATCAGTCATGAACAGAACGTGTGCTTTAGCAGCAGGGCATAGCAGCTTGCTTAATCTTTTGGATGCAAAGGGTAAAAGGTCTTGCTTCTAACCTCTGCTGAGTCTGTGCCTTGCTTATGCACCTTTTCTGCCTCTGGAAAGGTCCATGAATCAATCTTCAGCTGACATTCCCGTCCCACCTTCAGCTTTTGGCTCCCGCAGCGACTGTGGCTGGGTATAGCACAGTAGCGTAGCAACAGCTTCAGAATACCAACCTGTATTGTCTAGGAAATTGTTACTGCACAGTGATTGCAGCAATAGCAAATACAATGTAAATATGTAGGTCATACTGAGAGAAAATTAAAATGGGATTTATTGACTTGTTTCTTTTTCTTACAGTTATCTTTTTTGTGACTCCCTCTTTGATGTTCTCAAAATAAAACTGTTATCCTAGCCTGGTTTGTTTGTTTGGTTAGTTTTTTTTCTTTTGAAACATCTCGGTTCCTTTTGTTACATTTTAGGAGAAGAAGATATTTGGATTTGTGGATTGATTACTTTTTTGCTGTCCTTGACAACTTATCTATGTAGCAGTACTGTCAGCTGTTAAATGGTTTCTGTCCAGTATAGAGGGATTTGTATTATTTTAAATTGTTTATTGTGGAAGTACCTAAAGAGCAGCTCTAATGAGGCTGATGTTTTACAAACACAAAGCAGTAGATAGTCCTTGCAAAGCAACTGGTAATGGTATATGTACATTATTTTGGAATCTGCAAGAGGAAAGCTGCTTTTCTGCTCTGCTTTTTGTTTTCTTTAGATATCAAAGGTTGGATTTGGCTCGCCTGACTTAAGGTGTGTCTGTTAAGTTATTAATTACATCTCTGCAGGATATCTAGGCTCCTTTTGCAGCAAAAAGCTATCTGAAGTAGCGCAATGGGATGTTAATTCATGTGGCCGAGTGTAGGCATCAACTGTAGGGTGAGGTTAGTTGTTCTGTAGACTCTATTGGTTGTATCGAGTTGTATCTAATTCCAACCATAGGCATCCAGTGCTGCTTTAGATGCCTTAAGGCTTCCCTCCTGGCCTCCAGCTATCTCTGCAGAAGGCCACAGGTCTCCCATAGGTCCTTTCTCATATATGTTTACAGATTTCCTCAGCTATCCTAGGGTCTCTCAAATGGTGCTGGATATCTAGGTTTAGGCAACTGAATCAAGCCATAAACTTTCACTGCGTACAATGGCATGGTCACTTGAAGTTAAATAAACTGAATGCCACCAGTGACAGTTTAAATACAAAGCCTGGATTACTAGATTAGACTAGATGCTAATTCTGTTAACGAGTATCTGGAAACAAACTCCAGACTGATTTACACCCCCCTGCAGGCTATTTAATTTTCCTTTTTCTTTCAGTGTCCACACTCAGCAACAGCTGAAGTGCAACAGTGAACAAACATTGCAATGTTGGACAGTTCAGCTGTTCATTTTAGCATCTTTCCAAGACTAAGAATGAGCACTTTCTTTAACTTAAGTCAACCTTTATCCTTTTCTGCCCTAACAGCAACCCCCATATAAGTTTCTTTCAACTATATCTGTTTTGTAGTTACTTTTTATTTTAGACACCATAGTAGAAGAGAAAAGCCAACTGAATTTACTAGGTTTGAATTCCTAGGTACCAGTTCAAACACAGCTTAAGATTTTAACTGTGAAAAGAGAATCTGCTTTGTTTCTTTGGGTCATAAGACCCTGTATTGGAGGGACATTTTCCACTGTTCTGCAACTGTATTTACTGGTCCATTAGAAGTATTTTCAGTGTTCTCTCATACACTGTGATTGTGGCTGAAAAGGAACACCTGAATATTTTTCTGTATTGGTGGCAATTTTTTAAATACTTAAAATGTTACGAACCTGTATGAAACTACCTTGTGTGGGGAAAAAAACAGGAGGTGGCATGTCACTCTCAAACAAGTCATTGATTTGTTATCTGCAGGTGTGATTTTTATATTTAGATCTCTAGCTGATCATTTTCATATCAATTAATGATACCATTATGGTTGACTTTTTACTGTTGATACATCTCTGATAATGTTGTAAGATGTCAGTGACCTTCATGAAGTTATAATGATACAATTAGGAATAGAGAAGTGAATTGGTTAGTGCACAGGTTTGGTTTCAGTACAGGCAAGCAGTGTTTGAAGCCAGGGTTTTGATTTGTGAGTTAATTGATTTTCTGTTGCAGCCTCCATGCAGTCACCTCAAAGCAGTCTACAAGTGTTGATGAATTAAAACTCAAGAACACATCTTCCGAGAGAACAACATTATTTTCCTACTTATGTATTTATAAAAAATGAGGCACAGAAAGGTAAAATTTTTTGCACACTCACCAAGATGATTTTTTGTGGTTCCTGGTAATCTGAAAAAAATTTCATGGAACTGGAGGTGACCTTTAGGGACATGAAATAGAGTCCTTTTCTGTCACAGACAGCCTCATCATATAATACATAATTCATAAACTGATCAAGGTCGATCTAAAAACTAAGTGGTCATTATTATTCATTTTGGAAATCTGTTTCAAAATGTCACTGCTCTGATAGTTTGACGCCTTACTCTAATTTCCAAATGATGTTTATTCATGTGCGGCTAATACATCTTCGTTCTTATGCCAGCATGGTCCATTAGCATTCATTCTTTTCATTTAGTGCTTTTTAAAATCAGTTTAGGCTTAGACATCCTCAGATGTTTTTGGGCTAGACCAGCCAATCCTTTTTGTCTCCATTTCCTCCAGTCGTCATAGTAATCCCCTTCTGCACATATCTTCTTTCCACAAAGGTGCCTTTTTTTTCACAGCTGCATCCTGTCTCAGGTTGCTTCTGCTTCTCTGGCTAGCCTGAGCAAGCAGCAAAAAAGATCCTTTTAATAACCTCCTGGTTTAAGATACCTACGATTGTTTAAGTAAACACATCATTCTGTTGGAGGTGAAATGTCCTGATATAAGCATGTTAGAGTCAGTCAGAAAAAGCTTCATTAATTTCTTTGTGCCTTTCACAGTTTTTCACTTATCCTGACACCTGTTTTCCTTTCAGCAACAATAATGTTTTTCTGCCACTGTTGTAAGGTTTCCTAGTCTGCCTGCAGAGCACCCGCAAGGCATAATTCCCACTGTCCCATTGGCGTTAAGAGTGCTCGCAGGTACTGGTCCTGAATCTTAAGTTCAGCAGCTTCAAAGGGCTTCTCTCTGGATCCTTCATTGACATTTAGATGGGGATGTTCACTTGTCTATGTTGCTGCTCTTTGGGAAATCTTAGTGTCTGAAGCTCAACACTATATGCCCATAGCTCGAGGACTGGTTGAGAAGCGAATGGAAGGAGTGGAAGCATTGCATCTGAATATACAGGTATTTAATCTGTCTTCTGAGCTCTGCTCACATGTGTTTGTACCATTTTTTGATTTATTTTAAAATGTATTTGATTACAAATCTGGCCAGCAGAAGTGTGTTATACTTGCCCCACAAAATGGATCATTTATACTTGCACTATAAATATGTGCATCCTTACCTGTAACACTGATACTTCGGTGGCTCCTCATTACAAGAGGGTCTCTGTTAGCCAGAAATGGCATGTGACTGGTTAGTGAGGTGTCTAAATAATACTGGCAAGTCCTCATTAAATAGGAATACCAGGAGAAATAATTTAAACTTACAAAGTTTTATTTCACAATGTCCCTAGAAATTTTTCCTGATTTTAATGTCTGTTAGCTATAACCTTTTCAGATAAGTACTGGAGAAAATAATTCAGGAATCCTGAATTTCATAGAGTAGAGTTGTTGACCTAAAAGTCTTTTTGTTTGTTTTATTGTTTTTATTAATATCACGCTGTGATTCAGGCATGGAAGGTAACCTTTCTTGTACATATTATGGGCTTTTTCACAGGCCATCAAGAAGGCCTGTTACGAATGAAGACTGCACTCATATCCCAGTTGTTTTAAAAAAAATTATCCAGGAGCTCAGTGCTGCAGCACGCTGAGTGCTCCGAAGCTTAGCCATAAAAAGTATAAAACACATGCCTAATGTTCTAGGATATAAAAAGTTTCATTCGCATTTTTCTCAATAATTTTAAATTAATAAAATTATGTTTCTACTTAAATACTTCACTGTTTTGGTAAAAGGAAGAATAGAAAACAGGACTTTTTTTTAAAAAGCTGATGAACCTTTAGAGAAGAATCAGTTTTTAAGTAAGAGGAAGTTCAATGGACAACACTAAAATGCTATCCTTTGCTTTATGAAGATAGAGAGGTTAACTAATTTAAAATGTTATCACATAGAGAAATCATAGATAAATTTAGATGTAAGGTATGAAACTATAAGAAACTAATTGCTATATTTTCATTTCATTACCTAATGTTTCAGTCTCTGTCATTTTGGGGACTAAAGAAAATTAAACTTGTCAGTTCAGATGAATATGATAAAGGGCTATAGGGCAAGGATTTTTAATTAAGTGATTCAATGTGGATCACAGTTAATATGCTGTCTGCTCAGTGGGTCTTGGTGAGATTTCAGGGATATTTCTAAATAGTACCATAGTCAGGCTGAAAATGTAAACCATGCTGAAATGAGTAAGAGTATTGCACTGATTCAGTGCAGACAGGACATTACTCAAGAGACTTTGATGCATACTCTGTACATGTAGTTTGAAGATTGTTTGGATTTGGGGATTCATCTGTGTAAAATTTATGAAGTCTGTTTTAATGATTGTCTGTCAGACAGAAAATTTCTTGAACATTGGTCTGAGCTGCTTGCTTTTCTCTTTTGTTTCCATGGTGGAATAGAAGCTGAATATGGAGAAGGAGTAATTCTTACTTTGGCTAGAAATGGCAGTTCACAAACTTTAGAGACAATCTGTTTGAATTAAACACCCAAGGACCCAATATAGACTGTCTTAAGGAATTCATCCAGTCTAAATTTCTTGGGAGGTCAGTCATTAAGTTATAGATCAACTAATGGGGAACTCTGGTCACTCTGAAACCTGACCAAATACCATCTGAGAGAGAGCAGCTTTCTCAGCTAGGGAAGTGATTCAGCTGCTGTAACATTTAAGAGGTCTGATCCTGTGAAAAGCAACTGCTGGAGGCTGAGCAGGATACCCCAGGGCATCTAACGTGGCCCTGGAGGTCTGTGTCTGAGCAGTCTAACCCCACCTTCAATATCTCAAAGCCTAAAGTTACTACAAGGTCATATTTCTGTGAAAAGATAGTGGACATTTGTCCAGTATATTTGTTTAGTACCAAAAATGTTATACACCATGTGGCCTATTTTGAAGAGACACCAGTCTTTCTTCCCTTTCTGTGGTGACCGCACGGGTTTGTAAATAATCAGCAATAAGTAGTTTCTCGTTACATAGTGCATAGTTACAAGGTGACATAAAAAAGAACACCTCTGTAAAAACGACACAGATTGTTTTTTATTTATATATCATACTGCAGGATTGCATGCTTTATTAGACTTTATGAGGCACTTTAAATTTACTTATTTTCACCAAATGTAGACAGGGTGCTTATCTGTTGAATCAGTAGCTTCTATATCTAACTGAATAGTCCTAACTATTCATGTACTTTGGTGTGCTAGCGCCTTGCTGTGTGTTAATGAGCCCGTATAACGAACAGCAGAAGTTCAGAGCAGCAAATTCACAGTCGTTTGGCTCCTCCCTGTGAGATTGCAGAGAATGAAGTTTGGACGGGAGCAGAGTTTCTTGCAGGCATCGGGCGCTGATTGGCCCTGGGCACCGCGGCTGATAACAGCTAAAAATAGCAGGGGTATAAAAGCCCAGCAAGCAGCACAGCTGCCCTGGCATTCCCTCCTCGACTGCCAGCGAGGGAGGAGATGGTGTTCTCCAAGTCCCTGCAAATATGTGACCAAAGAACATTCTGCTGCTTAATTCCACTTAACAATTAACCTGTCAAATAAAGGCACACACTGGACTCTCTGACTCATCGGGGAAGTAACCAAGTCCTACTTTAAACAAAAAAAAAGGCACAAACTGAGGGCCAGATTTTCCAAGCAGGTTTTCCGAGCAGAGTGTGACAGGTGGGCCAGTGGAATGTCTTTGGAAGTGTGCCTGCAGAGTATCTGTATTTTTATGTACAAGAATGTTGTATATATACTCACAAAATCACCCGTATAGGAAGCATACTCTGTGACAATGGAATTCTGAACACTTGGAAAAACAAATGTGTTTTTATTTGACAACGGTTTAATTAAGCTGGCATTGAGGAGTTCAGGAGTCTATTCTTAGCCTTGCTGTTGATTCCAGGGAAATCAGGCCACTTCCTCGCATTTCTGTTCCCTTTCAAGCTCTGCCTGTCTTCTGTTTTAAACTGTAGACTTTGGGGGAACAGTGACTTCAGTGGTAGATGGCATTGCAAGATAAACCTTTGGATTTCTGAAGCACTTTGGATCAATAAAGAAGGCAGACACCTGTGTTGAAGAGCTCCCCTTTTAAAGTCTGGCAAAAGTTACACTGAATTGAAAACAGGGTGTAATCAGGGAAAGCATTAGGAAGTCTTAAAAATAGGTGGCAGTATCAGCCCTATCAATAGTAAACTATTGCCTCATGTATTAATTCTGGTTGCTCTGAGTCCTCCTCTTTGATTTTATGAAGCTTTTCACTATGGAATTTGTATGGCTGGACTTCCTTTCAGTTTAGTTATAGTATTTTAATTTTTTTTCTGGTTTCTAATAAGATACTGCAAGGTTTATAATATCCTGCAAGACTGACAGATGACCTGGCTAACTTGCCTCCAGTTTTGATTCGATACACTTAATTTTCTGAAAAGGTCACTTATAACTACTTAGCCATTTTCCCTTTCATAAGAACATTCAATTACCTTTTAGTTTATTTTTTTAATTGAGAGATCTCTCATGGCAAACGAGATAATTGCAGAGGATGTTGGTCTGGTAGTTCCGTAGACTAAAGTCTTCTCTTTCTGTTCAGGAGACCCAGCATGAGCAGTTGTGGTGGAAACTGCCACACAGTGGCTTCCACCCAGTCGAGATAGAGCCGAGAGGAGTCAATCCTTACAGCACACCTACTTCACCCTTCTGAACTCTTTGCCTTTCCTCTCTGAAAGTCAATTTTCTGTGTTAACTTGTAGCCAAGAGATAATCTGAGAGTCTCTTATTGGTGCCATCCTCCGCAGGGGGATTTAGGCTTTCTCTCAACATCATGAGATACCTTTATATGTATTTATGAATTAGACTGGCATCAACCCTCACTTGCTGCATGGGTAGGAATGGGTAGAAATTGCTAATAATGAGTAAAGGGCTCTATATCTCATGAGCACTTTCCTAACTGATGGAGGTCTCCCAGGAAAACCTAGTCCGTTTTCTAGAGTTGTATCATAGTTGTCACCAAGGTCAGAGCAGCGAGACTGCAAAGGCAGCTCTGTGCTTTGACATGAGGTTGCTTCCAGGTATTGCAGCCGGTGACCAAGGGCCCACACCTTCCTTATGAAAGTTATACCTGCCACATGCACTATGTTCAGGAAAAGATGAAAAAATATTTGGAAAATCTTCCATTTAAGAGGAAAAGAATCTTACGTCTTTCTAGTTAGACTACCCAGTATTTCCAATTCTGACAGACTTAATTGAGACCCCATCACTATTCAGACTCTGTGCTCAGAGCTGAATTTCATGCTAAGATTTACTTTCAGTCTTAAGCTAAGATCTTCTTTAAGAATTGCCACCACCCTCTTTTCATTTAAAGATGTGGGATGCGGTCTCCGAAGTCCTAAAAACCTGCACATGGCAGTCACCTGTGAAAATCTACTAACTTGAAAGTGTAGTAGCAGCAGAGGCGTTCACATCTGTGCTTTACCACATTGCTCTGATTCATCCTGGTTGTCTGCATTAACTCTGCAGTGAAAAGGGTCCTCAAGCAAAGAAAAACTAAAATGAGATGTCACCAAGTCAGCGTCAGGTGCTTCAAGATGTTGAACTCTTACGTTGAAGAAAGAAGGGGAAGAAAAACCCAACAACCCACCATTCATTTAATAACAGCTTGAGGTGATGCACTAAGGAAAGTGAGCTTGTTCACTGGCAAACTTTATGGAAACTTTATCACAGAAGTACCAAAAGGTGAAATGAAAAATGAATGAAGGCAATTTTCTAAGGAGAATGGAAGAGTTCTACAGTTCACTGTAAGGCTCAAGGTCAGCCAGCTGCCTTAACCCAGGCATACAGCACTGCCATTGATGAGGTGGACCATAATGTATGCAGAGGTTAAACTTTGCTGCCGTAAAGATGTTGATCCCTGCTGTTTCATACTGAACAAGCGTGGGTTTATCAGGGAGCCAAAAGCCAGAAGCCCTTTTCTTAAGCCAAATAGTAACGTACACCACATAGGATCCTGTAATCTGTTGTGCAGATCCACGCACGTAACTTGCTGTGCAGGTACTTTATGGCCTCATCTGGCACAGCTAAATGTCACTGATGCCAACATTTGAACCCATGGGAGCTAGTCTGAGTCACGAGGAATTTCAAACTGAGTTGTTGAAGGCTTCATCTTTTAGAAATAATGTGCATCAGAGTACAGAATGTAATTTCTGCTTTCAGCCAAATTGTTTGCTAAACAACAGAGTGAAACACAGATGTATCCAATGGAATCAGCAGCAATTGTGCATGCTTTGGGCCTTATTTACTGGGGGGAATTGAAACGTAGCCTGAGATCTGCATGAGATGTACATGCCATTTTGAACACTTTCTGTAAATAATAATTCATAAATTGGGATTGGAGTAGTGTGTTTTGTGCTGGTCTTTTGCTTGGGGGGATTTAATCCTAGTTTGCCTGTACATGCTTCAATCTTAATTAATTTAGACTTAATTTATGACCAGAAGCATACCAAGAAATGAAGAGAAATCATCTAAATAGGGACTTGCACTAAGAACACTTGTAAATTAAGACAGGGATATGCGTTACTCTGTTGCAGAGTTGTAAGTAAAATCATGTAATTTTAGTTCTGTGACAGCAGTGAGTCAACAACAACGGGTACATCACACTTACCTGGTGTTATTTTTCTTCATAACACCTAACAGTATGGAGGATTTCTTTTGAAAAGCAAGGGCTGAGGATACCTACATTCCTCCTTTCATCAGCTACATTATCCATGTAGTCCACAGATTGGGACAATCTGTAATGCTCTCCATTGTATCCCCTACAAGAGTACTTTCCAGAGCAGTCTCAGTCCCATTTGGAAGTATCTTTTGTTTTTAATTGAAATGACAGGTTAGGAATGATAGTAAAATAAAGAAATAAACGGCTGCCCTCTAGAAGCCTCTTCTACTGAATGCAGTATTAGGGGATAATTTTGTACCTTTTAAGTGCCACTTCCCCATGAATGGTTAGCTGTGACTGTCTCAAAGCAAGTGCTGAGATAATTATCCATAATGAAATCCCTCTTCACATTGAACAGCAGTGGGTTTTTTTCTTGAAGTTTTTAATGCTTATTAATGTTACAACATAGTTGGATACTGCACCCATGTGAAATCATAATTATATATAAAAATAATTACATGGTTTTGGACTAGAACTTACTTTGCAAAACTCCTGTCTGAGTTGATTCTAGTGATCTACTGTTCTGTTAAACAGCTGAGTTTCATTCAGAGACCTTTAGAGCCAAAATAATGCATTTTCATAATAAGGTAAAGGAGAGCTGCTGTAACTCATGGCTATGACAGATTCATAATGTCTGGGGGATGGATGTAGAGCAAGCTATCTAAAATTTGCCAGTTAAGGGGAGTGCAAAGTTTTCTGGCATAAGTTTTGCCATCCCATCTGGTTTCTTGGGACATTCAGGCTGTACTCCTGTTGTATCAGTTGATGTCTTTTGTTCCATGCCCTTGAGTGTGGCACAAGTTATAAGAGGGAACAAAATCACAGTTCTTCCATCAAACCAACAGGTTTTGAGGCACTGTACACCTCTGGAGTTGAGGGAAAATATCTGCTCACCCAACCTCGGCATGAGGCTGATGAGAAGAGCTTTGTATATCCTGGCATGTCTTGTACATCTGGGAGGGGAACATACAGTCTGACCCCAAATATCTGAGACAAATCCCGTTTAATAGTGATGCATTGTAATTCAAATGGAAATTACAACTATTGAATTGATTCCTTGCATTTGTTAATTTGTTTAAACAAGTAGCATGTTGAAGCTACTAGCATGCAATAAATGCAGTTGCAAATTACCAGGAATTCAGAACTGTCCCCAGAAGATATATTTTCATAATCATATATTTCATATATTTTCAGACATGCTGGTTCACTACCTAGTTGCTGCTTAGTTGTGTTTTTTTAGGCAACTAAGCAGTTAAATAATTCCCAGGTAAAATCGTAGCCCCAAATACCATTTACTGCAGCTGCACCAAGATTTTACTTCTTTTCATCCATAATGGATGTTTATTCACAACATGAAAAACATTACTGGTGTCATATAAAGCTTGTAATGCCCTGCTCTCACAGACTGAGCTCGGTGGCAGCACCAAGCGAGCATCGGGGGATGGATGCGCTCTGGGCCCTGATCTTTCTTGGTAACTTAGCGGTCTGCTGGAGAACTCCACGATAGAATTACATTCTGGATGCTTGGCCTCTGATTCACCCCCTCAGGACAAATCTTTGCTGGAAGCAAAGCTTGGATCAGGCTTGTGAAAGCTGATAGTGCATCAGAGTTCACCTACAATAGAGGTCTTATGTGGAGACGTGGTGGTTCCTTTTCTGAAGCTGTCCTCTTCTTTTATTAATGGGATGAGGTGCTCATATTCATTTATATATCTAATAAACCTCAAACTATAATGACTTGGCTTATGAAGAGTTCATAGTTCAGTGTCTAATGTTCTTGTACGTAACTCAAAGCCTCTGCTACTTCTGACTTTTGAGAAAATGATAGGCCAAACTAAGCGACTCATTCTTTGCAGTAAAATGAGAGTGTACTAATTATTTATCAGTATCTTACTCTTAATTTGGCTGAAGAAAGAGCTGATTTCATAACACAAAACGGAGCCATGTAGACAATAATAACCATTATAGTCAAAAAGGTTCCACCCAGATGTAAGTGATAAGTCAGTTTTATATGACAGCAAAGCAGTAAATGCATGAATAGATTTCTGAAGTAGTACATATATATATATATATATATTTCCTCCTGCTCACTGCCTGCTACAATGTTTCTCTTAAATCAAGCTTTCAGAATCTATTTTAAAAAACACAGCATTTATATGAACAAGGACTCTGTTTTGCTTGGTCTTTTCTAGGGCTTCCATAGGGAGATATTTGAAAATCAGTTTTTTTGAGGTGAGCTGGGTTATTCTCTCTGTGGATACCTATTCCAGCACAGCTGGAATACCAGATGTATGGTATGCACATTACAGCTTCTGTAGCCTCTGAGCACCCCATATCAAGTCCTGGGGCAGGGGATGAGTGCAAGGTGGTGCCTCATGGGTGAAAGCAGGTGGGCAAGGGACCTTCCAGGGGCACTGCTGCCCAGAAGCATCTTGAACCAGATGGAGTCTGGCCCGTTCCTGCAGTAGTTTATATCTGGGTCAGGAAGGAAATGGCTTCAGGGCATCCTAGCTCCTTTTCTCTGTATTGCACAGTTTCCCTTCTGCTTTGCTGAGCCTCAGCGCAATAATCTTTGTCTTGCAAACTAATTATAATACGCCACTAAGCCCAGACAGTAATTGAGAAGGAAGAATTTAAATGTTTTGACACGTTGAGTCTCTACCGAAGTTGCTACATCTAGAGTTTAACTTTCAGAAGCGCAAGGCATGCACAGCTTCTGAAGTGGGAGATGACACATACATAGAAATCAGTCACTAAAGCCACAGATTTCTTTTACTGAATAATTACAGCGGGATTTGTCTGACCATTATAATGTCATTATCTGAATTTGTTACCCTGGGCTCCCTTTATTACCAGTGGAAAAAAGTAGGCACTTCTAGGTCACATTTTTTCATTCTAAAATAGACATCTAAATAGGTCACATGCATCACATCTTGTAAGTGCCGATATCTTGAATGCTGATTTTATTTAAATATTTTGGTTTAGCATTAGCAGTATTACCTCCTTACTCTTCTCATAGCTGGCAGTATTTTCTCTTCCAGTGCTGATATACGCGCTCCTGGGATATAAATTGTCCAAAGCACTTGCCTATATCAAAACAGCGTTTTCAATGAGGCTGGAGCTACAGGTAGCCTCAGTCAAGATGACCCACTTCCCGTTGTTTCCAGGAGCCCTCATTAAAGGGAAATTACGTCATCACATGAGGTGCTAAAGCAAAACAATTTTTCAGCAAAACCAAAAGCTTATAATCATGTGGTTGATAATATGTTATTTAGGGATGCATTTTAGAGATATGGTGACTACACTTATGTTTCTGGCAGACTTTCATAATTGTAATACATAATTACAGCACAAAGATTCTTTTTGCCACATGTAACTACACTTAGCCCGTGTCCTTGGAAGTTTGCCGGTAGGCCTAAGAATAATTATACTATAAATGTTTGGTAATTAATGTGCCTAGTCCAAAAATTACATATAAAAATTTGAAATCAAAGGAGTAATAACACTTAATTCTTTTATAGTTAACCTTCCAGTTATTTGAATGAGTGCTAATTAGATCTAAAAACCATAAGCACACTTTTACACTAATTATAATGTTGATTATGTTGTAACTACAGTTGCAACAGCATAATGAGATTTACTTGTTAACCATTTCAGTGCTTCATGGAGTGCACACGAAACAGCTGTCGTGGGAAATTCCCGTAAAGGTTACCCAAAGAGCCACGGAGATGCTGGCTGCTACTGCTCTGGACCTGTGTCAAGTGCCTAGAGGTCACGGGCGGGAATTAAAGATCATCACTAAAGCACACAGCTGAGAGCACTTTCAGGAAACATGAGTGTTTGATCATGTCAAAACCATACCCAAAAGGCTTCCCTGTGTCAGAAGGGGAAGGTGAAACTGCTCGTGTCTGGCAAAGCGAGCTGCCGACAGCCTGCGAGCCAGAGCTGCGGCGGTCCCGAAACAGGAGCAGAGGGCAGGGGGGGCAGAGGTGCAGGAAGGGGCTTCCCGAGGGCAGGAGGGCACGAAGTCCCTCCAGGCAATGATGGCAGCGAGGAGGAGGTCCCACCCGACCCCTCCGCCTTTGTCCGCTGTCCCCTCCCCTGCCAGCACTCCCTTCCTCCATGCCGTTTAGCTGTGTCAGGCCTTTCTGTCGTGTGCCACCTCTTGCTTAGGGTTGCTGTGTGGTGACCTCTGAGTCATGCAAGGAATGCAGGGCAAAGGAAGGGAGTATAGAAGACGGCAGTATGTCAATAGCAGGCTGAGGCCCTTGAAAGTTTTCTTCCATATGCCACCCCAGTGAATCATCACTCTCCTGTCCCCCCTCTACAACCAGCACCCCGAGGAACACACTGAGAAATAGTTATGGGACCCAAATATTTTATTTTCCCAGGGCCCTGAAGCTCTTTGTTCTCCTGCATAACCCCATCCCCATTCCTCTGCTCCTGAACTCTACCAGGAGTGGTGGCACCATGGGTGCTTTTCTCACCAAAGAATATTTGGTTTTGGCTTTTGTACCGCTTTGCACCACATACCCAGGCATTTCCGCCGAGGCAGAGCTCTGCTTTTCTGCATGCTCCTTGCACCAATGCAATAGCCAATGCACAGGGTGAAGAAATTAGGCACTTTTTTCCTTAGAAATAACAATATTAGGATTTTGAACAGCTAGAAGCAGGACAAGCACCCTTCAAAAAAGAAGGAAAAAGCGTCACTGTTGCTTAAAGCAAGGAAACCAGCCTGCTGCGGACCTTACTTCTTCCCCTGTCACTGGTGCTCCCGGCTGTAGAATAAGGGAGGGAACAACAGAAACGCTGAAAACGGGGAAGAGCAGAATTATTTGCTGAGAGACTGATCCTGCCGTAGGTACCAGGAGCTTGTCTCCTCCCCTGTGAGTTAACCCCACCCTCTTTTTTTATGCTCTGGGCTATTTTGGGCAGGCAGTGAGAACTGCAGCTCTGACAGATGAGGATACTGTACCAGAGCACAGCAGCACTTGTTGCTCTGAAGAACTACACAGCCGTAACAGGGACTGCTTCTCTGCTGCCTGCCTTTTTTTTATGACTATTATTTATTTATTAACCTGTAAACTTGTTTTCTCCGCTGGTTTCGAGCTTTATCATTACAAATGATGTTTTAAAAGCTTTGTGAGAGCTGTTTGGAAGGGAAACCTACCCACTGTGCAGTTGAAACATCCTTTTGCCACTTAATAGCAGGAGATCAGCTGGTAGCCTTGGGGGTGAAAAATGACAGACTCTGTTCCTGCGAATGGGGAAGGAAAGGACCCTGAAATTGAGCTCTTTGTGAAGGTAAGTTCCACTGTGAACTGGACACTGGTGTGACTTGGATCAGCTCGGCTTCTACTGAATAATCAAACTTTAATTTTCTGGCACTGAGTGGAAGCGGTGCTTTGATAGCCTGTTATCTCTTGCACACACGTTCACACTGCTTTCTTCTTCGTGACATTAGAATTAGGTAATGTTGTGGAGGGAGGGTCAGAGTTCCTGTATTTTACTGTTATTTGTCTCCTTGTGAGTTTGTCCTGTTATTCTTAGCCTGCTGCCTGCAATGTTCAGTCCCCTAACTTCAGACTTCAGGCTTTAGACTTTAGATTTTTCACTAAGAATCCTGACTTCCTTCTCCATTTTTGGGAAGAGAGCATGAAGAGCTGAGGGGTACCATGATTTGGTACTTCAGCAGAGGCTGTTTCAGAGGTCTGAAACACTAACGGGTCATAAAACAAAAAGAATTGAGATAAGCTGGCAGTCTTCTGATTATTTCCTACAATACTTTTTTTTTCCCTAAAAAAATGAAAACGAAATCAGTTTTTACTCTCAGTTTCCTCAGCCCGAAGCTCATTCTGATTTTATACAAGGGTAACTGAGAACAGAAACTGATTTAATGACAATATAGCAAAATAAGTACACCTGTTATATGGTAGGATTTCAAAATGTTTCAAATTGGGTATGACTGTTGGTCTTGGGCTATGAAAATCTTACCATTGAAATCAGTGACACAGTTCAAACCCATTAATTGGACCATTATGGGTTCAATGAACCCATAAACCCATTAATAACAACCTTATCAATAGCAAACTTCATGCAAACTCTGTCCTAGTGAAAAGCTCAGGTTTTTTGATGTTCAGAGCATGTTTCAAAGCCTCTACGTACGTCGAGGCTGAAATCCACTATGCCCATATAAAATGCAGGTGTTTGGTCTCTCTGAGCCTAAACCATCCCTGTAAGTCAATAGGATTATTATTAATATGCGGGAGTTACATCAGACCCTTTGCAAACAGAGTACTGAATGATTGGGAAAGCAAATTCCAACCCCTCCCTTCTGTCAAGTTGAGGGTATATAATTGGTTTGTTCTCCCTGATGAGTATTTTGGACTTTAAGTTGAAATGTCAGCAACATGCATGATGTGTACACATGGCCTCTTCACGCATCTTCCAAAACCAGTCAGTTCAGGTGCAGCCTTTCTGACTGAGCCAGCATCGAGGTCTTTTTCCCTAGCAAACAGATTTTACAAGAATTTCTGGTTCAAAGTGCCCAGTAGATCCTTTGTGCAGAGCTTAAGGTATTAAAATGGACCTGCATGGGCCCATGCATCCAGATACCTTTCCTCTTGCAAGTTGTTTCTACGAAAGTGAGTTTAATGGAGATGTCTGTGAGCTAAAAAATAAGTTAGTGGGATTGTTTGGCACTCAGTCCTCACAAGTGTATTTTGGAATGCAAACCTTTAGCTGCAGATTTGTTTTAGTGCCCACACTGTTTTATTGAGGCTGATACGGATGTTTGTGATATATGGTTCTTTGACTGCATCAGCTGTTAAAGTGAAGGTCATTGCCCAGATTCATTGTGTGAAGTTCTGGATCCAGAAGTTACTGGAAAAATTTGCACTGCATTCGATTGAGCCGTGCCATCACCTGAAGATTAATAACTCCAGAAAGAACATTTTTAGTAATGTGACTTCCTGCATAATGCATATTACAGAATTGCATAGAGACTCTCACATAAAACTCATAACTTGCAGAGCTGGAGCAAAAGAATTAATTGGTATCTTCCTGGAGACTTTCCATTTAGGATGAAAAATTGCAATTCTTGATGTTTTGGAAAGGTGCCATTTATTTAATTAAAAGTCTAAAAAGTTGTATAGTAAAGTATGTAACCAGAGTATTCAATTATACAGCTCAGAAGTTGAAAATAAAAAAGAGAAGAACATCCAAACAAGAGACGAGCTAAAAGTTGAAAAATAGGAGCATACAAGAGAAATACAAACAGGTGAAAACTTTTCTGGAGCATGAAATTTAAAAGAATAGGATATTAGTGAGGGGAGATAAACAGGAAGGCTGATCCAGGAGAGAATCTGCAAAGAAGGCACTTAACTCTGTTTTAAGGCTGGAAAGAAGAACAGAAAGGTGGCAACTTCTGGATGAGTACGAGATACTGGGACAAGTGGCAAATCTAAATATACTGGACCACACTTGAGGCAAGTTGTAATAGCAGGAGATGTTGGGGTCAATGAGCATTTCATCATTTGATTTTTGTGGAGCTAATACTTCACTCGAGGAAAAGAGTTCTGTCCTGCATCCTTGAATGAACACACAGCCAGAAAATGCAGAGATCAGTGAGAAAAATGTAGGGCAGTAGATGTGGCCTGGAGAAAACTGCATCTTCCACAGGCACAAATAATCCAGAAAGGGCTGTTTTTCACCAGCCATAGAGTCTCTAATAAAAGCAGTTTCTGTCTCAGGTTAAAAAAGGAAAGGTGTTACACAATTGCTCTATTTCCTTTTTCTATTTAACAACCAGGAGAGCAGGAGCCTTAGAAAGACAAGTAGAGAGATGATTGTAAACACAAGAGCCGTGCTGTAACCTAATGCAGGTTAGCTATCTCCTGAGCTATGCAGATAGGCTGGGCACCACCAGGACACAGCTAGCTCAACTGCTACGGCAGAGGCAGGTTAAGCGCCTTTCACACCTATTTGTTATCATCCCCAGTGATTTTACTCTTTTTCTAACGGTGCCCTAACCTGGATCTGCGAGATATTTTTCTGTGAAGGAATGTTTGTTCTTGCAAGATGCTTGATTGAGACTAAACGCCCCCAAATCTGGGGCAGGACCCAAGCAGACTGAGAACGGGCCGAGCTGAGGAGCGGTGAGGTCCGCCGGGGAGATGGTGCCACCTTAATCAGACCTGCAGTTTGTGCAAGCAGGCCTTTTGTGAACACTGAAAGTCTCCGGCAGCAATTCCCTCTCTAAACTTGTTTGACAAGGAATTGGAAGAGGCTGCCAGAGAAAAAGGCTTGATATACGGTAGTGCGAGACGCTGGCAGCAGCAGCTTCGAGGAAGTGAGCATCGGGAGGTAGCACTTGCTCTGTGCTTAACCCAGCTTGTTGTAACTCGGGTTAATTTTAATTCTTTGTGTGCTGGAGAAGCAAAGTGCTTCTGTATAAATGACACCTTGATGGAAGGTATATTTAGCTTTTTCTGGCAGTCTTGCACCTGTATACTTGAATATAATGACTAAACTGAAATGGTGCTTTTACATACGTATGGGAGGATGAGAGAACTTTTATGGCTTCTTTCTGTTTGCGGTGGAAACAGGTGTTTGGATGTACATTCCTTGCATTTGAGAATGAGAGTAGTGCCTAATATGAAGCAAGTTAATTTGAAGGGAGATATGTTGTATACATGGAAAACAAAACAGGATACAAACAAGACTTCAGAGTACAACTCTCTATTTGCATTGGTCAGGATGAGTGCAGTCTAGAAAGCAAACAAACCACAGGAATGGTCCAAAGTACATTTGATTTAAAAAATCTTCCTGCTTTAGAAATACTCTATAACAAGATATATATTAATCCATGTTTCTGACAATCTAAAGATGGTAGTATCATCACGGTAGTAGGAGAATGCGTAGTGAGCTGGCAGACAGTAATTTCTGCAAGGAGTCATTGTGGTATTGAGTGATTAATATTTTGGATATGTTCATCAGCTCAGGTGTGCAAGAGCTTTTCCTTAAAAGGTGTAAGGCTTTACTTCACAAAGTGTTCAACCGCAGTCATACCGAACACCCATCTAGAGAAAACATGAAAGTGTGTCGTGGTTTATCCCCAGCCAGCAGCTAAGCCCCACCCAGCCGCTCGCTCACTCCCCCCTGGTGGGATGGGGGAGAGAATCGGAAGGGTAAAAGTGAGGAAACTCGTGGGTTGAGATAAAGACAGGTTAATAGGGAAAGCAAAAGCCGCGCACGCCAGCAAAGCAAAACAAGGAATTCATTCACTCCTTCCCATGGGCAGGCAGGTGTTCAGCCATCTCCAGGAAAGCAGGGCTCCAGCACACATAACAGTTACTTGGGAAGACAAACGCCATCACTCCGAATGTCCCCCCCTTCCTTCTTCTTCCCCAGCTTTATGTGCTGAGCATGACGCCATATGGTATGGAATAGCCCTTTGGTCAGTTGGGGTCAGCTGTCCCAGCCGTGTCCCCTCCCAGCTTCTTGTGCCCCCCCAGCCTACTCGCTGGTGGGGTGAGGAGCAGAAAAGGCCTTGACTGTGTGTACGCACTGCTCAGCAGTGACAAAAACATCCCTGTGAAAACACTGTTTTCAGCACAAATCCAAAACATAGCCCCATCCTAGCTACTATGAAGAAAACTAACTCAAGCCCAGCCAAAACCAGTACATTCTCCACCCTTCATTCCATACCATTTACATCATGCTCAGGTCCCATACTATCCAATACATTCTCATTAACCACCACCACCCCCGCCCCCTTCCCATCCTTTGATATAATTCACAGATATTATTCCCTTAGTCTATGGACCACCCCTGTGAAATGTCTGTAAAATGTTCAGGGATGTCCACAAAATGTCCATTGAGTCAATTTAGTCCATGACCTTGGGCTCCATCTCTTACGGTGGTCACTCAGGACAGGAGAGGTGGTGTGTTGCGTGGAGTTACTGGGCACCAAAGCCAGCTCAGGTCAGGTCACTGCTGCACATGCGCTGCTTCTTGTAAGGCTTCTCCTCCATTGGTTCAGGTGGTTCCTGCTATAGTAATTCCTATCACATGCAACTCAAATTATGGGTTACAACAATTTAAAGGTATATCCATTACAATCTCCACCCCTGGTCCCTTTGGACCAGACCATTGGGTTTAACACTGCAATGAACTCCTCCCCTTGCCCCTGCAATGGCTTGGACTTGTCCACAGACTGCAGTCCCTTAGGGGTGTACCTGCTCCAAGTGGAGCCTTATCTGTGAGCTGCAACCTCCTCAGGGGTATACCTGCTGCGGCATAGACTCATCCACAGTCATTTTGAGGTGCACCTGTTCCAGCATGGCCTTCTCCATGGGCCACAATGCCTTCAGAGATGTACCTGCTCCAGCATGGTCTTACCCACAGCCACAGTCCCTTCAGAAGTAATCCTGCTCCAACATGGCCTTACCCATGGCTGCAGTCCCTCTAGGGGAATACCTGCTCTGTCATGGGCTTATCCATGGCCACACGCTTTGAGGTGCTCCTGCATGACCAGCACAGCCACTGATGCTTCAAGGTGTACCTGCTGCAGCATGGACTTATCCTTGGGCCACAGTCCATTCAGAGGTATACCTGCTGCGGCACAGACATAACCACGGCCACAGACACTTCAAGATGTACCTGCTCTGGTGTGGACTTATTCACGGCCATAGATGCTTCAGGGCGTCCTGCTCCTGTGTGGACTCATCCGAAGGTCACAGTCCCTTCGACTTGAGTTCACACTGGAGTTCCAGCCTGTCCAGTCCAGCAGCACAGAACCAGCAGCGATGCCCTGGCCATCTGCCAGCCCAGGCACATCGCCATTGCTGTTATCAACATGTTCCCAGGCACAGCAGAGTAAGATCCTCAGCAGTACAACAACACAGCAAGCAGCGAAAGCAAAAAGCAGCCACTAACGAGCACTAACGAGACTCTAATATACAGTAAGGCAAGCAAGGCCTATGGCAAGCACAGGAGCTTGTCAATTAATAGCTAAACATCAATAATAGCTATAAATTTGATCTAGCACATTCCAATCAAATCTGTCATTATCTTGAACCCTTTGAGCCCCATGTTGGGTGTCAAAAAGGACTGTCATGGTTTGACCCCAGCCAGCAGCTAAGCCCCACCCAGCCGCTTGCTCACTCCCCCCTGGTGGGATGGGGGAGGGAATCGGAAGAGTAAAAGTGAGAACACTCGTGGGTTGAGATAAAGACAGTTTAATAGGGAAAGCAAAAGCCGCGCATGCAAGCAAAGCAAAACAAGGAATTCATTCACTCCTTCCCATGGGCAGGCGGGTGTTCAGCCATCTCCAGGAAAGCAGGGCTCCATCATGGATAATGGTTACTTGGGAAGACAATGCCATCACTCCAAATGTCCCCCCCCCTTCCTTCTTCTTCCCCAGCTTTATATGCTGAGCATGACGCCATACGGTATGGAATAGCCCTTTGGTCAGTTGGGGTCAGCTGTCCCAGCCGTGTCCCCTCCCAACTTCTTGTGCCCCCCTCAGCCTACTCGCTGGTGGGGTGGGGTGAGGAGCAGAAAAGGCCTTGACTGTGTGTAAGCACTGCTCAGCGGTTACTAAAACATCCCTGAGTTATCAACACTGTCTTCAGCACAAATCCAAACATAGCCCCATCCGAGCTACTATGAAGAAAATTAACTTTATCCCAGCCAAAACCAGGACAAGGTGCTTGCAAATGTAAGAAACAACAGAGACCTCTCAAAGGTCTTGATTTTCCACACTCACTGATTCAGACATTGGACATATTCCCGTCTGCCAGCTGAAGGCATAAAGGCATAAAATGCACCGAACGCTCTCAGCCTGTTCCTCCCATTAGGAGCTGAGTGTTGTGCATGACCAGGCACAGTGACGGTGTATTTGCAATGTCTCAGGGATACCCTACCAGCCAAGGTACGGTTCAAGGACTAACAGTATCAAAGTATTTGTAGGGCCCCTTACGGTCATTTCTTGTTAGAGGATTATCACAAAGAGAAGAGGTGAGTCCTGGTACACTTATGGTCTCCTGGTGCAGCAAACAGACATGCAAGGAACCTGTGAACCCTTTGTCATTTCCAACAGTTTCATTTCAGAGAGTTTTAGGTGTGTATTAGGAGTATGTTTAAAAGCGATGGCAAGATTTGGCACCAAACTTACTATCCCTGAAGGAATCGGCCAGTCAGAGAGCCTGGCTGGCCAGGACCAAGCAGTCATCCTGCTGATTTAGTGTGCTCTGTCCAAAGCCCGGGAGTCGCTGCTGTTGGGAGGGTGTAGCTGCCCTTCTCTCCTTTGGACAGAATTATCCTGGAAATTATCCCAGGGAGGTGCAAGATTTTAATGCACTCTGGGATTTCTTTTTGTGCATTTTCTGTATTGTTTTGTTTTTGTTTTTTTTTTTTAAGTTTTCTCTGCTGATGGGTGATTTCAAACTAACCCTGGTTTGGATTTTGGTGAACTGCTGCACTGTAGCCTTAAAGGAAGATATGAATAAAAATGTTACTCCTGGTACAAACAATCATTCCCTGCTATTAAGGCTTTTGTGGTTTTAAGGTAAGAGAGTCACTCTGATAAGAACACCGATTTCAATTTCAGAATTTCAGGGTTATCAAAACCAATAATGGCTTTACAAACTGGGAGAGAGAACTTGACAGGAACCTTTTAACCCATTATAACAGTACAGTCTCTGTAATTTATTTGATTCACAGACTGCCCTTGAGAAGTATTTTGATGATGAGTAGAAATTACAATCAGATCTGGAAGGTACAAAGTTCATTTCTGTTTCTTGAGAGGTATGGGTATTTTACTGGGTATTATGAACTCAGCTTTTGGCTTCCATACAAAATTGTTCCTATGTTCAGTGGAACTTTCTAGGCAAGGAGGAAATAAAGAGAGAAAAACTCAAGGAAGAATAATGATACTGAAACATTTGGTTCAACCTGTCTGGTCCTCCAAGACCAACAATAACATTTTTTTGGATCCTTGGTCATGTGGTTGGCCAAGCCTTTCACGTTTCGAGAGACACGTAGCCACCCTACAAAGCAGACACATACAGTGAGCGCAGTGTCTGACGCTTCTCACCTGTCACCCTGGAAGTGCCATGAGCACGGGGTTTTATGGATCTTGCATTTTTCATCCATTCGGAGCTGTCAGGTGTAGAATAGAATCATAGAATCATAGAATCATAGAATCATAGAATCATTAAGGTTGGAAAAGAGCTCTAGGATCATCTAGTCCAACCATCAACCCAACACCTCCATGCCTACTAAACCATGTCCTGAAGTGCCACACCTACACGTTCTTTGAACTCCTCCAGGGATGGTGACTCCACCACCTCTCTGGGCAGCCTGTTCCAACCCTTTCAGTAAAGAAATTTTTCCTAATATCCAGTCTAAACCTCTCCTGACACAACGTGAGGCCATTTCCTCTTGTCCCTCACTAATTACGTGGGAGAAGAGACCTTGTTACCTGGGGGAAGAGGCAGATGATGGGCACCACGGTTCATGTCTCTTCCAAAGTTATTTTGGTGAGGCAGTGTATGATCAGCAGCCTAAGTCTCCTTCTCTAGTGTACTGGCCTTGTGATCAGTATTGAAGTTACTAAACTTACAAGGTTTACTGGTAGTCTGGCCACCAACATATATACTGGGAGGAAAATCCTTTTAGAAGGTTTGTTTAAACATCTTTAAATGTGTTTCATAAGCTCCATGCAGGGGGACTCAGGTGTTTCAGTGTAATTCTGGCTCAGTTCCTGTCTTGCTCAGTTCTCTTCAAATCAGGATTGACTCCGTTGAAGCCCATAGAGTTTATATATATATATATATATGTATATAAAAAATGGGCACAAGGAGAGAGTCAGGTCTCCTAAACTTGAATCACACTGTTTAAACAAGAAACTTAATAGTAACCCACTACAGACCCAGTTAAATCAGGGAAATGCTACCTGGACTGACAGTTACTTCTCTGGTCTTTTTATTAAGCGTTTTCAATAGAATAATAAAAAGAATAGTCAAGGGAAAACCATCCATCTTGGCAAGATCCAATTTTGCTTTAATCTTATATTGTTGAAAGAAAATAATTCAATAAATTAACAAATGGCTGCCTAGCAAATGTTTTAAAATTACAAGTTGCTTGTTTTTCCTTGTGCTGAAGAAAAACAATACTTTAAAGAAGCTTTAGCCTGAGTTATACAACCCAGAGTCTGTATGTCTGCGTGTCTGTTTTCTCTCTGAGCATTTGCAGATTTTGTTTTGCGTCAGGACAAGTGCCTCACTGGTGGGAATATTAGAGACAAGCAGTGAATAGTTTAAGCAGGCCAAATTTATAAAAGGACTTGGCAGGGATATAATCACTATCCCTGCCACCTTGAACCTAGTCTGGAATGCTTTTAGGATTGCTCGTGAAACTGGATCTCAGGTTAAGGAGGGATTTTCAGCTATGTCTCCTTCTACCTAAGTTCATGATCTAATCATTAGTTTATGGCTAAAGGTGAATGACACCCTTATCTGCCATGGTTTGGGGTTTTTTCCTCATATAAATGGCTGTGACTACTTGCTTTTTATTGAACTCGACGGCATCAATATATATGTTAATTGTGATCAAAACATCTGATTAAAATGAAATGTATTCAAATGCTTTGTTGAATATGCATAACTTTATTTCTTTAAATGCCTTTATAAATTGGATCCATAATTTGAATGGATAAGACTTCAGAAACATTCAGGATGGGTCATAACCCATGGCCATAAAAGCCAATGAGGTTTGTACTGCTGAGTTCACCTACTAACTCCTTCATTTATTCCAGCTTTTCTGAGCCGCCTAGTCAAATCAGGTGAATACAGTATTTTAATTCTACCATAAAGAGTTGGTGATATTCATAATTATTATTGCTTGTGCTTAGAAATAGCCACCGGTATGCTTTGGGTGCTCTATGTTTAGCTGCAGATAGCTCTTTTTCCATCTCTGGCAGCACGCGTCTTGTCAGGCTCACAGGTTGTTGTGTCATGGTTCAGCAATGACAGTGAAGCTCCAGTAAGTGTCCCCAGGAAACTTTTATTGGTAATATATGGCTCTGCTGTGACTATTCCAGAACAGCAAATGTCACAGAGATCGTTTGACATAGCATCCCAAAAATACACAGGGATCCTTTCCAAGAGAGCCGGTAGGAAGTATGTCTGCCTGTGCTCCGAAGTTAAATGTTAGTATCAGTTCACCTGGCTATGTCAAATATATTTTGATGGAAGGCTGTGTAAGGATCATTTAGGATAACATATTGATCATTAGAGCAACAACATTACTTAGTGCTTGTGTGACACCTAATTCTTCAAAATCTGGCAGATATCAGCAAAATAACCCCAGCAATACTGCAAAGAGGTAACATAAACGCTAGTATTTCCATTTTGCAGGTAAAAGCTCTGGCTGAAGATTTTTCAAATTACTCTTTTTTAATAGAGTCAGACAGATGTTAAAGGTCTGTGAGTTTGTGTGTTAGTTTTATACGTGAATAAAAGAAGTTTTCAAAGATACTTTTTTTTTTTTTCCAGCAAAGGCTGAGTCAAAGTCATAGGAGAATCTGTTGGCATAAGGAAGGGTTGGTTTTGTGCTGGATTCATATTGTATTCACATCTATAAATCTTATGTGAACTAGGAAATGAGAGCAGGCACCTGAAGTGCTATAGTAGGTACTTTGAAAATAGCTTCAAGTGGTTGGTTTGACACAGTAAAGTTTAACGCTGACAAAGTCCAGAATAGAGCCTTATTCCCTTTCCTTCCTTGCCCCTTGCTCTCTCCATTTGTTTGCACTTCTGTATTGCTGACATGCAGTAAAACTCATCTAGATGCGGTAACAGTGATATATATGTACACCTGGAGCTATGAGTTAAAAAAAATCTTTGATTTTTGTAGGTCTGATGTGTTTAATCAACATCATGTATTCCTGGCATGATTTTTTATGTTAGACTTAAGAGTTGGAAATTATTACAGTGGAACAAAAGTAATTCAAAATGTATTCAGTTGTGTTTTGAAGATCCAAACCCGGTCATTTTATCTGATAATACCTAAGGGTAGAACTTTCTGTAACTGATTACATTTACAGCATGTCATTGCTGTTTGCTATGCAGCTTTATTGCAAGTTCACACATAAATGTAGAACAGGTCCATAGGTTGTTTTCTCTGATTGTGTTAAATTATATGATTCTTTGTAAATGAGTATTATTGTCAATAATAATTTCATAACTTATCTTTTAGAGTGTTTATGATTTCACCCTTCTATATGTATCCTTTTTTAATGATGGTGTTCACTGTCTGAAGTAGATCTTCCATGATATAACACAGATTCCTCTTCGATTCAGCAACCCTGGTGTACCACAGAAATTGCGTGGCTACAGTGTCAAAAGAGAAGATGTGCTAGAAAAGAGACTGGGATGCAAAGCACCTGAGATACAGTTCTATAACACGCCATAGCAAAGTTTTGACATGTTAAAATGGCCCCAAGTGTTGTCAAAACCCGAATCAACACATTTTTTTACTTTCCACTTGGCGTTTCAGCGCTTTACCTTAGTACAGGCTCCCACCAGGTGGAAACTCTGATTATTTATTTTTTTGGTCCAGCTCTAATCAAAATATGAAAAGGTCCTGCCGTGCAAATTCTGCAACATGTTAAGCTCAGTAATATTGCTGGGTTACCACCCAAGTTCTTGGGAGGCTTTATTTACTTTTTTGCTCTTCTGCCTCCTTCAGTGACCTTAGGCAAGTTGTTCAGGCTCTCCTTACCTTGATAAAATGCTGATACTAGTCCTTCTCCACCAGATGTGGGCACACTGTGGGAGCAGGGAACATTCTTCACTCTTATCGTCAGCATGGCATCCTGAACACCGCTTAAAATAGAAGAGAAATATATGATGGCATCAGGATTCCAATATAAAACTGTCTCCTGACAAAGTATATTGAAAATCTCTATTTCCTGGACATAAAAGAAATCAAACCAGAGGAAACTGGACATTTGTCTGCTCTCAGGTACAGGCTGTTGGGTGCTTTATTAAGTGTCTGGACATGAGCTCTAGCCCAGAGTTTGTGCAGCCGTGTTAGCACTGCGCTGTGCCCAGCCAGGTAGTGGTGCGGTGGGGAGCTCAGCTTGAGCTGCCTCCCGCAGCAGTTGAGCCAAAGCTTCTTTCTGCTGGCACCCTGCCCACTCTTTCCTGCCCTCCTTTTTCCATCTCGGGGTCTTGTACCTTCTTTTTCAACTTCTCTGTTTTTTCTGCTTGTTCTTACAGGCATTCAGACTCATAAATTTATACCAGTGTCCTAATCTCCATGATTTCCATGTTGGTCCCCAGGGTACCCTGGTTCAACTTCTGCCTAAGAGGTATTGTATATCTGGAGCTTGGGTGCTTCTCCAATTTTTTTCCCATGCACCTGATAGCCAAAAGACATTGAAATAGCTCCTTTATATGTATTTCTGGCAACTCTGCATAAAACTGAGATAAAGCACTAATTGAAATGTATTTCAGGAGGGTTGCGTTGTAATACCTTATCAATACTCTGTAGGACAGTGGGGGTCGAACCTGTACCTGCTATAGCTACTTTGGCGTAAATGACATTATCTTAAGGATGAAGTTGCTCAGATAGTGACAGTTTGCTCTTCTAAATCCTTATTCTTGATAATCACTAATTTTGTGTGCAGAGCAGATGACAGCAGCCCTTGGCATTTACCTGTGTGTGCTTGATGCAAAATGTAGAAAGAATGTTCAAAGCCTAATATTTAAGGCCAAAGCTGATTTTCATTTACTCTAAATTCTACAAAACTTGAATTTCACACATTTAAAACTTGCAAAGATTATATATGGGAATAGTAATTTTTTCCCCCTCCTTATGTAAGTCAGGCTGTAAAAAAGCCATTTCTTGGCTATTTTTGTTCCTTCTCTTGCATTTGTCTGGACTAAGACAAAAATGTCTTGACTCAATTCTCCATTCACCAATATTTCAGGTGTTAATAGCTGTTCATGATACTGGGAATGGACTTTACACACAGAAGGAAGTTTGCTTGATTTAGGTACGGCTTTAGTTTCCCTTTCTGTTAACCATGAAGATGCCAAAGCAGATATAAAATTTTCTAACTTCTGCTGCTAATAAAGACATATAAGTATAATGCTCTACTGTTTGGAAAAGGGCTAGTCACCTCCAAAGAGTGTGTGCTGCTGCAGGCTAGCAGTGGAGTTCAAAGCATGATGAGCTAAGCAATGGAGATGTATGCTCCATCTCAAAAAACATTTGACAGCTAAGCTCAACAACTGTCTGCAATTCAGAAAAGGTAGTTTAGCATAGGTTTTAAGTGTTCAGCAGTTGCTTTTTTTAAAAAAAAAATAACACCTTATTAATAAAACACCGGGTGATAATAGAAGATGTATAACCTTCCTGGATGCTGATACCTATTAAGCGTACTTAGACCCCAGTTCTGCAAGGGAGGTTGTGCAGGCTGCTCCGTGCTTTGGCAGCCATCTATGAACATGATTCTCTTTGCAAAACCCAATCCTTGAGATAAAAGATACAGAGGCCTTTTTAGAGCAATTCTGAAGCACTTTACAGTCATGGTCAGCACTTTACAGGTGTGGAAGCTGAGAAGTGGTGGCCTTGTGCCAGGAGGTCCAGCAAGGACACCAATCTGGTCCTGCGCTCTGTCCTTTAGGCGTGGCTCTTGTGTCTCTTGGGTTTTGTGCAGCACTTAGCACCACTGATTCAGTGTTCATGTACACACCTGCTTAGTAATTCACAGTAAATATTCCAATAATAAATACACATATTACACTAGTCACAACTATGCTTTTTTATTTTTTTTCCGTTGCTGCTAGTAGGGAGGGGTCAAGGTTTAGATTATCTTTTGGCTAGCTATTTTAAATGCACACAGAGCTAACATGTCTTATGACACTGGAAAAAGATTTAGGGAAGAATAATTTTAAGGCTTAGAAAAATACTTAAGATTGCCATCCTTAAGGCAGTCTTGCTCATTTAAATAAAAGACCAAATGTCACTTGACTGCAATATTAAATGTATCTGTAGGGTGCTTTTTAATATAGTGGTAACAAGTATAACAAGAAATAACAGTTAGTTAAGGTCAGATATAGTCAAGTTAGAAATAAACTTAATAGTAACTGTAAAGGTGATTAACCATTGGGATGAACCACCAAAGAAGTCATGCCCTTTCTTCTTCTGGTTCAGATCAAGACTAGATATGCTTTAATGAAGCACGTATAGTTAGAGTCAATAAATGAATAAACAAGCTATAAAACCTACAAACCAGGAAGGCATTGCAATGGAGGATATCTTGGCAAACCAGAACAGGGCTTGGTTCAAGCACAGAAGAAATCTTGGATTTCCATGTCTCTGCAAGGTAGCACAAATTTGGTTGAAGCCAGTCTGAGAGAAATTATGTTCAGAGGCTGCTTGCGTGTCTTAAAATATCTCTTGATGTCCTGGGTGTGATAATGGATTAGTTCAGGTAGTGGTTAAATATGTAATTGCTTATCTTTGCCTAGATATGCAAGGGCCAGACTTTGGAAGGGCCTCCAAAGGCTGAAGCAGATGCTGGCTTGGCTGAGGCTCTCAATGCTGTGTCAGTACGGGTCAGACCTTGTGGCCAAGATGAAGGAAGAGCTAAATTGGGAGATACAAGAGCTGAATTCCCTTTCTGTCTGTCACTGCCCAAGTCATGCCACATCCCTGTGCCTTGGCTTCATTTCCTATGAAACATTTGCACCAACATTCATTTTCACTGTGTAGCCCAGTAGCTTCTCCAACTAAAATTGCTTTCCTTCTTTTCCCTTTACATAGAAGAATGACTGTACAAGCTACGCAGGCATTGTGGTTTAACTCCTCACAAAATACTGACTTAATTCTCAGGTTGGGCAGGTGCTTCTCTATATCAATTGCCAACCTTGTCCTCCCCATAACATTTCAACACCCAAATAAACATCCTGAACCTTGCCACCCACCACATATAGCTGTTGTTGTTTCGGGTGCTGGTGCGTGTCTGTACCTGTGTATTGTCCGAAACAATTGGAATTCAGAGAAACCACGCCCGATGGATCATCGCTATTGTTGCCGGTGTTTTTCTAGATTGTGATTCAATTTGTGTGGGTCAACAAGCACGTTGTGTTACTGCTTTCCTTTTGCTTTTAGCTGCTGAATGGGCAGCTTCAAACAGATACGAATGCATATCATGGGAGGAAATTATTTTCTTTCACTGCCCTGTGTTTTGTGATGAGCCATTGCTGCTGATTCAGTGTGCAACTGGAGACCTGTTTCGTTTGTTTATTTTATTTATAGCATTTTTTAAAAAGCTGTTCCTGGATGAAGAGGGGTTGAATCATGGAATATTCTTGCAGGTTATAGGATCTCTCAGAATGGCAGTTGTAGTTGTTTTTCTGTGCCCAGTTCTTTTAAATGTTCAGGACATGCCAAGAGGATCCAGTGCTCCAAACCCCTTCATTACTAAGTCTTTTTTTGTCAGGCTTTCACTATTATTTGGATAATTTTAATTTTCTTTTCTTCTCTGACTGTTGACTTGCACATGCAGTTTGACAAGGAATGGTATTTTTGCCTTGATTTACTGAATTGCCCTTTCTTCTATTGAGGTGCTCTAACTTCGTATTTTTGGTTCTGTTTTCTTTTTAAAGCCAAAATATTTGAGTCCCCTAGTTAAGCTCTAGATCCAGTTCTAGAGCTGGGCCTTGTTTGAGGTTCAAAAGTGATCTGTTGCTTCCTCTGCATTAAGCACTCACCCTCCTCCAAGATGGAGCCACGAGGATCTCCTCAGAGTGCACAAATGTAATCTTTTGGGGTTTAGTACATCTCCAAGTACATATTTCTCTAAACACCCCATAAGTCTTACTTCTCACTATTCAGTCTGTAAAAAAGGCGCTTGAACATGCATGTGGGAAGACTTGTTTCAGATTGGGAAGTACCTACCTGCCCATCCTGGTATGCTGAAACCAGCACCCCTTGATATGCATCTACAGGGGGGACATCATCCTCTTACTGGGCTGAGCAGGACCTCTGCCTGATGGCCTGATGGTCCGATGTTTATCTCAAAAGAGATGATTCTGCAAGAATAATAATAATTTTTAAAAGTGCTGATTGTAGACAGCTACTCAAGTCCAGTCTTGGAGAGCCTGGGAAGGATGTGACCGGGAGGGGAACTTAGAGGAAGCTCTGTCCCACTCCCCTGACAAAGAGACAAACCCTGAAATGGTGATTTTCTTCTCCAGGGGAAGGAAAAGCCTCTCCCCCCTGACCTTAGCCACTGCTCCCAGCCCTGTCTGCACACGTGGCAGAGCCTTGCTGCAGCTCCTATGGGCAAGGGTTTTTTTCCTAATTAGCCCCTGGGGACCAAGGATTTAGGGGTTTTGAAATTTATTTAATATTTTACTTAAATATTTATTTAAAATCTTATTTAAATATTTATTTAACATTTATTTTAAAAGCCAGGACCTTTGCGAGTGAGTGCAGTTAGCAGTAATCACGTTGTGCCCTGCTGTCAGTCAGAGGGTTTTTGTATTGACTGATGTTTGGCTATTCATTGGAAGTGTGAATTTATAGGATTTCTCTATATTTGTTATTTCTCAAGAACCACCTGTGTGCTTGGCACTTCACAATAATAATAAAAAATCTCTGTTTCATAGAGAATTTTAAGTAAACATGAAAAAATAGCTAATTCTTCAGAGCTTATTAGGTACTTGGGTGAATTGGGCCTCGGTGTACAAAAATGTATATAAAATGTTCAGAAATTCTCTTGCCAAATGCTAGTTTCTCAATTACCTCATTAACCTGGCTGTTCCAATAAGCTTTTTTTGGCGGGTGCTTGGCGTATGGAGTTCAAATGACATTCTGCAGGTTGCAGTTGTTCAGGCTAAGGGCTCTCCGACAGCCTGCAAACGGAAACTGCTGCCTTCTCTGAGCAGGAGCACAGGATAAAACAAAATGCTGCCAGAGAAACTTCTTAAATGAAGCAGGGTGAGATTCAGCCCTTCTCTAGATATGGTGGTTAGGCCCAATTACCTGTCTAAGAGTCTAGCACCAGAAGGTGGTAAGGTGTGAATTATAATTGATTAACCACGCTGGGAAACAGATTAACCATGCCTGTTAACAGATTGCACAACAAACTGTAAATATAAAATACAAAATAAATAATATTATAAACATATATAATATAAAGACATAATATAATAGATAATAAATATAAATTGAATAGAGACTATAAATCATATAATAATTTATATAAAATACAAAATATAAACCTGTAAATATAAAATATATAGAAGTGGTGTAGAAGACTAGAAAGATTGTAGATTGATAGCATGAAATCTCTGTCTAATCCATCTAGAATGAAATCTAGGTCCAAAGCACAAGCAAAGCATAGGAAGTGTGATGTGCCGCTTGCACTGCTTTGAATATGCAGCTCTATCAGCCCAAACCTGAGTGCTCAAGTTAAACTGTAGTGCCAAATTGTAGTGAACGTTTTCCTGTAGAAATTACAATAGGAGGAAGGTGCAGATGAGATTTTGTGTCTATTTTGTTAAGCTTGAGAGAGGAAAAAACTGTGAGAAAGAACTTGTTTGTAAGAGTGCCAAACAGTGATTAGGTCTGCAGTGCTGCAGATCAGGAAAAGATCATGAAAATGAGGCAACCAGAGGAAAACAGAATAAAGATTTGACTTACGGGGTATGGTTGGAGACTGCCTTCAGAGGAAGAGAAGGTGGCACCAGGTTATGAAGTTAGTGATAAACGGGTGAGGGAACTGACAGGGCTTGAAGCCCATGTCACGCTCCATTTCCACCGTATCAAATGGGATTTGTTTAATTTTAATAAGGCAGTTGGTTGGCAATGTCAGAGAAACAGAGTGGACAGGCAGGGGAAGGGACGGGAGGTGGGGGCAGATTTCAGTGTTGCTGTCACCGGCTTGGTTGGTGAAGCCAGCGAACAGAGTATGTGGCTGAAAGGTGAGGGGCATAAAATGAAAGAAAATCAAGAAAGTGATTATTTTTGTGGAGGGAAGAGAGTGAGCAAGAGAGATTTGGGGAGGAGGTTACTGATTGCTTCTGAGACAGGTATGATAGGAAAGAACAGGCTGGAGAGGAGTTTTGCTGTACGGCCATGCTGGGGTCACTGCTGGTCTTCTTGGAGAGTGGTCCACTTGGAGCATGAGGGGCCTGGGTGAGAGAGGGGACTCAGGAGTGATGAGAATAAAAAAAAAAGATGATATTGGGAACAGATGGCATGGTCAAGGATCCCAGAAGCAAGAGGACAGTAAGAGGTGAAGAGCTGTTAGGGAAACTGCAATGGCATAATTAAGAAAGATTTTATATAAAGGGAAGAAACGTAAGAATTATTTTAATAAACAGCATTGAATTAAACTTAATTTTTATTTTTTTTTATGCTGGATAACAGGATAAAATTAAATTGGAGGAAATTCAGTTGGAGCATCACGTCAAAATGTGTTTTGAGAAAATTGTCCAAACCGTTTCCTATGGGAAGTGTGTAAAGCAGCATCACTGGAGCATTTCAAACTGACCCAAAAAGTATAGACATAGAGATTTAAGAAATCATCCTGCACTGAGATGGCGAGTAGACAAGAACTGTGATCCAAACTCCACTCACTGATCCAACTAGATTTCTATTTACAACATTTATCATACATTAGTTTCAGAAGTCTGTACCATAAAATACTTGTAAATTGTACTTCTACTGGTATACACACTTATTCAAAATTCCTCAGTAGCTTTTGGAAAGCATCAGTGTTTTTTCTCTTGAGCATTTGATATTGAAAACGCAAATTGTTTTGCTTTTAGGTGAGTCACAAGGAATGTTTGCTTGCTGTTTGTGTGTACATCTTAGACTCTTGTTTTCGTTGAAGGTATTTACATTTACAAACTCAGAACTTGCTCTCTGTTTCTTTAATGAAGTATTCAGAGAGTTGCATTCCCCTCCTTTGTAGATGGCTATCAGAAAAGACTACCTTGTAGTGTAACACCCTCTTTAATGGCTAAATTTGACTATATGTCTGTGTAAATGATCAGGTGAACAAATACAGCAGTTTTGGCAGGTAAGAAAATATTAGAGGTGAAAAAGATATCCCCTCAACACTAAACTCTGTAATGATTTCTCTGTAAGTAGCTGGGAATCTGAAAATTTGTTTATATATTGCATTTGTATTCTCACAGGAGTAAGGCTTGGTCCAAATGCTGGTAATATTGAATTGATAAGTAATTATTTTACTGGAGGTAACGTGGGTTGCATTGGGAAGCCATACTGAGATGCAAACGTCAAACCAAAGACTAGTTTGAGCCTGTGATGTGCTGCTCCTTTGCAACGCAACTTGATCTGCTTTCAGTGAAAGTCGTAAACGCTCATCGCATCTTGGGATGAAGCTTCTTTCATACCCTCTGCAGCGCCGTTAACTTTGGAGATGCAAAAGGAGATAGAAACACTAAGTCCTGCCCACTGCAGGATAGCTCCGGAGAGTTACTGATTGCTCTTTCATCTTAAATCAATAGAAGTCACCGATGGACAGTATTTATAAGACGTCAAATAAGATACAAAATGACCATCAAGGGCAGGTTATGGCCCGTGCTGGTGGTAAACACCCTTATCAGCGACATCCCCCCCCCTCCCCCCCATTCAGACCTTTATTTGCAGTGCCTGCAAGTGACTCTCTCTTCTAATAGTGCAAATAAAGTCATGGAATTTCAATAAATAATTCAGCCCTGGATCTGATTTCAGGTTCAGCATTAACTTTCAGCACCTGGCTGCTGTTATTGTTTGTTAGTCCGATACGCTGCTTAGAGGCATGGAAATTTGGCTGCAATTCATCAACATTTGCAGAATATACTATATGACCAGATTAGTGTCCCTGGCTCAGAGATTTTTAACAGACATTCGAATTCCAGATGTGCACAGATTTAATTCTTACAAGAAAAACTGCATGCAGGATTCTGGTACTGTGATGGGAACTGGAGCTCTGCATAGAACTTGCTTTGGAGAAGCGACTCCTCTATTTGCACCTGATCTCTACTAGAAGCAGGAATAATTTGACTATAATTTGCATTGCCTGTGATACCTTTTGATAATGATCTATCTCATTTTATTTTCTGCAGCTTTCCTGGGGGAATGAATTTTTTACATATCTAATCAGCTCTCAGGATATAGAATCATCAATACTTAAAACGATTATAATTGGTGCTTTGTGAACAGCTAAAACAGATTCATTCCCAGATTCTTTTTCCAGAGCCCATAAAACCACTTGTGGTTTTAATCACTTATTAGAAAGAAACTAGAGAATCCAAAATATGACTGTGCTCTCACTGAAGTCGGTGGAATATTTGTCATTAGTGGGAATATTTTGTATGAATATTGACTGTTATGGAAGCAGAACTAGATCAAGTGTATTAGAATATAATCCATTAATAGCTGTGGCACCAAAAGACCAAAACCAGAATATGACCCTATAGGCACAGGCTTCCCAAATATAGGAGCTGCATTCTGTATGTGCAGAGCATGAACAGCCATCCAGTATGAATGTTGCGGGACAAATTTATTGCTCTTAAAAAAGGATTTGTGGCTTTCTTGTTCAATATCCTTAGCTCTTGCTATGAGATACACCGATGTAGCCAAGATAACCAAGCAGTAGCTGATGCTTGAGCATCTCTATTGACTTTAACTAAAATTGTGACGATTTTCTGAGTACTGCTGGGGCCTGACCGCCCAAATCCTGTGACTAAGGCTCCTTCCACTGGTTTAACTCACATATAGCCATGCAACTGATAGGAAAAAAATCACATATGTAAGCGATGGGGTAAATTAGCTACCTTTAGCAAAATCCTACAAATGGGATGTTTGTGGTCGACTTCCATGGGCGTGAGAACTTCACCCTGCAATGCAAACACAGACCGCTAGAGGGGATTTTACTACCACTCTATGTCTAGCATGTGTCTATCCTGAAAAACCTTTCAAAACATATGTTCTAGTTCAACCACAAGATGTTGGCTACAGACTGAGTGAAATCTATGGTTTGTATTATGCAAAAGGTCAGGAAAGATTATTATAATTGTCCCTTCTGGCCATTAAACCTATGAGTGAAATTCTGGTCCCGTCAAAGTCACGGGCAAAATTCCCATTGACTTCACCGGGGCCAGACTTCATCCTGTGCAGGTCAGAGGAAAGCAAAAGTCTGTGCCACCAAGCATCTAGCACTGACAGCAAGAACAGCTTTGTTGTCAGAGTCACTAATATATACTGTTAGAAAAGATTTTAAAACATCCTATGCACCCTCTCCGCTCTGCAGCAGGATGAAATAAATCAAGACCAGTTTTACCAACTTTTTTTTCCTTTTGATTTCTTCAAAGCCTCCACTGATGCAGATTACACAACCTCCTTAGAAAGCCTGCTTTGTGTTTCATTATTCCTATAATTACACTGGATTTTTTCCCCCCTAAAGCTTTATTGTTGCAAATTAGGCAAAATACTTAATCCTATCCTCTGTGGGCATGAACAACAATGGATCATCATCCTTTTTGTAAAACAGTCTTCTACATGCTTGAGGACTGTTATGTAGTGGTGGAACGTAGCATGTACATCGCATTATCTTGTTGCTGGTGCTCGTAGACGCGTAAGCTGATGATTCATATTGTTTGTGATTGACGTAAAACCTCCTTTGCTTCATCCTCACGGCCTCACCACCTATTCCTCATCCTGTATTTGTACATTGGATTTTGTTCTTCTTACATCCTATACCTTGAGGTTTACTTTCCTAAATTGCACTTAAGTGATTTCAGACACTTTGTTCCAACTTCTTAGCATCATTTTGGTGTCTACTCCTCTCCTGGGAAAACACCAATAACTCCTCCATGCTTGTTGCTGTCAGGAAATTTGGTAGTGTTCTGTCTATTCCTTCCTCCACTTTGCTAATGGAAACATTAAATATGACTCATCTTGTCATAGACCTTTACGGTACCTCTATTTGTTACGTGTTTCTAGACTAACAGAAAACTTGATTATTACTACTCCTTAAGTATTTTTTCAACCACTCATACAAGCACTTTGCAGAAATTTCATACAGGTCCTATTTCCCTACTTTGTTTATGAAAAATACAATCTGGAGCTTATGTCAGAAGCCTTACAGAAGTCAGCTTCTAGATACCTGCTGCTTCCTTCCTACCTGCTGTGCTGGATACCCTGTCAGGGAACAAAATTTGATTGAAATAATGCCATTTGCTCCTGATAAGTCCTAATTGTCTTTTCTTATCAACTTTACATCTCCACATGTGCTTGTGAGCTTACTGTTTAATCATTTGTTCCAGTATGTTTCTATATGTTAAGCTTATATATCTGTAATTTCTTGAGTTCTTTTCTTGTTCCTATGGCATCTCACTCACAACGAATTATTGATGGGTTCCCGAAAAGCAAAGCTTTTAAAAGCTGTTCTCTGTGGTTACATGCAGTGGCTAATGTGGGTACACAGGATCCTGTGCCATGATACTGGTAAATGATGGGAGCACAATTGCTTTATTACGTTGGAAAAGGCTCAGGAAGAAGTGTAAAGGATGATTGTTATTTGTCCATCAAGTCAAGAAAGAAACATATATATACAGTCCACTATGTCCAGAAGCACACGAACTTTGTGCATAATCTGCTAAGAGCTGTGATGAGAATGGCAATTTTGGGCTTTGAAGAATTTCAAGATTTTGCTCTAAATTGCTCTAAGTCTAAAAAACACATTTTAAAACATTCACAGTGTTATTGAACAGATGCTGTGGGTTTTCTATGAGAAGGGAAACTGAAATAGGCTCAGTAATTTTGAAAGGAAATTTTGGCTGGTGGGTGGGCTGCCAGGCAGCCAGGAGCCCTGCGAGTCCTGGCCGAGCTGCACGTTGGGACCCCATGCTCTTACAGCTTTGTGTGGTCCCAGGACCCTGCCCATTCTCGGGCTGGACTGTGGGGGGTAGCCAAAGACCAGGACTCCAGGCATATTTCCAAGGTGGTATGGCCAAAGCCCTTGCACATCCTCACCAGGTATTTGCCAAATTCCAAGTGTGCTCCTCAAAATAATATTCTTCCAATGGAGATTTGTTTTTCAACACTCTTATATTAATTTTTTGCCTAGTTGCTCAAGAAGCTCACAGTCAGGGATACTCCCAAAGCAGATCTAGAAAATTCTTACTAAGACTTAAAGACAGCTATTCCTTCTGGCCTGATTTTCCAAGTGTAGAGAGTTGATACTTGTGAGAAGTCAGCTGCCTTCAAATTGTCTCACAGGATCTAAAACTGCTAGCCACTTTGAAAATGTCAGCCTGCATTTACCACCCATCCTTTAGCTGGTATTTTGCTGACATTAAAAGAATATAAATTAAAGATGTGCTATATGTGGTTTGTCTCTATGATACTGCTGATGTTACTTAATGACTCTCATTCTTCTGGGAGCTTTTCCCTTATGCATCGCCATGTGAAAGTCAGACTTGGTATGCAGAAATTCCTCACAGCAAAGCATGATGGAACATAGTCTCCCAGAAAAAAAAAATTGGTCCCAGCCTTAATTCAGAGAGAGAGAGAGAGAGAGAGAGAGAGAGAGATAAAGTGAGGGATCTACAAATATAAATTAGAACAAAATCATTTCTTGATCTAGGTGTTGGACCAGTCTGTGCTTTTCTACTCTGTTGATACTTGTCGAGTCATGGGCCTTCAGTTCTTTAAAGAAAGCAGAAGAGATGATGAATAGCATGAATCATTTTCACGTGATGAGACTATTTACCTGCATCTAGTCTGTAGTTTTCTAAATCCAAACTGCACATAACTGATTGGAGTTCTCAGGCATTGCAAAGTTTATTTCAAAGCAAAACATATTTCATGCAGAACATATGGAGTGGCCAGTGGCTCTAACAAGGCCCTTGAGGAAAACCGAGACTTATTTGTACGGGCTGATCACTGTGCACGTAGCTATTCTGCTACCAGGACCTCAGCTGATGCGGCAGAGAAGTCTGCTCTGCACCGGGCGCATGGACCAGCTTGAGTCAACTGATCTCTAGCTATGAACATGCCAGGCCATCACGAAAGGATCCCTAGGAAGAAGCTGACCTGTATAACTGATCCCTTCCATTCATGTGAATATAAAAAGTTGGAGAATAATGATTTACCAAACCTAAAGAAAATATTTGTCATATCTTAACTACTGATGCCCATGGGGTTTCCAACGTGCAATTCCATCTCCTGAAAATCCTGAATGTCTCGAGAGTACAAATGTATCTCTCCCAAAACTGCAAAGATCCGCGAAGTGCGACGGCAGCTCCTTGGAGATCCTCAGCTCTACTGACGTGCTGCTCAGCCGGTTTGAACCGAGTGTAACAAGCCAGCTCCCTGCAAGTTGGCCAGCAGTGCAGACCAAGTTAAGCTTATGTGCATCTATAATATATGTCTGTGTATATGCCAAACTTGGATAACATTTTGGCTGGCTTTTGGGGAGCTGGCTAAAGAATTTCACCACTTCCTTTTTGTTTTGTTACTACCCTGACAGTCTTTCTAGCAAATGCTCTATTTTTATTTGACATATATGCACATGGTCCATTTCCATGTGTGTGTGCTTAGGAATCTCTGCTCTGTCTTGCCCTCCCTTGGAAGGCTGCTGCTAAGAGTTTCTCCCAGCAAAATGAAATCTCGGAAAAAGTCCAATGAAGTTAAAATGCTTCACAGCAAATTTATTATTGTTGTTATAGGCCCCCATTCAGGAAAGTACTTAAGTATGTGCTTAAGTCCCATTGAAATCATCAGGACTTAAGAACATGCTTAAAGTCAAGCATATACTTCCTCTGAATTGGGACGTATTTCAGCACATGCTTAAATGCTTTCCTGAACCAGAGCCACAGTCAACAAGAGTGTCCTGTGATACACAGGACTTGTGCTACAAGATTTACTTCTTACTTGAGACCTACCAGCACTGCTCTATGCATATACATTTCTTAGCTTGCCTCTCCGTTGGTGGCACTCCAAATAGCTTACTGGCTTTTACATTTGGACAAGAAGTTGTGAAAGAAAAGAGACGAGAAACTGGAAAAAAAAAAAAGATCCTTACTAAAGCAATACCTTGGCATGTCTGATCTCATGTTGCAGCCAATGATTTTTCCCTACAATGGAGATTTGTGCTATTGTGTGTGTGGTATAATTACTAAGACAGATTTTTTTTTTTAATGGCACAATAAATAGGATATTTCCTGGTCTGCTCTGCGTTTCGAATAGGATTTTCACTTCCCCTTTGGGTTCTGAGCGTAAGGAGAGTAAGTGTCAAAAGGCAGGCGCTTTCCCAATTTTAAAACAGAGAGGGTGTAACCATGTGTAATGTGAGTCTAGATTTTGATTGCAGGGATGATGAAATCAAATCCCTCCTTAATCCTTACTGGGAAACATTGAGGTGAATTAGCCTGCCTGCTTTTGTTAACTTGTTAAAATCCTTTTGAAAAAGAAATGTGTTTTAATGTCATCAAAAATATCTGCCTACTTCACCACAGAGTCCAAGAGAGCACTGGACCATTGTGCAGAATGGCCTGAATGCTATGAAAAATGAAAAGAGAAGGAGAAGAGATAAAACAAAATATATTATTTTCCTGGAAATAACTCAGTGCTTTCCAATATGCAACTCTTTCCAGTGCTGCCACTTTTAAGCTAGATGCTTAGTCATTGTTAATGATGGTACATTTCTTTAAAGCTGCTATATTTTGGGAATAACTGGAAATGAAACTTGCTTAAGGTTAGTTAAAATAATATACTATTGTCTGTGTGCATTACAGTCACTGTGCGTATACCAGGTGGAGTATTTTTGGAACAAGTGAGGAAGTTTATTCCGGTTATTTCATTTATAGCAAAGTAGTAGCTTGAACTTGAGAAGAGCTCCCTGTTCGTGTCGTTCATCTGTGCTGTGCAGTGGTTGGAGGCTCTCAATACTACCACTACTCTACAAAAATATTTGGCACAAGCTCATAAAATCACCAAGACTTGTTTTTCTTCCCCCAAACCCCTCTTAATTTTGTTCCTTGGTAATGTGGCATACACCCCCACTTGTGCACACAAATATCTTTAAGGTTTGATTAATTAACTGAAAACAGGTGAAGTATTTAAGGAGGAGTGCCTTATAAATAATAAAAGAGAACATCTTGTTCATTCTTGCCATTACTCAGATAGAGGCAAGCAGCTGGTATGACGGTGGGGTTTTCCTGATGTGATTATACCAAGTTCCAGGGCAGGACCTTGCATCAATTGGTGTGAAGTACCTAAACGGCTGAAGGTTAAGTAGAGAAGCATCTTTTTTTAGTAGTTAAACTAATAAGAGTAAGTTTGTGTGAAGTGATGGGAGCAGAAAGTGATGTTTCCAAGATGGAGCAAAATCATTCTCTAGCAAGTAGGCCTCCACGGATTCCAGGCTTATCTATTACTGGGGTCCACGTTCCTCCCACCTAAATTCAGACACTCATCGGATTCAGTCAAAATGAAAAGTGGTCGGATTCATCTTTTGGATGTGCGTGCCAGCCTTGCCCGCACGGGAGACCTTCCCTTAGGGATCTCAGTTAAACTTCAGTGGGATGAGCATTGGCCAAAGAGTCTCACCCAGCAAATCCTCGAATCTGTTTTATTCTTCCGCAGTCACTCTGGGAATTTGCCTTTTCAGGTGGGGTCCTTCTCCGTAGGGAACAGGAGGGACTGCTCATCTGCAGAGGGAAGGTGGCTCTGAAACCCCTCCACAGCTTTGGGAGTTATAGCATACTTTAAAAACTCTGTTTCCTTGATCCTAGTGCCCACAAAGCCTCAAGTCTATCCCTAGTTGCGATCATCACATCAGAAATATCCAGTGTTACTGGCAGGGAGAGCACATATATCATCAAATTGCTCCTTTTTATAAGCGGTTGATCACTTTTGCTGTGCTTCAGGGAAGCTCTGAGAAAGCTTTTGTGCTCGTTTGCAAAGAACAGTAGGCATAAATGGTGTTTCTCCAGCTTGTCAATTATTTGTTCTTTTCTTTCCATCCACTGTTTGAGTTCTTGATCTTGATGAAGGTATTATTTAATTCCTGCATTTCTGAGCCCTTAACCTTGGACAGATACATAACAGGCTTGTATTTAGGCACTACTGGGGTGCTTTAAGCAAGCTGTTTTTCTTTGAAGCTAAGAGTGACTAAGCCTGGGAAGTTCTCTGTTCTTCCTCCTCTCCTCCTGGTTGTTAATAGACTTCACAGGGGATCTCAAGACACTCTGTTAAGCCTTTGAAGTTATTACCTACTAAGGTTTTGCTCTTTCTGAGTGCTGAACATTGAATTACTGACTGCTGTTAGAAGCAATGAGAAAGGATTCACAAAACCGACAGAGCCTTGCCTATAATTTCTGCAGAAAAAGAGCTGAATTTAATGGATAAATTGTGTTGCTGGGGAGAATTTGATTCTGTTCCCTCCTCTGTCACCAGTTTGCCTTGTGATTTGTGGTAGCATTTTCAGTTATGCCAGTCACATGAGATCAAAACCCATGAGTCAGACTCCACCCAAATCATGAGCCTGGCTTCCAGATCCAGGAGCTTTGAACAGAGATCATACCGTACTTTTTCTTTAGTTTGTCTTTTATTTCTGGAATTTCCTCTGTCTATTCCCAATGTGTCTCTAGCAATTAATGTTTCCCACTCTTTTGGAAGTGTTGGGAAGATATTTTGTCCATTTGGGGCTGTTGGAGGCCTCATTTGACCTCCACAATTAATTTTATTTTTGATGTCTAAGCGAATCTTGTTTCTTCCAGACTCCACATCTTTCTCCTGTCCCCAATGACTTGTGCATCCCTTAACCTCACACAACCCATCACTTCTGTGTCTTCATTGCTTTGTTCCCCCAATAATCCTCTCTGGTCTTGAGAGGGTTTTTCACCATTGCCGTGCAGGATGCAGGATGTGTAAAAAGATGCAGATCTGGGTAACCCTTAACCTTTGTATGAGAATATATAACTGGAGAGAGCAGGCAAATGACCTCCCTGAGTCTCTTTCCTGAAAAAGGTGAAATTGTGACTTGCAGCACAAGAAGTGGGTGATGAGGACAGGCGGGAGATTGCCTCCATGCAGGATGGAGACCTGCAGGAGGGCTGGAGCTTTGACTGTTGTTGTGAGACAAGACCCCTTTGCTCACAAGGTATTTGCAGGGCTTGGCAAACCAGGGTTTTACACTCACTTTGAAAGGAGTCAGGTGAAGAGTGAATCAGGCTCAATGGAGTTATAAGCCAAAGTAAATCCAGAGAAGGTAAGATGAGAATCAGCCCTTCTGTCTGCATTCTTTTGCCCTCTAATTCAATTGTCGATCTGTTTTTCTTCAAATTTTAGGTTTGTAATATATTGTTTGCAGACTCAGTTAGCCAACTCCATTATGAATGATATGATTACAACTGAGATGGTGAAAAAGCCAAGGGGAAATCTGGTGTCATATCGCTGTTTTCTCCTATACCATTTGCCTCTTTTCAGGAAGGGTAAGAAGTTAAAAGTTCTTGGCAATGGCTTAACAAGCCAAAGCCAAAACAACAAATATGACTTTGCAGTAATTATTGCATGCAATACAGTGGTGCCTGCTATTCCCATGGTAACATTGTCATTGTTTTGCCATGAGAATTTGCAGAACAGAGCTAACTATTTCATTAATAAAATTTTGCAAAACTAGTCTATTCGCACCTCAGGCAGATGGGAAAATGCATCTTCTCTTGCTCATCCTTATGCCGTACCACTCTTTCACCCACATTGTTTGCTGGTTCTTGCATATGCCATGTGCCAGACATATTGCAGAGCCATAATTTCAGGTAAAAGTGCAGCCAAACTGTACCCCCATATCCAAATACCCCTAGAGCCTGAGTGTTTGAAACCGAATCTGAACCCAGAGAAAAAACTCTTTACATAGCCCTAAACTTTACAATGGGTTGTCTCCAAGCCTTGAATCCACACTTGCTCCATATTCTGGTGGATGGGAAATCTGGAATTTGTTTTTAAACCCAGAATCATCAAAAGCTGTGTTCAAGACATGAGAAAGATTCACGATGCCTACCAGAAAATCTTTCAGCTAAACGTTTCACATCCAAGGCGTGAATTTGTAGCAACTGGACACATCTCAAAATGTTTCTAGTTGTGCTGTGAATGTTTCACTGAACTGCAATAATTAGAAGTGATACCTTCTTTAAGACAGAGAAATGCTACCTCACAGGTTGAATATTAATAAGATAAAATTTATGAGAGCAAACAGAGTAATATAATATTTTCTCCAAAGGAAAAGGGCATGTATTTGCTTAGCTCTTTCATCAGCTGTTTTCGGACACACACTGTGTGCATAAAATACAGTTATGCAACCCATGTGGGTCAACAACGGAAGGTTGGTTGCTTCACCAGGATTATAAGAATCTTTTAAACACAATGGTACCACAAATTAAAATGGAAATCTATCAAAACCATTATAGTCCTGAAAGCTTTGGCCACAAGCATAATTATTGTAGAAGGATGTTGTCCTTGGATGCAGCTTTGGCTCAGTTCAGCTAGTGTTATTTGTATCCCTCCATGGCTCAAAGTCAGAATTTGCATGGCTAAGGACCATAAATTTTTAGAGGAAAAAACAGACTGTTTCCTCAATGCTAACACTAGCAGTTTTTGATTGTTTTGTAGTGGTTTGTAGGCAACTCATTAGGTATTAGAGATAGGAACAGACTGAATGTGGTGGCTGAAATCCACCTTGAACCTTGGAAGGATTCAGATGGAGATTTCTGTCTGGATCTGGTTGTTTGTGTCTTGAGGCTGTTGCTTTACTGGATGTGAACAAGAACAAGTGAATGTTTGGAGTGCTTGGGTTTAAATCTAGATTTGAAAATCCACATTTTGGATAGTAAAACAGTGAAGCAGATCTTGAGCTGATATAAACCGCAGTCCACAGACTTAAATAGAGCAGAAAACCCGTCCTGAGTTTTCTAGCATGTCAATGAAGCAGGTAGTCCTGAAGGGATGAGAGTAATTGAAAGACTATACAGTCTCCTGGATGTTGCTTGCAATCAGCACGGGACACATCTCCTTTACCCAGAGCTGCTTTCAGGAGAGGCACCAGGTTGCTTTCTCAAGCTCCTGATGAAGGCTGAATCCTGGAGTAACTCCATTTTTGTGTTGATGATAGACTACATTAAATAACAGGCACTGTTGGTTATTTTTAAACTGGTTATTTTTCTTTCAACATCCAATTTTCCATCTTGAGGGAGGTAAGTGACTAACAAGCCTGAAATCTGTTTTTCCTCTCTGTCCATCCCTCAGGCCGGTATAGATGGAGAAAGCATTGGGAACTGCCCGTTCTCCCAGCGTCTCTTCATGATCCTGTGGCTCAAAGGAGTTGTGTTCAACGTCACCACTGTTGACCTGAAAAGGTAAAAATTGTTCAGCTTAATTGAAAATAGTTATATGATCCAGTGTTTGCCCTATAGAAAGGCCACACCAAGTTCAATCAGATTTGTATCTAGCCTAGAGAGTCTGTGGTGCACAACAAAATAGTTGGGATTCAGGTTTGGGGTTTTTTTTTTTCACTTGTGGAATGTTTTTATATTAAACAGGGTGCTTGGGGTAGTTTCAAAGTCTTCTAACCACAAACTACAGGGAAAAAAAAAGAAGGGCAAACTGATTTTGTAGGAACTATAAATATCTGTGCAACTACCTGACCATAAAGATTACTGATTTCATGACTTTTCCTCTCTCTGCAGAAAGCCAGCTGACCTACACAATCTGGCTCCTGGGACCCACCCACCTTTCTTGACTTTTAATGGAGAAGTCAAGACAGATGTTAACAAGATTGAGGAATTCTTGGAAGAGACTCTTGCACCTCCAAAGTAAGAACTTGGGATTTTTTCAGTCAATATGCCATTTCCTAGGAATGAAAGATGTCCTAAGAGGAGTTCCTAAAAAGCACTCCCTCCTACAATCTTTACTTACAGGAGTAATATTTATTTATGAAACTTGCTGGCTTCAGTGAGATGACTTCCATGTGTGAAGGTTACTTGTATGACTAATAACTGCAGAATGTTTTCTCTGTACACATTTCAGGATGCCCTTGTATGCAGAATTAAGGAGACCAATACTAGAAACATTTTGTAGGGGTCTGGTGTCCACATTTTACAAAGCTAAAAATAACTTGGAATAGATGCCGAGAATTGCCACACAAAATATCTGTGCCAGGAAAAGCATTTTACAGCAAAAAACTGGAGGTTTCTGAGCTGTATGGTGTATTAGAAAGGTTGGAACGGGAACTGATTACAGAGTACGAGAGGCTCTGGAGGCAGAAAAGTGCTCATTATTCTCAAGAAATGACAAGAAATGACAAGAGGCCATGACTGGAAGTTATAACCAAACTAATTCAGATTAGAAACAAGGCACAGGTTTTTTCAGTATGGATGATTAACCATTGGAACAAGCTACCAAGGAAAGGTTCAGATTCACCAGATATGCCTTAGTTAGTTCAACATTTTGGACTTAATACAAGGATAATGGGAAAAAAATTGTTGGCTTGTGTTTTGGACTTTAAAATCTATGAATCAATGACAATTGGCTTGGTTCCTTACGGAATGTTTTACCTCCAACTGAATCAGCAGCTATAGGCCAGTCCTGAGGCAAGAGATCAGATATTTAAATTTTCTATACTCTGATCCAAGACCACTGAAATCAGTAGGAGTCTTTAGTTTGTGTTGGTCTTTCAAATCGATATATTCCTTTGCACCAGATGTCTATAAAAAACAATTCAGAGGCTGAAAACTTTATGTTCCTTCACCTGAGTAATACTAACATGCCTTGCTATTACATCCTGGAGTACATTTTCAGCGTAGGGAATTAAACACAACTGCCATTCATAATAGAGAGAGCTGACTGCCAAACTCCCCTGCACCTTTCTGGAAATTTATACTTCCTTCTGATTTAAGGCCACTGTATCTTGGATCGTGGTCACATAAAGCACCAGTGCAATTACCTTTGTCATGAAGCCATCCTTGTGTAACTATCCAAATGCCTGCCTTGACAGACAGATATTATTAAGAGGGACTTGTCAAGCTGTTGTTTTGAGATAAATTGCAATGTTAATTGCAGTTCCTCTACAGGGCTTTTTTCTTTCTTCTTGGAAATTGTATTTGTAATTATCATTATGTTGCTGGTAACAAGATGTTACTCTCCACACTGCTTCTCCCATTTCAGGTACCCCAAGCTGGCTGCTAAGCACCGGGAATCAAACACTGCTGGAATCGATATCTTCTCCAAATTTTCTGCATACATCAAAAATACCAAGCAGCAGGATAATGCTGGTGAGTAGGACCATTACCAAATGTGCCAGGGAGTTTGTGTACTTGCAATTGGAATAATTTTGCCATTCTCCCATCATTTTATTGTAAACTCTGTTCATATGACATCAGGTACCGCTGCTGATCAGCTTGAGATGGTAGGTTCAGTGGACTCAATTCACATGTCCACAGTTGAATTGACTACATTTATACTTGTAAATACAACAGGCTGCAGAGTGTTCAGTAGCCCCTTTACCAATTGCCATGACATGGCTCCTGTCCATACAGCCCAGCTTCCTCACCAAAACAGGATCCCATACTGCTTACTGGAAGTGGCTGGTGGCCCGTGCTACCTCCTCTACTCTGCCCAGGCACTGCTTAGAGGAGTGCTAATTGACTGGACCCAAGCCCATGCTAGTACTAAAAATTTAGCAGTGAATGCCTGGGTGAGAGCAACCCATGCCCTGACCCTTCATAATTTGTTAGGTGTGGCCATGAGACTCTTGGCCCACTTATCTCATGATTATGTTACGCTGTTATAGCTGATTTGCTCATATAAACTGAGTTATATCAAGAGTTTAAACATAAAGTAATTAAATGAAAGAAGTGGCTTTAAGAAATGTAATCGCACTCCGTAAGCTCCAGAATTTCCTTCACATGTTTGTATGTCAAAAGAAATACTCCCCGCAGAAGCTGGATGCCATGCATATTTACATGCAACCTACACTGTCTTGGTAATGAAATTGCTTTTCTTCTCCACATTCTTTTCCCCTCAGAGAGGGAAGACTCCAGCTAGTCTAAACTCCTGTTGCTCCATGAAAGCTAATGGATTTAGTGCCCTATCCCTTGAGATGATCTAGTAGAATATTTGCAGTCACTCACTGATGTACATCTTACCTTATATTACTGGTTTCACAGAAAGAGACCTGAGGTATGTTAAACACCATGTGCTCATATCATATCATATCATTGAGAGAAGACTAGATTTTTTCAGGTTCCAGCTCTGCCACAGATTTCATCTGTGCGATTACATTTCATTGCCTGGGGCTGACCCATGAGATGAAAATGGGTAAATGATGATTTATGTCAGATAACAATCTGCTCCTTAATATTTTTGCGTTGTTAACAGAAGGAAATAATTATAGTGCTTCACTTCTCAGGGATGCTAAAAAGTTGTTTTTTAGTCTAATGCTAATGGGATACTCAGCTAACCTCTGTAGGAAGTTGTAAAAGGAAGATAAATTAAGAGTTAAACTAAATAGATGTTACAGTGAAAATAAAATATCTTGGCCATTTACAAGGAATTTTTATGGTCTGCTCCGCAACTGTAAATCTTAAATTCGGCTGTGCTGCCCCTTGCATTCTAAACCAGCCACGGGTATCTGTCCACGTGCATAATCCCACCGCGTCGCTTCTCAGTGACTCTGCAATATTCAAGTCCCTGGACTCATAAGGGCTGGCAGCTCCAGCCAGTAATAAATGGCTGTCCTAGAGGTGTCTGCATCTGGCTATAACCAGAGCTGGAATTCAAGGTCGGATATCCGCTACTGTGAGATAAGGAACCTAACCCCGCAAAGTGCTCGTGACCGGGTCTCCACTTATTTGCTAGCTACAGTGTGATTAATGGGAGCTTTCCTTAGTTCTGCCTAACAAACTCTTGGTTTAGGTACTCTTGAAAATAAAAGGAAAATACTTTGCAATGGCAGTTAAGCACACCAAGGTTATAGAGAAAAGAGATGGTAAGCTGCAGGAGAGCAACAATCTTTGTTCCCTGCAAACGTCCTCACTCCATTTTGTTAGCTGGTTTGTGCTCTTGTGATATCCAGACACATTGCAATCTCTGAACATACTGATACTCAACTTTCCTCTTTGAAGTAGAGAAAAGTTTTTAGCTTAATTTTTTACAGTTAGAGTGCTGCAGTGCAAGGAGAATAAAGCAGAGACGAGCAGAGTATAGGTAGTACCTACATGTTCTTTCTATCAACGGAGTAAAGTACCTGAGGACCTCAGAGTCCTTGGGACTTTCAGTGCAGACTTATGCCACGCGGGAAGTAGACCTCAATTGCAGCAGAGTAATTGACTTCCAGTTTTCAAGGGCTAAGCAAGAATAACTTTTCCCTTATCCCAAGGACATTTTACCCACTTTCCTATCCAGTTCATCTGAACCTACAGCAGTTATTCTGAAGGCTGATTTGGATGACAGCTAATGAGTTAATTAAAAGGTAGTTGTGTTAGATTTCTTCAGCAGTGAAAAGATTATGTGCAAAAAGGAAAGAACAGCACTACTGTATACATATTTCCTAATGAACCTATTTCTTTTTGATTGGTATTTTCAAAAATTGCAACACCAGTCAAAAAGGGATCTGGGGCTCTAGCCCTGATCTGATCCATGTCATTTTGCAGCAGGTTCTGATGCATTGTCTTTCCTATATAACAGCGGAAGTAGTTGTGTGTAGTTCTGTAATAATAAAAAGCATTTTGAAAACATAAAATGTAATTACTTAGGAGAATGTGCCTTTCCCTGTCTCCATATGAGCAGGTGAGATCCAAAAAGAACGGAGATTGCTGCTCGTGGTTATCTTAAATGGTATACATCCCAGCTCTCAGATAAGGGCAATACATGTCTCATAGTCATCCTCTATATCAGCTCCTAGCTCCAGCTGACTCAAGTGCTTGGGTTAATCTGGAAAGCCACACCAGTGGCTGGGACATCACTTGCACATGATCAAAATACACAAATAGAAAGAGACTTGTTAATAAATCCAAAATAGAATGGAGAACCCAAACCATTATATAAAAAATAATTTTATTTTATTTTAGTTGGGAATCGGGGAGTGCTGAATACCAAGTAAGCTAAAGCACCAAACATCAGGTTGTTTAAATTATGTTCTCTTAACCTGGGAGTCAGGAAGGTGAATTCATTAATGCGTGGGATGTCAGGCTGGGAATTTGTAGCATCAGCCTATCTCTAGCTGCGAGAATTGTGGCTTAGGTGTAATTATATATGATCATTCTTTGTAGCATACTGGTTTAGCAGAGATCATGCGGTCTACGTAACATGAGCTCTCACTACAGCCTGTGGCTATTAAATCTTTGCGGAAAAGTGGCGTGAAGTGGTTGGGATAATTAATGAGAGTTATGCAGTATGAGGATACTGGATGTGAGAAGTAATGAGAACCTAATGCACACCACGGATAAGCCCAAGCTGGTGTTCCTCCCAGGAGGATTTACAGCCAGGGTCATGCAACAATTTCAGACTTCAAGTGATGCCATCGCTTGGCTATGTCGTTGCCGTGTTTCCTGCCCTGACAGAGGTGGTGAGATAGCACTGGTAACAGAGTCTGTAGCCTTTAAATAGCTAAATGATTTTTTTTTGCTGATAGTGGAAAAGTTACTGAAGAAAACAAGATTTGTAATTTCTTGGTTTAGCGTGTTTCTCAATTCTTGCATGTAAATGATTAGACACAATGATACATCTGTCTGTTTGTTTCTAAGATTGTGATACCCTCTGCTGGCAAATATGTGGATATATAAAGCAAGCAGCTTTACACTCGGGGCTGAAACATCCCCTTAACAAAATAGGTTTCCTTCTATCAAGACAGTTTCCTCTTACAAATGCAACGTCATCAAAAGAGCAGTGTTTCATAGTAACCTATCGATTTTTGACAAAGTTTTCATGGAAAAAATTATGTTTCTTCTGGATGAGTTAAAATTACTTTGAAGTAAAATGCTTTAACGCTACAGAGAAAAACAGTACTTTTTTTTCTGGGTTCATGCAGTACTTCATTAGCCACACACCGTTATGTTTTATGCCTGGCACAGAGGCAGGTGATAACCTTCTTCTGTAAGTCTGTATGGCAATATGTTATTGATCATGATTCATTTACTTACCAAAGGTATTTGGCAGCTAGGCTGCCCTGATTTAATAGTTCCCTGAATTTCTGATTCTTTTTTTCCATCTTTGTTTTCCTAACTTTTCTGTCTTATAATATAAAAATGTTGAAAGGTTTGGAACGGGCTGGTGAGGGCTGTAAGCCCAGAAGCAAACATGCTCATGCCATATCAAAGTCCCACCACTTTTAAGCTTCTTGAAAGGGAAGGAATTGATTCCAGATTCTCAGGATGTGGCAAGCTGTGTTTAAAGAAAGTGTGTGCATTTATTATTTCAAGTCAGTTCAATTACAACGGGCTTGAGTCCTTCCACCCCCCATGTCACTTGATAATTTTATAACAGGCCTCTCTGAAGGAGTCATCTCCTCATCGCAGGATTAGACCTGTGCCTCTCTTCGATAGCACAACTGGGTTATTCAGTCCTCCAGCCGCTGCCACCAGGCTTCACCGCTTGTGCTTCAAATGACAAATGCTCATTCACACAAGAACAGGAGCCTTGGGAGAGTTGAGTGGCAGTAGTCTTAAGAATTATTTACTGGATGCTCTTGCTCAAGTTTTCAGGGCCAATTTGAGAGGTTTTGGTTGCTTAGTGATTGTTTAATATCTAGAAGGAGATCTTGTCTGAGCACAGGAAAGTAAACCAAGATCTCGTGAGTTTACTTTGGTTCCTTTGGTTGATGCTGAGCAAGTCACTCAAGCTCTGTACAGTAACTAGGGTAGCAACAATTTCTGTATTCATTGGAGGAGCATGAAATTTAATTAACTGGAATGCTGTGTACATATTCGGTATCCTGCTTATTATTTTTTCTTGCGAGACTGTATACTGCAAACCAAGGGGACAACCTATAGTAACCACCCATTAAGTGTCCCACCTAAAATTGTAAGTTCCTTGGCTCATAGAATGAGCCCTTTGATTTCATTTATGAGTTTAAAAAGTTGTTCTTGAATTGAGTTCTTAGGGGGCACCAGCTCCAGTGTGGGTGGGCGCATTCATTAGTGGTACGGAAGGATATTTCACTGTACGGCTCTTCAGAAGGCGCTGAGCCGGGAGACCACCAACATGATTTCATGCAGAGGAATTTCCAGCCGTCTGACCAGAGGACTCCGCTTGTCTGGTTTGAATTTACATCAAGAGGCCAAAAATAAAAGCGCATTTAAATCATTAACTTACATGTGATTAAATGCCATTCACCTCTTTCAGTAGCTACATCACACTTTGTGGTGAAGTGCGTGAGGTGGGAAATGTCTCTCTTCATGTGCTGTGTGTGTATGTATACAGTAGATATGCACAGGCACATATAGGCCTGGAATTAAAACTGGCCTACATCAGTTTTAGGCAGCTTTCACTCTGGGGAGTTACTCCTGCTGAGAAGACAGTCAGACCCACAGTATCGGTACATGCACAGGCTGGACGGCGTGCTCTAATCCTTTCTAGAAGCCATCGCCTACCTCCTACCTCCTTAAATAAGCAGAAAATTAGTTCACTCCAAATCCCTACATAGAATATTTACAGTAATAACAGCTCTGTGGGGCAGACCCTTTGTGGCACCTGAGCTGGTGTACATAGCCGGGATAGGAGCTGCTTGACGTTGTGGGTCAGCCTGGGTCATCCTGACAAGCGTGGTCCGGTCTGGTCTCCAGCAGCAGGTCGGTGCAGGAGGGCAAAACATCTGTCCCCAAAGCATCTCCGTGCTTGGTGGGGAAGGGCTGGAGGTCACCTCTCTTCCTTTCAGCCTGGCTTCTCACATCCAAAGGGGTCAGATTATAACAGTAAACATGACACAGCTTGTCCTGAGTCTTCGATCCTTCTGGCCTATTCTGTCCTAAAGGCTTCACCCTGTGCCCAGCAAAGTTCCTGGCAAAGCTCCTCTTGACTTTAACGGAGCAAGTTTAAAAAGCTGTTTGGATGCCCTTGAATCGATGAGGAGTTTCCTGTGACAGGGATCTTGGATCAGGCTCTAATTCAGGACCAGCATTAATGCTTTACACCTTCTACATAGATTTTCAAAGTGCCATGTAAATATATACGTATATATATACATGTATGTGGGTGATGTCTGTGTATCAACTTGCTGTTAAAATTTTTCCTTCTTCCTCTGTAGTTGCAGAATTTGCCTTTTCCACTACAAAACCCCACACGTGTCAAGGCCCAGCACGAGCTACAATTTGTCTTATGCTGTGACAATATTAAGTTTTCTCTGTCATGCAACCAGGAAGGACTAGAAATAGCTTTTAAAATTGTTTTAGAGAAAAGGACTTGCTTTGTGATGGAACATATCAGGATGACAGATCTTTAACTTTGGCATTTTGAAGCACAAAAAAGCTATTTCAGAACGTTTTAAACAAGTTTTTATGGCTCCCTGTGAGCTGAGTACTGTTGGGCTTGTGGTAGCTGAAGTGCCTGGCAGCTTTACAAAACCAGCCCTAGCATAAAAAATACCCAGTCTTTAAAACATATGTAAAATAGCTTTTCTGCAACATTTGTGGCACATAAAGTATCAAATACATGTTGGTGAGTGTGATATAAAGCTTTTATTGCCATTCATTTGGGATGACCCATATAACTCATTCATGATATGTTAATAAAACTGTTCTCCGCTCTCTCTTTAAAAAAACACACATATAAAGACCACTAAAATAGTGGTGATAGCTGTGTGCTAACTTGTTAAGTAGTGCCACAAGTTGCATTTATCATCCGTCTGAAATTGCTTTATCTGCTTTCTGCCCAGTAATCAAAGACTGATTCTAAAATGCTCAGAAACAGCAGTTTGCAAAATAAGTTTGCTTGAGAAAGAACTTTTTGAAAGTTCTCCTCAAAATCATGCTGGCTGGAGGCCCAGAGCCATCAATATTCTGTCTGGTACCAGTGACAGCTTTAAGGGCCAATATCTTTTGACCTGCCAAAACTAAGAACTGAAATTTTGTGCCATTGGAAGGAAGAGGTTTTCAGTTTTCTAAAATGATAACAAACCATCATCTTAACCTTGGAAATATGTACCTTACTAGAGAATGTTTCTGAACTTTCCTATCATTTAGTTTTTTTCCTTCTTCTAAGACCTTGCTAATTAAGATATGAAGATTTCCTGATAGAAACGTGAAAAATACTACTTGAAAACAATACAAAACTAAAAATAAAACTCTGTGTAAGTAACTCCAAATGCGATCAGACTGCAAGCCCTCCAAGGCAGGGACTTGGTATGCCTCGTAGCAGTCTTAGATGCAGCCATTCTGGGAACAGTAAATATTTACAATTAATGTACTAGCAGCCATAGTTTTCTGACTCATCTGTGCTGAAGTAACTTTGAAACCATAGCATACCATAGGGAGGGAGAGAAAAAAAAGAAAGAATATATATATTTATATAAGTTCAAGACAGAGAATACGCAAAACCCTAAAAACCAGTTGACAATATATACTGCAGTCAGCGGGGTTAATGATATGCTCAAATTAAGGCATGTTCTCAAGCCTTTGCTGAATCAGAGCCTATATGCACAGGCCAGGCCTAGACTAAAATACTTGCAACGGGAACAGTAGTTGGCAGATGCTCTTTTTTAAGAGGGAATTATTTCCCCTGTGTGTTTGAATATTCCTCCAAGTGCTGCTGGCTTTACTAGGATGCTTTGTTCTGTTTCCCAGCCGAGCTCCCATGCTCGCACACAGGAGCAGTAGCACAGCTGGAAGTGGATTAGAGCAATCTGGCGGCAGTAGTCCTGGGAGGAATTAAGTGCCTCGCTGCTGGAATGGGAGGCCTAAATTACATTATTATTTAGAATTGAGTTTTAACTTCATTGCTCCATGGTTTTGCACTGGCGGGTAACTCCCCTCGTTGCAATATACTTGGTGCATCTTAAATATGTTCCCCACAGCAAGGACTTAGATGAAGTTATGGCCTTACTCAGTAAAGTGTCCAAATGTTATGTAAGCAAATGTCCAGATTTAAGCACCCAATTGGTCTTATTGTCCTGAGACGATTGTTCACAGCCTTATACTTAGCAATTGTAGAGCAAGCTATCACATGGTACAGAGCCCAGTGACTGGCTCTTGGAAGTCAGTTTGCAAAACTGTTGGTGACTTCAAAGGGAGAAGTATTGGCCCAGAATCTGTTTTTCCCAAAACATACTTTTTGTTTTATGCATGCAAATGTTCTTCATAAAATAACAGGGAAGAGAAGAATGAGACATAACTGAAAATCAGTGTTGCTAATTTTCTTTATTAGATCAGATCTTAAATAGTTGACCTTTAGCTTGAAAACAATGCTGGGAATAAGGTGACTAAATGGGAATTGGAGACATAATTTTTTTCTAAATATCCTGATTCTTCTGATTGCAGAAAAAAAAATCAGAATTTAATGGAGTTTGAGGCTAGGAGTAACTTTGGATTATTTACTACGATCTCCTGCAAATCACATCCCAGTCAGTTTTGCCCATTGACCAAATGTTATTATTTTGTCCTTTAGAGTATAAGTTATTTTGCATCAGAGCAGAGAACAGGAGAAAGAAATAGCTCTTCGATGCACAATGCACCTCTAAGGGAGGGGGGTGGAATTTACTGGAAGATAGATGCCCAGCTGATGGCAATAGCTGGTCCATATTATGCACTGCAGAGGAAGGTGAATCATGGTGATTCAGCCAGTCAAAGCTGAAAAACAAGCATTTCCTGGACATTAACCTGGAATCAGGATGACTGTGAACATGTGAGGAAGGCATTTACTCAGCAGCTTTCTGCACCACTCCAAGGCATTGGTCCAACTGTTACCGTCTCTAGAAGAGAATGACCAGATGGCCATGGATAAGCCCCATAACACATCTGATTAATTGCCTATCAGGAGAAAAGATACTGTGATCTTTGAAAGCATCTTAGGACTTGGAGCATGAAATTAAATTACAGTCATTGTCTTAATGTTGAGTAGCAAATTCTCTGTGACATTGAGGGTGGTACAGGCAACCTACCTCGGTCCTTGTTCCAAGACCTAAAAGATGGTATTAGGAACTTTAAGGTGCCATGACCTGCCCATGCGACTCTGTCCCCCTCCAGCCCAGTTTCTCCCATTTCTGCCAGAACTGGATTAAAGCCTGCCTTTTCTTAGTCTCTTTATAAACATCCCAAAAAGTAAGTCCACCTCCCCTCCCTCCTTGTTTGTTCCTTAAATTGCTTTGGCAATGTGGAAACTGAATTTTTCCAACTTCCAACCATTAGACCTTTTCATGCCTTTGTCAGCAAGGCTGAAGAGCTTCCTCACGCTTCCCAGATGTTTTGTGCATGGGCGAGCACCTGTGCACGCTGGCCTCTCAGCCTTCTCTCCGATAAACTGAACAAATAGACTCTTCACACCTGACATTTTGAGGCTTGTTTCCAGTCCTTGAGGGTCATATTATTGTTCTCCTTTGACTTCTTGCTCAAATTTTCAAAGCCTTTTTTAACTGGGGACACCAGAACTGGGAAAAATGTTCTTAATACTTGTCACAACAGTACCGTTGCAACAGAAGGAATATGACCTTTCTACTAATACTTGAAAATTTTTCATACATCCAGACATAATTATACTCTTTTTGCTTCTGCTCTTTTCAGGGAGGTTAAGTTGAAGCATAATCACGATGATCCCTAAGTCATTTCATGGGGCTTGAAACAAAAAATCTCAAAAGCAGAGAAACAATGGAAAAGAATTAAGATGTGAGTCATTTGTAAATCTCAATGTCTCATGTTTTTTTGTATCTGAGTAACAATTTTTGAACACAAAGGGCAGAAAATACTGGAAACATTAAAATAAAACAGTTTGAGACTGAGATTTGCTAAGTGAACTGAAGGATTTGGGAACTCAGTAAGCTTTAAAACTTCATCCTCAGGTGCTGCTAGCTAGGCATTGCTATGTTTCCCTCTCACATCTTCACTCCACCACTGCTGAAGTAAAATTATTTAGTTGAAATTGGTGGAGTGCAATTAGGATTATCCTGGTGTAAACAAAAGCGGACTTTATTCCTCTACATCCCTGGGACTGAAAGAAATTGGTATTAAAGATGCAAGCACCATCAGCCTGTAGAGGAACAATCTTCTTTGCTTAAATATTAGAACACAAGGGGTCCCCACAGCACTGTCACTAAAGCCCGTTTGCACTCTCTACCAGAAGCTAACTTTATTCTTATTTTAATACAGAAAGATGTAGTTAGTTTTTCTTTGTTAGTCCCAGAATCATCTTTTTTGCTCTTTGGTAGTAAAACAAAACTTTAAACTCCAAATAAACACACAGCATCCTAAAAATCAAGATATTGGCGTGATAATCTCATACTATAAATATGTGGGTTTATAATCTGCAGGGCTTGATGGTGGGTTTTTTTCAGGTTTCTGATGCAAATCAGCTGCTGCTTGTCTGCAGTTGGTTTAGGGACACCTGCACAAGACTAGCATCGCAGAGGTCAGGATTAGGCGCTCTAGGGACGTGCTCTAGAAATGATGCTTGTCACTTACATGCTGCTACAGAGTTACGATGATTTGTGAAATGCAAGTTAGGTACTGTTCTTCCTGGGGCACTTGTAGGCCAGTAGTTTTACATTCACTTGCTTCCTGCCCTCAGGGTCGCTTGGACTCCTAAGAGACTTGGAAATGAACCCTTCTTCTGGTGTCATTCGAACACCTGGGTTTTCTTCTTTAAAACAGCATTTGAAGGTGCTCCAATTGCATTCTTCATTATAAAGTTACAAGTATTACATTTATTTCTTGCATCCGCTGTAAAACTGAATACGAAAAGGGAAGGAAGAAACCTGAGTTTTTAGTCTAAAACTAGAAACAAGTCAAAACAAATGTCCTAGATGCTTGAAAATAATATGTCTAATTTTCTTTTTAAAGACATTATTGATTCACCTATTTCACTGGGTTTAATTTGAGAGTAGGACAGATGGTAACACAAAAATAGGATGAAGCCTCTTTTTTTGTTATATTTACAATTTATCCCCCTCAACCGGAAACATAAGTCCACGGCTGGTGCATTACTGCTTTTACCAATGTAAAGTTTGTGGCTGAAGAGTGCTATTATCCTTATTTTGTATATAGGAAGTTGGAAGGCAGAGAATTTAAATCTTTTATATAAGGCCATGTATAAAAGCTTGGGAAGAAGAGACTCAGGTCTCCTAAATCCAGGTAAACTCTTAACCCTTGGATCATTGTGCTCTGGCTTAGGAAAGGGTATCTGGGGAATCAAGGTCTCAGTCTCTCTGAGGCTGAGACATACCTTCTGTGGACTTTTTGAGACAGGTCTGTCAAAATATCCCAGACTTTTGGGATGAAGCTCTAATCAATCAATCCACACCATCAAGGCTTTGTAGATGGGGTGCGGAGGGAAGGGAAGAAGGGTGATAGGGGAGGGATCATGTCCCGTAAGTTTGTCTAAAAGTTACACATTAGTCATTCAAAAATCCTGGCTTCTTTTGTGATCAATGGAGAGGAGCATAAGTTCATTTCTAAAGGGCAGTTTGATTTTTCTTAAAATATGGATCTAAAGCTGGGTGAACTTCCTTTAGAGGTGCCTGTCTTTCATTGCTATCTATAAAGGAGACTTGGACAACTAGGTTGGGCTAATTACCTAACACTTAGATGGCTAAAGTTAGACAAGGTGAGCCTTATCCATAAGTAAATCAATAGATTTTTGATGAGTCTGGGTTTCTAAGGTTGCTTTGGGTATCTAATGTCTATATTTCAGCTCCACGTTCCTCTGACTCCTGGCTGAAGTGCTCCTGGAGTTTAGCACCTCTGTTTCTCTCACTGGACATACACAGAACATATGTGCCAACATATATGGAAAATACGTACCTATTTATGCCTGGTTTAGACCATGTCTGAAAGGCAGCCTATGACCAAAGTTGTGTGGCTGTTTGGATGTGTGCACCTGTGTCCGTGTGACTTCTCCCACTCCTGGTGTTATGCTCACCTGAACGCTGACCAGGAGTAAAAATCCCTTCTCAAGTCCCAGGTCTGACTTAACTGGAGGATGAATACGAACCCCTGTCCCCTAAGGGAAACCCGTAACCAGGAAAGTAGAGTTGAGGAATAAGAGACACTAATCTATCTCTCTTCTGTGTACACAGCTAGGTATTCGTTGATTCATTAAGTGAGTAGAAACAGGCAGATCACAACTTTTCAGCATGGGCATTTACCTTTATTGTGGGAACATGCTCAAGTCTCTGTTCCAGTGAACATTGAATTATTTATCTAGAGTGGAGCATCTTTAATAGAGGAGGTGACTCACCCCAGAAACTCCCTGTGGCCCAGAGTTAGGCATCTAAATGCCTTGGATGCATGGGAGCACACAACTTCTATCCTTCTCTGCATTTCCAATGGCTCTCTTAGTGACTGCCCACTCATTTGCCTCTCAATATAGACACTGCTCAGAGCTGGGGATTTTACAAGGCAGAAACATGCCTGGAAAGGAGGTTGCAATGCTCAAATTGGCAATGTACTTGCCATTTGGGGAGTAAGCCCTAATATTTAAGTAACTTTAAAAAAAAAACGGGAGGGATTATCCTACATCACTTAGGTGAACTGTGAAATTATATTCAAAGGGTAGGATTCATCTCGCCTAACTTCACCTCCCTGAAAGTTAGGTGTCTAGTCTGAGCTAGTCCTTTAGGCTTCATCTGTAATTCACGCAGTGAGAAGGGCATGTGTGGAGTGAGTCACGCCAGTTTAAATCAGATGTCTCAGGCAGTTGGAAGGAATTGCCCTCTGGAGATGCTTAGTACCTCTGAGCAGAGAGGGAACCTACATAACCAGCTTAGAGAAGACACCTGACTCTTAAATGGCTAAACAGAAGAAATCAAGGCAGCACTCAAATCTCAAGGGTTATATTGAAATCATAGGGGGGGAAGATAAACTGTTCAATATGTAATACAGTGGCACGCATATTGCAGTCACAGCTCCTCCATGTGAGAAGGATTAATCTATACAGATTAAAGTTACAATACTCTCTTGAGCCTGCCTGAAAAAAAATGAGCAGGGTGGAGAAAAAAGAGAGTGAAAATACGAATCCTTGGTCTTTAATCGGACTGTCAGACTAGTAGAATGATCTTGTTTTCTTACCTTAAATTGCTGTTTCTTACCTGGTTTCTCTCTCCTACCAGAAAACAGTATTGGGTCTCATATAATATCAAACTCTGTGAATCTGGAAGTGATCAGGAAAGGTGGTTTGTTTTTTTAAAGGAAAAATAAATCTCAGATTGTTTGTGTGAGACTGTGAATATTTATGTACTGTTCCCCCTTTTCCCTCATTGCGTATTTCACCAAGTTCATTTGCGTGTGTTACAGGATAAATCTTACTGGAGGGCAGTGGAAGAAAGCACTAAAAAGGAAAAGCATCAATCAGTGATCCAGGGTAGCAGCAGGCATCGTTGTTCATTTTTGTACGTGGATCATTGTTTGTTGAACTTGCCTGGGCTTGACAATTAAGAAACTTGCAGTTCTGCCGAGGTCAGTCTCAGGTAGTTTCAGATGACGGCTACAAAAGCCATTATGTTGCTGGGCTTCGATGACTTTGAAGCCTTGTTGTCACTGTGATTCAGTGGTATTCACTTATGAAGAGGGCCACATATATTTTACTTCAGCTTGGAGAAAATATTTTGTGACAAAACGTTTATTTGACAAAAAATGACATGGGGGGGGGGTGACTAACCTGAATTATTGACAAACGTGGGTTGAATTTGGTGAGTAGTGACTTGTTTTGAAGAGTAAAAATATTTTCTCTTAAACTTTTTGAAACAAAAGGTTATTCGCTTTTTAATTTGAAAATGACATGTTAATTTTGAAGATCACCAACTTTTTAAAAGTAATGTGAAAATGATTGAATGTCTATGCACGACTTACTTAACCAACCATCCCAAAACACGGCTTTCTTCTTGTTTGCATGTTTGTTTGGAAATCTTGAACTAGTTTTGCTCTCTTTTAATGTAAATTAAATAGTTTTTATGTTCGATTTGGCCAAAGAATCAATTGTTCTTAGTGCTTTTATTGTGCCCTCTATGCTTTGCATCTCTTCCCATAATAACTATCAAGTAAAATCCTCATCCTGCAAATGGTTCCACTCAGACACATAAAATCGGAGTCATCTCACCTAATTTTAGCTGTTTTAAATTTAGGTAGCCAGTCTGCCTATTCTCGAAAGAGGGAGAGAGAGGCTCCTCTGGTGGTAATTCAGCTTTTCCTAGGCTACTATTTTAGGATGGAATGATTTGCCTTCCAGTGGCTCCTTTAGGCCACAGAGATTGGCGTTTATGTGCTTTGTCTGCTTTGCTATTTCTTCTCATCCCAGCATTAAACAAGGAAGGAAATATTTGGAGTTCAAGGAAGGGGAAGAAGAGTCCTCGTCTGACCTCTGCAAATGCTGTGGGTGTGGGCAGTCTGAATCAGTTTTACTTTTTCCGAACCATTTTTCTTTTACTACTTTCTAGTTACTTTCCATTTTGCTTCAGCCTTATTTGACTCACAGAAAATAGAGATGGAAACGACTGATGACGCTGGAAGTTTTATGGCCGATATTATTTAGGAGGTCAGATTAACTGATTATAATAGTCCCTTTTGGCTTTAAAAACTGCTGGAGAAATCCTAACCCCACTGAATTCAACAGCAAAACTTCGATATAGCCAAAATTTCACCCTGAGTACCTAGTAATGAATCTTTGTCATCTGGCCCTCCCTTTGACTTGCAGGATTGCTCCATGCATTACATTTTCCAATGTTTTGTTCAGTTGTGGTATAAATACTTCAAGACACAAAGATTTCTCTTTGTCCCCTGGAAATAGTTGCACAGGCTAATAGTTTAAGGAAGTTGTTGCTTGAAGAGTTGAGTAACAGAGCCAAAGTCTGTTCTTGGTTGAACTGGAGTAAATATGGAATAGGTTGTTGACAATGCGAAGTTACTCCTCTTTTATGTCAGTGTAACCGAGAGCACAATTTTGCCAATTATTAACTTTTGTTACATTATTTGTATTTCTGTGCATGTCAGGATTTGTTAATCTCATTGTTCAACATCAAGTAACCTTTTGCTGAAAACAGAGCGTCATTGAGAATTAGGTATCATCAGCTAAATTGAACCTCACCCTGTGCATTTGACAGATGGTAATACATTCATTAAATGTTCTGTGGTTGCTTTGAGGTTGGAAAGTGCTATTTTTCTGGCTTCTAACTCAGGATTCTTAAGTAAAGTTGTATAAAAGCATAGTTTTGAAGGGAGAAGGAAAATCACAAAGAGCTTGTGAGGGTTTTTTTATTAATATTGTTGTTTACTACTGGGGGAATGACACGGCAGGACTGTGATTGCTGTAAGTTGTCTTTGGCTGCATAAGTAGCCCAGAGCAGAGTAGCGAAGGGTGAGAGAGATGGTTCCACCATGGATTTTGTATATACACAGGTAGAACTTCCTGGAATTTGAAGTTATATTAAATACATCACTGTGGAGGCAACGTGATGCTGGTGCCTTTGTGCTTAGTGATTTCACTGTCCAGAAGAATGGTTTCCATGAGTTCAGACATTGCAGCTGTTGCAAGGGTAACCTGATGACAGGGCTCCTCTCGCAGAGCTGATCCCATTTGGGATCTCTGAATTCATACTGAAAGTCTGCAGGGTGGGGAAGCAATTGGAGGTAGAAATTTCAAAAGCAGCAGAGAGCCACATTCTCAGGCATAGTTCCACTTGGTGTTGTAATATTGAATCCTCCACCCTGATGTTACCAAGACAATGCAAGGCTGAGATCAGACACTTCAGGACAAGTTCTCCACACAGCTGATTTAGAGGCCACCTAAACCAAGTGTAGAAGAGAAGACTCCACTGACTACAGAGGAAGCTCAGGGTGTTTAATTCAAATGTACTCATTAATTTCCTCACTTCAGGGAAGATTAATCCCACCCATTGACTTGCAATGGAGCCTCAGCTGTTATCAGCAAACCTATTTAGTTATTTCATGATGTTTCCAAGGGGATAAGTTGCCAAGGGAATTAGCTGCTTAGCCACTTCTGAAATTCATTGTGGATAGCATGTTCACAAATGGGGAATTAGTCACTTTTTAGTTAGTCACGTCTTTTTAAATGTCTTCATTTAGTCTGGTGCTGTGACTGGCATTCACGAGACCCCTGCCCTGGTGAGTGCGCACATTCCCCTATGTTCTCAGTGGAGACAATGCATAGAGTTATCCAGATTTTCACAAAATAGCCATAGTATGGGAGGTTTAGAATTAAATCTTTCTTCTGCTGGATTTGCTCAGTAATATGAACCCAGACAGCTCTTTCCGCAGCAAGAGTCCCAAAACCTTTAGAGCCGTAGGATTTTCTGAGAAGGTTATTTCTTGGTCTCTGTTCATGTTTTTTCACCTTTCACATAATGCTTAAATATCAATGAGATAAGAGAGAAAATGAGAGGTAGTTTTTCGGACTTTTAACTGTGGTGTCAGCCTTCAGTCGTGATCCACTGAATATTGAGTCATTTGTGGAAAGTGCAACAGTTCAACAAGAGAACCGTACAGATTCCCTGGTGCTCCACTGGTGGAGTGTCATCTGGCAGATCGGGGCTGACATCACATTGAAAAGGTGTTTGAAACTCAGTCTTCCACTTTCCAGGAAAATGCTCTCCCTACACTACTGGTAAAATCACAGCACTTCCCCCAAAACTTTTTGTAAGAAAGAAAAAACTGACCTGCTTTTGGTGCCTCTCTCTTCTGGGGGGTCACTGGTGAATTCAAACATAAGGTGGGTTCTTCCACCCATGCCAGCATTAGACACTTGTCTCTCTCTGAGATGTAGGGCTTAGAAGCCTCTTGCTTCAATATTTTTGAGATTCTTTTACACATCCTCCTACTTTGAGTGGGGATTTCCCTGAGCACCTTCTCAAGGAACCTAAGACTTCAGATCATATAGATGAATCTGAATATGTCAGGGCACCTAGGAATTAGGATTTGCAACATGGATATTTGTGGATAGATTTAAAAAAATGACTTAAAAAACATTGACAGGCTTTAAAAATCTGACCCTATGCACCTAAACTCCATTTGAAATGGCAATTTTAGGATCTTAATTCTCTTAGCTTTTCAAAATTCTGTTACTGTTCAGTTGGAAGAAAGACAGTTCTCCCTTGTTCACTACTCTTCTATTTTCATGGCTGTTCTGAGACACTTACTAGGATCAGAAGAGTTTTGATTAATTAAATGGGGTCATTGAGTCACAAATAGCGGTCCAGTTCTTGACCATCAGGATATGAGATGGTCCTGACCTTGTGGCGATTTCACTGGGAAATCTCAGGATCCTGTGGGTTCCAGCAGACCCTGTGAAGTAGATCACAGATGCGTTGAACCCTGAACATATGCTTATTTCTGGCCTAAAGCTGTCGTATGCAAGTGCCAAGTATGAATTCAGATAGATGTTTTTCCCACTCTCACAAATAGGCTTCACTCCAGGCATTGTTTTTGAGACAGCCATGACGCACTTTGATATATCAATAAGAGCAAAAAAACCCCAGCCCTAATAAGTTCCAGAAAAGTTACATAAACACATCTCACCTGACGCTCCTGTCTTCGTACACACACTTAACTGTGGGCCATGGGACCCATGGGGCCCATGGGGGCCCATGGGGCCAGCACGAAGCATCTCATTTAGTACTGATACTGGAAATATTGCACAGATGACTCAGAGAACTGACGATCCTACTGGGTGAAGGGGATACTGGAAAATGCTCAGCGTTAAGCCAGTTCTCTAAAATCTGAATGCGCAAAATTGAATTAAATCGCAGTAATTCAATTCCATTGTCTCTAAATGAATTCATTGTAAGAGGACATAGTCTGAGGCTTACCAAGAGAAGGGGAACTGTCTGTTCAACAGGTGTTATGGGTCAAACCAAAAAGAGATTGCTAAATCTTTTGAGTGTTGCCACATGAGGGTATATTACAAGCTATGCAGTTATTACCCTTCAGCAGAAGTTGTGTGGCGGAGCACAGCTGCAGACGATTAAAGACACCACTGCCAGGATTTGACAGCAGAATGTCAGTGTCAAAATTCAATTTGAATTGATTAAATAAGGGATGGCAACACTTTTGTTTTATGGATGGCAGCACTTCAGTCGCTTTAGATACTCTGCTTTCAGAAATAAAGTTCTTTCCCTGCCTGCTATGTTTGTTGGGGTGTTTTCAGTCGGATCGCAGTCATTTCTCCAGTCAATCAATTAAGCCAGGATTTGCCACTGTGTCTAAGAGTCAGCCACAAAAGAGCTGGTGTGGTTCCCTGGTGCTTGGCCAAGAGGCTTCAGCGGGAGCAAGACATCAGGCAGCTTAATCTGACTTCCACCACTGGCACAAGGTTTAATGGATGTTAGGGCAGCAGAGAAATCATGTTCTGTGGTGTTCGGCTCCTGCTCTCTCAATGGCCCTGTACGCACCGCCTTTCTCTCCGTGCCAAAAACACAGGGGCGGCTGACAGCAGAGCCAGCGGAGCTACCTGTGCCAGCAAGCTGCTCTACGCAGGGTGATCGCTGCAGTCTTTTGAAGCCTGCGTTGTGCTCCAGAAAAATATTTATCTCCGTAGGCCTTGTAGTGCTACACCGCCTGAGTAACTTGACGCATTGAGTAGTCTCCCCTAAGTTAAATGGCAGTAAGTTACTCAGAGATGTAAGATTTTACAGGATTAGGCCTCAAATGCTGACTCCAGGCCAGATCTGCAGCAGGTATAAATCACTGCAGGTAATTTTCACCAGCTGAAATTCTGGCCCTAAGCCCATGAGTCATGTTGTTATTTTTTCACATTGTAAATTCTTGCTGTTTCTTATTTATATTGCTTTAGCACTTTGGGGCACTTGTCAGGGGCCAGGACCCCATCATGCTTGTCACCCTTCGAACAGAGATGCAAAAGACCCTTCTTGCCCCAGAGTGTTTGCAGTTTAAATAACATGCAAACCTGCGTACAGTCATTCAGCTTTCTGTAAGTGCATTATTGCAATCAAGGTTTTCTATTATCCTGCCAGTAAAGCATAAGAACACAAATTCTGTGCCCAGGTTGATATTTTTAAGTAACAAATTTGCACTCTGCTGTATATTATGTCTAATTGGCATTTTAAGCCTAGAATTTGTTGGAGCCAGGAGTAGTGTGGGACATGGTCTTTAGTAATGGCAAAGTCTCCTCGCCGTTGTGACACCCCATTTGAGACATAAGTGCACCTAAGTTGAACCTGAAGTGAGGGAAATCTTAACAGTGGCTGAATATCTCATCTCTTTTGTGTAGTGTTGTATTTAATTATTGTTATATTACTTTCATTTCAGTTGTAGTGTGTCTTCCAGCTCCGTAGAGCTGTGGTTAGCATCTCTGGAATTATTGCTATTGCCTTTAATTACTCTGGAAGGGGTTTAAAAGTAGTAAAACTACAACTTTTTAGAGGTGAAGTCACGCTAGAAAATTCCCCTTCATTACAGTCCTACCCGGCTGCTTAGGAAAATAATATAGTGGCATACAGATCTCCAATTTACAGTGTGATGGCCTCAACAGACTAGAAGAATATCATAGGGTGTATATGTTTTATTGGTGCATCATACTGACAAGCTGTTCTTTCCTTCCATGATCTCTTTCACTGTTTTTCTTTTTTTTTTTTTGTGCTAGTCAGGAGAAGACGTGGCACAACAGTTGTCTGTGTCCCTTTTTTCCATTGCAGGATGAGCTTTACCCTCAGGCAGACCTTGCTGGGCTGCTTTGTCATCAGATTGTGTAGGCATTGGAGCACAAATTAACAACAAAGAAATGGTTCTTGGCTTTTTTTCTAGTTATTACCATAGCCATTGACAATGAGTGTTTCTGAATAATTCTTACTCTGCCCTAATCACTTGTTTGTTGCTTTTTGGCAAAGCCCTTGAAAGAGGCTTGGTGAAAGCTCTGAAGAAGCTGGATGACTATCTGAGAACCCCTCTGCCAGAGGAGATTGATGCAGACAGCACTGAAGAGGAGAAAGTGTCTAAACGCAAGTTTCTGGATGGAGATGACCTGACTCTTGCTGACTGCAACCTTCTGCCCAAACTCCATGTTGTCAAGGTAAAAGATGTCATGCGATGGTCAAAGACGCCTTATCTGACAGTGAAGTGCCCTGCTCCAACGGCCGAGTGCTAAAGCCAACATGTATTTCAGCACAGATATCTTAAGTCCTTGAAGAGCAGAGTTTGAAACACACTTTTGCTCCTCAGTATTTCCTACAGGTTAACTTAAGTAACTTTGTATTTAGTACATGGGGAAATTGTCCCATCACTAGTTAGTCGCAAAGACAATATTAAGATCTAGGTATCCCAACTCTTTATTTTTACCCTGCTGCAAGTAACAGCAGTCTTTCATATTAATTAGTTCCCATTATTCTTAAGAGAGATGTCAAAACTTTAGTCAGTTCCCACCCATTTGTAATTTAAGAGCCGCAGTCCATCTTTTTGGGGAATATTTGTTCCAGCTGGTATTTCACACAGAGAAGTTAACAAATCAAAGTCACTGCTGAGGTCTGGACCTCAGCAATGGTCATACACTGGTCGCTGGTATAGTGCAAAAGGTGTACATCATCTTGACTTCTAAATGTTGCATTTATTTAATTTATCAGATGACATGTTTCTTTAGAATAAAGCAAGTACCTGGCAGACCTTGGCAAGCAAGAAAGCTAGGAATTAAAGCCAAGTCATGCATTTAATATGACTCCATGAGCCAAAACATAAACTGAGCCTGGGAGCTGACTACACACATGCAAAAAAAAAAAAAGGGTGCATAAGAAATATCCTCACAGGTTTAGCTTTCTTTGGCTCGTCTTCATTGGTGATGTTGGAGTCAGACAATGCAAAATGAATGTGTGGCCCCTTACTGGTTCCTGTCTCCCTGGGATGAAATGAAAGAAGTCAAAAGAGAATTAAAATCTTTCTCAGACAAGCATAGCCATAGGATAATGCCTGAAAAGCATTATACAGATGGAAGAAAAGGGTAAATTATTTTTTCATTTGATGGAAGATGTGCGCTGGAAATTGTGAAAATCTTGACTTAAGTTGCCCAGCAGGTTTTGTCTTCCCCCTGTGTGTGTGAAGCATCATTGAAGGCAAGAATGCTTAATTAAATGCAGTTTAGGACAGGATTTGGACGTGCATATACCAAGTGGATCCTGGTAATAAAAACAAATCACAGTCATTTCAGAGAATATGACTGTCCTAAGAAATCTGAGATGGAAAACAGCTCTACCATGTGCTTGAAAAATAAAGGGGAGCTCTATGGCACATATGTATGTAATTTATGCCCAGGAACGATTTTATACTGTCAGAAAAATTAGAGATTGGAAGCACTCATTAAATCAGCTAATCCATCCCTTCCTATCAGCTAGTTCATTCTGTCACCACAGGATTATTCTATATGGTATATTCTTACAGGAAAACTGAAATATCCCAATCCAGCAAGCTACTTAACCAACCAACTAGCTTTAAGCACAGATTAGTCCCATTGACTTCAATGGGACTATACAGGTGCTTAAAATTAAGTATGCACTTAACTATTTTCCTGAATAAGGGTCTGAGTGTTTTTAGAAATCGAAAATTTCCCTTGATAGACAATTTCCTAGTCTAACAAGTCTTGAAATAACCATTTTATCCCCCAGTTTATCCTAATACTCCTGTTTCTAATGTCTGCTAAATCATCTTGGTTTCTCAATCATGGTACCCATACCACCCTGAATATTTCCTTTGCGTGAACATGGATACAGCCTTCCAACAGCTGTAGGTGGTTACATCCTCTGACATCATTGGCCAGGCAAAATATATTACATATATTATTAAAAAAAATAAGTATATAAAAATATAGGTTAAATATATATTACGTTAAATATAAATATAATAATTAAATATGTTAAACATAAATGTAATAATTAATATTAAAATATGTTATATATTTATTGTTACTAATGACTTTCCCTTCAACCTATCCTCCTTTTTATGATTCAGCTAATCAGCTCTTTCTTATTTGGCAGCTCAGCTTTAAGAAGTGATGTACATAAGACTGGTAAAAACCACCAAACACCAATATGGTAAAATTAGTGAACTTCAGCTATCATAAAAGTCATAATATGGTGATAGTTGCCAGGCCATTGCAGTAGAGTGTCCTTAGGCCAAGTACCATCCTTGCAAGATGGGGCACAACCAATGGTCACTTTTCAGGCTTTTATAGTATAAGACCCTGATTCTCCAAGCGTTTCTCTCCTTTGCTATTAATTATATGACAAGAAAGAGTAAGAAGCTCTCTAAAAAGGAATCTGGAGATATATGACCAGCAGAATGGTTTTTTTCCCTCTTTTATCTTTGGTTTAGATTGTTGCAAAGAAATACCGCAACTTTGAGTTCCCAACAGAGATGACGGGGCTGTGGCGATACCTGAAGAACGCGTATGCCAGGGATGAATTCACCAACACCTGTGCGGCAGACAAAGAAATCGAGCAAGCCTACGCAGACGTGGCCAAGCGGCTCAGCAAGTCCTAACTGACCTCAGCGGTGGCTCAGTATTCCCTTTTACAGACTCTTCTCCTTGTTGCCTTAAGATATACTTTATCATTATGCTATCTGGTTGGCATCCCTATGACTTCACCTGTTCAAGTGTATTGGCCAGGGACAAATCTGCTTCTCCCTGGAGAAAAGAGGAGGCAGCTATAGTGTGGGGGTTGGAGACCCGTTGAAATCCGAACCTAAGATCTAGCTCAACTAGTATTATTCGCAATCAGTATTGGAAATAAGTCCACTTTACTAGTTTCTTGTTTTATTTTGGGGGTATATCACCACCTGTATTCTTTGGAGTTTTGAAAATAGGATATTAGCTGAAATGTCAAGTAAGAGAGGAACACATAGAACTGGTTCTTCTGTAGGTTATTTCAAGGACGCTTTTTCCCCCAGCGCTATTGAGATCCTTGAGGCAGGAGCAAAATATGAGGGGGGGGAGAGGGGGGAAGGAGTTTGACCCTAAAGGAGAAATGCGCTTAGGAGTTATATTTAAAAAAACTCTCTGAATGCATATTCTGTCTTAGCAGGCCCAAGAGTTTATAGAGTATTTATTTTTAACTTGGCGCAAGAGGGGGAAGCCTGAGTGAATATGTCAGACTTGCAGATGCTACTTTGCATAAAATTTGCATGAAGTTGTTGGATCCGAATGTTTAAAGCGAAAGAGAGTGAATGAGCAATTGAGCAGGCAGCCCTTGGAAGAGCGGGGCTGGTGCCAAAATGCCCAGTGGATCTGCTAGTTGGTAGAGACACTCAGACAGAGCAATAACGGGGGCAGCATCTTGGCTCCAGCAAATAGAGGGAATTGGCGCAGCTAACCAAACCACGTAGGATATTGTCGTCTTGACTGTATGGTTGCCAGTTCCTTTATAATTGCTATCTTGGGAAACTTGGATAGGGAGGAGAAAGCTGTCGCTGCACACGAATTCCAAGCAGGGGAAGTGCTTTCTTTGCGTTGGGCTCCAGATGGGTCACTTTCAAGCACTCATCATCTCACCCCAGGAGAAGTTTGCTCTGAGAGCCTCAAAGAGGGCAGGCTAAAACAGAGAGAGGCAATTTCCAGACAGAAATTCGGCAAGTATGCTAGCAGAAATCTATGCGTGACGCCTTAGTCCCACTCCTTCAGGGTTTACTGATCCAGGTTACATGATTCTGAATTAGGATTGTTTTCTAAAACTGAGTATTTTGTTCTACCGGTAGCGTCTGCCTGACACAATCTGCTTTATACTAGTGATTATTTGCACGTTACTTTAGCAAATTCAGAATGACAGCTCTTTTGCATGAAACTCATGTGCCCTGATATGTACAACAGTGCACATGGCTCTTGATTTTCAGTTTGGGACGATTTATTGTTGTTTTCAAAGATAAAATAAAGCTGAGCTGTGACCCGATGTAGCTGTCCTTCTGATCAGAGCTGCAGAGAGCTGCAGTGATTTGAGAGGAACCCCAAGCTGGTGAGCTGTGACCGAGGGGAACCTTGCAGCAGGCTTGTTTGAAGCCAGAGAGCTGGAGGACTGGAGACAGCATCGAAAGCCAGCCTCTGCCGTGTGATGCTGATGACAATCTGAAGCCATCTTGTTGCTTTGGTGGGATTATTCCACTTTTCACACTAACCCAGCTGGGAGCAGAATGTTGCTCGTTGACTGTGAAGATGGTTTGTGGTTGCCTATTGTTTCACATGCAATGGTCAATTTGTTCTGAACTTTCCAAAACCTTGGAAGAAAATCCAGAACTCCCAAGTCTTCCCCTAGAACGGGCTATTTTAACAACGGCTAGGCTGGAGGGCAAAGGCTCGCACTCTTTAAAATATTGCTGAGAAATCAGCTGGCTCAGAGAACGCTAATAGCAGCCAGAAAAATCTAATGAGATTAGAAGTGTCTGCGCAAGCACATGTGGCTTGTTAAAAACATTTCTTCATGAGATCGGAGTTATTTGTGTTTGGTTTTTGTTTTTTTTTTTTTTTTAAATTAAGACAATTATTTATTTATTTATTTTAATTGACTCAGTCCTTTCCATCTGTCTTTCTGGTTTTGTTTTCACTCAGCACGCTGGTCAAGATGGCTCTGTCTGTTTAGAAAAGTGTTATTAGCAATGCTCTGCAAATTCATTTCTAGTGAAAAGTCTTCTGTTTGATTAATGGTCACTGGGATTTTTTTACTTTCAGTATGATTTGGACTTTCAGTATGATTTGGCTAGGAGCATGCCGATCAACAGAATCTACATTTTTCTCAGTTGTCTTTTTCCAGGTTTGTACTTCAATTAGTGCCTTTGCTTAATCACAGTTGCAGTGAATCTTTGAATGAAGATGCAGAGGCTGATGCAGATTCTTGCTCTGTGCTTATTATATTTAGCTCCTTAAAGAAGATTGTCCAAACTTGCAGATCTCAGGTGGGGTGGGTGAACCAGTTCAGGGTCTGTCATGATTTCTTCTGTCTCTGTGAATCTTCACCCATTTGCTGAATCCCGCGGTTCTGAAATGTTCTAATATGTCTTCAGTTTTGCTAGAAGAGGGCCAAAACAGAGTTGATCTCAATGACTTCAAATTGCATCTGTTTTTAAAAAATTGTGTTTAAAAACAGTTGGGCTTATACCAAAAAGAAAATGAGCTTTTTGTAAGATGATTTGCATGTTCTTAAAATCTTTTTAGGATTTCATTATAAAACCTGAAAATCCCCAAGGTACCTTCCTTTTAATTAATAATAAAAAAATATTTGAATGTCTTCATTTTTTCTAATAACACCCCCAAAAAATCTAGATATAATGTATTGATGGAGATGAGAAAAAATAAGAGGAAAATTAAACAGTTTTCAGCTCCCATGCCCATTCTGTCTGAATTCAAGTCTCACTCTGCATCCTAACTTTGCATCTTACTCATAGCTCTATTATAGGCTGATCCAAGATTATGGACAGGTTCAGGCATTCCCTGACCTTTGTCTGGGTTTGAAATCCAAGCTCATGTTTTCAGATCTGTAACTTTCACTCACCTTTGTGCTTTTTGGCTTTAGCCATAGTCAGAAGCAGGAAATACTGGAAATCCTACATAGAAAAGTGTTTTGCTAAGATTTTTGAGCTCAGTTCTCAAGACTGAGGATCCATGACCAGTGAGATTTTAAAGGGCTCCAGACTCCTTTAGGCAGGGTATTTTTGGTGACCTTCCATTGTATTATGAATTAGAAGTAATAAATATTAATCATACAGGATTGTATATCTACATTGGCAAGGCAGCATTTCTGAAAAGAATCTAAGTGACAAGACAGACATTGCAGATTTACAATAACTTTGTTCATAAATTTTTTGCAAGATGTAAAGAAAGACATAGTGCAGAGGGGGAAGAAGCCAACAATGTGGATTTAATCATCTACATTTCAGAAATGCAGACCAAATGTCTGTAAAGATGTCCATTTCATCCAAACATTTCTTAGATATTTATTTCAAAGCTCCCCGTTCAGTCAATCCAACACTCCATTCATATTGGAACTAATACTGATTTTTCTTCTATTAGCAGTGGTATGGGAGTGTTAGAGGATCCCCTATATTAGTTACTGTTATTTTCTGTTAGACTATTTGAATTGCCAAGGGGTCATCTCGCTGTGCAGGTAAGACTAAAGAAGTATCTGTGTCAAGACTATTTAAATGAGGGCTTCTGACAAACATTTTTTCCAATAGAAAGAATCACATAATGATATTGCTTTACCAGGAGTAGTGTGGAATATAGAGGTACAGGTTACAAGCTCTTCTCCTATCTTTGCATCAGCTAGAAAGCCACTGCCAGGGAGGAATGACAGTCTATATCACAAAGAAGCTAGACATTTTTTTTCCTACCCGAAAAGTTCAGCTGAATTGCATTTATTGCTATTGCATAGCATTTATTTTGAGTATTTTTTTTTTTGAACCCCTAGCCACCTTTCCTCCTCTCTCATCCCTGCTGAAAGTCAACTCCAAGCTAACCACAACCATTCTGCCATGTCCTCAGTGCTAACTAGCAGGCTGCTCATGGATGGGCACACGGGGAAGCGTGTTGTAGCATAACCCATCTGTCTTGTGGGGTGAAGCAGAGAGACCCCCCTTTCTGCATTGGCCAAGTTTCCTGATTAGCTGAGTTTAAGGTATTGCAAACATTTAGGCAGTGGAAATCCCACTTATGTAAAGCCCCAGAAGCACACGGAAACATTCACTTTTTAAAATGACTTGGTGTTTTAAAGAAAAAAAATACCCCCCAAGTCTTGTGCCCTCCTTCACGTGTATTCTTTTAAGCATCAGGAAGTTTGCATTTGTTTATTATTCTGCTAGATATATTCATGATTCTTGAATTGCTTTTGATATCAAGAAATTTTTTTTTTCAGTAAGATTTTGCCTTTCTGCTGGATCTTTCATCTCTTCATTAATTTTGATGTCTGCAATGACCTAGTAATTCCAGAGGAGGCAGGAAAGCTGTGAGGCTTATACTTGTTGAGAAGTTGAAGGAGGTAATGGTTTTTTTGGAGAAAACAGTATTAAAAGCATTTCCAAAAAATGTGTCTTTTCATCTGGGATACTTTAACCAAGAGTGATAGACTGTTTAGTCTGGACTGTGATTTTCAGGACAGACCTGAGCAACCCACCATGTTTAAGGAGGCTTTGCCTAGGGGTTTCCCCAGGATACATAGAGGTGTTCCCTCTGAGTTACAAAATTTCCCATTTCCTTGGTCAGGAGGGATCTGCTGGTTTGTATTGGCACTGAACTATGACAGCCCGCTAACTCAGTGCTAGGCGGTGAAAATAGGGGTCCCGTTCCCTTCTCTTCCCTTCTAGCTCATGTGCAGGGAAAGCAGAAAGCATTAATCTGTTTTATTTCCTTGCCCCACGTCCCAGGCAACACTCCAGCCCTAGGAAAGCACAGGAACCCCATCCAATGCTGGTTTTCAAAGCTTGATCAGTTCGTGTTTTAATGTTTGACCTAAAGGTCTGAAGAGCCTTGTGTAACTCCTCAGGCAATCACCACACAGTATTACAGGACTCCGCAGCATCTCAGAGACCGCAGCAATCATGTTATTCCCCTGTTGCCCCAAATCATTCCCCTTTCACCATTTATTGGAGAGACGCTAAAGCTGAAAATACTCCAGAGGATGCACTTGAATGTGATGTATTTTGAGCTGTGCTCATCAACTAACGAGCTCTGAATGATGACATTGTCGCAGCTCAGCAGGTTGTGCCTCTGCTGCCAAATGGACAACCCATCGCCCGTTGGAGTAGCAGCGCTGGGGTGGGAAACGCCGAAGCTGCTCAGCCGGCGATGGTGCAACCACGATGAAAGGTTTCAGTGCCACCTTTTCTCCAGCCCGGCTCTCTAGCCGAAGTGTGTTAGCAGCTCAGCTGGAGCCATGATCCAGCGCTAATGAGCATTTCTAGCTTGCAGCATGTGAATAGAGACTACTCATGTGTTTAATGTTAAACATGTGCTTGCCTGCTTGCCTGGATAGGGGCCTAAAAGTCATGACAGAAAAGCCTGTATTAATGAAGAGCATTATTATTCTCTTTCCTTTGAAATCCGGTGGCAGAATTCCCAGTGGGGGAATTCCCAATAGGAATTCCCAGTAGAGCCCAAGGCTACATAAGCACGAAGGCGTTTCAAGCGTGAAGATGTCCTTAGAGAAGAGAAAACACTCAAGGAGAAAAGGAAGCAGCAGTGATATATAAAGTCTTATTACAGAAGAAGGACACCAGCTCTGTCCCGGTGGTAACTGGAGGGACACCACCAGTGCTGTCAGGCTTCCTTCTGGTTTATCATGGGGAGGTTCAGAGCGGAGCTGGGACCAGGCCATGCTGGCAGTGTAATGCCAAGGCATGTTCTCTATCTCCAACCACACTCCCTGTGGTGGTATCCCATAGTGTAATGAAGCCTCCGTTGTGTCTGCCTCACTCTTATTATGAAGTGGCTTGTCTAAAGAAAACTAAGAAGGGTGGGGGAATTTTTTTTATATATACATGGAGCAAAAACAATCCAAATATGCTTTAATGGTTCTCAACATGATACTGTCAATTCTCACCACAGGGTGGAATTTGTTGGTGGAAATTAAATTAAATTAAATTTAAACAGAAAAGCTTGGCTATTGCTAATGGGTACTACTGGGAGCCCTAAAAGCAGTTTGCAGTGTAGAACCATAGCAGGAGTGAACATCCTTTAATTCCCAGAATCACTTGGGTTTCACAGGGTCATTTCAGCCTATTCTGCTGCACTGCTGAGAAGTCGCTCTTTCCCTGTCTCCCTAGGTCTATAAACTCTGAATAATTTGGGAAATGGCTACAGGCACCACATTAATCTTTTTTCTTTTTCACTTTTTTTTCCCCCCTTCATTAAATTAACTACTTTAGTTTGGAAGTAAGCGACAAGTAAATAGCATTTGCAAACAGCAGATTTCTCTACTTTTTCATTAAGGAAGTTTTTAAGAGTTTTCAGGAAATGAGAGGTTATCCCCAGCTTTGGGAATAAACTGTGGTATAAAATATATATAGAAGTGTGATTCTGATTAAATAATTTAAGCAGGAAGATTACATGTTTTAAGGAACATGCTTAGGACTAAACGAACAGAATAATCCAGATACTGCAATAGTGAGTTAAGATTCAGTTCCAATATCCTTTTTTTTTTTTTTTTAAAATTACTATTGTACAACATAGAAACTATATATATTCACTTTATTTAACTGCATTACTTAATTCAATAATGCTGTAAAGTGTGTTGGGATGGAAGGTGGCACACAGAGGAAAACTTATACTCTTGAAACAGCACTATTATTACCGTGTCTTTGATTTTGTTCCCACTGGAACAAACAAGAGCCGCGCCATTTAGTTGTGTAGAAGCAGGATCTCAACCTCACGGATCCAGATAGTTTGGCAGTCTCTGTGGAGGGCAGGGTAATTTGCTGTTCAGCAATCTGGGTCTTGCAGCGGGCACAGCGCATTTCAGAAGGCGTTCAGGACCGTCCTTGGGTGAACGGGTAGCGTTGCTTGCGAAGGACCACAGTGAATCCCCTGCTGTTATAAAATGAGATTAAGCCATCATGAGATGTGGACTGGCTAACCCTGAACCAGACACATTTGCCTGCAGCGCAGCCGCTAAATTGGTCTGACATCAGGAACCGCAGCGTAAGAGCTTGGCCTCAGAAGTGAGTCAAAGCAGCATCTTTGTCACCAGTCATTTTCTATTTAAAATGACACAGATCTATTTTATAATCACGGGGAGGCACAACAGGAGTGTGCTTTGTTCTGCCTAAATCGCATTTCTCGTGCGGGTGCGTTTAAACACAGCCTTTGGCCCCTTGCCGCACACCACACACACCCAAGGCAGGCAATTCTGGCACAACAATGCACACCCTGTCGTGCTTGAATGCTCAAAGACTCCTGTGCTGAAGCAATAAACTCCTGCTAAATGGCTTAAAAATGTTCACTTAAGTGCGCTGAGCTGCCACGCTGCCTCACTTCTCATTTCCAATGCCGTTTTGTGTCTAAGCCTTGGGTTTCAAATAAACCAGGAGTATATTGCGTTGTTTAGTGCTGGAAATTACTGGGCTTATTAACCATAAGAAATTGGGGTGAAATACCCCAAATCCCAACTCAACCCTCTTTCCTAGCGCAAAACTAACTGCTTGTGCATGTGACTGTATTTTCAGAGGCTGTGAATCAATTCCCAATAGCTGCTTGGTTTGCTTTCTGGAGAACAGGTCCTCATCTCTGCAAATCCTCGTAGCTATGATGGTACACCTTCCCCCCCCCGCCTTTTCTTTTTCTTTTTTTTTTTAAATCAATGGTCCTGCTCTCTATTACCTAGAAATTTATGATCTAGAGATAGATAGATTTATTTTTGTAATCTGACTGTTTCCAATTCTAAAGCCTGAAGATCAAACCCAAGTTGCATAGTGAGATTTGGGGGTGAACAGAAATGCTTTTTTCCCTCAAAAAACACTCATTTTCCAATCCCAAACCCTCATTTGGGGCACAATCCTGATTACTTTGAGGGGGGTTGAAAGAGAGGAAGGGGAACCCACTGTACATGCTACTGTCCTTCCACTGAGAGAGGATAGCAGGAACCAGTCTGGAAGTCCTAAGAGGTATAAAGACATGTTTTCCATCTTCAGAGTGAAAGCAACCTGTACAGAGACCTGAATGGCCCTAAACTGACGCACAGTCGCTTAAAAATTGCAATGACATGAAAAAGCAATATTGGGGATATGAACAGTGACATGATGATCAGGCACAGTACCTCTTCAGGGCATTCTATGGGCAAAAATATCTCATTTGAAGGGACGCTCAAATTTTTAGGTACTGGCCCAGACCCAAGTCCAGGGCTGGATTTTCTCCACCAAAATGTCATTAATCTCAGAAACGCCTAATGGCTGTTGGGATTGTCACCACCTGGTCTGCTGGGCTAAAAGCAAAATTGGTAACTCTTAAGGAGAAATCAGGAATGATCTTTAAACTCGGACCTGGTAAGCTTCAAAGAAAAGTAATTTACTTGTAAACAACTATTTTATAGTGACTGACAGTGAAAAGTAACTGTGCATCTAGGGGTCTCCGTCAGATAAGAAAGACAGACAGGATAAATCCCTTCGCATACTTGCGATTTTCAGTTGAGGCACATCCTCTGTTAATGGGTAATTTTAGATTAGACTGTAAACTTTTGGGCTAGGAACTATGTATTTCTTTGTATGTGCAGCTCCTAACACAACAGGAGCCTGATTAGAGCCTTTGTGTACTGCTCTAACCCTCGTAATATATAATAATAGGAATAACGTAATTAAAATGTCATTGCAGTTCACCTTTAATATTATAATTGTGCAGCTGTACTCTGTCAATTGTGAATAAAATTAATGTCCTTTTTGTATAATAGGTAGTATATTTTATTATTGAAGAAAGAGTTAAATTTAATTTTTAAAAGCAAAAAAGTATCTGCTTATTGTTTCATTTTAAGCTTTTGGATAAATAAGCAAACATTTCTTTTGTATCCTTCAAATGAGTATGTGTTAAATGAAGAAATCCACCTTCCTGAATCGGAGCCGTTTATAATCTTATATTCCAAGAGTGATTAACACCCAATAATTTGAATAAAAGTGGTTTATTTTCTCACTGGGTTATTCCTGAACTTTTGTTTAATTTGTTAATTGCTTTTTTTTTAAATAGGCAACATTCCCTTGGCTGCAAGACAAAACGTGTGCTCACAGCTTGAATACAGCTATACTCAACACGACCTAAAAATCAATTTGATAGGAATAAAGGGAAAGACAGCACGGACAAGTAAGCTACATCTGTGCTAGAAGAAGAAACATGGCCAGGGTATAATTCATGCACTGTCCCCCAGATGTTGGTGCCATAGAGTTAGTGCAGCTGGTGGTACCGTGTTGGCCTGGGCCAGAGAGCACCCTCCAAGGCAGTGTCCAAGCACAGCAGACTGGATACGAGAACCGGTGGGGTTATAATACAGGTCTATCAAATAATGGATGGCGTGAAATGGGGAATGATTATTCAGTATTTCTCATATCACAGTGTTCCTAATGCTATTATCAAGCAGCAAGTTTAAAGCAAACAGAAAGAAGTGCCTTTTTACACAGTGTGTAATTAAACTTTGGAGACCTTTACCGGAGGGTGCTGTGCAGATGAAAATGAATATGGGGTTCAAATATGGGTACGACAACTTCATGAAGAACAGATCCATTAATGTTGTTAAACATGAAAGTTTGGATGCAATTTCCAGGTCAAGAAGTCCCTAAATGCCAGGGCTGGGAGAGGGTCCAGGGAGAAGAAGGTTTCCACTTGCCTTATTTCTGATATTGCTTCTGCTATGAGAGATTAGACACAGCTGAGGTAGGGCTGGGTGGCTTGGCTCCGGGATGGTCTTTCTGATATTATGATACACAAATGTGAATTATTGTAAATTTTATTGCAGCACAAAACTTTGAATTTAGCTTCCCCAAAGCAAACCACTTCCAGAGAGACACTGGAGACAGAGGCTCGGAGTCCTGCTCACAGCAGATGGCAGGGAATCACCACCCATCTGAAATAACAAGAGTTCATCATCCAAGAGCTGCAAACAGAGATGAACAAATAGGATTCCTCCCGGTTTACATTCAACTTTTCTTCTGGTCACCAAAGACTGTACCCTTTGGGCCACATCTCTGTAGTACCACAGCTCTCTTGATGTGATGTGTGATATAAAAATGAGAATTTGTTTCAGAGTTTTCAAACCCAAGCTGGTAAGTGTCAGCCTAATGTTTTTGCTTTAACTAGTGCTGAAATAGCTATTCAATTGTGCAGAACTGTAGAAGCCCAGGGCCTCAGCTCGTTGCTTTTGGACTAAGCCCTCAATGTGCAAGAACTGAGGTGTGCCTTCATAGCAGATGTGGTCTTTCCCTTCTCTCTGATCATGGCAGCATGGAGGAAAACCAGAACACCTGCAGAACTCACTGTCGGGCATATCAGAGACTGAATAAATAACGTAGTACAACCCCCTTTTTGCCTAATTTGTAACCAGTCCTAAATGGAAGTACAGCTTTGCTGGTCGGTAACTCAACTGCATGAGGGTTGACCATGTCCAGCGCTGCTATGGGTGATTGGTAACACTGCCATGCATTTCCTCATAGGAACCCACACCTTGCACAGCTCCATCATGTCACTGCATTGCCAGAACCACACGCATGAGACTACCCCATCCAGATGAGCATCTCTGAGAGTGGCTGGTACTGAATGCTTCAAAGGGTGGTGCCAGAAGCCCCAGCACTTGGGGCTTATCATATTGACCAGACATAAAACGTGTTCCACACTGGCTGTGGTTTTAGTGTTTACTTTATTAAAAATAGTTACCTATAGCTCTGGCTCCTCTCATCGTACAAACAAACCTGACACTGGTCTCAGGACCTCCGGACACTGGTCTAGGTGATATTTTAGGGTAGTGAGTGCATCAGATCCATTAGGCACTGCATAAAATAAGAAGTTCTGTGCGTGAGTGATTGTGATTGCAGACCTGAATGATGAAAAATGGGGTGAGTAACAGCGTGGATCACTCATCATTTTTCCTGCCTTTATTTTATCATTCCCTATGCATCTGCTCTGAACAAGCCAAAGCTTTCCCCTTTCCACAGCCGTGTCCCTATGCTGCTGGTCATTTTTTGGGTCATTCGGTCTCTGAAGGGTCGCTTCTACCCAGCTAATCGCTCTATTTGATGGGGATTTGTACTGCTGTCTCTCCCTGCTTGCCACGTGAAAAATAGAGTCCTTAGTGGGCTCCATGGAGCTGCTGGCACCTCTTCCTTCAGGGATGGGGTGGGGGGAGCTTTGTCAAGGAGGGCTTAGTTTGGTTTTTCTTTTTTATCTCTATACCTGCTGTAACACTCTACACATCCTGCTAGACACGCTGCAATCAGTCCAGTCTGCGCCAGGCAAGAGTTTAGACGTTTCAGGTGTCACCCATCCTTCATATCTCATGCATGCCTTTCTTTTCATGAGCCCAGCAGATGCCTTTAATTGCCAGCCACTGCTCTTGGCTTTCCAAGCAGTAGCAGAGGAACTATGGAGTCCCTCTGGCGAAGGATGAAACAAAGGGGCCCAGCAGTGTTATGACATTTTCTTGCACTGAATTGGCTTTAGGAAGAATGGGCTCTTTCCTCCCGTTAGATAAGCACAGAAATCTTAAGCAGATGCTTGCAAAACATCAAACAAATATATACTTTAAAAAAATAAATACAGGCTATACCCACATGCCCCATAATCTGGCCAATATTCAGCCACCGCTAACAGTATCTATCCTTTCTCTGGTGAAGCCTGGAGGAAAAGGAAAAACCCACAGTCTAGTCACTCCGCAGCAGGACTGCAACTGGCTCCTCCAGCGCCATCATCCCAGGGCTGAACGTGGCAATTCCAGGAGCTGGTGGCCGGTCTCCAAGCTGCCCTGTCGTTCAGCAACTAGGGGGAAACACAGGGGGCTTTAAGCTGTTTAAGTTTCTCTTTAAATCAGCATTGCGGAATGTGAAGGGGAATTTCATGCCATAGGGAAGAAGGTGCAGCAGTCTAGAAAGACTAAATTGCCAAAACCAAAAAGAAAGGGTGTTTTCTTTAGTGCTTAAGTAACCCTTATGCTCCTGATTTCTAGGGCAGAGATAATAGGGGGTCTTTCTTCTAGTTTCCTTGCATAGGAAAGCCACAGGTGTTGGGAAAAGCTGAATGGAAGTATATTCATTGAGAAGCGTGAGAAAGAATTTATTGCAAGAAGTCCCCCTTCCCTCAACCCTTTGTTAAAACAACGTTAAAGAACATTACCGGTACCAAGAGAAGGACTTTAAAAAACCCACTGGAGTTCAGGTCAGCCGTGTAATCCTCATTCACCCCCTTGTGCGGATGGGTTGTGGTACCAGCTTTCATCTGCTCGTGTACCACATCCTGCGCAGGTCCTGCCCCGCTCAGTGCCCTGAATGGGTGATGAAATTTGTTTTCTCGGCCATGTGTGGTGCTGGGCCTTCTTTATTCCTTATTACTCACCCTGTTAGGAAGCTCTTTAAAATAGTCACGGTATCATGTGCTTTCTACAGCAGCGTTGTTTGTAACTCCTTCACAAACATTCATTAGATCACTTCATGTATCCCTAAGGGGGAAAGGGTGATGTTTCACAGCGTGGGAACCAAGACTGAGAACTTCAGATATAAGTTTTCTCTTCATTCCGGATGCTCCGTTTCACCTATTTAAGACATGATTTTTCACCATACGTTGCACTCAACAGCAATTTCAGGGTACTGCTGTACCAATAAATTCAATGTGTTGCGAAAACTCCCAATCTCTGGGACAAACTGGCACAAAATGGCTCTTGTCCATACTGGTTTTACCTTTCTAAACTGGGTGGCTGCATGCAAACTGCTTATTAGAAACAGGCCCTGGACAAATGAACTTCCAAACGATGCTGGGCACAGATTAGTTTTGGGAAGGTGCTAGGTGGCCTGAGCCAAGAGAGGTCTCACAGTCTAGACATACATACATATATATATAGTGTATATATACGCATATACACTAAGCAGTACAGGCAGGTATTTGGGTGACATTCCCTCTGCTTTCAAGTGCAGCTGTGAGTGCTCAGAGCTCCCGCACCTCAACTGTTGCCACCTCAGGTCTCAGTGCCACCATAAAAAGTAACAGATTTGGCTCAGATGAACAGTATTTGGTCTTTCCTAAGTTTGGAGTGTTTGACTTTGCAAGTATAGTAATGTTTTAGTGTAGTTTTTCTTTGTATAAAGTTGTGAGTGTGTGTGTGTGTGCATATGCATGCGTACACACATACATACACCTATTTGTACATGTGTGTGTATACATCTATGGCGGCATCCTTCCCTCAGAGCAGCATTGTCATTCTGGATATCTGCAATGATCACGGAAAATTGGTGCAGTTGGGTTTTGAGCTGCCACAGGGGACCGGCTGGCTTTTGCACCGCATCTCTGCTGAAGCCCAAGTCCTAGGGCGGTTATTTATCACACCGCAGCGAGAGCCATGCTGCCATGCCCGTTCGTCCGGGAAAATTCACTACCCCTTGCCACGGGGCGTGATTCCCCAGGGAAAGCCCCGCGGCTGTCAGAGCCAGTTGGATGCTTTGCTCTGTATCCAGCCAGAGTAGCACTCATATTTATGGCGTATGGGCTTAAATCTTTATTCATAAACCAGCAGCTCTAGCTTTTCATTGTCAACGTGGATGTTGAACTAATCAGAAAGGGGAGCAGGGGAAGGGTGGGGACCGGAAAAGAGGAGTTTGTGGGAACATAACAATGTTAAAGAAAAAACTCTGCTTGCTGTCAGTTAAGTCTCTCCATTAGTTACCTCTACCATTACGGATTCATTTTAAGATCCAGACTTCAATATACATAACTTTAAATCACTAACATCCTTCATGGCTCTGTGATTTGCTGGTTCCATATGTAGCCTCTTGGCCCATTGCATTGGCACAGGTTCAATTCTTGTTCTTCCTTTGGGTTACGGTTTCCTTGCTTTGATGGGGGGATCAGGAGGGGAAGAAGAGGGAAAGAGCAAAAAAGGGACGGTGAGATAGAAGGCAAGTGATAGGGGAGAGGGAAAGAATGGGAGGAAAAGAGAGGAGCAAAAGGAAAAGTAGAAATAATACAAATGGAGAGAAACAGCTTAAAATAAATAGGAAGAAGTAAAGAAACAATGTGAAAAAAGCAGAAGGAGAAAAACAATGAGAAATATTGTCATGAGCAGCGGTCCCCCTGCTGCTGCTTGCCGCAGCACGGAGATACTGAGGAGCAGGAGGAGAGGGCTGATACAGCCTTTTCTCAGTGCCTGAAATGGCAGTGCCATGCTGCTGCTCGTCCCCTTGCGAACGGGCTCAGTCCCTGCCTGAACTTTATAATTAAGCTCACTGAGATTTTGCTTGGGGTCTGGGCTGACAGCTGTATTGAATTTTGGTTTATCGTGTGATTTATCAGGGCCGTCGATGGGCGTTTGGATGATTTAGTGCTGCAAAAATACCTTGGAATGCAATGCACAGCAATATCTGCATTATTAATAACAATAATAATAAAGATAAATGTCCCTCCCCAGAGCTTTCGATGGCCGTGCCACTCAATTTAACATTTTAACAGTGGCATGTGGCCTCTCCATGGCACCTGGTAACGTCTGATGGATTTGAGCAGGCAAAGAAAAGGTTATTTGTCAAACGCTCAGCCTCAACTGTATGGTATTTTGAAAGCTCCAGGTCAGAGCAGCCTGAGCCGCATTCCTGTCCCTGACATCCAGCGAGACTGAACTTTGTCATGTTATTAAGCTGTCAGCAGCGCTGGGGCGTTATTTAGATTTCTGGTGGGAACTCCTTGCACATGCTTGGGGTGCTCTAGTGGGATTATATCAACACCATTGTAAAACACACACAAATGAGCTGTGCTCTAATTACCACATGAAGACCTCGCTTGGCTGGGTTAATCAGCAGAGAATGGAAATACCAGATAAATACAAATGGGCCACCAGGATGTTTATTCCAGTGGCAACAATGCCATTGTTTCCTACGGAGACCAGCCTGATTCTGGGGCTCCTCTGGCAGCCAAACCACGGGCTGCCTAGCATCTGCGCCACGCATGGGGGAGCAACATGGGGCTCTGCTTCCTCCCCTGCACCAGGGTCCTACGGGCATGACTGGCAGGACTGGGGCTGGGAAGATGCAGAGGGACCAAGGGATTTAGATGATGTGATATTTGCTGTTGTAAAGAAAAAAAAAAAAGTTTTCTCTACATCCCTGCACATGAGACTCTTGTGCCCATCAGGTAGGACAGAGGCTGCTTTCTGTGCACCCCTCCCCGCGATGCTCTCTGAAGTGGAAGGAGCAATTACGGCTTTATCAGTTCCAGCTGCCTGTCAGAAAGGGCACACTGGGGAAAAGCAGCTGTCTGGGGAGTTTTGTTCTGTTGGTTGCCATTCAACAAATCACATTTTAACGTGCTTTTACGGTTCGCTTTTTGGGGAGAGACACAACCTGATTTAAACTGACTGCACAGCCCAGTAGCCACAAGCCACGGTGGCCAAGAGGGACCATGGTGGCACCAACCACCCCGGGCAGCCCAGAGGGCTGAGATCCTCCTTCATGAATCCTCCCTTCTCTGCCCAATACATCAGACCTGTTTTATCTACGTAGCACCTGGGTGCTGTAACTGACACCGTGGATGGCGGTTTGCTAAGCAAACAACTGAGCCCCTGGAAGACGTCCTTGTCTCAGGTGTTTGCTACAACCTCCACAACTCTGCCCACGGGCAAGAGGTTGCGTGAGCACTCCTTAAGTCAATGACAGTGGTAGTCTGGAGTAGTTTGAATGAGCAGTGAGGATGGTTGTGCACAAGCCTGCCTGGCTCTGTCAGGAGCTGATGGCAGAGCACTTGGTTAATCCCTTCCTCTGGAAAAACTGCAGGAAAGCCTGAGGGATGATGACAAATAGTGAATGGGTAACACCAGCATCGTTTGGCACAGGAAGCTTTGAAAGAGGTTTTCCACACATCCTGACATCCTATTATAGTAATGTAGCAATATAATAATGAAAATATCAACACTCTATGTCAATAATAGAATAAGTGCTTGAAGTAATGGTGCTACCTCCACAAATTTGCAATCCAAATGGGATAAAGATGTCTTACTGGAGCCTCCATTTGCAGAGAGAGGATTGTCCAAAGATGTTCACTCATCACTCAAATGGCCAGGTTAGTAGTTCCGCCCTCATCTCCTGGACAGTAATGTAAGAAGCACAGGATCATCAGTGCCTTCCCATTCCTGGCATAAATAGGCGGGCTTGCAGGAGGGTTTTCTCCTCCATGGAAAGGAAGGGGAGAGGAAAAGGATGGTGGTGAGTTACAAGAGAAACCTAGAGACAGTGGGTTGGGGAGAGAAAGCCAGAGCCAAGAAGGAATGGCGTTTCCTTACGGGCTTTTTGCCATCTGCTGAATGATGGGTCTACAGAAAAGTATAACCAGACCATGCTCTGAAAGGCTTCTCTCTGAATCCCCAAGTGTCCTTGTCTTCACTTATTTCTGGGACCATTTAGGACACCAGAGACTGAATAACCATGACAGTCTCATTGCTATTTCTTCCTCCCTGCTCTGTTTGCCACATCTATCTGTGCCATGCCCCATGTTAGCTCCTGATCTCCCATCTCATGTAGCGGGTTGAGGTCCACCATGCTCAGCATTGGGGCTAAAGATGCAATTAATAAATAATACTGACCAAAAAAACCCCTTATTTCCTCAGTACCACTACTGCTATAGCAGACAAAGGAATGGACATCACAGATCTGCTCCTCTCCTGCCTTTATCCACTCCCTAGAGACATCAGGGAAATCCTGATGTCTCCCAGGAGCACCCTGAGAGCCGTGAGGGTGGCTCATCACCTGCAGGGACCCAGCCAGGTACCTCTTGCTGCGCTGGTGACTTGGGGTCCCAGGGGCACACTCATTTTCATCATCAGTTTGGGAAAATCTGAATGCACAGCTCATAGATCTTCTGCGTGTGACTCCTCAGTTAGGGGCTCTTCTGAGCAATGTCTATCCCAGATGAAAAATATTTTTCAGCCACAAGGAAATTCTCATTAAAAAACATAATCTAGTAAAAATTTTCCATATAAAATTGCTGGTTTGGACACATGCTCAAATCCCCACCAATACAATTACTCTTCATTTACTAACCAGGATACCAAAGTTAAATATCTCATCTAAAGTATTTGGAAAATAAATTACATTTTTAAGTAAGATGGCAGCTTGAAGGGAATTGTCCCTTCCAGTGCACTGAAATGGTCAATTTTTGTCTGACAGTCATTGTCACCTTGTGTTCCTCCTGCCTGCTTTACTCATTTGCTGTCCTCTGACGCATGGGCTGGGTGAACATCTTCATTTGTGTGTACCGTGGCACATAACACAGGTGACCCACAATTTATTACTGTTGTAATATGAATGAAGAGGATGAAGAAATGATTTCTGCCCCAGTCTCAGAGGGGTAGGCGCAGGTAGCCCCCGGTTTCTTTTCGTGGGTGCTCAAAGCTGGACAGATGCGGCTTGGATGGGATCTTTTGTTTCTTTGACTCCCACTCGAAAAAATGCATGGTCACATACTTATCCTTAAATCCAGGGTTGAAGTCAAGGGGATTATATGGTCTGTTGATCTGGGACAGAGTTTAGCATGTGCTTAAAGACATGCTCATTTGGTTTACTGAATGGAAGCATTTCCACCAAGTTTAAAGAGAGAGTGATTGATTAAAAAAAAAAGCCAAGATAAGGGAGAAGGTCAATGTCACTGGACTGGGGTGATATAGCAAGAGCTATATCAAATAGCTCCAGCCTCTGAACAACATTGATCGGCACCTTTAAAAGTCAGGTGTCCTTTAAAATGTCCACAGCCTGGCACTAAAAAATAGTGAAACATAAATCACTAGGGTTATCTGAAACATAAAGATATGTAGACAATAGAATTTGGAGGAGTTATGTAGTGATGAATTATTCACTGTGTAACCCATGTTTTCTATACGGTATTATGTGGTCTTAAGCAGGAAAATAAGAAAATAAACAACTGTGGTCCCAGTATGCTTGAGCATTGCTTGTTTCATATTCTGCAGAACCAAGATTTCTTGCCTTGGTACTTGCTTTCTCTTTGCCATCAGTCAAGATCTTCTGCAGCTTCAGAAGAAAATGCATCGTATATTATTTTCCTCATAGCTGCAAAACTACTAACGTATATAAGAGAAAATGCAGAGTTCACTTGAAAAAGAGGGTTAAAAGTGTTCTCCTGCAAAAGGGAAAGTATTGTGACATTCGAAAGATTTTTCTTCCTGGGACTCAAGGTTTTCACCAGTGATCTGCATCTGTAGCCTTTCCCAAAACACTCTATCATCAACTGATTCAATGTCATCATCAAAGAATTTTTGGCTACTGATTTTCCTTTAATAATAGTTGAGAAGTTTAATGAAAGGAAAGGTCTGCATAGATTTCTTCCTAAATTGGATTAAATCCTGCTTTTTTTCTTTTTTTTTTCTTTTTTTTTTTTTTTGGTAATACTTCTGCTCAGAGAAAATTATAGCCTCTGGTGCCAGTGATGTGCTCTGTATGTTTTGTTTATTACAGCGGTTTTAAGTGGAACCATGGGTGAGGGAGTATCATTATAAAATTCTTGATACCCCTGATATATTTGTGCAAACATAGTTGTGGGCACCAAAGGCAGTGGAGGAGATGACATTTTTCAAAGCATTTTCTCCTTATTTTAAGCATCTGCTCAGTCACTCAAATGTGGTACATGGCCACATGCTCTCTAGGCAGAGAGGGACCAAGGTCCCGGCTCAGACCGGACATCTGACCTCGCTTGTCATACCCCACCTGAGTTGAAGCCGGTCTTCTGCAGCTGCCTCTCCAGCCAAGCCATGGCTCAGTGGTGGTACTCAGATGGCCAACCTCTTCCTGGTGTTTGCCGTCAGCGTGGCAGGAGCATTGCGAGGAGATGTCTGGCTTCTCAGCCTGGAGTTGTACAAACCAGGAGTGACTGCAGTATGTACTAAAAACCTCCCGGGCTCCCACGTAGGTTACACACTGGCAGTGGTTGGGGGGATCAAGTGGTTGTCCCACATTTGTGAATAGCAAGTGTTGGGTCCCAGAGAGCTGCAAATTGTGGAGGAGATAAACAGCTGTGGAGGAGATAAACAAGAAACCGTTCGAAATGCAAGGGGTCAGGTTTTCTAAAGAGCCAGGAGATGGATTTCTTCCATTTGGTGTCTATAGGCTGGGCCAGCTTTTCCAATGAATTCAGCCAGCAGCACTGGGTGACTCCCACTGGGACACTGTTACCCCACTCTGCAAAAAGCTTCACTCACAAAGATATTAAACCCTCTTAGAAACCTGGCTGCTGCGAATCACAGGTCTGCTTATTTATTTATATTACTCTGAACCATGAGGAGCAATTAGCTGATGGCGATGCAGAGGGGCAGGGAGCTGAGATTTTTATTTATCTTCAGGAACTGCTGTATCAGTAAGGGCTGCGTGTTGCCTCTGCAGAGCCCAGTGCACCTCGGTGTGACCCTGCAAAGTCAGGGGCTCACACCAAACCCTTCAGTGGGCTTGTCCTCATCTAACTTTGGCCACATCAGACCAAGGTGCCTCTGCCACCAGCGACGTGAGATGAACACCTCCACAAAGCTGTTTACCTTGCTGGCTGTAGACACCTCTCTTAGGATGGGAGGAACCACGTTCTCTTCCAGAGGACCATCTCAGACGACACATTTAGCTTTAGAATGGCTGAAGATAGGTGAGAATAATATCATGGGGAGATGAATGGGACTACAGGTGGCCAGAACTGAAGCACTGGGCTTGCACACTTTGCTGGATTGGGCAATCAGCAGCTGCTATAACCAACCCTCAAGATCGTCTGTGGTTACATTCACTGAACCACACCTCTGAAAGGGACAAATTCTGCTCCAGTCCAAGAAAGGCTCCTCTCATTGCAGTGCCATAGGTCAGTGATTAGGAGATATATAACTGAGAACACATTTGTCCCTCCAACGGTAGAGGTAGCTGCCAGCAAAATGTGATGAGTAGGAAGCAAAATAGGCAAGAGCCGTGGACATCCACCACTGGAGCAAGGGGAAAAGCTCTTCTTATCTCTGCAAATCAGGGCTGAGCCAGATGAGGGCTGTGAAGAGAGAGCCCTGTGCGCCGCAAGGTTGTGTTGGTCTACAACCAAGGAGGGGAATATTCTGTAGCCTACAAGATCCCTGCTGGGCAGCACAAAGACAAATTTCTCTTTCATCAGCACAACTGGAATTAATCTGGATTTGTTCTAGTGAAAAAAAACCCCTAAATTCACTCTGTACGTTTCCCCTGCTCTCTCCTTTCCCTGCCTGCTGAATATGCATTAGGAATTAGTCCTGACCTCTCCTCTGAAGAAGTGACAACTTGAGGTCCACATGCTGGAAGTGTTTGGGAAATGTTTATATGACAGGGTCATCATCTGAGATAGAGAAGAGGAGGCAGGGGGAAGGAACAAAACTCTCAAGAAAGGAAGGAAATCAATAAAAGACTGGTTACTCAACCCTGGGATAAATTTAGAATAAATAAGTAAGTAAATACCTTGTTGACTCAAGGCATCTTGTTAGGAGGGGCTCTGAAAGTGAAACGTGAATGGAGAACGCAGTGACTTGGGAGAGCCATAGTGGTTTTGACTACTTCAGCTGAACCGTGTCTTTATGTTGCTGCTGCTGCTGCTGCTGGTTTTTTTTTTTGACCAGAGACACCATGTCTTCGCCTATGCTGATAGATTAAACAGTGTCAAGGAGCACTTTTCAGGTGCAGCCCCTTGGCTGTCTCTGCTGTTAAACTGCCTGAATTTTCCCCAGCATGCTCTGGCCTGATCCCAGCAGGGCCCAATTGTGAGCTGGGAGCTAGCAGAGAATGGGGACCCTTCCCAGTAGCAGTTTGGACGCAGCTGCCCCGTTTTGGGAGAGTAGTTAGCAGTGTGGACATGGACATTCAGCGAAGGGTTGCTCCCGTGTTTAATGTACTGGTATAGATACAGTGTGTGTGTTTATGGTCTAAATAAAGTAAAATATTTAAATATATATCCATCATAAACAACTAGAGGCAGATTTCTGGAAGGTGTTGGGGTGGGAATTCACTGGACAGCTGAGCACCAGGGTCCTGCAGTCCTGCCCCTCTGCTGGGCTGGCTCTACTGCGTGTCTGACCTCTATGTGAGCCGAGTCACCTCTGTAAAATGGCAGCAAATGGTGCACTTCCACACTTTTTTTTTGTTGGATAAATCTTTTGTCACTTTAATGAGCTGAATTAACTCAGCAAAGGGTCAACGAAGAAGGCCTAGGGCAAGAGCTGCAAGGCTGGGACAGAAGGAGAGGAACTGGGGATCCAGCACCACAAAAGGTAACAGGAGGGATCTCCAAGGGTCTCAGTGGGACTCGAGCCTGGTCCATGAATATCCCATTGATGCTGGTGGGATCCTGCACACAAGCTTACACACCTTCCTCACCTGGGACTCCCCATTCAGCAGGTCCATTTGTTGTGTATTGCCTTTTCTCTTTCCTCTCACAGTCTATAAAGTATTCTCGTCTCCCCTTTCTCTTCTCTATTGTATCTTGGCCTGTGTTTTCATAGGGAACACGTGTATTTCATGAATGTGCAGTCTTGCACATATGTTGCTCATGCCAAGTATGAGCCCATTCTGTATCAGAAACAGTCATTTATGGGGTAGGGAGTAGTCAAAAGCTTAGTATTAATAGTAACTCCTGGCATTTGGCAGTGAACGTTCAAAATCTTTGGATGCTGGGAACATATAATTCATTGCAACAGCCTCAGACTAGCCCACATGAAGAAATCAAGCTTTAGTACAATACAAAAAAACCTATTCTGAGGTTGCATCCTACTTATTTAAAGGCATTTTCTGTTCTGAAAGTCCAGTTATGAAAAAAGATAGGAAAAATGCCTATTTTCAGTAGTTTCATAGCCATTTCTTATCACAATGAGCATAATGCAAGATCAGTGCTTCCCATGAGAAGTGACCAATTCAACAAAAAAATACTAGAGAGGGAAAAACCAAACCAAACCAAAAAAAGTCAACCCAGTATGTAAGCAATATTCAATACAAAAAAATAGGAATGAAAAAAACAGGAAAATTACTAGGAAATTATAAAAGGTTGGAAAAAGATGATTAAAAATCAAAGGGAAAAGAAGAAAATAATTTTCTTGAATTCCTTTTTGAGCAATCCCCAGCCAACAATTTTGCAGAACTTTACTCTTTCAGGGCAGTCTTTAAAATTAAATTAAACTTATATGCATATTTACTAATATTGTATATCACTTCTGTTTCAGAATGTCCTAAATAAACAAGACTGGTTAGTTTTACTGTACTACCTTGCATCCATAGTACTTCAGGATATATTAATGGTCTTTTAAGGGTAAGGGAACTGAGGCACAGGGAGACATTAATAAGACAAGTACTGGAATACAGAATATCTAGAGTATATCTCCAGCTTCTTCGCTAATGAGTTATCTATGGGACAATACCACCTACTTAAATTTAGACTGTGTTTAAAGATACATCATGCAAATGGAAGTAGATTGAAGGTCACTGGTCTCCTGTTGTGCACTGGTGTTAAGGATTTGACTACTGGCAGAAGCTGAAAAAGTTTAAATAAAGTAGTACAACTGTGCACAGCGGGTACAGCAAAGCAGTGCATTTGTTTCCATAAGCCATGCAGTGCTGTCACTTATGGATTCAGTTGAAAAAGAGGTATTTTTCTTTGTCCCAGATTTAATGGAAAATGAATAGACTTCTAGAAATTTTTTAAAAATTTGAAATGTGGACAACATCAAAGCTGTCAGCCAGTCCAAATGTGGAGAAACAGCTTAGAAGGACTTGGTGGCTTAGGAAGCCCAAAATGTCATTCAGTCTTTCACTGTCACTTGGTAGATCTTACTCTACCCCAGGTTGATAGTTTCTACCACACCATGCATGTTTGCCTGATTTTTATGAAATAAATGCTTTTAAGGAACCTAATGCCTTTACACCATGAACCCTCCAAAAGAAGGTTGTACATCTTGGTTTTCTCTGTGTGTTTTGAAGAAACAAGAGCCATGAATTGATGTTCATGCTGGGAACAAATGCCCTGGCCCCACACATTACCTCATCTCCCCTCCCTCTGCTACTGCTGCTGTTCCCAAGTGTGGTCACTTTGGCAGGTATGGTAATGCTCCTTGGATTGCTTTGGGTAAAATAAACCCTCATTTTTAATAGCCCTTTAGAAACCCCTTCTTGATATACAATTTCACGGGCTTCCAATTTCTTTTGGGTGTTGTATCTGTAAAAGTTTCTCTTCAGGGTGCATCTTTGCTAGGAACAATTCTTTCAAGGACTGCTTTCTTTTTGTAGAAAGAAAACATTTCATTGGCAAGGTCTGAGTTAAAAGGGATATTTTTTTCACCCTCCTGGTATCAGGGAGTTGATTTGAATAAACACATTCTGCCTTGAAAGCCAAACCACATGAAAAAGAGGGCAGCACGGGGAAGCAGGAGTTCCACAAACAGCGCTGGTGGAATTGGCAATGATGGGGCCAGGCAAAATCGTTCCCAGCTGCCCACCCTGCCTCTCTGTTGTGGGTCACTACCCTGTGCCCTTCTACTCACAGTCTGGTGTCTTCATGCAAACACCAGCAGGATCAGTTCATACACGGGGATGTGATAGAGCTGAGGAGGCAGAAAGTTCATTGGACAATAGCTGTTAGGTGGAGGCTAAGGTGGAAGTGATACAGACCACAGGAGGTGGCATTCCCACTAGCATGCCTCTTTGAGCCCTAGTTTTCCAGCTCTTTCTACCTGCCTTCCCCACTTGCACCAGTGAAAAGAGTCAAAACACGCCTGAATCATTCAGTTAGCTCAGGAGGACATAGCCACACGACATGCAAGTGTGTCGATTGCCTCTTGGACATTAAAAGTGGTGTTAAAGCTATCTATGAATATGTCATAACAATTTGGCTCAGATCCTTGATGGTCCACTCTCCTCTCAGCGGCTTCATATTCACACCCCTCAAAAATGTGGGGAACTAAAAAATTAGGGAGGTGCGTTGCCTCCAGAGAGAAAGTGTGATGCTCCAGCAATGCATAGCGCTTGCGGTTCTGGCACCAGCAGAGCTGACTGCCGCACTTTCACCAGCGGATCACTCAAGGCAATGGAGAACTCAATTCAGGGAGGATTCAGGGAAATTGCTTTTTTAATAACAGGGCAGGAGTTTTCACCCACCTCTTTCACCCTAGCCTGAATGCTACAGAGAGTAGTTATCTGTATGAATTGGCTTCCTCAGCCAGTCTGAGTCATTTTTCTGAGTCTTAAGTTTTAAGGGATTTTTTGTGGCTACACATTGACTCTGGTTTTGTCCCTGGCATCCCTACAGGAAATTCAGCTCCACAGTTTTGGTGTCAGACTCAGCAAAACAGCCCTAGACTGAGTGGGAAGAGTTAGACCCTCTGGGAGAACAGAGACAGCGTGAAGAAGCAGGGTGAGGAGAGGTTGCCCCGTTGCCCTTGTTATTCTAGTTTTGTGGATAACCAGAAGGTTACAGCCTTCAGCACTTCTGCCAGTCAGAGCTATTTTTAATTAAAAATAAAACTAGGAAGTTTTTAATATGGACAAACCAATAACGGGTTGTGTCACTGGCAAGTTCTAAAAATTATACTGCTGAGTCTTTATTAAAAGACAAAACCATTTTGCTTACTTTCTTTTTCTTTTTTTTTTTTTTAAATTTTTATATGTTCAGCCATAGGACTAAATGTTAAAAAGAACTTTTCTTGCTAAAGACATTACCTATAAACTTGCGCAGAAGCTGACAACCCAGTCTGGGACACTGATACAATACAAACTTTAACTGAGAAGCATACGGTCAGCAGAATGTTCTACACTAAATGACATTGCCCTGTTATTATAGTGTATTTTTATCTTGCTCTGCCCTCCAAAAGCCCCACAAGATATCAGAATATATGTGGTAGCCCATCAGTGATCAAATATGAATTAACTGGAAGTTGTGTAAAGAATCAGCTCAATAGAAAGCAAAAATGCATGTGATAAAAGAAATTATGTATTTGGCTGGAAGGAGGTACTAGATAAGTTTTTTCCAAGAATTATGCTTGTCATTAACCATTTCTTAAGAATGAGCATATTTAATATGGTCATTAGTCACTCTAGCACAAAAGGCTGTTGAGATCTGCTGATGACACAAAGAGAAGGACTGGGGTATCGTGCAGGGAAAACTGATGTCCCGAGGGTGAGAAAAGCAGAAATAGGATGATATTAACTAGATATTGAATAGAGAAAATACAAGGATTTCACTTCAGAATTAGTAATGGGAATTTTTGCTGGAATATCAGAGCCATCAACTGGAAGCAACTGAGGTGGGAAAGGCATTAGTTTATTAGCTGGTAATACATTTATTCGGAGCCACCAGTGTAATGGAACCAGAATAACACAAAAATCTTCCCAGGATGGAAGATGTTCGCAGCAAGGGAGATGTTTTAACACTGTTGTAAAAGATCTGCAATATTGCCTACTTTCTGGGTACCCATTGTCGTGTGGACAAGCCTGAGCAAATCAACCCTGTAAGAGCAGACTAAGGGGTACCACTAAATGGGCTAGATTAGGGTGCAGAAACAGCCTCACCACGTTTGCAGAAAATTTCCCTGAAGCCAAATTAGCTTTCACCTGGAAGATGACTGGATCTGAAGTACCTCCTGCAGAACTGTGAAAACAAATCTCTTTGTAGGCTCCTCTCCATTAACACCTTTTGCTGGAAACACAGCAGCACCTTTCCAGTGCTGCTGCCCTACAGTTGTCCACTTCAATGTGCCAGCAATCTCTTCTGAAGCATCTAATACCAGTCACGCTCAGAGACGTGACCATGGTAAGATGAGCAGCTATTTCCAGTTTGGCAGCCTGGCAATTTTTGTTTCCCTGGGAACTGGCAACTGCCCACATACACTCAGCCACTGTGTAGGAATCCATAATTAATGTCACATTTGCTCTACCATCAGTCTAGACACATTTGTCTAAACTATTGTTTTTAAAAAAGAAATAAAAATATAAAAAATGTCAATCCCCAACAGACAGGGAGTAAAGAGTAAATAAAGCCTGGCAGGCTCTTTTGCCTTTGATCACTTTTGCTACATTCCTAGTTGTCTTTTGAAAGGGTCTGGCACAGATTTGCAAAAAGTGATTTCCTTTACCCTCTTTGGCTTTAGAGTTGCCCTGCATTAGCTGGCATCACACAACTGAAATGCTGCTAGAGTTAAATAAAGTAGCCGCCCCGTTTAGGGTTTAGCAGGGCTATGTTGTATGTTACTTGGGCACCTTTTGCTATTGTGTTATTCTGATGCAATTCTCCTCGGCCTGCAAATGTCCAGAAGGTTCAGAAATAGCTTCACTTACCTTTGAAGTTTAGTCATTTGTGAAGTGTCCTACTGAAGGAATATGAGAGAGGCTTTTGGATGAGAAGTATATCATCAGATGTATATTAAACATCCAGATGAAAGCACAGGGAAAATTTCAGTTGGTAGGATCCTGATTTGATATCTTGCTTTACAGCAAGTCAGGATTTGTTCTTTAAAAATGCCAGTAAAGAGGACCATATAATTTCTCAATAAATGATGCTATTTTCTAACAAAAAAGAGAAATCATTCTTCTCTTTTGTTCTTTCCTTCTTTCCTTCTTTTTCTTTCTTTCTCTCTCTACCCCCCACCCTTCTCCCCTCTCTCTTTCTCTTTCTTTCTCCTTCTCTTTCTCTCATCTCATTGAATTTCAGTCCTCTAAAGCTCTGTGGGTAGCTTAAATCGCTCATCTAGGGTTCCTTAGAAGCTAATGGAGTACGACATCCCACCCATTATTTTACAGTTGTCTCTTAGGATGGAATAAGGAACATTGTGAGGGTTCCCACTCCTCTCTATCATTTATACAGGGAACCTAGGCAAGTAACTTAGATGTCACCTTAATTCATAACTTCAAGTGTTTATGGATGTAGATATCTACCTGTGAACTAGTTGTCTTGACTCCCATTATAGTTAACTGTACTTATTGGTATAGTTAGTGGAGCCTGGGGCACAGATCATCTGACCAGATGTAGGTGTCTACAGCAAGATGAACCTCAGTCTAAATGTCACTGGCTGTTTGGATTAAATCTCCACTGACTATAACAGGGGTCTGGATGCCCAGCACACATGTAGACGTGTCCTGAAAGCACTTTGGGCATGATTCATCCCAGCCTTCATGTCTAACTTATAAATAAACCATTTAGGTGAGGACTCCCAACTGTAATACGGATCTGTAAGCTCCCAAGTCAGTCTGGAGAAATGACCACCTCTCACTGTTATAACTGTCTATCACACTTTATGTAATCTGTAAAAGTTGCCTGCAGTGAAGTTTTCCTTGAGATGGATGAGTTAGAATGACCTCAAACACATTCTTTAGAGATCATATCTACCTATTTATAACATTTCAAAGTTATTATCAACATATCACCACAAAAGCCTTTTAACTGGAGACAGAGAAGAGCTGGCTTTTGGTTTTAATGCATCCAAGCATTTATGCCACCCTCATTCACATAGCTTCTGAGCATTAGCAAAGGATACAAACAGTGAACTATGATAGTCTGTGGTTTTACTTTCTCCACTTTTTACTTTCTCTGATAAGAAATATAGCTCTAGAAAGCTACTCTTCTAACTATACTCTTGTAAATAAATGGTAAAATTATTATTAGATTTAAGGAGTAAGATAAACCAACATCAAGTGTCTTGCAAAAACCTGTCTTGAAGTGACTCTAATGCAAATAATGTAAAATTAGGGGGAAATCTATCATAAGCAAAGCTTGTGCACAGTTCGCGTGAGCGATTTTTTTATTTATTTTGTTGTGTGGTGACAGCCTTTATATATTTCTGTCTGAGTGCATGGGATTTTAGAAAATAAGTGAGCGTAAGAGAGATTTTAATGAATGGAGAGGTGAAGGAAGAAAGTCAGAAGGGTGAGTGAATGGCGAGAAGCACAGTGTACAGAGATAACGTTTTCCCAATGCAAGTAGCCTAGATCATACTAAAAATGAGGCTCAGTTGGAATAAATTAAGTTTTCCCTATTAAAGTAGACATTTTAATAAAAGTAGTGATTCAGTTCTGTTCAAAATTTATATTTTGACTGAAGAGCTCAGAATATTTCTTTAAGGACTGTTTGTAGACTTTGGGGGCATTTTGGGGGAAAAATCCACCTTCAATGTGGGCTCAGTTTTGTATAACTGTTGCAAGCAAGTGTTTGGCATCCCTTTCATACCATCTCTCCAAGAGCAAAGCTCAGGGAGCGTGCTGAAAGGCCAGGGTGTATCTTCTAAAGTTCAGTACAACACAGGCCTACAAATGTACACAACTTTCATCCAGGCATTTAAATATCTCCCCACTCTTCTACCTTGTGCACACACATGTGCGCTGGACTCCCATTCCCTTTCCCTGAGTGAACATCAGCAAGGAAACAATGACCTGCAAGTCAGTTGAGGAATGAGACATACAATTAGCAGTGAAATAAAAAACAGCTGGTGCAACTGAATAGCTGTTATTCTGAGCACATGAACCTGAAAAGATACTGTTTATTTTATAAGACAAACAAAATTTCCCTTCTGTTTGATCTAGGAGAGCATCTACTATTGGGAGCTGTCCGTTTTCATTTTAGTCTTCCTGGTTCCAGGGCCAACTGTGCAGAGTTATAAACAAAGAGCAGAAAGTATCACTTTCCTTGTTAATTTGACAGTAAACAGTACTAATTTGACTGTGCAGCTGTTTATTGATATCACCCCCCCAACAATTTAATATACAAAACAGTAGCCAGTGTACTGGGACTGCACCATTTATAAAATGCCAGGAGCCAGAGTGGCCACAATCTCTTGCTGTAAAGCAGATATCAGTAGGTACTGTGATTTGTGCCTTTTGCCTCGCACCAGGGCAAGCTATTGAAATGCATTACTGAGATCAAGATGAGCAACTTTTTCTTCATAGGTCTCTCAACCATTTCTTATTAGACTTTCTCTGATTTCTGTGAGGTCAATGAGAGCGTTACCATCTACTTCTGTAGCGTCTGCTCAACTAGCTTGCAATATCTTGACACTGAAAATAGGTCTTATGTGTTTAATTATAACACATTCTTAGTACTAAAATAGATGAAATGCTGTATTGTATAAAACAGTGACTGGCAATATTTGTGCTGAAAAAAATGAAGCTGACTTTGAAGTTGTTCCAATGTTGTTGTGAGATAAAAATGGCGGAGAGGAATCATGCAGAGGCACATTGATTTGCTTATATAAACACATACATCTGGGTTGATACGGGCCAGACTGCAGTCTTCACCATCAGCTCCTAAGATGAATGTCCTTAGACCATCCATCATTAAGGGACCATGAAGGCAATCCCTTCACTCATCAGTTGTTTTCTTGCTAAATACCTTCTGTTTAACAACCTCCTTTTGGTAGGATTTTAATCTTGTGCTGAGATGCTGAATCTTCTACTCCATACAATATTCCCAGGTTTCTCATCTGAAATCTAATAAAATGGTGGCATTAGGCTTGCAATCAGCAAAAACCTTCTCTTTAGTTTTTCAACATTTCTCCAAGGTTTTATTACTTTACACTTCACACTTGCTGAGTCCAAAGGGTTGTCTGAAAGGTGCTGAGAGATGGATTTGGGAGCCAGCACTGTACTAACTTCTACGACTCTATGATACTTTATCTGCATTACAGTACCACTTCCCTGAGCCTATCAATATATAAACAACTCTACATGCTCTTATGTACTAGTAAAAGCTGAGTGCTCTTTGCAGCCTCTCTTCTGTATTTTTTAAGGGTAAAAATAAGAGAATCACAGAAAGATTTGTAGTTCCACAGAGAACAAATAGAGGTGAATGATTGCACTGTCTCCCCTTGGTCCAGACTGGTGAGGGACATTGGTCATTATTCCCAGTGCGCTTGCAATCTGTGGACTTGGTTGGAACATATGGATCATGTAGGAGTAACAGGTAGTTACTCTTATAAATTTCAAGAGGTCAAGCTCTGCAGGTTTAATTCAGATGTCAGAGACAGTGAATGGGGCAGAAAAGTCCTAAAGCAGCAGTTGTCCTCTAATTCTGTGCCTCACTTTCTGGTTTTGAAGATACGAGTGGATCAAGCTGGACTCAGAGGGCAATCCTGGATGTAATGCTTTGGCTTTAGTCATCAACAGCAATGGTTCTGGGGCCCGTAGTTCACTCCAGCCATCCCTCTTTCCTAGTAAAGTAAACAAGATATTTATGTGCATAAACCCACAAAAACTTTTTTTTTAATAGGTAGGTGGGCATTTGCCATTGGTTAATTGGCAACCTTTCTGAAGCAGAAATACTCCAACAGGCTGACTATGTTATAATGTCTTCTTGATAGAGAATGTTTTGTTCCTTGAAGACTGTGGAGAGAGGACAGGAGGATCATAGTGCATTGAGCCAGGGTTGGACTGCCATGACAGACTGGTGGGGCAGAAGAAGTGTGTCTTGGAGAAAGCAAGGAGCCTGCAAGTGTCTATTTGTGTACCAGGAGAAGACCCAGGTGGCTGGCTCTTCTTGGGGTGTGTCAGTAGGTTGAGGCTCACTTTTCTGTCGGCAGCAGTGGCCATATTAACCACAGGGCCAGACTGCCACCAAAGGGCATGATGGGAAGGTGGTTGGTCTTGCAGAAAGGCATGTTGGGAGGGTGGGGCTGGCACCGAGGATGCCTTTCCCTCATAGTGGTGGAGGCTGTAGAGGCTCTCCCCCGCCAAGGATAACTTCCACCTTTTCTTCATTTGTGCTTGTGGTTTTGGCCTAGAGCTACCAGATGCTGGCAGAGATCTTCAGCGTCCCCAGGGCAGTAAGGGAGAAATTCCACAGAGATGCCATCTTGCTGGTCTTATTTTCTTAAAAATAATGTAGACATGGCCTTTCTTTTGTGTGGCCATAGCCCTATGACACACTGCTAGGGTGTAAAGTATTCTGCAGAAAAGTTGATGTCCCCATCCAGAGAATACCCAACCTACATAGGTGACGTGCAAAAGTAGACAACATGGGCTGTCATATTTGAGAAGCGAGTATAATAAAAACAAAGTTAAGACATTCCTTGCCCAATTTGCATGATTTTTAATAAGAGCTTTTTGCTTTTGCCTTTTCTTTTCTCTTACTTACTTTGTTAATGCTTCCTTGGAGTGATGACTGATGCTGTATCAGCCTTTTGGACAAAGGATTGTTTTAAAGATTGTAATGAATGCTTGGAAGAATTCGTACCACTTGATTATGCCAAGTTTTGATTGGAACACTCTCACTTGGCAGAGATGGTGATATCAGCTTTGATTTTTTTTTAAATCACTGTTGCCCAATATTCAAAGTCAACAGTTTGATAATTAAAAATATGTGTATGGTTTTCATTGGGCTGAAAGGGAATTTAAGTGTACACATAATACCCTTATGTGCATTGATGATTTAAGGTGTAGCAGAGAGAGAGAGCTGAAAACTGCTTGCCACCAAATACACAGAATTCAGAAGAACAGTATGGGTGTACCAGCAGAAATACTATGACTCCATTTGCTTCGAGATTTTTCAAAGAAATTGAAAGAAAAAAGTATTTAATATCCATATTTTCCCCCAAAAAAATATAAATAAAGAGCCAAATACTTGAAATAACACCCTGACACTCTTCTTGATTCTCACTGCATGCAAAATCAAGAACTGCACAAATCTGATCTGTGGTGCTCATGGTTGCCTCATGACAGGTAGCTGCTGAGATGGTGCTGAGTTCTGGCAGGTCAGGATATTAAAATGTCACCCCTTGTTGTACAGCTGAGGAGCACTGCCAGTTCTCAGGATGGTGGTATGTTTGCAAACAGGTAGGGATGTACCTCGTGTTATGCACACCCTGGATATGGTTGAAATAGTGGTTTAAAATCTACAAGCTTTACTGAGAATTGTTCTTCCAAGTGAGCCTGAAAGATGTCTTCTCCTTGCTGAGCCCGGCCAAGCTTATCTTAGCTGGAAAATGTACTTTCCCTCCTCTTCTGGGGTTTGTATTTGGGTGGCACCAATAATGTCCAGTGACAAATCCCATGTCCAGATGGATCCTGAAGTGGCATCACTGAGTTAATTTTGTGTTTTTGTGTTTTCCCTACATGATACCACAACTTCAACAAGGGAGCTTATGTCTGAAAGGCAGAAAGTTGCCTACAGCCAAAAGCTTGCTCCATACTGCTTATTTGCTCTTTTATACCACTTTGCATATTGTTTTGTATCTGCTGGACTGAGGTAAGGGGCAGTACCAGGAAAGCCAATGAGTGGTTGTAGCAGTGGTCTGGTAGCGTATCTAACTAAATCACTTGTGGAGCCCAATTAATAACAGTAGGCCAGAAAGACCAGTCTAGCCCTTCTCTTCAGCAGTCACAGAGCACCCCTTGCACATCACTTTCCACTCATTTTTCTTCTGTGTACATTGGCCTGACTGTTGGCTCCAGATATGAAGACCAGTGCTTGGACTTGGTGAACCTGGCTTGGGTTTGGCTCTCTTTCCAAGCTTTCACAGGAGCCAAGGCCTGTTGAACATTTACATGACCAGGGTCTTAAAGATCTTTGCAAATGATAAATTACATACTTTTCAATACTTTTCTTTTATTGTTTTGGCCTCGGAACCCAGTTTGCAGGTTTCTTGAGTTCCTGCAGATGGCAACTGCAGGAAAGTTGTCCCTAACTCTAAATTAACATCTAAACTGTGAGATTTAAGCTTCAGGGAGCCAAGAACAGGACGGGTCCTCCCAGTTGAAACTAATTGGATCCATGCTCTGATATCCGTGCCTATTTCCAAAAGGGTATAATGATTCCAACCAGACTGTTTGCTCAATGTCAGTCTGAATTTAACTTCATGCTACTTTGCTTTATTTTAATTTGACATTATTTTCATGTTTATTTTACCTAATAAGTGAATCATTTAACTATAAAAGACTCATTTTGGAGGGTTAAGGGTGGAATCTGGAATGGGTGAAGCTTGGAATAACTACTGACCTGCTCGATTATGCTGGAGCAGGCCATGAGCAATGATGTCACGTCAGGGAGGCAAGCCAGACACGTAGGGGTGAACAGGCCTGCCATTCTCCCTTCCTCATCATTGGAAATGTCAGTAGACTTGCTTGAAGGACAGATGCGGTTGAGTTTGTGATAAAGACACCCTGAAGTCTCCACCAATCAGAGTGCATTGATATTATTGTTGAATTTCACTTTGAAGAATGGATTTTAAGAGAAAACTAATGGCATTAATACCACAAAAACAGCATTTCACTCAATCTGTAATATCATGATATAAATGAAATATGAGACTTTGAAGGTCCTACTGATTAAGTAAACCTCACCTGAGGGGCACACAGTCTGTGATTCAAAAATTGCACTGTGAAATGGGGACAAACTGTTTCTGAAAACTGGGCCCTTTCATCATTTCTTAGACTATCTTCCAAAATAAGATGTCAGTTGAATCTGAGATTCTTTAACAGTGAATTGAGTTATTCCTGATATACGCTGTTCTGAAGGTATAATTTAGTAAGACATATGTTAATGTCTCCTGACTTCAAGGGAATTTGTCTCCTTTGTTGGCACTTGAGGTGGGATTCATCTTGTATAACTTTCAAAAGCTACAGTGAGGATATCTACATCTAGGATAGTCACCCCAGGCATCTTCTATAAGTAAAGGAAAGAAACAGGATCTCTTGGGGATTGCTTCATCTAGCTTATTTTTGTTATCTGTATTTGGAAGAGATATGTCATGACTTTAAAATGCATTTCTCCTTATTGACTATTGAGACAGTTGGGGTTGTTCAGCCAGGAGAAGAGAAGGCTCCAGGGAGACCTTATTGTGGCCTTTCAATATATAAAAAGGGCTTATAAGAAAGGTGGGGAAAGACTTTTTACCAGCGTCTGTAGTGACAGGACAAGGGGCAATGGTTTTAAACTGAAACAGGGTAGATTTAGATTGGACATAAAGAAGAAATTCTTTACTGGGAGGGTGGTGAGACACTGGAACAGGTTGCCCAGAGAAGTTGTGGATGCCCCATCATTAGAAGTGTTCACAGTCAGGTTGGACGGTGCTCTGAGCAACCTGATCTAGTGGAAGATGTCCCTGCCCATGGCAGGGCGTTGGACTGGATGATCATTGAAAGTCCCTTCCAACCCAAACCATTCCATGATTCTATGATTCTGTGACTATAAAGAGAGTCCAGAGTGACCATTTCTATGCAGAGGTCTGTATTTTAAGTGTATACCTGTGGTCAGGGGAACTTGGTCCATGTGGTCTAAAACTGAAAACTTTGAAATAATGTGATCTTACCCACTGTACATAGCAGACTGTTACAGTTTACTTCATTACCCCTGTCCTGGGTCATGTCTTGCCTGGCCAAAGCATAAATTTCATGTAACTACCCATATTTTCCAGAAAAGCATCTGTTGCTCGTCTGAAGATCTTGTGCACAATCTGCATTACTTATTTCTAGAGCTATACTTACATCTGTATCTGCTAAAACATCTTTTGTTTGACTGGGATGAGGTTACTGAATGATCCAAATCACTCACTATTGAGGTTCTGTCTTCATTTATTATTTAGCCACCTGGAAAACTGTGTGTAATCTGAAAATTTTATGAGCAGTAATTTTTATACTTGTTTTCAGAGCAATGATCAAAGCACTGAATGACATGACACATTACACCAATCCCTGTAGGGGCCCAGTGGATGCACCGTATTCAAAACTAATTTCCTGTTGACATTCCTATTTCTGAGATCTGTTAGCTAATAATTTCTTAATCCATTTCACATATGTGCTGTTGAGACTGCAGTGCTCATGGTTGAAGGAGAATGGTGGCACAGTCAACTGACCTTACAAAAACCTATATACCTCAAGTATCTCAGAAGATATTATAGACCAAATGTGTTGTTTCAAAAGAGAATTGGGTTAATTTGAACTTACTGATTGGCCCCAATTACACCTTATTTCTAAATTGTTTACTTATTGAATCACTTTTCTGCATTCCTTTAATTTTTGAACTGAAATCATATCAGTCTTAGCAATGTGGTTAGCTATCTGCATCATCTCACTTTTCTGCCTTGAAAACTTGCACATCAGTTTTGATCTTACTTCTGGTATTCTCCTGAGCTTCTATGGTCATCAACTCACCAAAATATCTTTCAGGTAGTTCTTAGGTACAAATTACCAAGATTTGTTGAATTAAAAATTGTTCATTCCTCACAGATTGCCAGAGCATGTTTCCTGAAGGCAGTGAGGCTGGAAGCCAAACAGTCTCCCCACCTACAGACCACAGTCACCTGAGATCAAGGAGAACCTCTTTATATGGGCTTCATACAAGCCTTGACTGAAACATCAGACTACACATGAATTGCTGTTAACAATATGCAGCACTTCTTATCCTGAAAAAAGTTGATGCAAGATCAATATATTCGAGAAACGGCTGACCGTGAGATTGTACTACCTGAAAAAAACCTGAAAAAAAAGACCAAGTAGCTGACTTGCACAAATCCATACATTGACCATCTTTCTCCCCTTATCCATACCTCTCAAGCATTGCATACTGAAATCCTTTTGCAGGCCAAGTAATAGAAGGGCAAATCCTGCCCTCATTAATACCAATTCAAGCTCACAGAAGCCATTAGGATTGGAATAGTCCAGTTGACTGCTACTTTTAGCCCAACGCTGGTGCTTTTCTGCTTATGCAAAACCTCGTCAATGAGATTTTGGATAACCAAAACCAAATGTGACTAATTTAAGAGAAGGATGGTGTTGTGGTCAAGGCAGTGGAGTTGGGTATAGGATACATAAACTCAGTTTCTGGTCATCTCACAGTCTTCCTGTTTGACCATGGGTAAGTAGCACTGTAAGGGTAATATACTAATGGATGCTACACATGGGTTTTGGCTAGCTCTGGATCATATTTTACTTGAGCCAATGAGGATCTAAGCAAGCTAATTTTCATTTCACAACCATAACAGACCTGGAAGAGACTTTCTTTCCACAGAAAGGAAGTCTCGAAGGACTTTGTCTCAAAGGACAAAGAGGTTAAAGAGATAAAGGATAAAAAGCATTAGAGCACAAGCCATGATGTCTTGTCAGTACATGATATCTGAGTAATAAATAGTTGATGGACATTTAGTCATTCATAAAGCATCATTCAAGATTTTTTTACACTGTACCTTCATATTAATAGAAAATTACTATCTCAAGGGAACAAAATGATTTTGCTACAAGGTCCATTCTGTTGAGCTAGAATACAGCCATATAATTGTCTTGCTATTAAGTGGCAATATTTTCTTATTGACAGGGAAATAAGGCTTTGTGCAATCAGACAACCTGTATCAAATAAACTGAGTTAGACAGATTTGTCTAAAGTTGTCTTGGACTCTCACCCTCTCTCCACCACAGTAATCTGATCCTGCAAAATTTCACAACGAGTTTTTGGCAGTTGTTCCCCTAAGGTCCATGACTCTTCCGATAAAATCCTAGACACTGATCGGAAAAAAAACTTCAAAGCTAGAGAGAGAGCACATTATTACAGTGGTTGACATAATGACATCTGGAGGAAGACATTACCACTCAAAAATTGACCATGGCGGTGTGGTGAGCACTGTGGCTTCTCCTAACTTCAAAGCTCAACATGGTAGTTAACAGATGACAATACCCACTTCCTTGGGCCTTACTGAATTTACTTACTGTGCTTCTTGAAAATTATCTTCCCACCACATGAGTGACCAAAAAGAAAACCTCTATAGAAAAAAAAGTCATTAGCATCTGTACTATGGAGTCAAATGTGCCTATGTTTATACGGGGCTTTGATGTGTGTGAACAAGTGCTGACTCTAGATTTTGCAAATTTAGTATAACAACATGTCCCTAAATATTTTTGATGTAGTTTTTGAACATCATGAAAATATGAAATCTGTTATCAGATATTTAGCAGGTGAAAGAAAAGCATACCTCTGCTTGTGCTGGTCCACCTATTTAGGAGCTTTTATCTATCTGTCTGTCTTGTTCTTCAGCCTGTCCATCCAGGGAAGCATTAAATGCCCACATGCATAATTTGACACCAGATTTGTCTTCTGCTATGTGTTGAGCAGCTGTATTTGAGACTGTCTAGGGGAGAAGGATGGGATTAGGTAAAGTGTCAGAAGTAGGAAAAAAGACTGTGAGAAGTCAGAGAGGAAGGGGAAGAAGGAATGAGCCCTGGTTTTGTGCCCATTGCAGTCTGGATGGCTCCCAGCATTTCTATTGCTCATTATTCCTTTGAAGTTAGTAAATGTCTGTGAAAATTACTGGTGAAGTTTTCTCACCTCTACCTAGCTCCAGTAGAAGATGACAGTTTACTCCCACTGCTGCTTTCTCTTTTAGCTTTAATAGTGGTTGGTCCATAGTCCGCATCAATAGAGTCCAGTCCTTCCCCTGACCCAGGTGAATGTCAGCATGATGGCACCTGATGAACCATGGAGGGGGAAGGGAGAGTGGGGTTTTTTTTATTGACCTAGGATATTACATTTAAAAAAAAAAAAAAAATCCATCCAACCTGAAAGAACATTTTATAGTTGTAGAATCAAGCATTTAAAGGCTGATAAATGCCAGAGTTAAGGATGTCAATCAACTTCAAAACATTGCCTTCTGGCATCGTAAATTATTATACAGTCTTTAGTTATCTCATCACATACAGTTTTTTCCTCAAGGCTCCTGTCTCTATTAATGCACATGTAATGATGAGGAGCAGAAAAAGAAATGGAAGAGTTGCCTACTAAGTTTGCATCAAACGAAGCAGAGCGGAATGTAAAAATGGAGCTGCAAAAAAGTAGCTAATAGCTGCAAAAGGGGAGTTAAACCACTAATTTTGAGATCATAAATTTTTTACAATTATTGTAGTGTCTTCTTCATCTCTGTATCTGGGGAATTGTTGAATCAGATTATAACCAATCATCTAAGCAGTCATCACTTTGACAAAGTGGTTCCTCTGAGATGTTGCAGATTCTATCTGGTTGTGAAACCATAGATACAGTCTTCACACCCATACAAATTTAGAAAATTTATAGAGATGTACCAGAATTGCTATTGCAACTTTAGTGTTTTGACTGAAACAATACTGATGCATGATTAAATCTTTCAAAGATCTTGCCCAGAAAACTGGGCAGTCCTTCTAGTTTCTGTAATCTCATTCATTCCTCTGTTGCTGGTAGAAAAGGCAATTAAAAGTCCTTCTATTTCAGAGGTAATTTTTGTTACAGAAAATCAAGCAAAGCTGTGTGCTTACACATACAAGTCATGGACATATGCGATCTTCTTGATCTGTCACAAGGCAAGCACATCCATGGTAGAACTGATGGTCTTCGTCCAAGCTCTGCAGAAGGAGACCAAAATCAAAGATCACCTCAGCAAAAGGTCTACAGCATCTCTTCAGTCTCTTTGTGTCATTCAAATGCCTTTATTCTCACCATTAGCAGCAAGGAGGTGAAACATGATTACATTTGTATCTACTCCAAAACTGGTCTTAAATCCATCCCACCGTAACAGCTAGCAGAATAAACCTGAGACTGATAGACAAATTAATCTCTTTTGGTAGCAGATCCAGACCAGTCATTGAGAATGCATTGCAAAGGTCAGTTTACCCTTTGATCATCACTCAGGTCTGGAGTAGAAAGAGACCTGGTATTTAGCTCCCACGTCTGTACACTGTGCTATTGTAGTTCCTCCTCTCCCTGTGTGGATCTGAATTTCAGACACTCATGTATTATCAAAGACAGACAGCTTGGATAGTCCCACCACTGTTACCTACACCAGATTCTGGGTGTGAATTTGTAGTTCTGTATAGAAAGCTCAGGCTGTATCCTGCAGGAGCCTCCCCAACTCCAAAGTCCTCCTGATAGTTCTTCTCTGTGTTGGACACACTGCTGGGATGGGTGATGCTGGGGTGTCTAAGCAGACCTGCTTGCCACAGGAGAATGTCTAAGCCCGAAATATGGACATTCAGGACAAGCTGAGTCCCTCCTTGTAAGTCCGTCTGATGAATATTAGTAAAGGACAGAAAAAAGACAAACCAGCCCCGATGCTACTGCTACTACTGAAGATGGCAGACAAGCAATAATGATACTGGCTGTCTCATCATGCACATGTGCAGGGGGCTAAAGACAGGAAAATTACACAGAGAAGCGTAAAGTCTGTTTTTTACGAACATTTTGAAGCCTATAATCTTACTGATGCCTTTCTGATGTAGTTTTATGTGTGTGTGTGACATCTCAGAGGAATGGAAGTCTGGAAGTCTGGAAAAGACTTCAAGAAGACATTGAAGACAAGGCTGAACGTCATCTGTGTTGTTCTCGACATGCTTGCCTGTTCTAAAAAACACCTTGCAATGACAAACTCAAATTCCCAAGCAATATGTTGTCTTAGCTTTAAAAAGTTTGTCCTCTTGTCAAACCGAAATTGTTCTGGTTGAATTTTAAGCTCATTACTTCTTGTTTATCTTCCCTTGCTCTTTGTGTGCACCTTGTGTGTCTAAGCCCATAAAAATTGTGCTGTCCAAAGCAGAGTTTTGAATCCCTCTGTCTCCCAAAGGACGTTTTAACTTCAGTTATGTATTACTGTCTAGGAAGACATGGTTAAAGGAATAGGATTTTCAGTTTGATCTTTGAGTGTTTTTTTTTAACCCTGGTTTTCTTGGTTTGAGGCAGGTCTAGAGGAAACTCTGGTATTCTCCGGCTCTGGAGAAGCTTGTCCTCACCAGCATCTCAAAGAGCAGCCACCCACAGCACAGTGAAGAGTTGCTCTTGTGGTGAGGGAACTGTGCTTTAGTCCTCTCCCATTTACCAGGAGTAATTTCTGAACACCTTTTTTCACCAAGGATCTCAACAGGCAAGTCTTTCTCACACAGTGTCCAAAATAAAAGCTTTTGTCTTTACAATTAGGAAGTACTTCAGACATTGACTACTTCTTGTGGTGAGAGATACTTGCCTAGAAAACTGCTGTAGTGAAATTCAAAGTGAATATCCAGCACCTACCCCCTTCTGTCACAACTACATTTAATAATTGTGTTCCCTTCCATATTCACTGAGAAATTTCAAGTATGTCCTTATCAAATTTAATGCCATCTCAGAGACAGCTATTTTCAATTCTGTCTGCTGTCTCCATTTCTAAAAATGCTTTTCTATTGCTTGATGGATTTTAATTTTTTAAATTTTCCATCTAATAACATTACTGAAAAGTGATGTGAAATAGATAAATCTGTCAGTTTCCTCTTTCATTCTCAGACTCACACGCATACAAACCAGAAGGTGTGCATGAAGTGCAGGAAAGAGAAAAAAAATCAGAAAATTCAGGCACATGCCTTTTTACTTCTGCAGTGAATGAAAACTGAATGTCCTGAAGTACCAGAGTCCTACAAGACTTGCAAAGCCGGCATGCTGCTGCCAAGAACATGCTGTCATTTGTGGCTCCTCACACTTCCTTGACCACAAGAGAGCCTGGAGACAGGAATCCACCACTGAGGCTTTGAAAAAGCTGCATTAGGTTATTGAGCAACTGGATTCATGAAACTCTCCTTGTTATCCTATTTGTGGTGTCTCTCAGCTTTGCAACCCATAGCAAAATGGTAGTTTCTGAATGCATTTTTACCTAGTATATTGTATGTTTTCACACTAGACAGTCTGATGTCTGTGTTAACCCAGACACAAATTAGCTGGGAAAAAAATGTACATTACATACATATGCATGCACACACCCCTCTATGCTTCAAGAACTTTAGGTCACAAAGTCAAGCAAGAAATTAGGAAAAGCCACAGTTTAGGTAGCCTTTGCAACCTCAGTTTTCTTTCCATGTGCAGAAGGTCCATGATAACGTCTCAAATGAAACGATCAGATCCTATCTCTTCCATACAGTCTTATCCAGTGGTCAGGATCATTAGTCCTGAGGGTGAACGAGAAGTGTAGAGACCGAGGATCTGCTGTATGACAGTACCATACCTGATGTGAGGATGTGGGAAAACGGATTAGGGGACTACAGGGGGAGAAAAGAGTGGTGTAAGAGGCCCCATCTTCTTTCTTGCTGTGATTCCCACTCTTGGTGCTGCGAACACTTGTGCTCCCCTGGTAATTAGAATTACTTCTTTTCTTCAAGCTGACAGCACGTAAAACTTGCACAGAAAGTTCATTTTTCATTTAAAAACTATATAAATTGCCAACTCCAGTAATTGTGGGAAAAGCCTTAACAGACAACCCCAGCAGCAACGACCGGGTCAAAACCCATATTCGAGGGGCTGGCTTTTCCCTTGCCCTGCTTATACGCATCTCCCACCTGCCTGCCGGGTTGCCCATCTCCCTCATGCTGCTCCACTCCAGCAGGAGGAGCAATGGGAGCACACGAGAGGCGTCCCCCATCTCCCAGCTCCCCCAGCATTACCAGCACCCCTTCCACAGCCAAGAGCAGCAAATTAGCTGGAAACTCGTATTTGGCTCAGGGCTGGAGGAAACTCCAAAGCTGTTAAACTTGAAAAAAAGTCTCTATGGATTGTGTGCGACCTCAGAGTTCCCAAAGGCTCATTTCATAGGATAATTTCACCGGGTAATTTCAGCGGAGAAGGTTTTCGCAGGAAAAGGCATGTCTCTGACATTAGGGTAAGCCCCTTGCTGAATTCCAAAAACCTGCTCCAGAGAAGAGGGATAGTAGAATTTTTTAATGAAACACCTATTTGGGTTTTGTTGTGTTTTATACTGTAAAACAATGGATTTTTTTTTTCTTGGGCTCTGTTTTGGAAACAAGTGAACCACTTTTGTAAAATTTCAGCCCAAATGGTTAAATTTACAAAGTTATGAAGACCTATAAAAGGAGTGTCATAGTGGGAGGAAGTACAGGCTTCCTTTACTATAGGCCAGGATATGAAAGCCAAGTATATGCTGTAGGACAATGTCCTATAAATAATGGTATAGAGCTAAGGGCTCATGCATTTCTTCTGCAGGTTAGGATCTGTGCTCCTGCCAGCTTCTTCCCAGTGCTGTCACAGAGAGTATGTGCCACACCAAGCGGTGTTAAAGGAGAGCTAGAGTTTCCTTAACCTCCTCTCCTCCCCACTGGTACGTGTATTCCTGAGTGGATACAGGCGTACACTTAAAAGAGGATTGGAAGGATTTCGAGATGTAGCATGGGTTAAGCTCTTTGCTCTTTAGCAGTGTCAGGAGCAAGGATTTGTGGCAAACTTAGGGAATACAGCTGGTGATGCCTTGGAGGCATCTCCAAGGTTATGTGGGAGGTAAGGCAGGGATTTGGATTTCATAGGAGCTTAGAAGGGTAGTGAAGACAAGCTAAGCACCCAAGACCTTTTGTGGCTCTTGCCCTTCCTGTCTGATCTCCACTAATCCCCCAACAGCTGTGCAATGAAGGATATTGTTAAAAATGGGACGTTTGAGCTGGAAACCACTTTTAACAAAGCCAAGAGTAAGGTCTCGAAAAACTCTAGAGAAAGCCAAGCTGTCAGAAAGGAAGAACAAACACTGGTGTAGTTCTCCTGGATTTCTAGCGGTGTGTTTCAAAGATGGAGCAGTGCCATGCAGATGACATGTCCACCCACAAACTCGGCACCAAGCACGCCAAGAGATCCGTGCATCCGTGATGGAGGGTGATCCAAAGTGCACAGCTCTGACCCTGTAGCAAGTCCTCTCCGGTACACTGCTAATTACCTAGATGGCCACAGAGGCGGAGGGCAGCTGGTTATAAATTACCCTGAGATTCCTGAGGCTGGAAAGGGCTGACAGGGCTGAGGTGAAAGTGCAGCACGCTGGGACTCTTCTGGTCTGCTCCACTGGGACAACAGGGAGACCAGCTTGGTACAAGCCACTGTGAAATGGCAGGACATTCTTGTGGTTGGCTCCATTATAATTTGCTTTGGAAATATTTTGGACATCTCTCTTCTTTGTTGGGCAAGGGAGGAGGAAGTGTTTGAACCTTTAAACCCAATATGTCTGTCTCTGTTTCTACTTACTGCTATGTGAGAGGGTGAAAGCAACATTTGAGCTTAGAGGAAGAGCAGAGCTGGTTGAGTGTTTCATACCTACTAACCGCTTTTGTTAATTTATCTGTCTAAGGGGTTTATACCAATGTGTTGTGTTTTCCTGTTTCACTATCTCTGAAGAACAACAGTTCTTGGGACAGCTGGACAGTTTAGAAAAGGTAAATTGACCTCACAAGTGATATTGCTGCATTCGAAATGCTATCCTGCTTGCTTTTCACCTTCTTTCTTTTCTCACAGGGCTTTGGAAGTAAAACAATATTCCAATAACAACAAATGGGTTTTTTTAGCAACCAGCCTAAGTCCTTTATAGACAGATATCATACATACAATATTGAAAGGGCACTGGGGTAGAAAAAGACATGAATTCAGAACCTGATGGTCCAAAATGTGGATTTAACATCATCAGGAAAGCAGTCTGGTGTGCAGGGCATGCAAAACTCAGACTGTGAGTCCTAATACCAGAAATTTCACTTCTCTGTGCCTTGAATTATTAACCTATAAACTAGAGTTAATTATACTTGTCAGCTTTGTAAAATACTTTGAGGATTATTGGCAAAAATGACCATCTAGGAAAAAAGTGTTATTAATATTATTAGGACTGATGACACAAAGTTAAGCTGTTCCAATTTTATCCAACAGCCAACCATGCGCTCCAGTTTTACAAATTATAGTGTGGGCTATCCAATTTCACGAGCACACTTGCCACTCGGTGCCACAGCTTTATACCTCTGGCTCCGCAGTTAAGGTGAACAGAGTATAATCACCACAGAATTTATGTCAATTTTGTGGAAATGTTATGATTATTCACAGCTGAGACTTCAAAGACACCTTAAAGCACTTGATAGCCATAGTTTCCTGTCATGAGTCTCACGAGATCTACCTGCTGCACTCGCCACTGAGCCTGGAAATCTGTCCACCGAGCTGAAACCTGCGCCCACACAGGGAGCCCAGCTCCTGTGTTTATGGGAGTGAGCCTGGGACAGCAATAGTCACCCTTGTTTCCATTAATTGGCTCAAAATTGCTATTTTCTGGGTCTGTGCAGAGGTGGCCAGGGGATCGTCCATAGTCAAAGTATAAAAAAGGAGGCTGTCCGGATTATCTCTGTAGGATTATATTTTATTCAATAATATAAACAAGCACAAATCTCCAAAAGCTGGAAAACTAACCTCTGCTAAACCTCTGCACTCAAACTCAGCCTGCGTCAGGTATATGTTACTGCAAATATTAGATCAGATTGGTTGTTTTTTTAAAAAAAAAGATAAGCACAGCTTAGTGGAAGTATGATGGAGCAACTCTTCCTTAAAATTCTGTCCATAAAAAATATTATTAAGATGAGAAAACAAGGTCATTAATATCATGGGGCTGATTTAAACTCCACCCCATCAGGCGTAGGATCGTATCATCAGAAGTGCTCTCCGGCACGCTTTTGATGGATGCCAGTAAGCACTCATCTGGTGTGTACTGGCCGGCTCCTGCATGGTGTTCCTGGTAAGCAGTGCAGACAAGGACACATCGGGGTTTCGGGGAATGAGGGAAAAGAAGACACGGACATGATCTATGCTGTGCCATTTGCCCTCAGGACCAGAGAAAGGGGCCTGACCCCATTTAATTTATTTTTATAAATGTAGCTGTTCTGAGCGGGATCCTTTGGCCCTTCTGGTAGGGTACATCTTTAAAGAGCCATTTCCAGGATGGGAAAATTAGCAAATAGTTTAAAGTTAACTAAATAACTGAAAATGATACAGAAAATTGTCTCGCATGGATGTAAGCCATGCTTTTAGAACCAGAAGTATTACAGTTAAAATCTAGTGAAACCACCTTCCCTATAGTAACCAAAATTTCTGCACACAGTCTTGAAATTGAGTGTGTTTTTGTGAAATGTTTTTGTTAATTTGTCTGCAGAAGTGAGAGTTTTCATAATTATTTCTATTAAAAGCTAAGACAAAATATTTTTGCTGATTTCAGTGGGTATCCACAGGGTTAGTAAAAGGGGCTGAGAACCACTAGGACATTTGACAAAATATTTCAAAACAGAGGCAATGCACATAAAACAATGAACCATGTAACACATATAATTTAGGTAAAACACTTTATGTTTGAGAAGTAACTATCTGCTTTTGATACCATTTTAATACCTATATGAGAAAAAAAAATTGTGAAGTTCTGTAGCGTGGGAACTTAATTAAGTCTCAAAATAATGTGGTTTTTTTCTTTTCTACGGTGAGGAAATGAGAAGTCTGAGTCAAAAATCAAGGTCTTCTTACCCTACGTGTTGTACAGAAAGAGAGGAAGAAGTAGGCTCTGGTGCTAAAAGATAACTGTCTGGAGAGATGAGATTACGGGCATTAGAATGCAAGTACTGTTTTCCTTATGTTATAAAAGAGGAACTAACAACTACATGCATCACGCAGAGGATTGAATATCAGTTTTATCTGAGATGAGAAACTTGCAGCTTGGAAAAAAAACCTGTTCCAAAGAGTATCAGTCTCTGTAGCCTCTCCAGCAGGGTCTGATCTTGCATCGCAAGGTAGAGGGATCTAGATGGCCTTGCGATTGTATCTGGTCACTGTAGCTCGGACAGTTTGATACAAAAATGGACACTGGCAGGGATGTCACCTTGTGGCTTTGAGGACGACAGCCAGTTCTCGTTCGGCACTCTGCTTGCGTCTTTCTGTGATGCAGAGGGAAGCAAGCAAGGTGCTGGGCTCCATTTCCTTTTTTTCTTCCAAATGGTTTGCTCAGTGCTCTCTGCTTTCAGCAGCTGCCCTCTGGGGCTTGCAAAACGGAGGGTGCTGCTCCATAAACGAAATGGAACAACCACCTTCTGCTCCGAAATTTGTCTGAAAACGCAAGCTCCGAGCCACCGGGGGATTGCACTCCTCCTCCACCCAGAGGAAGCTCATCTGCAGCACCGAGGTCTGACAGCCTTGCAAGTGGTAGACAAGTCCTGCTTACCTGACACGTCATGGTGCAACTCAGGAACCTCTAGACCGGAAAGCCAAGCTAGAAGTTGTAATAACTCATATCCGCTGCGGGTCGGTAAAAGAGGACCTGAAACTCAGGCGCACCAGTGGCTTGCACAAGCCACACGCTATTCTCAGGGCCAAATTTTGGTCCTTATGCATCATTGGGAGTTTTGTATTAGAATTAAGGTTTGGTGTTAAGTAAATAAAATGCCTACCTTGTGTCAGGTCTTCAGCTGCATATTTTTTTTTTTCTTTTTGAGCAGTGAAGTGGTGTCTTATGCATTTGCAGCTAAATATGGCTACAAGATTAGGTAAGCATGATAATAAAGGGTTATGGAAATGCACTGACCACAACTCAAAGCGCAAGTCACAGTGTATGAGAATACACATGTTTGGGGGTTAGGTTTATGAGAAATAAAGATCTGAATGATGCTGTGCTTGCGAGTCATGGGCCTTGTGTTTTCTTAATGCCAGGAGTGATTTATTTCTTGTAAACAGTTTTGCTCAATTGGGGCATCCAGTTACTACAGACCTTGTTTGGTATAAAAACTAACAGCATAGAAAAATATTGCTCTAGCAAGGTTTAACTGGTTGTCAGCCCAAGCATGTGGCTGAACATGAATTCCACTGCTTGAAATATCCTCTAGTCGCTCAGCAACATCTTAATGTCAAGAGGAGATTACAGTCAGCATTCCCATTGAGCCATGACTCAGAGGTACTGTATGGAAAGAGGACATTTCCAGCAAAAGCATGATATGGAAACTAAACACAGAAGTGCTGGAAATCTTCCCTTCTGGAGAAAAAAAGAAATGTGAAAGGCTAGCTCCTCTGAAGTGGAAGTTCGTCTGCTGCTGGGAATGTTATGAAAATACACATTACATGCACGGTTCCTCATATATAACTATGTTTCACAGCACGTTTCATCACCCACCTTTGCCCTCCCTTTTTTAATTCAGAAAAGACACAGGAAGAGACCTTGTTTCTCAACAAAAATAAGTGCAAAACCTTGGGAAGGTGACATTTTTGCAAAGCAGGAACTCTGATAACTTGAAACGGTGTAGTTTTGCTTGCGTTGCATAAAAACTGGCTATTAACATACCTTAGATACTTTGAGAGGTATGGAAATGTTTAAAAAAAACATGGACTGAAGAGATTGGCCTCAGTGAAATTTACATTAAAAAAACCCAAGGAGACACTTAAATATTCATAGTTTCCATTTCTAATCTTTCTCCCCATAAGTTTCCTGACATACATAATTCTCAGCTATGTTTGTGAGATGCCCGGCATTCTGAGGTCAGATGCATATTTCTTGTTTGGATCCACATAGGTTATTTTAAAAGTTCTGATCCTGTACAGGCTTGCACACAAGAGTAACTCTAAAATGACCAGGACTATATGCAGTTTTAAAGCCAGCCACATACTCACATATATATATATAGCTAGATAGATATAAACTGTTTGCAGCATCATGTGATATAGAATCTAGGTGAGAAAATAATAATGTGTATGTAATATGTCAGACTTAAAGGGTTGTGATCAGTGGCATGAATACATCTGGAGGCCCGTCACTAGTGGTTTGCACCAGGGGTTTATACTGAGGCCAACAGTGTTTATCATCTCCGCTAGTGACCTGGTTGATGGAACAAAGTGGACCATCAGCAAGTCTGCAGATGATACAAGACTAGGACCAGTGGCTGGTAGACCAGATGGATGTGCTGCTATTCAGAGGGACCTCAACAGGTTGGAGAAATGGGCCAACAGTGACCTCATGAAGTTCAGCAAAGGGAAATGCCGAGTCCTGCCCCTGGGGAGGAACAACCCCATGTACCAGTACAGGCTGGGGGCCACCTGGGTGGAAAGCAGCTTTGCAGATCTGGGGGTCCTGGTGGACACCAAGTTGAACATGAGTCAGAAATGTGCCTTTGCAGCACCCTGGGCTGCATTAGGGAAAGCATTGCCAACAGGTCGAGGGAGGTAATCCTTCCTCTCTGCACTGGTGAGGCCACGCTTGGAATGCTGTGTCCCAGTGCTGGGCATGGCCATGCTGCAGCATCTGTCCCAGAAGAAGAGGCTGAGAGACCTGGGATTGTTCAGCCTGAGGAGGAGAAGGCTTAGGGGGATCTTACCACTGTGTGTAAATACTTGATTGGAGGGGGCAGGGGGAAAGAAGATGGAGCCAGACTCATCTCACTGGAGCCCAGTAAAAGAAGAAAAGGCCATGGGCGCAAACTGAAATACAGCAAATTCCACTTATAAGAAAAAGCTTTTTTGCTGGGCGAGTGGTCAGGCACTGGAACAGGTTGTGCAGGGAGGTTGTGGAGTGTCCGTCCTTGGACATATTCAATACCCAACTGGACACAGTCCTGGGCAACCTGCCGTAGGTGACCCTGCTCTGAGCATGGGCTTAGATTAGGCGATCTCCAGAGGTGCCTTCCAGACTCAGAAGTTCTGTGATTTTGCAATTCTGTTGAAGAGAACACAATTATTTGGATTTATCTGATGAATAATTTCCTCATTTTGCTTAACTTCATAAAAACCCATAAAAGTTTATAAAGAAATGAAATGATGGCCTTTGTTCCAAAAATTAAAAACCTGCTCTGCTCATACATAAGGTTGCTTTCAAATCAAAACTTATTTGGTTAGGTCCTCAGGAGTATTTGGTAATGTTATCTAAAAGTAATGAATTTCACAGGTTCACTATCCAGTGTGCTAAAAGGTTCTTTCCTCTCATGTGTTTGAAAGAGATTCCTTTCCATTTTCTTTATTCTTTTAGTTCTTACACTACGAGGGGCATGAAATAGGAAAACTTGTTTTTGCCTTTTATCTCAAATATCTTCTCACGAAATAATACTTACGCAAAACCAGCATGTGATAAATTTTGCTAGCATTGGAATAAAAGTGTGAAAAAATAGGGTGAAGCAGCCTTAAGTGCTGTGAATGGAGTACCCAGGTAATAGTCTTTTGCTGAAAGGGTTGCCTATTAACCTTTTTTTTTGCAGTATTTTTCTTTCACTTGAATATTTTCCAGTTTTCTATGTGCAGTGATTCAGTTCCTAGCAGGGAATGGCCTGGGTCCAGTTATGACACTGACCTTAGAAATCATTTGTAATGAGAATCTGAGCTGAATTTCATAACCAGGAACAAAATTTATGGGTGTTTGAATCCTGAACTGGATATGAATTTTGTGGTTGGGGTTGTCTGAAATATTTGTTGTTGTTTTTGCGGGAGACCTGGACCTCACTGTGCTCTCTGCACAAACTCCATTAAAAGTGGCTTCTCCCATTAAAAAGCCAACAGTCTAAAAAAACCTGACTTTTCTGCATTCAAAAGCCAGCCATTCATCAGAGTAGTCTGAGACTGTCCAGCTCTTAGGTGTACCAATGCAGTGGGAGGTGTCTGGTGTGTGAGGGCTGGAATAAATCATCCAGCGGGATAGAGCTGACCGTGGGCCACCAGCTGCATGAGAATAAGCCAAGAGATAGCCCCGAAGTAAAAGCCACTGAGCCACTTCTGGTCAGTATGATAGGGACTGGAGTAAGATTTTTTTTTTTTCAGGCTGGTCATCTTTAGACAATATGTCAAAGGAGATGTTTAAGAAGGGAACCAAAGTAATGAAAATAGGGTAGGTTTACAGATATTTATGTGAAACTTCTTCCAAACTCAAGGGGCAGCTTGGAAAAATGCATGAAGGTGTGTGTCAGAAAAAATTAGCAATTAGACAACAACGATGAGCTTCATAGGCAGCTCAGAGCCTCTAGTTCCTATTAGGCAAAGGGATACATCAAAATGATGCTGACTCTTGGAGACCTGTAATTTGATTTCTTCAGCTGGAGTTTGGAAGAGAATCCAGGCTCTGATTACTGTAGCACTAAAGATACCATTACTGCTGGCCTAAATGGGAACCTCTTCCAAATACAGATAAGCAGCGAAGGATGCAATAATTAATTATTCTGCCAGTCTAGAATGAAACAGGCTTGAGGCCCACATGTGCATGGCAATGCGGTGAGGTATATCCCACTACTGCTTTCACTATATCTTTTCTGTGGCTAGGAGAGGGCTTCAGTCCTCAGGGCTGTCAGCTGGGCATCTTTCCTGAGCACTAAATTTATTTTAAAAAGTAAATATCGCTGGGCTGATGTGTGCACTTAGCCTTGATGAAGTCATTAATGTGGTTTCCAGCAAACTGTTCATAAAATTCATGGCTGCACTTAATTGCTACCATGTTCTTCCTCCTCACATATTCTTATATTAATAAGAAAAAATGCTGAAAGCCCTAATAAACTGCACACAGAAGAGGAATGCTTGAACTGCTGGTCACATCACCACAGATATGCAGGCCAGTTGTCAAACGGGGGATTATGTGTCACTTAAGGCACTGAACAACGGCACAGCCAGTGAGGTGGCTCAAGCCCAGTTCTCCTGACCCAAATGCCACCAGCAGACGCACATCGCTGGGTGCGATGGGTGGGTGGGGAGCGGAATGGGGGTGCAGCTTATTTACTCTTAGAGTCGTGTCACCTTTTTGGTTGGCACTCTACTCCTGCACCACTGAGCCATGGATGGGCTCACTGAAGAAGACAACTCACCAATATTCTTCTAGGAAAAGGTAGAGTTGTCCCACCGGGGACAGATTTTTCTTCCTGAGAACTCCTATGTGGTGTTTCTGAACTTACACCTCTACAAAGGGCCAGGACAATGCCTGGGTGGTTCCCAGCCTGCTTACTTTGGGGCTTTTTCTTGGAAAAAGGGGAGCACAAGGCTAATTAATAGCTGATGGGAGTATCAGACCATTTCAGGTACGTGAACTTATTTTTTACCTCTAGCTTTGTGCAGATTTAAACAGTCAGGTTAATCTCACCTAACTTTAGCTCTTTAAAAGCTAAGCATCTTGTCTAAACAAATTGTTTAGTCTCTCTGTATGGTTAACACCTTCAGAGGGCATTGATTCCTCCCTATTTAAGGATATTTTAGCCCTTGGTAATCTCTCCCTACTCCTGATCTTAATCCCTCCCTGATCTTTTCCTCCTGAGTGCAGAGGGAATCCCAACGACTAGCCTGGGTTAGGTCACTAATTTTTGGAGAGCCAGAAGCAGGTGAGGTAAGTCCCACTATCTGTGATTGAAGCTCAGAGCCCCCCAGCTGCTATCAGGCTCCAGCTGGCACATGCCAAGAGGAGCCGTGATGCATGGGGTGGCAGTGCCTTACGCTTGCATTGCTGTTTCTCTAGCTTGAGTCTCCAGGGAAAGTTTGAGCAGCGACTCTGCACTGAGATCAGCATTTCCGGGGCATCACCTTGATACAGATATCCTGCGAGAACAAGATATTTTACTCTGTAGGCATATCACAATGCAGTGAGATCAGTGGAGTTATGCCAAGCAGACATCCAGCCTCGCGTATCCAATTTATGCCAACACACAGGTTGCTGGAGGACACTGTCAGAGAGCCAGGATCCTTCTCCAGCCAGGTTAGATGGCTTGTGCTGCGGAGTGGACCGACGTGTGCACTATTCAAACAACTGCGGTGGCTTTCCTTTTAGCAAGTCTTTTGTACTGGCCTGGGGTTTTGGCTTTGTGGACAGCCTAATGACTGGGGTCTTGCCACTCTCTGCTGCAGAAATTATTTGGTCCGCTGCTGAAATTTGGCTTGGGAAGCATCTGGCTGTACATAATGCTACATACCACCTCTACACAAGACTGAAAATATGTTTTCCCACTAGCCACTGTGGGTGAAACAAGCTGTAAGCAGAGCATAACTATCCTGGGCAGGATTTAGCCAGAAGATGGGGAATGAGGCCTTCAATTTGAAGTCACCCAGCTGTAGCAGAATCAGGACCCCCCTTTGTTCCCATCTCCCTCCAGAAGCTGACATTCAAAGCTTAGCAAGAGACATCTACAAAATGTTTGAGTGCTAAACGTATCACCATCTGGAATGAGATCGCCAGAAAGAGAGTGAGAGAAAGGCTCCTTTTTTGCAAGTAACTTGTTTAATAAAAATAAAATTCCTCTTGCATTTCTGACATGGGACTGTAACCACTCCACCCTAACTCGCTTTGTCATGCTCAGATCTATGAAGTAAGAGGAAATTATAGAAATTTATCATGTCTGGGTTCTCAGGATTGATTATGACTCGCTGCTTTTATCTTCCAAACAGTCACTAAATCTAATTGCCTTGTTGTAATGGATTAACCCCTGTGGTCCACAGTAGCATTTATATTGTGTTCAAAGAGACTGTTACAGAGTTAGGGTACTTTTTTCAGCAATATACTTTCATAACATGTAGGCGCTCTTTGGGCGTAACTCACCCTTTGGGGTGAGTCTTGGGGGTCTAACTGGCTCATTGCACTGCCTTTCTGCAGGGGATGAATTTCACATCACTTTGGGAGCAAGTATAGATGGGTCAAAGGGCCTCCCACAGCATAACGATTTCTTTTAAATTACAATGCAAGCAGATTTTGAAACCCTGTGTTCAAACATCAGCATCTGTATTGTAATCAAAAACATTCCCTTGCTGATATTCGTGGGATTAGTATTATTATTAGTCATAGTATCTTAGCCCCTGGGAGACCTGAACTTTAGGGTCAGGTCCCCAACAAGGAGCTGTATAAATACAGACCCTGTGTTAATAAAGTTACCACCTAAGCTGTCTTAACATTGTGTTTGCCGAGGGTTAATGGCTTACACACGGGCCCTCCTGGTGACTCAGCAGGTCCCGGTCACTCTCCGAGCATTGGTAACGAGATCTTGTGCTGCAGTGGTAGGTGTGAGGCAAGAAACAACAGATGGCTGTGGACAGCAGTGGCAAGGGAAGGAGACAACTGCTACTCCATGTGACAATCAGTAGTCAAAGTATGCTGACACCCCAAATCCTGACCAGTATCTTTGGAGGTGCAATGGGAGAACAATGTTTTAAGGAGGGATATGAAAGAGGAAAATGCAGTAAGAATGAGAAGAAAGTGAAAAATTCAGAGGAACGAGGGACAGGATCTGTGAAGACATCATGTGGAGTAGGGCCACCAATGTTAAAGGAGGAACACAAATGTCCCTGTTTGTATCAGGAGGAAGGAAGGAGAGTGCTGTGAGATAGAAAACGAGCAAAAGGAGTGGCACCAAAGAAATGAGGAAGGTTGTGTTGCACCTTTGAAAGCACTGGTGAGATCTGACTTGGAGAAAGTTCAAGAAGAAAGGGAGATGAAAGGGATGATGGTGAGTCAAATGTGAGGTGCGGGAAAACTGCACTGAAGGGTTGGGTAATATTAGGACATAAAGTTGTCTGGAAATAGCTAAAAAATATTTAGCTAGAAGGTCAGCAAAGTTACAGGAAGTTGTACTGGGTTAGAGGGAAATCAGCCAAGTCTTGGGCTTGCCACAAGAGTCTCTGCAAGAGTCTTGGGTGAGTGAGAAGCAGCTGAGGGTGAGCCCCATACGTGGGAGGCAGGGGAGACCTGACAAGGAGGAGGAGACACAAAAGGGAAGGATAGGAGGGAGGAAGGAGGGACAGAACCCACCACCAAAGCAAAGACCAGCAACAGAGATGCTAGAAAGAGTATAGGTCATGCTTGATGAAACCAAGTCTAATGGGCAACCAGTTGGTAGAGCAGGAGGGGTGGTAAGCCATGAATCTGAGAAGGGATATCAGGACTGCAGGTAGATATGGAGATATGCCTTTGTAAAAAGCCTTATAAATGAGACTTGAATCAGGTTTGAGGTTCATAAAGGGATTTTTAATGGAATTATTTCAGATTCCTTCTAGAGTGAATAGGAAGCAGTTGTGATCCAGGCTCCACAGTCAGAGTAAAGCTAATCTAATACATTTTCTTCTTTCATCACAGAAGACACGATCGCAATCTCAAATCAGTGTAAATGAATGTTAAATAGCTTCAAGCAAAAGAATAGAGCAGGTGAACAAATTTTTTTAAACTGCTTACTTTAAAGAAGAGCAAATTGTCTGATACATTTTTGTGGGTGCACAATTGCCAATATTATTAGTTTTATTTCACTTTTTACAATGTACTTTTAATTAAAATTATTAGGGAAAAATCTTGTCTTAACCATTAGCAAAAGAATTGCTTTTAAAGATCTCATTCACTCCCAAGTTGGTTTTATATCCTAATTGTCATACTGATAAGTGTTTAAATCGGGTGCTCCACAAAAATTGTCACTGGAAAATGGAATCTGTTTAAAGTCTGTAAAATGAAAATACCTTTTAATTGCAGAAATTGCTATGAAATGCTTTCCCACTGTCTGTACAGCTTGAACAGCACAGTTTAGGTTGTGTTGAAATGGCTCAAGCTGAACTTTTGTTTCACCTCTGAGTTTGGTACAATGGTTTTCAGAGGTTAGTTCAGGAGACTGCATTGCTGATCACTAACTCGACGTCTTCTGACCCATCTTTAATTCTGATATTTTCCCACTGTAGCAAGTCACGAGGATTCACACGAGCAGGCTGAGATTCCTGTGTCTAGGGATACATTATTACTGTGGGTATAACCATGACATCTTTGCAAACAACAAACCTTTCTTATCTGAGATGAGCTTAACTGTACTACTCAGAATTGGTATTGCAGAATAATTTATAGCAGTTCATTGGGACACAAGCTGATACAGAGAAAGAAAACAACATTTTTACATTTTTATGCACAGTTTCTGCAAGGAGCTGTAGCCTGGGTTAACTGTTTCACTGCCTGTTAAGGAAATTTGTTAATGAATGTAGACCACAGAAATTTGCCTGTTAAGAATGTAAATTCAGTGCTGCTTTCCCTATGCACGTATTTTTATGCAAGCTAAGGTACTTCTGGATGTTTCTGTGGTGTGCTTCAGCGTCCGTATTTTGAATATTAGTGTAACCTTGGTTTCAATTCTATCTAGTGGTGACGAGTTCCCCAAGTTAATTGTGCATAAAGGCTTTTGAGAAGGTATTAGCAATGCTTGAGAAATCTGCTTTCGTTTCAAAGCCCAAGCAATGCTGGGGTTGTGGCTTCTCCGTGGCAGCCCTGGTGAGAGCCCAGAGCCCTGTTATAGCACTTTCGGGTGTGCTCCCACAGTGAACGTGTTCACATCATAGACAAGTGCACTTATGCAAACCCACCAGCTCGTGTCCTGAGGACCTGACCTTTTCCTTGGCAAGTGGCCACGATGTTGTTTCGTGAGCATGTGTGTATGTGTGTGTTTCTGCATGTCAAATGTAAAAGGATGATTCTGGTGAACAGAATAAGAATTAAAAAAAAACCAAACAGCAAAACAAAACAAAAAAAAAATCCAAAGCAAAATAAATGGTTAGACTCAAAACGAATTTGGCACCAGAAGGCTTCTCCCATGTTCAGACATCTGCAGAAGGCCCAGGCACTGGCAAGAGGAGGATTTAAACAACAAACTAAACAGTAGAGTACTGTATTTATGTGGGACCAACATGACAAACTCTATTTAGGTTTTATACCAAAAGCTTAACCTTTTGCAGTCTGTGGGTTTGAGCTGCACTAACAAGAAGCAATTACTGCGGTAGATTTTTTTTCTTTTTTTTTTTGCTTACGGTGTAAGGCCCCAGGCTTCTCAGCGTGGCTTCTCTCATAGCTGGCACACAATAACAGGGGTATATGCCAAAGCTGCTCTTACTTCTCCAAGGCAATGAATCAGAAAGAGCTGTGGTGTTCTAAGCTGAACGCTTTCTTTTGCTAAGCTGGAAGTCCATTGCTTTCTTAGAAACCAGACAGACATTGCAATCCCTCCTGTTCTCTCATGTATTCCACCATAGATAGCTCACTGGAGGCATATATACACACATTTTGACTAAGCAGCATGATGGATGAGGAGTCGGGTGACATACAAAGTGCAATTTGCTTTATTTAGATGTCTGCACCTCTCCTGTAGAGAGTGGATTATAAGGATAGGCAGAGCAATCCTTCCTTTCATGCTGGTTGTTGTCTCCCAAGGTGTCTCAACGCGGAAAACAGCTCCAATCACAGATTCAGGGAAAGAATAAAGGCCAGAGTCGACAAAAGTTCAGATTCAAGAAGTTATTAAGAACTCCTAAGTGTGTCTAGGCTCTTCACTTTCCCTTGCACTCTCAGGGTTGACATGGTGCCCTGAGATTTCATGATCTTCTGTCAACAATTAGCCAGAAAATTAAAACTCGTAACAGCCCAACAGCGTGTCTTTACATGGCAGAAATATCTGCTTGCATGCCAAGAAAGAGGATTGGAGATTCTGTGGGAACACTGCCATTTGGAGACACCTGCATAAAAATATTTATATGCATGTAGATGTGTGTGTGCATGTACCTGTCTCTGTGTATGCATGTATGCGTGTGTGTAGATGCACACATCTACCCATAAAGTGGATTGATGAATATGCTTGATACATTTGAGACAAGACAACCTATTTTCTTCTCCAGATTTCACCTTTATTCAGTTTTTGCAATGCCCTCAGATGATTCATTCAACATATTTTTAAAAATGATTCCTTTGGGTTTGGCTTCATTGCATGGATTGATCATGACCACAACAAATTGAAGGTCTGATCTAATATTCATTCACCTCAAAGGGCAGTTTTCCATCGGAGGTATTGCCTAAATACTAAGGGGACTGGAATGTCAATAATCTGATTGTTAAATGGGTACACATACATGACACCTGGAGTCACAGCTCTTTCATTCAGTAGTAACTGAGTATAACTGAAAAAATAAATAAACAGAGGTTTAATTTTTTTTCATGGAGATATAATCAGTTTGAACAGCTGGAAGATTCACTGTAGTTCAAGTCTATCCTGAGACTTCTTTTGTAGGAAAATTAGTTTATTTTATGAGATGTATGTGCTATGTGCAGACTGCAGGCCAATAATTCACAAAAATTATAACCAATAAGTCCTATCTCATTTTTTTGATTCCATGATTCTCTTGATTTTTTTCCATATTCCACATTCATGATTACTTATTAAATCATTTTTGCAAATGATTCTGAACTCAGTGGTCTGTCATGGCCAAGATTTTAAATGGGAGTGTCCACAATGTACCCAGTTCAGAGTATCTGTTCACGACATGTTTGTACACTCACTGCTTTAAACAAAGTTATTTGCACAATGGATGCAGTTACAAATACTCATAGCTGATGACACACATTATTTTCTTTGAAAACTCTTAGAAGACTTCCTTGTAATTCATGGCACTGGAGAAAATCCCCAGCAATGATTTTTTTTGCTAAAATGTTTTGGATTAATAAAAAATAAACAGAACACACAAGCAAACAAAATTTTCATCTGTAGATGAATTGTGTACATGCACGAATATTGTCAGAATATAAGTTCAGAATATAAATTCTGTTTGCTCAAGTCTTATTCATGTGACGTGTGCATTCCTCTGGGTGTGCGTGCGTCTTTTTGTGTGTGTTTCTAATTAATGCCTCAATCAAATATTTTTACAGCCTATGACGCTCCTGCTTTGTCAGAGATCTGACTGAGGCTTCAGAAGCCACCTTTTTGCTACATCAAATATTTTGCTATGAAAATGCAATTTTTTTTTTTTTTTTAGCTTTTATTATTAGTGCTAAGGCACTAAGGCTCAGCACAACAGTACGTGGTGCAATGTCAGTGCACATGGTCCTGCAAGCTTCACCTGTTTTACCCTGTATGGATTTCAAGTTTCGGTGTGGGCAATTTACCTAGTGGCTCGCTTTGAACAACGCCGATCGCAATGCACAGTGCAGAGGAAATTCTGTAAATCACAGATACTAATCATAGCCAGTGAACATCAACGACCAATCTAGTTCAAATGTTACACCTGCGGCAGAGACTGGATCCCAGTACCTGTGCTTTTGTGTATTCAGACAGATGCTATTTCAGCTCTGCTGTCTACACAGACCCTTGTAGGAAAGTATATGTTTTATTATAGTTGATTTTATGGCCCTGAAGATGAGCGGTTGCCATTTCCTGGAGATAAATAGACAATGGATATGCATTTATAGCTCATAGCTGACTACTTTACTGCGATCTTAGTTAAATGAAAGTAAGAGCTCTTGTAATTTAGCTGGGAAGACACTGCTCCACAGAGGGAAGAAATCATCTACATGTTGATGCCTAAACCCAGATTATTTTGTACACAGCAGCCAGGGACTAGCCAACTCCTCATCCAGAAGCTGTAAGGCCGTTGGCTGTGGAGAGCCCCAACCTGCTGGCTGACAGGTTTGGAGCTGTCTAAAGGCTTGAGATGAGGAGGTCGATCCCAAATTTAGAGAATTCCAAGAGAGGAGACCCAGGACTCTTCATGGATGCCTGGGAGTCATCCCTGACAGGGGGCAGGGGGAAATGTATTCACATGTGTTTGCTAAAGAAATAGAGTGAACATGTTTCATGGACACTCATGCAAACAGGAATATATAGAAGATACCTTCAGCAGCTGTTGCAGGTTTATTATCTTCTTCTTAAAAATTGTTCTTTCAGGTTTTCCTCCCAGGTCAAGTTTTCTAGACGTTCTCCCATCCTCGTGCAAGTTTCACTGCTGACCTCTGGCTTCTCCCTGATTAGCGTATACTCTTCCTTAAGAGACGTGCCAGAACTGGATGCTGTCTCTCAGCTGGGGACATACTGATACTGAAGAGAGCAGGAGGGGTGCTTCATGATCTTGTGGACTACCCTGCTCTTTCTTATGCTCAACTTTTTTTCCCGACAGCATGACAGTGTTGACGTACATTCACTCAATTTCCGATCCACTGTAATGCCTTGACCTTTTTCAACAAAACTGCCAGTCATCCTCGTCTTATATTTGTGCAGTTGATTATTCCTACTCCAATCTGGAGTTTTGCATGTGCTGTTATTAGATCACACCCTGTTCTTTCAGACCATTTCTCCACTTTGTTCATCTTGTCCTGATGCCAATCCGTTCTTCCAGCATGCATGTAGCTTCTCCCGTGCTGTTGCTGTCTTTACGTTTATGCTGTCCATCATGCAAGTCATTTGTGAAAGTACTGAACAGTGCCAGGCCAGGGCAGACCCCTCTGTACGTTTCATTTGCCGAAACCTGAGCTTGATTTTCAGGGAGGAGGTAGAACTTCTGAGTTCAATAGCATTGAATGACCGTCGTGATCTCCTTAAAGAAATGCAGCAAGTTTAGCTGAGGACTGGAGTGGGTGTTCAGGGTACAGAATAACTTACAACTGTACGTGCTGATAGACTGACAAGTACTGCAAAAGAAGGCACACGAGCGAGATAGCGCTGGGCAACTTCTCTTGTTTCTCTCTCTACGTACGCATACTGCCATTAAGTGACCAGATGGGTCCAGAACTTTATCTTGTGCAAGTCTCTACTAGACTACAGCAGCTGAGCCTCCAGCTTCTTGTCTCCAGAGCTGCAAATCCAAAGCCTTTCACACATACAAAGTGAAGCTGGAAAGCGAGTTTCTTCACTAAAACCCACAGAGGTGTCAATGTGCCCTGGCACTCCAGAGGATTTTGTTCTTTTTGTGTTAGAAAGGTTTAGCTGGATTAAAGAGGTTGCTTTGCATAATAAAGTAGAACATTTTCATCTGTGATATTCTTCCTGGGCTGATACTAATATACATTGTACGGTCCAATAAAAAAAAATAATTAAAAATCAGGCCGCTAAAAATGATGATGAGAGTATTTGGGGGGCAGGGGGAGAAGCTCCATTTTGGAAGTGAAATGAAAGTTTCAAGTAAATACTGAAGAGTATGTTACATGTAATCCTGAAAAACTGTCTATGAAATCTCAGGAATTTTTAGAAATCTATTGATTTGTTATGTCAAGTGATTTCTGTGAAGTTATGAACATTACTGTAATTAGGGTCTTTTACTGGTAAAAAAAACCCCAACTATAAGAAAACATAGTATAATATATTTATATACATATTTGTGTATTTCATAACCGGTTCATTGTAACATGCAAATTCCTTGGCTCTCAACACAGGTCTACACAGATGGTGAACTTTAGTCAGTTAACTAAGTGCAACATTTCACTTCAAACTTTTCCTTTTATCTTCCACCTTTCTCTGCTGTTTCCCTCCCATCTTTCTGCCAGCTACTCCACAAAGAAGCCTGGGAACGACTGTAAGGCAGTCTCCTCAGATTGCTTAATATTACCTCTATGAAGACAGCATGAATTCAAAGGCTCCATGTGAGAGACTGGGAAGATCTTCACTTCTCCCTTGGCAGTGCTTTTATGCTGATAAATAGCAGTTTGCTCTGCATGTTTCAGTTGGAGAGAAGATCTGCACAGGCTGACAGCTTTAACAGCCTCCTCCTAGACTAGTCAAAACCCCTTTTAGCTCATTTAGGGCACCACGTACACAAGCTATACATAGCCTGCATCAGCTTTTAAACTAGATCCATGCAACTCATTTCCAAGTCCAATAATCCCTTGACTGTGACAACCATGTGCTGATTGTGCAAAGATTTGATCAGTGGCTTCATAGATGCTTGAGGCTGGAATGGGGACACTATAGCAGATTAATTGATTCAGCTAATTTAAGGCCAGAAAGGCAATGAAAAGACATTTAAAGTGGTGGTGCATCTATCAGATTATCAACAGTAACCTCGCTATAGACTCCAATAATTTTTGTTTGGTAAAGCCATAATTTTATATTGGCTAAAATATACCTTTGACATTTTTATAGCCCCTTGAAAAGATCCACAGGTGAATGTTTCATTGCTTTCCTTGTAGTCTGTGATAATGATTAATCATTTCCATTGTCATATTTCTATTTGTAGTTTTTAGGGCTTCCACTGCCATTACCCCTTTCTCTGATTGATTAAAGAGACATTATATGCTGAGTCTTTCCTCCTTGAGAAATGTTCACAGACTCTAATTGCATCACTGCTCAATTATCTTCCTGATAAAGTCCATGGACAGAAAAATTTGACTCAGATTGAGTTTCTCATTGAAAGCCATTTCCAGTAATTTGAGATTTGCCTTCCAATTTTCCAAAATTTCTTTAAATATGGAGTCACTGGGAATGTCCGTATGAAATATTCCAGCATTGGTCTCACCAATACTTATCTAAAATTGCCTTGCTGCTTACCACTTTTCTCTTCATATTTCAAGTTTGTCCTTATCCAATAGTGTCTTCTTGGGAGTCGATGTGAAGTAGCTCCTTTTCTGAGTCATTGCTTTCAAGAAGAGAGTGCCTGACTCTGATCCTAGGTCAGACTTTTGATCCTAGGGAGCCATTTTTGCCTTTACATGTATTAAATCTGAAGCATGAAGTTAATCTTTCTGTGAAAGGTCTGTGGAAAAAGGGGGACTGACTTAATGAGAGTTTTGTTGATCTAATCCCACACAGAAGCCATTCACTTCACCTGTCAGACAAAACTGGAGACTTACCTGGTTTCTAATAATGAAAAATCATCTGGTTTTTTCTCTGCTGCAAAGGAAAGTTTTAAATTGAGATAGGCATAGGCTATGAGCTGGTATTTAGATTTGGATGCAAACCTTTGTATGGCCTGAACTAATGGAGATATTTGATGGCCAGTCCACTTGCATTAACAATTCTTGAACTGCCATACAGTTGAAGGTGAAAGTCTATGAGCTAAATATGTCTGCAGAAGTGCTATTAGCCTGAGTGAGACAACTGGCTATTTCCTCTGGCCTGAAGAGAGCTTGATATTAGTAAAAAATTTCTGTTTAGCAAAATGAATTTTTTTCATTGCATTTTTTTCTTCTTTTTTGCAATAGCCTTGGGTACATTTTCCTATTGCTTTGGCAAATGGGTCAAACTCCTTTTCTTTTACTCCCCTGATTTCAATAGCCTGATTACTACTAGTTGTTTGGTAGCGTAGCATGTGTAATGTTTTATTCCATATATTTTATTGAGCATGGATGTTGGACTCTGGCTTCTGGCTGGGACTGACCAGCAGAAGCAAAGGAAGAAAGGTCTGTCTAGTGCATAATGAAAAGATGAAATTTCCAGATGTTGAGGGTTTTGTTTGAAAATATGCACCCTCCTATGTGTGAAATACCCTGATTTAAAACCAAAGTCAAAAACGAAAGAAAACAGACCGGTTTCTTTTATAATCTCCTTTTCAATATTGCAATTTTTTATCTTTCTTTTCTTCTTTCTCTAGCTCATGTTAATCCTACGGATGCTCAGGGGAATGGGAGATTCATAGCAAGGTCTATTGATCCTTTCTTTTGCTTTGTTGCAAAGGAGTGCACAGTGAGCTAGGTGGTAACCCTAATTCCTGCCCTCTACTTTCCATTGTTCTCAGGGAAAACCTTCCATTTCATATTTCCCAATCAGGTGTGGTATTTCCCTGCTTTTGGATCATTGCCTCTGCCAGTGTACAGGAAAGGCATTCACTGGAATGAGTAAATACTCTCGATTGAAAAGATGGATGTCGCTGCTTCATTATCACCAAAATTCATTATCAGCACATGCTGAAATTAGATAAAAAGTGATGAAGGTAGCAGAAGACATGTAGCCTGGTTCATGCAGTTACATAAAGCCCAGGAATGTGACTTTCCACCAGCCTCTCTCCTATCTCCTTGCTTTCAGGCTCCATCAGGACACGATCTGAGCCATTTCACCCCAGAGCTCCTATTTTAATTACTCCTGGTTTTGACCAGACCTCCAGCTCCTTGTCTGATCTTAGCTCCCCTCAATTTACTCTCTATGTGTCTTGCATAACAGAAGTAAGTATTTTTTTCTTAGCTCTGTACTTGCAAAGGGTTGAAGCATTTTGATGACACTTCAAGAGAAAATCAGCTTGAAGGGAGTGCATAGTGTGGAGAAAATTCAGACAAACCTTCAGAGAGAGACAAATGAACACAGGGTCCTACAATGAAAAATACCATGCAGCATGAAGGCAGGCAGAACAGCTCTAAAAACCTGAAGTCAAAATCTGGTTTATAGGTCCTACAGAAGATAAGGTACAGCTGATCTTCAGGAAATGCTGTGATTCTTCCTTACCATCTCTTCTACTATTGCAAGCAAGATGCTCAAAAGCCCCTGGGCAGTCCCCCTCTACCTGCCTTCTTGGCCAGTCTAAAGTCAAATCTAGTTGCAGAAAGCTAAGAAAAATTCAAAACTCATGAACAGACAAACCGAGACACTATCCTGTCCAAGGTGGATTTTCAAATGCCAGAAGTCACCAAGTCCACAAATACTGCTGTGAAGCCGATCTGGGGCTAATCTACTTTAGGTGCTTTGAGAGGTACTCTGGCGATGGGCACCAGTATAAGACCCTAAAATTGATAGCCTAGATTTTTATAAATTATGAGAGCTGCACACTGCCTTAAGGTTAGCAGAAGTGCGACGTGCTCAGTTTTATTGATGTTGTGTTTCTTTTCTTTTCTTTTCCAACAGTGAATACTGTTTAAATTAAAGAAGAAACTTCCACTAGTCCTGATAATAGGGGTGGGGGATAAACCTGGCTTGTAGCTCTGAGTAATATATACCCCTCACCCCAACACTGCAAGATATTAGCTCAAGGCTTGTCAGCCTCTTGGGTTTTAATTAATGAAGTTCCTGTTAAGGACATTTTTTTCATCACTTGCTCTATTCCAACACATTTCTTTCATTTGAAACCTGAGCGCTCTGCCAAGCAGGCCCACAATGTCAGAAGGGGAGGGAGAGCCTGTCTAAACTACAGTCGTCTCTCTGTTCAACTTGATTCAATTTAGTAGAATTTCACTTTGTCGAATGACAAGATGCTGTATTTTGACAGTTGCCTATTTATGCTAAAGTCGAGGCATAATAAAATCAGTTTGGCGTCTGGCTCGCTCTATCTGTAGCTTTTACTTAAGAATCTGATGATCCTTTTTTTGGTTTGACTGACATTACTGTTTAGTTTCTGATTTGTTGTGTTGGACTGTTTTCCCGTGGTTGGTTTTTGGTTGTTTTTTTGGGTTTTTTTTTGTTAAATAAAAGCTTTCCTAAGAAACTGGCATTCTCTTCCTTGAACACACCCTTCCTCAGCTGCAAATCTAAAAAAGGAGACAGCATTGTTAAAAGGAAGGAATTTTTTGTATATTTTTTTTCCTTTAAAACTTACTGGAAAAAGTGAAATGCAACAACCGAACGAAAAACTGCTACAGTTTTAAAGTAACAAATGCTGAGGCTGTGAGTAAGAGGCATTATGTTACTGAGGCAAAATCCCCCCCTGGCTTTGGCATGAAGTTTGTCTGATGATGTGCTAACAGATCGTATGTTGGTATGTTTGTATGTTCGTATGCTGAGCTCCCCACCATAACGTGTGACCGTCTTCCAGTAGCCCATTCGGAGATGTGACTGGCATTTGTCATCTGCTGTCTGCTCTTTCTCATACTTTCCCCAGGAGATAAGTGTGTGCAATAGGGGATTTTGCTTTCCCAAGGAATATTTTTAAGTGCTTGCTGATTGTCCTGTGTTAGAGGAGGCAGCTCAGAGGTAGATGGCTTGCATTTCAGCAGAAGACAGTGAGTTTTGTGATGCTTATTAATTCCTGGGGAATTTAATTCTACACTTAGCCCAGGCATTGAGAAATCTTGTCCTTACCTTTATTGCAGAAAATTCTCTTGAGCCAGAAAAGTGATTTTTTTTTGTTTTGATCTTCATCCTGGAGCTTTTTTTAGGACAGGGAACCCCAAGAACACTAAAGCCCTGCATTGCAGCAAGTCACACCTGACATGGTGCACTAACAGCAACCATTTTCCTTCCTCCCCAGATCAGTATTTTTGGCAGAAAGGAGACACAACTTTTGATCTCAAGCCCCAGAATGTAACATTCCACATTTAGCCCCATCACAGCATTTGCAATCCCAGCCCAAACCCAGACTTAAAAGGCCACCCAATTTGTGAGCTGAACCAAAGAGCACTTGTGTCAAAAGCATTTCTGTGGTCCTCTACCTGAAGGCAGGAGGATTTTGAGAAGGAAGAATTAGTAACCCTGGTCCTGGGCTCATCTCAAAGCAAGACCTGCCTGCTAAAATAATGGTTTCCACAAGGAAGAACCCAGAAAGGTGGAGCACTGAGGAGCTATGATACTCTCTCCTTGTGTCTCTTACCTGGACAATCAGAGCATAGACCTGGGCCCCGAGGCTCTAGTAGGCACCTGCTACTCAGCCTAAGGGCCCTGGGTCTAGCCTTAGTTGCCCCAGTCTAAACCAACCCTTGTCCTGTACAGACCCAGAAAGATTTTAAGGCATTTCTGCAATCCCATCCCTGTGTTCTTCATGCCCAAGGTGGTCTTAGATGTTGACCTTTCCTCTGGGGTTTTCTGAAGAATCAGTCCCTGTGTTGGTGCACAACAAAAAAACAAAGTAGAAATCCCACACTTAAATCCTTTGGTCAATAACATGCTTTATTTTAAAAAAATAAAGAAGTGTTTTATGATCTGTATATTAGATCCACTGTAAAACTAGATTTTGGGTACCTTCTGAACAAAGTAGTTTGTCACGGTCCTAATTAATTACGATCACCACAAATCCTTATTCATGCCTGAGCACCCTGTTACCCAGTTATCATCACAAGGTTTTCTTTCAAGCTGAGCACTTAACTGCAGCCCTGTCACCTGGAGGGATGAAAAGCATTGGTCTCCAGCTTGTTTTCATGCCAGCCATGAGGAGGTCCCACCCTCCATCCCTGGCTCCAGCCTTGGTCCCGGAGCTGGGCTCTGCCCTGAGCTCTCCCTCGGCCGCACGGCAGCCAGGCACAGCTCTGCACCATGCATCAGTGTCAAAGTCATTAACAGGATGGTGGCTGTTAGAAACTTTAATGGGAGCCTATAATTGCATAAGTATATAATCTGTGTTTATTGAGGCCTGCATTAGAATCTCCTTAAAACTTGTGGCTAGTTGTCATTTGTGTAGTTTGTCTTTACTTACATGCATGTTGCCCAAAAATTACAAGCATAAAGTAATTTCAAACTCTGACTTCATGCTGAGCTATCTCAGGGATGTCGGACTGGAGGACATCACCTGGATAACCTAATCTACTCCCCTGTGAGTAAAGATGTAACAGATGTTAAGCCTGGGAGGGCCCCCAAGGGCCTTTTCTATGCACAAATCCAAATATCATTGGCTACATTCCCCAACACTCAGAAAAAAAAAAATCAGATCTATTGCTCAAGAAAGCAAAACAACCTCAAACCCATAGGCACAGGATGAGCCCAGGAGAGACTCAAGTCATCGCCAATGGTTTGGGCACCTTCAATTGCAGGACACTGGCCAGGCAAAAATGTCCAAGGAATCTAGCCAATGCACAAAATTATTGCAAATCTGATATGGAGAAAATTTTCCTGGCCCTGTAACTGGTGAGTGGTTTAAACCTGAGCATAGGAGCAAAAAGAAATCAAGAGGGAAACAACAGTGCACCTGACCCCATGTCCCATGTCAGACTGCCGCAAATCTCTGATGAATCTGAGAAAAATAGGGAAAAAATAAACACCAAAAATCAGCAGCCAAGTTATTCATCAAAGGTGGGAAAAAAAATCTTCCTGGCCTCTCTAGGCATCCAGTGGAAACCCTGAAGCATGGAATTAATTAAATACAAAGAAACATAATTAATTTAATTAAATGCAGTCCTTTTAAAAAGGGTTGCTCTGATTAATGCCTGCTCCTGCAAAAGTTTATGAATATATTTAGCCCCATTCCCAAAGACAACATTTGCAGGATCTCAATTAGAACAGCTAAAAGCGCACTAATATAAGTGCAAGTGAATACCTTGCACTTACGGTGTGAAAGCAGACACAAGAAATGCCATTTTAAACAGCACACTCAGAAAAGAGATCAAAACATCCCTTGGTTTAATATCTTCTGGGGCCAGGAGGCACGATTCAGATCACCTAGACTGACTCTCTGCGTAATGCCAACCACAAAACCTCACTGTGCGATTCTCACATTAGGTCCATCAGACTCTGATCCAGCCAGATCCTGCCATCCGTTTCCATAGCATAAGGTTTGGTGGGGGTTTTTTTGATACATCGATTTCACCCTCTGATAGCACTTGGCAGTGGCTGAGCTCAAATTTATTAAGTCAAACCATTTCCCAATTAAGTGGCAGACCTTACCATATCATTGGTCTTAATCAGTTCCCACACAACAAAACCCATTAAATAAAACATCCCAGCTGAAAGCTTTGGAAATGAGTTTCATTCTCCGTCACCTCCAACAGAGTTTGGGAAACTAAGGCTCAGAGACTGGCTGTTACCATCGGGTGGTCAGGTATTCCAGGATTTAGTAGATCTGCTGTATTTCCTAACCTTCAAGATCTGGTGGAAATGGTTGCCTTCCCCCCCACCCCCCCACCCCCGCCAGATGTCTTAGAGGGATGTTTTCCTAAAAGGCTGGAAGTCTCACTTGGAGAGATGTGTTAGGTTTTTATCGAAGAGTCACCAGCTTGTCACTTGTCATGTATATTTTAGTCTTTAATATTACTAGGTTATCTCCTCAACACAGCTGACGTGCATCATCTGCAACTATGAGACGTTACAGTCTTCTGCATCATCACTTACAGGGCCAGGAAAATTTTCTCCATATCAGATTTGCCCATGAATTTGGGTGTTGTTATTTTAACTGTTGCAAACAGTGGATATTACTGGAACAGAATTCATAGCATTTCCCCAGTTCACCACTCTTAACACTATGAATACTTTCATTTCTTAAGAATGGGATTAATAAAGTTTCTAAGAATGAGCATTGTGATTCTATGGAAATATTGCTAGTTTTCCAGTAAGTTTATGTCTCTGTGAGAGACACTATAAATATGAAGAGACTCATTATCTTTAATTCAAGCTCATCTTTTTAGTGTTAATTCTTTTTTTTTTTCCTTAGTCAAAAGTAAAGCAAATGTTAATATCCTCTACCTCCAGATAGGAAGCAGATGCAAGAGATCTTAGCTGTTCTTCCCAAGGCCTGTTATGAGTTTTGGCTCAAATGTCAACATGAGTCAACATTTTACTTTTAGTGACAGGTTGGTTCAGTTTCCTATTTAGTATTGGTTGAAACACTGCAAATCCCCCTTAGAGACAAAACACTGACTCCTTAACAGAAAATTGTTCTAAAAGCCTTAGTGAAAGTTTCTGAAGTATTTTGTGCGTTTTCTCTCCATTTTCTTGAAATTGCAGTGAGAAGGAATTTTATCATCAAAGTGAGCAGAACTGGCAAGGCATGAATGAACACAAACCAAAGAGGCTCCCGATCGCGTCTGTCTTTGATGAGATCCATACACTGCACCTATGTGCTCCGTCTGCGGGGAGATCCCAGCTGTCATGTTTGTGTTTCATCTGCAAATTTCAATTCCCCTCCAGACCTTGAAGAAGTGACTAGAACTTGCCCGGACTTCATACAGTTCATTGGGTCACTTTTATGAATTCCTTCAATCTTTTCTTTTTTGCTAAGGGTTATTTTTTGCTTCCTAGCTGGCCGTGTCAGCAGCCGTTGGGTTGTAGGAGGACTGACTTTCGCACAGAAACTTGAACAGCAGGGCACCCTGGGCCCTTGCCATTCAAGCTAGGTAGATACAACTCTTCTGTGAAAAAATCTTGAAGCTTTGCAAAAAATACAAGCAAACAGTTAGGAAGTTTTCCCGAGGAATAGCAAAGTGCAGGTTCCAATCCTGGCTGTGAAGTGGGCAGAGCATGGATTTCAACATGACTTTTGCACAACTGAAGCAGTAGCTGTGAGCACTGGACAGACATAAGTTGCCCTCCCTTAATTGTCATCAAAAGGGACACACATTTGCAAAGCACTTCCATTTTTGCATAGACAGCATTTGCTGATGGAAAAGATACTTGTTGAAAATCTTGGTTGATCAATCAAATTCTTGACATAACCTCTGCTTGGCAGTGGGGCAAGGAGTGACCCCCTTAATTCAGCCTACATTGTGCCTGTCCCACCTGAATTAAGGTGGTACCAACTCCAGGTATTAGGTCCGGGTACCAAACACATAACATACCAGCAACAGGCTCTAGCAACACCCAACTGGACCATTATAACCTTGCTTAGATCTTCACGTTTACATGGCACTGTGTAGTTAAAACTGAGGGGCAGAAAGACGTAGACTATCATCAAGTGGACTTCAAGTGTATGAACACCACAACAACACAAATTAACCTCAGATATAAGCTAAAGCGAGCGAATTCCCTCTGCCCACTCTTCTCCTGAGCTAGATTTCATTATCTGTCAAGACCCTGATGCCAAAGGCAAAGTTTTGCGTATCTGCCTCTGCTATCTTGTTTCACTTTCCACTCCCTCCAAATGAGTACCAAATTCTGAACCCTGCTGTTCTTAATTCAGGCATACTTGGGGGCTTCTTTCTTTTTCATTTGTTCCAAAAAGACCTGGCAAACGGCATTGAAGAATTATTTGACTTTGACTTTGACTTCCACAGTCTGCCTTTCCCGCCCACAGGTGGCAATAGGGAAGGGGATTTTGTGAGGCTGCGTCACTGAGGCCAACCTGAGCTGAGGATACTCTGTTAACGTCAATGGGGAAGGAGAGACAACTGTGCCAAGTGCCCTTTCAGTCACTGCAGGGTGCTCCTGGAAAAGACTCTGACATCATTTGCCTGCCTGAAGTGCTCAAAGCTTCAATGAGTCTGAGATCAGACGCAGGCTTAAAAGAAAAGAGAAATCATTTTCCTTCTAGCTGTCAAAATCCATATAAACGATCAGGTTGCAGGAAAAGGATCCTGTTACTCTGCTGAATTTGATCACCCCTTCTTATGCTTTTTCCAAAACTCCAAGCTTTAAGTGAATTCTCTTCCCTGGGTTTAAAAACAAAGCAAAGCAGAAAGCTGGACACACACGTGACATGGGGCAATCTTTTCACAAAATACTACAAGGAGCATGGTGTACTATATCACATAGGCACTGAAACCATCACATCAATACCCAGACTTTGCCAACAGGATGGCAAGAACTTAATTTTGAACTCTAATCTCTAATCTAATGTGATCACAACAAAGAGCAGACGGGTGAACGCACTGAATTTTTTTGCCTTCACTATATATTTAGGAGGTTGTCTACACAGGGAAGCTGCTATGAAGTAAACTTAGGTGTGAGTTTACAGCACACACTTTCTTTTCCACCGCCATCTCATCCAGACACACATTCTACAAGTAGGCGTGAAGTAGGTTGTTTTACTGTACTTTGGGGCATTGGGAAGAGATTTTCAAATCCCCAAAGGCTTTGAACAGCCATATTAGTTGGCCATGTGAACTGCCTAAGAGTTAGGCACCTCACTGCTATTTATGCCAATGAAAATCTGTTCCAAAATCTCTGCTCCGTCCCTGCCTGATTTAGTGCTTTTTGAAGACAAGGGAAACATGGGATAAATGGAATAAATAACATAGGACTGCAGTAAAGACTATACTGGGATTAGAAACTTGACATGCTTATCCTATATGAATAAGAATCAGATTTGCCATTGAACTGGCTGTGATGAAAATGCAAGAAAGCTTTTGAGAATATTTGGAAGCTTTTCCCTTACTAATATATAGAAAGCAGATACTGATTCCTAAATAATTACTGAGACAAGAGGTATGTTTCAACTGGAAAGCACAAAGCATCTGACTGCAAATATGATACATGGGAAGAATGACTCACATACAAAAGGGGTTGATTCAAAATGGAATTATTTACTCTTGAAAAATGTCTGTTTATGGGGTGACTTGAATGAAATATTGAAACTGAGGATTATAATACATTTACACCAAGCAGGAGTTTCAAGGACAGATGTTTGAAGGAAGAGGGAACATATTACGTAGGGGAGGGAAAGCGTTGTATTACTGCTAGAACATGGACTTGACGTCCAGAAAACAAATCATGATTCTGTTCGCTAAGGCTTTGCACTGCTAAGACTGTATGTATCTGTCTTTTGGGTAAAAAGATTTTTTGCTATACCTCAATTTTCCACTCTACCAGGTCAGAAATATAATTCTTCTCTGGTTTTTAGGGTTATTGTGAAGATTAATCCATTGATTTCTGTAAGCACATCCTGAATTCCTCAGATGATGTCAGCGTAAGAATTGAAGGAGGCATTGTTTTAGGGAAAGAATAAATAGCCAGGAAGGATTTTGGTTCAAAGGAGCTGGAGGCAAATAGTATGTGCATCCTTAAGCAAAATTTAGATGACTTCACTGCTGATGATAAGGGAGTATTCAACAGTTTTACTCTTGAGAGCAATCAATATGTTAGAGGAAGACAGCACTTTTTTTATTAACCAGAAAACTCTGCTGGGTCAGTGTTAGAAATGACAGTTAATTTTTTAAGCATTTACATTTTTTAAAAAAACAGGTTGCCCTTCTCTAGTGTAAAATGTTCAAAGATGAGCAAATTATAGAGATGACAGGATCAGCACCGAGATACTGCAGGCCCAAAGCCCCTAGCTCCTGGTCCTGGTCCTACACAGCCTTGTATCCAGCTTAAATACACACTTTCTGTATGACTTACAGTGGAAAATAGCTTTCAAAGTCATCTTTTCCTTCTTACAGTTGGTGGACAAGGTATTTAATTTACGGCAAAGGTTTCACAAAAGGATAAGCCTTAAGAGGCAATACAGAAGCTAAAGGCAATGGGTCTGAGATGATGTTTCTTATTTTAAATTACAGCATCTTTCATCTCTGACTATTGTTGGATGTCATTCTCCTTCTCAATCCCCCTTGTATATGTTAAAGTATTAAACTAATCAAAATAGTAAATATTAATAAATCACAGGGCCTGCCATATCTTAAAGGGATTCAGCACTAGGGAAAAATTTATTTCTGTGATAAAATATTGCATGGCTAGCAAAAGCATTACAGAGCAACTTTAACTTCCTCCAGAGCATTCATTTAGGTCTACTTTGGAGAGACAGTAGCACACGTAGCGATCACTGCTGTAAACCATGTCTCTCAGCTTCTAGTTGGGGTTTCAGCTGCACGGGTATTATGTAGGTAGGTTCATCCCACCTAAGTGACGTGTTGTATAAAGGTATTGTCCTTCAATGCTTCCTATGTCATCAGTAAAAGAGACATAATCTGTTGCCTTTATTAGGGAGCCTAATCTAACCACCTACATACCTTACCTTTGCAGGCTTTAGAGTCAGGTGAGATGTCTGGACCCATGTGCATTGGTTTAATGAAACTCTTACAAAGCCGTATCTATTCTTATAGGGCCTGATCTAGTGACCAATAAAGTCAGTGCAAAATACCTACGCTGACTTAAAAGAACAATCAAAAAGCCAGCAGTACCTACAGCTAATACCTAAGGCAAAACCAGGGCCATCAAAGTGGTGGTTATGAAAAATTGAGATTCATCACCTCTATGGTCTAAGGAGCTACTCTAGGTGAGGTACATTTTGGGGTAGTACGTTCTGAAGGATTTATTTCTTTTGAAATGTTGTTTCAGTGCTTTCTGCTCTTTCCTGAAGGATATAGGGGATTCCTGCAACATGCTGTGAGAACAGCCAAGGAAGATTTTGGTTTATCCTGCTGTCTTGTGGTACATGTCCCAAAGATGAGGCTTTTCAATCCAAAACTGTATATGGAAAAAGTTCTGCAAATGTGGGGAAAAAAATCACCCTCGTCTTTATTTTTTGAGATGATGTGTCATAGTCTTTCTAGTTAAAGTGCTTTCACTAGCAATCTGCTAAGGAAAATATGAAATTGGAATATTAAAAAGTGGAAATTAGACATTTGCCTTTTTAGATACATAATAAACAGTCAAACTTAATTAGTTTCAAAATAAATGCTAAGTATAATCTGCCCTTACTGCATCCAAAATGAAAAGAAACCACGGAAAAGGTCGGCAGAGCAATGTGTTTGGCATCCGCTCTGCTTCTTGGAGTCACTCTTCATAACTGTTCAGGGCAGGATTTTCTATGACATCTCTTTTTGTTTGCACAGTAATCAGTCACCCAAATATGCAATCAGTCCTCAAGAAAAGAGGAATTTCATTTATGCTGTGAACTCCACATCACATGGAGAAGGACCATATTCAGTTTATCCAAGGAACATGGTTAGATACCAATGTTAAGCTAAGTCATATATATATATATATATCTCCAGTGTGAAAGTCATGTCCTGTTTAATATTATAAAAGTGCATAGCCTTTTGCATTCTGTACTTCTGCCAAGGTCTACAAAAAACCTAGGGTACTACGCCTACAGATAGACCATGGCTTTGTCCTGGCTTGTGGCCTGCATCTTCTGTCTTTGTACTTATTATATTGACTTTGTTGCTATAGTACAATAAAATATTACGATATTCTCTATTGTAATACTGTTGAGTTCCATTTTCAAGAAGGAAAACTGAAGAACTAAGCAATGTAGCCTAAGACACGAACAGTATTATGAAGGAGCTAAAGCTAACCCATTCTGCTGCAACTGGAATTTTTTAATGGAAAAACTATCTTAAAGTGGAAAGAAATACAGCAGTCCTTAGTCTTTATATAAAATTATTATTCAGGATAGTGGGGATTTTAAGGAATAAGGATAGGCTTCTGCTATTCTCCTCATGTTATTTTATAGCCTACCTGATGTCTTACTGTCCCAAGAATAAGGAACTACATAATATGGCTATATGAATGCCTGCATAGAAGAAATCTTTGAATCAAAGGTACTTAGAAGAACAATACAGAGTATAAGCAATTAAAAATCAAGGAAGATTATTGTGGAAAATGGGGTATTTTAATCAAAGTCACACATTAGTAGTAGAAATAAGGATGTTCTTGCTCTGCTCCATACATATAGTGCTCTAGTTAACATGCTACACCCTCTCCCCCACTCAAAATTGTAAAAGAAAAGATGGAAGGAGCCTTGAAAGGTCATCTAGCCTACTGTGGGAAACCAACCTTAGGTAAGTGATAGCTACAGTATTCCGAACAAATGCTTGTTTTACCTGTTCTTAAACACCTCCTGTGCTGGAGATTCCACAGCCTTGCAAAGCAATCCATCTCAGTACTTAATTACATTTATGTTTACATTTTTCCCCACAGGCTATCCTAAATCTTTCTCGTTGCAATTCAAACCTATTACTTCTTGTTTTACCTGCACTAGACGTGAGGATAGTTTACTCCCTCCCTCTTTACTGCTAATTTCCCATAGCTGAAGACCATTATCGCATCTCCCTGCAATCTTTTTTAAAGAAGAGACTAAATAATCCGAATTCCTTCAACTTGCAGGTCATGTTTTCTAGATTTCTTACCATTCTTGTTCAACTTTTGTGTGTCTTCTGCCGTTGGCCTACATATTTCTCAAATTGAACGCACTAAGTCAATTTCAATTTAGCCAAACCAAGTAGAGCAGAAGGATTACATCACATGTTTTATTAATAAATTTCCCTATTGTTTTGTCAATATTTATTTTGACATCTTATTTTTTGACAAAATAGCATCTTATTTTTTACCAGCCACTTCTTTATTTTGTGAAAATTAGTTTAATTCTGTTCTGGTCCCTGAATATACTTTCAGAATTCACTTTTGGATGCCTGCATAATTCATGATCCATGTATTTAATGAGCTTGCTCTCTCCTCTATCACAAATTCATTCATGAAGGCATTGACTATTACCACAGAAGACTACTACAAAACTCTGCTCATGACATATTTCCTGGTAGAGAGTGTAGTATTGGCAACCATTAGTTTCTCAGCCATTTTTTTCTTCCATGTATTATTACTTTGACTTGCTCCTAAGAATGCTGTTTAAAACGATATCAAAAGCTTATTAGAAGCAAGATAAAACATCTATGCTTCTCCTTTATCCAAAAGGTCTGTTGCTGTGCCAGAAAAAGAGTTTAGTTTGGTTTGGCAAGATTTCTTCTAAAAAAATCCACAACAGCAATTTTTCCTCTTGTGCTGTTTTGCAGGCACTGTAATTCTCACTTATCAGCTCTGGACCATAGAGTCACCTGGCTTTAGGATTTTGATGGGAGACCTAAACAGCTTGATTTGCGGAACAAGTTCCTTGCTTTCTTTGCTTCCTGCCCCCCAAACTTGTTTCTTTGCTTATTCTTGGTTTTTTGCTTCCTGCCCCCCAAACTATCCACCTTGACTGTAATAGTGTAAGCAGACTGGAATCCTGTTATACATTTCCATATTTGTCTAAAGATGACGATATGGTTGTTGTTTCAATACCAACTGCAGCCCAACCTTTGGCTCCCAAATGCAGGATTAAAAAAAAAAATAATTTTTTTTTAAAGTGTTTTCTGCTTTTCAGCTAGACCTCAGTTATGAAGGGTTGGAAGTAGCAGCTGTGCTACTGTTACCCCAGCAGCTGACCTGGATTATGCATCAGGTTGGGTGCTGCTAACAAGGGGGCTACTGTGCCTGCTCCCACCCCAGGAGCACCAGCTGTGGGGCTTTCTGCACCGGCCTCTGTAGACAGATCTGCAGTTGCTCAGCTGGACATGAGCCAGCTCTGCAGCTTTGTTAGTGCAGTGCTGTGCCTAAACAGATCTGTAAGTCCTGCTGAAAGCGCTGGGCTGCTTTGAGTGAGCTGCTTGCCGCTTTTGGATCAGAGCTGCTTCATCTGCAGCCATGCTGTAGTCCAGATGATGTGAGTGCAGGTCTGCAGTCTGTGAAAGGCCATGCTAACAAATTCACTTTGTAATGCGTACTCAAGCACTGGCTGCACCTTCTTTTTGGAGAAAAAGAATCTGTATCCGTTATTTCAGTATATTTAACAGGACTATTTAAAGCACTTTTCAAATGTTATTCCTTCATGTCCCTAAATGTCCTTTTAGGCAACCAACCAAGTGCTACTATCTTTTTTTTTTTTTACTAGTAGATGAAGAGAGTGAGGGGAAATGTGTCTTATATTGAAGAGTGGTTTCCAGTCCTGGTCTCTGGTCACTGGCCCTACAACATGCAACTGGTGGATCGTGGGAGAGATTCAGCTATTGGGATACTCCTATGTGGTTGCCAGGAGAATGAGAAAGCAGAGGAAGACAGCTCAACTAGCCTGCAGATACGTGCAAATTGGGATATCCTTGGATTTGACGTTTATTTAATGAACACACCCTAAAAGTCCATGTTACCCACCACAAACCCAGCACAATAAGCCACTGGTTTCCAAATGTCTTGACCCAAAATCCCCAAAGAGCCACCAGATACTTATCACATACTCTAGAAAGCAGAAAGTACTCTCCAAAAGTCATTAGGAGGTGGAGAAGCCAATGGCTCCCAGATGTCCCATTGCTTCCCTGAAGAATAACCTCAGCTGGGTGCTCAGCTGGCTCTGGGGTTACCCAACAGAGTTGGCTTCAGCTCACCTGCTTCTCCTCAGATCACTATTTTTGGGTCTCTAGGCATCAGTGTAGCAAGGCAGCTGCCTGCCATAGGCAAGGTAGAGGATCCACGCCTGGAGAGCTGGCAAATTGTATGTAATTCAGGAGGCTACATTGCCACCAAGACAATGTACAGTATGTCCCTTGGCTCAGCATCATTTCTGAAAGTAACTTCCAGTCTTTGTATTTCTCATTCCCAAGTAATATTTTGCTGCTTGACTTGCCACCAAAGCCCAGGAATGGGAGGGTAAGAGACTTCTGTCTGCCATGTAATGGCTAAAGAAGTGGGTCTGCCTTAAACTCCTTATTATTAACCCTGGGACACCTCCTGTTTAATTCTCAGAATGTAAAAAACAGAGAAGATTTAGTTCACAGTACATTTGCAAAAAAGCTCAGACTATACAAATAAGCATCTTGCAGCAACTGCAAGTAGAAGCAAGTTCCAGAAAGGGAAAAAATAGTCTGATGCATGTCATCTTGTGGTTTTTTGCTAGATTAATGAAAAGCCCACACAGCATAATTATGTTTACAATAAGCTTACAGGAGTTTTCCCACAAGGTAGAGGAGAGTCATAGAAGGATCAGGTTAAACCAATTATTTAACCTTTACAGAGCTAAACTTGCAAGTGTTTCAGAGGGAGAGAAAATGGACTATTTTATTGGTTGCTTATGACCATGTATTAAAATAGTGGTCTCCTTTTTTAATCCATCACATTGCAAGAGCATATACTGGCAGATCCAATTCAGATGACCGGGAAACAAATTGTTGGATGCCTAGATGACTTAAATATTCCACTGCTAGCACAAGTTTGCTTTTAAGTACCATGAATGAGTCTCCTCGCAAATAACCTAGCATGTCTGGTAAGGCTTTTCACAGAACATGGCATCCAGATTGAGGGGTTTTAATGATAGAGTGAACAAATAAATCATCGAGCTTGACTGGGAGTTGTTGCATTCACTAAAGTCAAGATTTCCTTTTCTGGAGCTGGTCTTCTGGGCTTGAAACAAGTGGGCAATGGTGGAAAGCACTGAAAAGAAAACAATATAGTATCATTTATCAGGCCTTTTGCAATGTCAGCTCTCCATTGTTCTTGCTTAAAAAAATTACATACTTCTTGGCTTTCCTAATTCATTAGAGAGACATGCAGTTGTTCTGGTTTAGACATTAGCATTTGTTTTGTTTATTCCAGTTCCAGTGGGCAAAAATCAAGTAAACCTGATTAATTCAATGGTCTACCTACAATTTTTCCAAAGGATATGGCAAGCTATGATGGAGTAGAGCTTGAGAAACACAGATATAACACCCTAGGGGCTATATTCTATGGATGATGTTGACAGAGCATCTGTCTAAATGATCTTCCAGCTAGTACTGGGCAAAATCCTTTTTTTTTTTGTTTTGCTGACAATTTGAAAATGTGGGGGGGAAAACCCATTACTGCTGAAAATTCAAACACTTTGGCAAACTGCATCTTGGGGAAAATATTCAGAACACCTCATGTGTTTAATCTGGATTTGAGAGCTTCTTATTTTTCACTGAGATAAAAAAAAGAGATTTTGTAACAAGTTGTCATTTCTGTCAAAAAATACTGAACGATTTCATTAAAAAATGCTGTCTAAACCCCACCCAATTACCAGTTATAAAAGCTGCAGCCAACACCAGGCTTTACACATCAAACAATAATTAGCTGGCATATGAGAAGAAATTAAAAAAATATCCAGATGGTCCACCTGGGGCTCTCCAGCTACTTGCTCCAAAGCCGTTCACGTGTGACTCCCATGCTGGCACCGCACACAGGCTGGGACCCACTGGGAAAGCCACCCCTTTAGCTGCTGAGGAAGCCGTCCAGCACGGGCATCCCAGCTTGTGCTAGGACTGAGCACCATGTTCAGAAATGAGTAATAGGACCCCACAGGGAGATGTTAACCTTTTCCACCTGTGAATGCCTCCCGGCACTCCTCTGCTCCCTGTTCTATCTGCTTTGCGTAGGGCAGGTCTCATTTGTATGGTGATTTTGGCAAGTAGCTCACGGGGTCAGGGAGGTGCACTGCCTGGGTGTGCATGGACTGATCCTTCCTCTGTGTCCTACAGCAGGTGACATTTGCTCTTTAGAAGGAATCCTAGTGGCAGCAACAAACAATAAATTAGTTCCTGACCTACGATAGAACTATCTGGCCAAGAGACAGTTCAGTCTTGTCCTGGTTTCGGCTAGGATAGAGTTAATTTTCTTTCTAGTAGCTGATATAATGCTGTGTTTTGGATTTAGTATGACAATAATGTTGATAACAGACTGATGTTTTAGCTGTTGCTAAGTAATGCCTACACTAGTCAAGGACTTTTCAGCTTCCTATGCTCTGCCAAGTGCACAAGAAGCTGGGAGGGGGCACAGCCAAACTGGCCAAAGGGCTATTCCATACCATATGGCGTCATGCTCAGTATAGAAACTGGGGGGAGTTGGCCGGGCAGCAGTGATCACTGCTTGGGGATCTGGGCCAGTCACAACGGGCTTAGTCTCCACTCTCCATTAAACATGCAGGCATGAAGCTGTACATCAAACAGTACTCAAATTCCTCATTGGCTTTTGCACAACTTCGATGAGATAATGCACTTCAAGAGCAAGGTCAAACATTTTCAGTCACGGGCTTTCCAGTTCAGCAACTCAGTTCCTATTTGGGTAGCAAAGATGTACAATTTTCCAGTTGTGCTAGTCAAACATGAGGGGTTTGTAATCTTTTCACACCTCTGAAAATTAGGCCAATTATCTAGATACCATAAGGGAATTGGCTGACTCAAGGTCTCATCCAGGAGAGGGAGTGGGAATAGATGGAGTAATGATCTGAGGTTTATCATTGCATATATTCCACTCACCATTTTAACCATAGCTACCAAAGTACTACAAAGTCAAGCAGAGATACTAAGCCACCTGATAAACAGATCACATTTTCTGATTCACCTGCATTGCTGCAAGCAAACTGTAACAAAGCATAGGCAAAAGGTAATTTCTTGTGACATGTCATCTCTAAGATTATGTCCTGGCTCCAAGTGAAAGAAAAACATATAAACATCCTCTGTCACAATAACTTTCAAGATTGCCCAACAAATACTATTAAAACACTCTAATTTGCAGTTCATTGTGACTTTCCCAAGATTCTGTGTTGGGACTGAAATTTTCCATTTTGGTTGCTAGTTTATAACCGTTTTTTTTTTCCTTTTTTTTTTTTTGGGGGGGGGGGGGAATTGAGGGTGAAATGGTTTGCCATTTCCAAGAAGAAGGCTAAATTAATTTTTGGTGTTAAATTCTGGAGACATTTCCTTTGATTTCTAATGGGAAAATCAAATTTTACAGCTGGCTGTCTGCTATGGATGGGATGAGTCTTTTGCATTCCCTGTGGGAATCTGCCCAGAACTGGCGAAGTTTCAGGCTTTTGAAAAACCACAATTCACACAGTTTTAAGATATTAGGCAACCTCCCCAAAGCTTTCCTCTGCCCAATTATTCTGTTACCTCAAGTGGCAAAAGTCCGAGAAGGTGAAATAGAGGCTCCAGCCCTTCTGATGACCTGTGTGGGTGCCAGGACCATAACTCCTGTGGGGAAGTCTACTTTTTCAGGCTGCTTTCTTAAAAACCCAGGAAACGAAACAAAAAATGTTAACTGCAGGAAGATGCAAAAGTTAGGAATCACCCAATTTAAGAGTGCTTGTGCAACTTCAATTTGGCTTCTTGTGTCTAAGTGATGTTCATGCAGATTTTAATGACTTGATGACTTCCTACATTTCCCACTGACCCCTGCCTCATTCAATGCAATGAGGCTCTGCTTTGAGAACTGACATTTTGAATGAAGGACACATATTCTCAGTACTCCTATCTCAGTGCTTTCACAGCCTGGAAAGGGTAAGAAAATAATAGAAAATGAAGGTTGCTGGAAAAGAAAGGATGGTCCCTTGATTAAATTAGTTGAGTTGGATTCACTTTTATCCTGGTGTCTGTTAAGCCCATCTCGTCACTTGAAACCAAACTTTTCCCACAAGTCATTAACTGTGCATTTCTTTTCTAGATATCTGATAAGATCATAGATTCTGAATTGCAGGCACACCGATTATTCCTGACTGCAGCCAAACTCAGTGTGCAAGATCAGGTCATGTGTCTCATACCATGGCCCCCTAGATCTCACTTTTCATCAGTCTCCCTGTGCCTTGGTTCTCCAACAGACCAACAGGGATGACAGCACCCCCTCCTCTCCGTTTTGGGAAGACTGATGATTGAACATTTGTGAAGCCCTCGGATCCTGCGGTGGTGAACCCCACAGGAGAAGCCACAAGGAAATTAATAATTCTGTCTTCAGAATGAGATTTGTACAGTAAATAAGGCCTGGGGTCACACTTCAGATAATAAGCAGAGAACAAAATATTGAATTAGGAGAGCACCATCCATTCTGAATGAGGTGGTGGAAAATATACTAGGTGTTCGTTTAATTAAAGACTTATATAATTCATACACACAAGGGAAATGATTTAAGGTTCATTTTTGAGTCAAGAATTGATTTGCAACCTTAATAATGTTCTTTTAAAACAGTGTGTGGGTGGCATGTATGTTTGTTATAGCCTGCCAGCCAGGTAATTCAGGGAAAGAGGGAAGCTTTGAGCTTTCAGCCCCTGGTCATTTCTTATGGATAATTCACTACCTGCACATCCTTCCTGGAAGCTGCTACATGTATGTTACTGATGGCTTATAAAAACAAAACAAAACCAGAAAGATGTAATGCAATATTTATTTAAAATCCCTGTTTTGGGAAATCATTGAATCATGTCTGTCTTGAGGCATTGTGGTTCCTTTTCTAAATACCTCTTACTGAAGATATTTCACCGTAAAACAACCAGTCTTAGGGCTGCCCGTTCCACGGCCAGGGAAGAATTGTTTGAAAGGCAACTCTCAGCCTTTCAAAATTAGAAATTCTTTGTTAAAACACCCTCTATTTTCTTTAAGATCAAAACCCAAACCTTGTTTGAGAACATGGGTTATTATTTCAAGGGATTTTAAAAATCTGTCCTGAGTAGACCAATGTGGATCACTGGGTTTTTACCTATGAGGGTGGTTTTTTTTTAATTATGACAGCGGGCACCTGGAGTCTGTCAGGGCTTTTGCCTGAACTCAGCTGCATCCTTCACACCGATCCCACTTCCAGCGTCAGACATGGTCCGACACTATGGAAACAGAAAATCGATGCTGCACTGTGAAGCTGGCACACAGGGAAGATTTCCTGGCTAGAAATGGCTGGGTCCCAGTCTGGGGAGACTTGTAGGGGCCTGGGACTGTGACACTGAGCAGAAAGCTCAGGAATTAACCATCGGGGACATTTGGGGACAGGGCTGAAGAAAGCAGAGGAGGAAACTCTGACTGAAGTGTTACTGTGCCGCACAGGTGTGTCATGGGGGGGAAGGGTCAGACACAAGTGACCAGAATGGGGCTGCTTAAAATGAGCGAATTTGGCCAATATCTAATAACATGGGTCTCTGGCTACAATTTGCCCTGTATCATACACATAGTGCCAAGCCACTATGGGGGTAGAGACAGACGGGTGGGGGAGCTGAGGTCTTAGGGGTGCAACAAAGAAGTGGATATTGTTGTTCCCAAATCTTGTAATGAACTGTGCACATTTAGATGAGGAAATCCCCAAGAGGCACAAGTCAAGAGCACCTCTAGTGTAAGTGCCTGGAAGCCAATGAAATGAAACACATTTTCACTAGTAGGCAATCAATAATGTTTTTTGCAAACACCGGTACCTCCTCTCAAGCACCTACATCTGCTTTGTGAACATCTAAAATTAGAGAGGCCTGACAAAGGAAAGCGTTGAGCCTCTGCAGGTCCAACACAAGTCACTAAAAATCAAGATCTGACCCTGCAACATTTGACTTTTACCACTCATGGCTGTATAATTTGCTCCACAAGGAAGATAACACTTTCCTGCCTTAGTGATGGACTTTGAGAACTGCGGCCAAATTTTATTTTCTAGTGACAGATACAAGCAGTCAGAAGGCACTTTAATAGGGGGAAGAAGCTGGCTTCTCACTTGACACAAAGCACCCACAAATCCAAGAGCATTGTCCTCTGGCTTTCTGGAGGAGGGGGAAAAGAAATCTCTTCCTCTCTGTCTACTCATTCCTGTCTCTTCTCTCCTTCTTTTCTGTATCTCTCTTTTACTCTTACTAAATAAAAAGACAAGGTTGCTTTCCTGGGCCTCCCAGGAGAGTTTAAAATAATCCTAAAAATGCCGCCAAAAGGACTGTAAACATATCTCTCCCTGGGATTTAATTAGCAGAAGAGCTATGCAACCAAGTGTATATTTAAAGCAATCTAATAGCCTGTGCCATGATGAAGTCTAACATGCCAGTTTGTGTCTGAAAAAGAGAAGGGGTCTGGACAACACCTTTGCTGTCAAAAAAAATAGCCAGTAAAGGCAATAAGTAATATTTTCTCTGTTGCCAGTTCATCAGTTCTTATTTAACCAGCCAATGCAACAAAAGCTTAATGCAAAAATGTACTGCAACCTTCTTCTACCCCTCCCTCCCTCCTCTGGTCTCTCTCTTCCTCTCTCTCTCTCTCTGGGATTGGCTTATTTAAAAACTATATTTCTGCCTAGGCATTCAAAAATGCTGAATGCCTGAAGCAAACTAGTAGAATAAGCATGTTTCTCTACTGTTTCTTGGCAGGGTCCACCGCCTGAGTCCTGCTTTAAATTAAAGCACATGTGGCTTGAGTTTAGCATTATCATGAAAATGAAATTACCACTTTAGAAAAGTCAAGTTATTTTGGAAGTGAAAACTGCAGGTCAGAGCCCACCAAAATTCCAAAAACTTGCTCGAAAAATGTCTCGTTGACGGTTCAGAGCTGCTGCCGCGGACAGTGCATCCTTTTGGGTCCTGATTTATAGTCTTCCCATTCACGGTTTCCTACATTTGTTATATGCTCTCGGGAAAACCTTACAGACCTTGGCTCTTTGTCACTGGCTCCCTCTGCAGCTCCTCCCCTGGAAAGGGGAGATAAAAAAAAAAAATCTATCAGAAATCAGCTACATTGACCCGAGGCTCATCTTATTGTTTTGAAGTCCTTTTGAAAATTGCCCTGGCACTGGTAAATACAACAAAGCCATGTTGAAGCGCTGGTTGTTTGCTCAGCTAAAACCCCTCAGTACTATTACATTAATTTTCTTGCCATCAGACGAGGGCTGCGTGGAGAGGAGACAGGAGCCCACACTCTCCTGGCTTGGAATGGGTTCTCCTGTGCTCTTTTTCATGCCCAGAGGTTTGAGCGGGTGATAAATCTCATCTGTTGCAGCAACATGGTGGTTCGAACAGGGTTTGGGCTTTATGTTTGTGTGTATGTGCTCACACACGTGTGTATATAAGTAAGTATGTTGGTTAGTTAATAACTTATGTTAACTTTATATTTTTCTTTTCTGCTGGGCTTGTTATCATGCAAAACTAGATACATCAGGTCAAAAATGAAAACAAATCGATGGCAAGTCCCACTGCTTCCATCGAGAATGTGACAGAAGTGAATATTGGCTTGTCACATCATGGTAGTAATAAGTCCATCTAGAGGATGCCACTTGCCAGAATCTGAACTGTACTAAATGAGTGGGTTGTTAAAGAAATACTGTCAGATGGGCTCAATTCTTTTGCTCCACAACATTGATTTTATTTTATTGCAATTCCACTGACTTCAGTGGAGTGAAGCCAGTCTCTGGGAGGGTTGGGGAGGAGGAGTCGTCAACCGTCAATATGCCAAATTGTGCAGCTGAAGTTGGAATGACCAGTGCATTGTATAATCCTGTGGAAACATGTCCGATGATTGTGCAAATGGAGCTGGTAATCTGGCTAAGAAGTCAAGCCACAATAACTCACCCTGTTCCCTACACACACAAGCATGTACACTCATACACACAGAGAGAAAACTGTGTCTGGAAGAAAATAATTCTTCAGCCAACAACCTCAGAGACAGTTGGAAGGACAGGAGAATGGTGAGTGCCAAGAAAATTTTCCCCAAGCTAAGAATTAGTAATACTGCTTTGCCTGTTGAGGTTTGCCAACATGACTGGAATTGGTGGTGAAGTGACTACTGATTTTCAGAGAATTTGGATCAAGGCTTCATCCCTTTCATGGAGCATATAGAATAGAATAGAATAGAATAGAATAGAATAGAATAGAATAGAATAGAATAGAATAGAAGTAGTTCAGTTGGAAGGGACCTACAACGATCATCTAGTTCAACTGCAAGAATCCCTTGATAGGTACCTACTCCTAACTTTAAGCCAGACAACACAGAGTTGGAGCTTGACCAAAGTCCTACTATAATTTGGTACTCAAGGGTCTAAGTTTCTTTGTGTGAGATACTACTATTGGTCTCATCAGGTGATGCACTTCTCCTGCAGCCAAGGGATTGGTCCTGAGGCTCCTGTAGACCTACTTTCCCCTCAGACACGTTCCTTTTTTTCTCCTACCTGCATCTCTTCCAGAAAGATTTTTGATAAGAGCAGTCATGACCAGGCTTTCCAAACCATCACAATGAGCAGAAGGGGGATTTTGTTTCTGTAGAGAGATCCAGGGCAAGAGGTATGGTTTGTCACAGTTTGTCACAGTCACAGTGCCTCAGGGCCTGAGGGTGAGGAGAAAGGGATGCTGACAGCTTGGGGGTAGAACACACAACTTCAAACCCAGCAAGAAGTGCAGGGGCAGCTCTGGGGCAGCGGCAGGGCTGAGAAGGGAGTGACTGAGGTCAGAAGGTCTAGGGAAAAGTGGTGATGGGCAGGTGGACATTAGTGGATATAGCAACCACCTTACACTCAAGCAAATCATGGCTGTACTTAATTTTGATCAGATCCTGTGAAAGAACACTTCTCTTGAGCTTGGAGGGGATGGGCAGGTGGGGGATCCAGATGTGAGGTCATTTAGGCAGGGTGAGGGTTGGCAGGGAGTGAGGATACAGCTGTTTGTGGGTGGCTGTGAAAGGGCAGGGGGCTTTGCTTTGTGGGGAAGGAAGCACAAGAAGCACTGTGTTGTGGGGCAACAGGGATGAGTACAAGGTAAGGCATAGACTAGAGGGTCACCACATGACATCCCTCCATGTCCTTTCCTGGGCACTTTTAACCAAACTTGAATTTGTGCTCAAGATCTGCTGCCGCAACATGTCTCCATCCTCTCACATATGACTACCTCCTTCCATCCCATATGCCAGCATATCCTTTTGTCAGTTGAACATACCTGGTACGCATTAGGTAGTTTTCCAACATAGTGGTTAGTTCAAGCTAGGTGTTACAGGTCTCTTCTCGCCAACAGAGCACTCCTATCTAAGGTCATAGGATACAAAATGTGCAGTGCGTGGCCACCTCTGCTCAGCTGAGCTTCCAACCAAGCACCCTGCTTCTGTAATTAGCAAATAAATTATTACGTAAGGAAGAGGTTTAAGTTCCATATCTGAAAATAGAATTTTCAAAGGTGAAGTAAGGCACCTGGTGAAAAAAAAAAAAAATAGATCTTAGTGTTCATAAACAATGAGAGGCTCTAAATAAGCTATTGCCAACTCAGGAAAGAGATTCTGGAGTCACTGCAACTCTTTGAAAATAGGAACAGAGGTAGCAGCAGTCCAAAAAGCAAACACAGAGAGAAAACTTGTTAGCAAAGACTAAACTACAAAGCAGAAAACATCACTATTTAACTATGTGCATGTCTCTTGGGCTTTCTTGGGCTCATTTCTTGAAAACTCTGTGCAGATCTGGTCACCTCATCTCAACAGAAAAAAAGGGGGTATCAAAAAAGGTAAAGAGAATAGTGATCAATGATGATCGGATGTACGTACGATATGGTATCTGCAAAAGGAGAGACTGGAAAAGACAGCTGATAGAGGGTGGTAGAAAAGGAGTGTTATGGAAAAAGCAAATAGGAAACAATTGCTTTCCATTTTGTAGAAGATGGGAATTGGAAAACACCATAGGAAATCATCAGTCTGCAGGTTTAGATCAAAAAGAAGTTATTTTTTAATCAAAAATGTAAATAGGCGGGAGAACTCATTGTTGCAGGCTTGTACAGAAGCCAGAGGTGTTAATGGGCTTAAGGTGAGATTCAAAAATCCAGGAATAATAGGTGTACTAGTGAACAGGCTGTAGCCTCTAACTCAAAAAAGTCTCTGCTGAACAGTCTGTGGGACGATGAGTGGGTACACTAAAAACCCCTTTATTTTCACCTGCTTCTCATGAGCTTTGCCATTGCTCTATCACAGAAATGATGGGGGAGGGTCCCCTTTAATATAATTATTCCTGGGTTGGTGCACTCAGGGTTAGTGTGGAAAGCCCCACATTTGAATCCTCTCCCTGGCTTTCAACCTAGACCCTTCCTTTTTTTCCTGCAGAGTGCTGCCTATCTGCTGAGCCATCCTCTTCCCTGAGCACATCTACACTGTCATGTCGGCTCATGCCTCAAATTTGCACTCAGCCTTGAACTCTCTGATCATGTGTGCCAGTGTTAGGCTCATTCTCTGACTCATGTCTGCAATGAGCTAACTGGCTCTCCAGGCAGAGGAAATTCAGGAATCCAGGAGCAGGAAGGTAGGTGGGAGATGATCTTGTCTAGTGGTGAGTGCATGCACTTGAAACACCTACTTGCCAGTTCTGGCCCCATATATATACAGGAATATATATGGTTTCTTTTCCTGTAATACACACATTTTATAACATACACATGAGAAATATTTGTATTATATATTATTTCTTCAGTATTTTATATATCTAACAAGGAGAGTAATAAACCCAAGGGAAAGCAAGAGTGAGAAACTCTATGTCTGAATATTCTGTAGACCTTTTCTGCAGCAAAAGGGAGTGTTTCAGCTTTGGATTCCCATTTCAGACTATGTAAGATGGCACTAGACCCTCAACAGCTACACTGAGAGGCAGAAATTCAGCCTTTCCCCCTTGCTGACCCGACTTAGCCTTCAAAGGCCCCCATAAAGCCACAAGAAGGTCATAGCTCTGCACACAGTCCTTTCTCCCGCAGATGGGCTATGGGTCTGGTGCTGGCTCCCTTGAGAAAGCTGTAAATCAGAGGGAGTCACTCAGCTGGCGAGATGCAGGTCTTAGGCTGCCACATGAATCCAGTTCATAGCCCGAAGACCTTGACAATGGTCTAGAAGGTAAAATGTCTGCCAGGTTGGGATACAGGTTCAGATTAAGACATCTAAATGTAGATGACTACCTGCAAGCTGATCTCTAAAATCCAGGTATAGTTGGTGGAGATCTAGCTGGCAGAATCAGTGAGGTCTAAAGAGTGATTCAGCTGACCAGATCTAGGTGTCTTAAACTGCAATCTGGCTCCCATCCTGGCTTCCCATGACTGAAATGTAAGAACCTATGTTTCTGAAGGGAGTATATGTCTTCAGAATATTATAATATATAATTACAATACGCTTAGGCTCTCGAGGATCTAAATTTTGTCTGCAGACCCTAAAAACTTCTTATGTAGGCTCCTTTACTGATTTAACCCTTAGTCTCTCTGTCCTGCCCTATGTTACCTTCTGGCCATCCTTCTGATGACAAGGTTACTTCCTTTCCTCTACGGGATGTAGCAAAGATAAATATAGTAAAGGTTTTTAAACTTTCAAATAGTATAGTTCAAAGTGAAGTACTTTAAGTAGATATCTGCTAAGTAAATATAGCATATAGCAGTTCTCATTTACAAAGATAAGAAAAATAATTTTTGTTATGAATTTTTTATGTATGGCCCAGAATTTCACTGCCCTATCTTTATACTTACTGTATAAGTGTGAGAAAGAAATATATATTTAAAGACTCCAGTATCTCTTATTTGGTTAATGTCCTACAAGTATTTAAATGAGTCATTTGATGGCTCTGCACTTCATGATTGGTTAAGCTATTTAACATACTTTATTGCTTCTGTGATTTATTGCCTGATGAGGACACTCAAGAAAGTCTGAGAACCTCTTTGGGGTTTATTGAGCTGGTACATATTTTATGCTGATTTCAAATAAATCAATGTCTATTACAGCATAAAAAATGGGAGCATTGGAAAGAACATTGAGGAGAACTATTTCCGGAGCTTTGTGTTCTGCTTCATGCATAAAGCATGAGGGCTTCATTAACATGGAAGTATGTGCATGTGAACCTTTAGGTCCTTATTAATCATTTTGGTGACTAATACATGGAGCTCAATGATTCCCATAAGCTTCTCTGAAAGAAACCATAACATATACGCTGTGCGAGATGGTTCCCCAAAGGAGTGTGTAACAGTAATGTCTCAGATACCTTGTACATAGGAATCTCTTGATAGACGCACTGTTCAGCATGTCCTTCCCTGCCCCACTCCTTGCATTTTAAAGAAGCCCATTGAGGAATAAGGCAGAGTATCACTAGTCGTTATCTTGTTCAGCTGGCACCTTGGTCATTCACAGCCCTCAGGAGCTCTGCTATTGATTTAATGACAGCAGGACTGAATTCTCTGTGAATCAAAAAAATGATGTAAGCTTATTGACCCAGGGCTTCACTGTGATGTAGGTACTCCTGCGGCTGGAGTAGGGGTTTCAGGATGATTAAGTCACGATTCTTTCTCTTGGCAGCTATCTGTGGGCTAGGAGGTCTTCTCTGGGCACTATCCCGAGGCTGGAGAAAAATAAAACTCCTTGAATCTCTAGTTTGTGATAAACGAGAGTTGGAGGAGCAGGTAGAGAAGCGCTCCCCAGGTGTTTTCTGGGGTGGTCATTCCCAGCAGAGGACAAGAGGAACAATGTCATGGTAGTGCTGAGTGTTCTTTCAAGAAGTCCTTTGCAGTCTCTTCCAGCCTTATGCCTTCTGCAAATTTAATGTATCTACTCTCCATTTCATGGTCTGGATTGACCTCTGTGGAAATCTCTTGACAAGTGATATCTTCTGATTTTGGCAGATTCCTACCTGCTCAACAGATATAATAATTTGGTCAGTTTTACACCCAAACTAATTTCACGTGGACTATGTCTTTTAGTTTGCTTATGAGAATGGCAAGTGAAACAGAATTAATTAAGAAACACTTCAACTTTCCCCAGTCAAAAAGCCCTGTTTTCTTGTTTTGAAAGAATACTAGATTGGTTCCTTCTTAGCAAATCCTTACCAGCTGCTACTCATCTCCCTAGTATTTTCCAGGTGTAATAATTTGTTCGCTTGCTCATTCCAGATTTTTTCTGGAGCTAAACTATAAACTGACTGACCTATGGTTCCTTGGCTTCTCTGTTCTCCTCTTTTTATAATGGGCACTATTTCCAATTTCAGTTTTTTACCTTTCCACCAAAGGCTTGTCAAAGATAATTGCTGACATTTGTAAGGCTGCTTTACCCTGCTTTTTCAGGCTGTGTCTGTTTGTGCAAGCATTGTGGTGCAATAGGAGCAGATCAGTCCTAAGAAACAGTTAATCCCAATGACCACACTCTGCTTGTTTGGGTTTTTCCTCAGACTAGCTCTAGTTTTGTCCCAGGGACTGTAAGCCCATTAGCAACTACTAATTAACACTCCCAAAGTGTGTCTTCCTGTTTAGTTTCATTGTGAAGTCTAAGCCTGCCTGGAAAGCAAACCAGAGCATAGTAGATGGAGCTGATCAGGAGATCCTCTCTAAAAGTATATCCCTCATCCAACTCAAGGGACGTGGAGCTGCACCCTCAGCATCCTCGACTGGAGTTCATCAGTCCCAGCCAATCTGAGAACAAGTAAATCAGGAAAGTACTCACTGATGTTGATCATCTTATACCTTTAAATGAAAGATGATGTTGATCATCGTATACCTTTAAATGAAAACTTATTGAAAAGGTGTTAAGCATATCCTTGTTGCCAGCATCATCTGACAATAGTTATTCCTCTCTGTTGGGTAATAGACCAGCTTTCCTTGGTTCTCTTCTTACTGCTGATGTATCTACAGAATGATTTCTTGATACACTGTATGTTTATTGCTACTTTAATCCCATTTTGTGTTTTGGCCTCTGACTTTATTCCTGACATGTTTCTGCTCTTCTCATACACTAATCCTAGTAATCTGTGCTCGTGTCCACTCCCTGTATGCTTCTTGTGCTTGAGATCCACGCAGAGCTCATGCTTTAGCTAAGCTGTCTGCTCCTGTGTTTCCTATTGTTCCTCTGCACAGGTTAAGAGCTAATACCAGAGCATGAATTTGGACATAGTGATTACTTCAGATCCCTTCCAGCCCTTTATTTACATGATACTATCATGGTTTTCTTTGTGATACCATGGCAATAATTTATTAATATTGCTGGTACATTGTTCCTTGGAGAATCACAATCTGTTCCAGTAAGACTGTTGCTTACATGTGCAAGAAAGGAAGATCATGACCCGTGTCCAGACCTGAACCAAAGACTACCCAGGATATTCAGGTCATTCAGGAAGAAAGCAGGATGGCATGTACAGCCACGAAGCTATGTTTGCAGAGCAGCACTTCATAGCAGGTCATGAATAGACATGAGTGAAATTTAGCAACTGGTCTGGCTGAGGATTAAAATTTCTATGAGTCAACAGACTGGCTTTTAACCAGAGGGAGTCATGTCTAGCACCCTACAGCAGTTGAAAACCTGCTATAGCCTTGGAAGTATCTAAAATGTTATGCAAAAGAAGTTTTTTTGTTGGTAGTGTGTGTGTTTGGTTTCTTTCCTTTTCTTTTTTCTTTTTCTTTTTTTTTTTTTTGCACAGAAGTTGTTCTGAGGACACAAAGTTCTCATCCAGAATCAGAAGTCATGGCTTGTATTACATGAGTACAGGAGAACTGGCAAGAGACACGGAGCCCATGAGAACAAACTAGCAACACAATGGATTTGCAATATTTAATCAAATTCTTGATGATCACAAATCTTGCAACACATTCCAAAACTACTAAAAATGCTATACAGAAACCAGCTGAGCCAATATTTAAAGCCTTTTTAATTTAACAGAACCCATTTTTTATAGTATCCAGGATATGTTTCTGGCTTTCCTACTTGTCACATGATCTCCTGTCCAGATGTGCTGGTGTATATCTAGTAGTGGACCAGCCAAACCACAGCACTTTCCTCCTGCTTGTAGCACGTTACTGTAATTCAACCATACTTCTCCCAGCTACAGAAGCACTACATTAATATGTGGTATAACAACAATAACACAGGAGGGGATAAAGCTAACCATAACTTTAACTATATATCTAAAAATAATAATAATAACAACGGAGTGACCTATTCAAAGAGGTTAATTTGTGTGCAGAGTATAAAATCCAAATATGCAGTTGTTTTGAAAACTTCCCCTTTTTCTCACCTGCAACAGAAAATTTGTGCTGAGGAGATGATTTCCTGCAGCTTTCTTCAGGAAATTAGCCTCCCCCTTTGTTTAGATCCCACGGATTGTAGCGTGTGCTCTTAGACAAACCCATGGGCAGCCAGCTCAGGTCTCCTACATTTTTGCAGCCGTTTTTTCTCAGCGGTGGCTGCCATGCAGGCTGAGAAGGGAATTCCAGGCTTGCGGGTTAATTATTAACACGGTTAAGCACTGGCAGCAGGCTCAGAATTAGAAAGGAAAGGCCTGAGGGCTGATTCTTCCCTCGTGTTCGCAGGATAACACCACCAGGCTGACTGCGACCTCCCAAGGCAAGGGCCGTATCCACACTCCCCCATGGAAAGTTAGTGGGATTCTTATGAATGGCTCCATTAGGAGCCAGATTGGCTTGATGCCAAAGAAATCAGTGGAGTTGCTTCTGATTTACACGGGGGTAAGCATGCGGGTGTATTAAATCCATAATCCTTGTCCCCACAGCAGCCAGGAACTCAGCAGCTGGAACCTGCAAAATGCCACAGAAAACCCTCCAGTGTCAAAAAGCGTCAAGGACCCCGTCCATGTCAAAAAACGTTGAGGATGCTGACATAGCGGTATACCAGGCAGCTCAGCAGATGAGGAAAAGTGAGTTCAGCCAACTCAGTCCTAAACAGCAATTTCACCTTGTGTGCTTTTGCAGTCTCCATCAGCCCAGGACCTCAGCACTTCATCTTGTAGATCATTACTGTGCCTTTGGAAGGTGGAGTGGTGTTATTTTACAGAAAAAGAGGTCCAAGTTCTTCCTGTCTAGCTTTGGACACGCAGCTTAGATGGCAGATAAGTCTAACTGGCTTAAATACCCTCTGCAGTCAGTGCAGAAAGGAGGCCACCAAGACCTCAGCTGCCTTCTGAGGGTGACCTAGAGCTACTACGCTTATTTCTGTTCCTTAATTTAAATGGCCTGACCCTAGCCCAGAAAACACAATGGGCATATTTTAAGGGGAGGGAAACATTTCTTGAGAAAGAGTGAAGTACCTAATTCCCGCTGAAAGCTGAGGAAATGATGAGTCAAACGCATTTGGGTGACTTTGAAAATCTCAGCAATCATTTCTTTACTTTTGCAGAACCACCCCCATATCAGCTGGCTCTGTCATGGACGTGTCCTTGGCATACTGGGAAGCTGAATGGAGGTCCCTGGATGTCACCCTCACCAGCAATTTGTCCTTGCACAAACACAAAAGACAGCCAGGGGCTCCCACCACCGCTGGGCCCAGAATTCACCCCAGGGTGCAAAACCTCCCGTTGTTCCTCCTGAGCCAGCCTAGCACCTCATTGGTTTTGGGGACCGCTCCACTCCAGGTCTTAGTGCTGAAGCTGTCCTGCCATGGATTTGAGCTGCTGCCTACTCACCCTAGGAGCAGTAACATTGGAAAAGCTCTGGGTGTCCATTTCCCAACTAATACATGTGCCTTCTTATCATCAAAGGGGAAGATGAAGCTCTGGAAACCAGGGACTGATGGGTTTCTAAGCCCCATGCACCCCAGAAATACCTACCCACTCCCCACAGCGCCTGGCTGCTTCATTTAATTTGTTTTGTTGTGGTGTTTTTTTTTTTTCTTTTCTTTTCTTTTTTCTTCACATCTTGCTCTTCATCTTTCCTGATTGACATCCATCAGAAATCCTTAGTTCTTCAGTCCCAATCAGCTCCTGCCTGAGCACTGATACTGGAAGATTTATTTCTCTTCACAAAAAAATGTATTGTTCTTAACAGGGATTTGTTCTAAAACAAAAAAGAAAAACCATACCGTTTTTCTGTGAAATCACTGTCATTAAAACACCTCCTGGTTCCCATTTATTCCCTTAATAAAACAATTTTAAAAAGTCTTTCACTCACCACACAGCATTAACCTTCAAGCAGGAAGGGGATCGACTGCCTTTATTATTTCAGCGGTGTTTCCTAGCTTGGCTAGGCAGCTAGTGCTAAGAGGGTGTGTGTGTAAATATACATTATAATCACATTACAAATCACTGCCAAACAGAGCAAAGGCAGACTAAAGGATGTCTGCAATCAGAAGAGGGATTGTAGATCGGGTTCCTGCAGTCCTGCAGTCAATGGGAAGGTGCTTTCTAACTTCAGTTTACAGCAACTTTTATGGAAAGGTGGCATCTTCAAGGTCAATGTGTCTGCATCCCTGCCATTGTGCTGGCATAGCTATCCCTATCTAGCTGGTAAGTTGTATCCACTTAAGCTGTATTGGTAAAGCAAGCTTTATTGATGCGTATGTTACAGAACCAACACAGCCTTGGGAGCGTAAACTAAGGTCGATTCTACCTTGTGCATTACCGAATCAAAATTTAAGTTCCTAAATTAGAGTCATGAAGTTCCTCCTTTGATGTAGGAGAAAGCTGCAATGTTATCTGGGTACGGCCGGGATGCCTACACCTAGAGTCATGAGTGAACACTAACAAAGCTCTCCCAGCAGCTGCAGCAATTTTCCTCTTGGTTTCTCCCACTTCAGCAAATATGAGACAGTTGCCAGTAAATGATTGTTACTTGCACAAGGAAAAACCCTGCAACGCTCTGTACCGAGTCTGTTATTTGCTCAGCTCTAGATGCCAGAGAGATAGATAAAAACAAACACACACACCAAAAGCAAACCAATATCTGTCTTATTATCTCATTTGCATGCTTGGTATCTGGGCATTAACCCTTTTTGAAGAAAGTATATAGTGCAAAAGACGTTTTCCACCCTACCTTTCTTTTCAGACTGAATGGATTTTTTTTAATTATGGGAGTCAACAGGTTATCCACGAACATGTAGTGATTTAAGCACAATTTGAGCTCACCATAAGTTCATTCCACAATTCCCAAATTTATTCTTTAAATACCCTGGAGGTATTTAAAAGATGTGTAGATGTGGGCATTTAGTGGGACACGTCAGTGTTAGGTTTATGGTTGGACTCAATGATCTGAAAGGTCTTTTCCAACCTAAATGATTCTATGGTTCCCAGTGCTAAAAACCAGTGTTGTCTCTGTGCCTAGACATCTTATTCTAGATTTCTTTATGTGGAACCATGATGCAAATAATCAGTATGAGATACCCATGAAAGCACATGCCTCTGCTGTATCTAGGCTTCCTGAAGCCTATTTTAATATTTCAGTTCATCTGAACCATCTGTATTCTCAGTTGGTTCACACTGCATTAGACATAAAAGGCAGCTAAAATAGAGATAAGAATAGCTCAGATGCACAGAGCACATGTGGTTTCAGGTTGCAGTGAAGATATTTGTCATTGAGAGCCAATGCCATACTAAAAGACCTCTGTTGCTGCTATGTGAAAAGTACTTCACAGAATTAGCTAAAAATACCACCCTTTTCCCAAATAACTGATGGTCCAAAGGAGGGTGTCCACCATGACTGTGCATTATGGACAGTGTACAGGGAAAAGGGACAGTGGAGAGTACCTTCCAAGACCCTGAATGTATCTTTTAACCATAATTTGCCAGAGACTGGAATTAAGGCTTTTTTGCATGGCTGGGGTAAGGGAAGGCAGCCTTTTCTGAGATTTTAGGAGACCTTCAGCTCTGCAGAGTAGGGTGGCTTGACACAGCAGGGCTGGGAGTAAGGTCAAAGCAGAGGGGCAGCCTGGGAAACAGCATCAGGGAGAGCCTGGACTTTACTGTCATCTGCAGCGGCTTTGGTGAGATGAGGAGGAGGTTACTTCCAGAGAGAAATCCAAAGACCTGCCCATAGAAGCATCAAGATGCTTTCTTCAGCTGTGACTTTTATTAGGATACCATTTGCTCATAAATCTAGACAAAGTAAGCATTTTATAAAATTGAATTAACAAAGCCACCTCTCACAAACATGGAAATAAACTCTCGTTTTGTTCCCTGGCCAGTTCTTTCCCTTCTCCCTTCTCCTCCACATCTCCACCTCACTCCCAGCTCCACCCCGGCAGACCATCCCTACACTGGATGATGCTCAAATCATCTAATAGCATCTTCCTGACAGTGAGACACAGATAGCGATGCCTTCTCCTGGTGCAACAGGCTCCTGCAAACAATGCCACTTTTGTTAATGTTATTTTCATTTCCTAGATCCTCTTAGTCTAAAAAAGAGAAGATGGGCCCTAAAGGTATTTGGAAGACATCAGTCCTTCAGCAGTATTTCTTTATGTAGCCTGAAGGATAGATCCAGCGAGGGTGTGAACGTGTTTCGAAGGGGCTGAAGCAAGAACATTACGTAAGGTAGGAAAAAGGATACCCCCACAGGATCCCTGACTATTCCCTGAAATCACCGGAGACTGCAATCAAAGGAAGACATCTTTGCAGATGATTTGAGAAACATTTACAAAATCTGACTTAACCTCTTTTAATCCACTTACTTTTTTTTTCCCCCCCCTGTAGCTCAAACTATTTACATATTGTGATAAACTGCTCAACTAGCATTTCAAAGTGAAATGCAAAATTACACAAGTGAGAGTGCAAAGCTGGACTGGCCAGGCTGCAGACAGGCTCTCTGAAGTACTGAGTCTGTTTTGTTCGGGTGCATGGTTCAGACCCAGAAATGAGAAAAACAAGAGCAAGATCCCAGACCTGCCATGGTTTCGACTTCTGCAACCCTTTGCTCTCTGCAAGTTGTGAGACATGGGGGAATTGTGGCCACAGGCATTTGATGCTCTGTTTTACCAATCCAACACAGTAACCAGCAGCCCTCACTAGTTTGTTTTCCTGTTTGTTGAAATCCTAGCTGCCCAAATTTCTGAAAGCTGTTTTTAAAGAATTTTGACAAATGCCTTCTGCATGGGAGTCGTTTCGTATTTTTGTGGACATCATCATATACAGAAGTATTTTCTTGATTAAGTGTAATCTTTATCAAGCTCTCTCACAAAATGATATTCCTTCTTCTTCCCCACATTTCTTTTGCAGTATGATCTCACTTTAGATTACTAATGCAGCCAGATGCATCCTGGATAATTTGGCTTCATGCAAAGTGTCGTTTCCCTGCGATCTCTATGTTGATACAGTTGTTGATACAGTTTGACATTATCCAATGATTAAAACAGCACCAAATCACAGCTTTGCATTTGTGAAGAGCAATTCTGCTCTGAAAGGTCATCATGTACAAAAATGGCTCAATTTTACTCAATTTTGCTGACAATGATAACATTCCCCGTTCCTTTTAGGCATGCACAGCTGATGCTGGTGAGAGCTGGCTGGAAAATCCTCCCTGGCACCAGCATGGTTTGAGGAACTCAATCCCATTGACTATGCAGTGTGTACAGAGCTTTACTGACACGTTGACAGATGCTCCAAATAAAGAGGAATTTTTAAAAAGTGATATAGAGTTGTCATAGTGGTGCGATTAAAAAGAAAGGGTAGGGGGAGAGGAAGTGAAAAATTTAGGAAGTGCTAATATCGTGGTATGGCACAGAGTTTCAGTAGGAATCAGAGATTCGTGTTATTACATACAGGTGGACCACAAGCATGCTATCAGTTCTGAACTCACATCTGCAGTGATCTGTGCCTTTTGCCAGAATTTTTACTACTTGCAGTGAACGAAACAGTCGATACCACGGGGAAGTGACTACATAGTTTTTAAATGGCTCTTTCTTCCCTCCTCACTGTACATCATGGATTTGTCTGCAGCCAGAAACACATGTTCTTTTAATTGAATTCAAAGTGGAGAAGGAAGCAGCAAAGGTTTAAATTACAAGTGGAAAAAAAAGGAGTTTGCAAAGCGAGGCCAGTTCTGTGACTCTGACAACCCGCTCTCCCAAATCCCCCACTGCCTCAAAAAAATGTTCAAGAGGTTCACTTGCCCCAGACTCCGCAAAGTTCAGCCCTTCCTAATTTAATCATTTAAACTCTGCTTAACTGCAAACTCCAGCATATTCACAGCTTTCTGTAGATGGTTATCACATCCCCTTTAGCCATTGTTTAGCCAAGCTGCATGCATGACATTCTTTTAATCCTTGTAAAATCAAGGCAAACCAGCTATCACTTTTGAATGTGCACAGAAATGCATCTTTTCCCAATGCTGTCAGTGACCCACAACCGTTTATTAGCTGTCTTAGCCATCTGCGTAAATCCAGTAGAGGGAGGCATTACACAGATGTGGTTCTTCAGCTGAGGAACTATCTTCAGATATTTAGGGTCAATAAAATGAAGCAAGGTCACAAACAACCAAAGCTCTGTGTGTTTTAGTGGCCAGGTTGGTGGGGAAAAGAGAGAAGGTTTGTAAAGGAAGGGGAAACATGCTTCCTGGGATGGCAAAAATTAATCTCCTAGTGCTCGAGGTGTTTGAGACAGAGATGAAATTACTGTAAAGGGAGGGCACTTGGGGAAAAATAATCTTTGATTTAGACTTTCTAGAAAATATGTGGAATAAAGCTTTTCCATGAAATCCATGCATGAAATCCATAGTGTCTCATGTTGATTTAGCAGATGTAACTCATGTAACTCCACATGTTATTTTTGTATCCATTTAGTGGCCTTAAAAAAAAAAGGTAAAACATAGCCTTGTTACTTATTGAGCCTGTTCTTCTTTCTGCTCTACCAGTTTAGTTATAGCTGAAGTAGCAGGAAAAGTTGTTATAAGGCAGGACACTTACCCTGCAACATGTATGCTCCCACTGGGAACCCACAGAATCAAGTTCTCATTATGAACTCTATTTTCACCTCCCACATTGTGAGCATTGGGGAAAAAAAAAGGAGAGGGGGTGTTGGTCTGTAAGAATATAGAATTTCTTCCTTAGGAGAAGTGAATTGAAAACTAATTTTCAAGGAAGAGAAGCTTTCTATCAGCAGTACCATTATTTCTTATTATTGGTTTGTATGGCTTTAGCACCTGGAACCTCCATCCGTGATGAGGCTTTCACATTGCTGGTTGCTGCAGGCTAATGCAGGGGAAAATCACTCTCTAAATAGGCAAATGATAGGAGCGTGGTTTGCTCCCATTTTACAGATGGAGACCTGGTAAAAGAAGATGTTAAGGCACTTGTCCATGTTTATGCTGCCAGCAATGGAACACAGATCTCTTGAGTCCAACGCTTTAACCACAAAACCCTCCTCTCTCCAGTTTCAGTGTTGTCTGCAGCTTCCTCTTATCAAGCCACCCTTTCATCAATGATGATATTGTGGTTATTCCCCTGCTATGTGTGTGGCTGTCTTCCAGTTATATTACCAACTCCTGAAATCATGTTCACAAGCGTACAATTTGCTAATCTTTCCCAAGTCCCTTCTTAAATGTGAAGCCAAACTCTGCTTTCAGTGCACACTCATTTTATGCTGCTGAATACTGTAGAGCAGTAATGGTAAAAGTTCTTGGGATACATGGATTAGCTGAGGTTTCCCCTACCATCCTTGTTGCCGCCTGAAGTGTGAGGTCTGTCCCTTTCTTCCTATCACCAGTTCAGCACTGTAACCTGTTTTGTAAAGGACTTCGAACACCGAAGGAAAACAGCCTCTTTCCTTCATGCCACTTCTGGCTGAATTGGGAGAGAAATGTCACTTGGTCCTGAAGGTTTTTCAGGTATGGGGGTTTTAGTTTTTGTTGCCTATTCTGGCAAATCCCCTTATTGCATAGTTCCATAATATTTATCCCTTTCCTCTGCGAGCATGCAGGGAAGAGCTTTGTAGGGATTGTTTGCCACCTCCATCACTTTCCTCTTGTTAAAACAGGACTAGGTTTAGGATCATGATGCAGACCTGACTCAGGAGCAGTTGTAGACCCTTCCATCAGCTTTGCATCAAGCTGAATACACTACATTGCATGTCAGCAACATTATTTTTACCAACGTTGCTTGGAGGTGATCAAAACATACCTCACCATATCATCATAAGTGGCTTTGCTTCATTATTCATCTTATGTTACTTTAATTGTCCTTTTCTTGGATAAAACTGCAGTGTGGGGGTGTGGGAAGAACATGTCTCTGTAACATCTCTAGGTCAAATGAAAAAATAAAATGAGCAAGCTTCATTCCCATGTATGACACACTGTGTGTTCATATGAACGCTTTTGCTTGTAACTGACATTAATTTCATGTGCAGTAGCGAGATATTATTTTACATGTTCTGTGATCAAAAAGAAGAAGAAGAGGATTTAAAATTATTGAGTCTCTATAGCTGCTGTATAAATAAATAAAGAAAATAGGCCAAGGCTCGAGTCCAGTGACCAGGGAACATCCCACAATGGCACAGTTCAACTCACCTCCGGAGCAGGGCGGCCACGTCCAAACAGTCTGTTAGGAAAGATCCTTGATCTGCACCAATAACCAGCCCTAAGCACTACCTGGCACAATGCTACTTGGCCTGGAAAAAAGTAATTCTGGATTATGCACTAACAATTTATCAGTCTGGACAGTCGTATGCCAGGGCTTCTGCCCATTCCCTGGCTCTTTGAAAAGTACTGACATGGTCCTAGTCTCTGGTCCTAGCCTTACATCAGTCTTCATTTCTTAGCAAGAGTAGGAGAGAGTGGGATACTTGTGGGCCTCAACTCAGCTATGAAGGGTCCTACTCTGTGGACTGGTGTGCAATAGACAGCTCCTTCTTAGGGTAGCACAAGGTTGAGGAAAATGGTCTCCTTTTGTGTCTCCAGCTCCTGCCTCCAATCACCAAGGCTGAAGTCCCTATGGACTGAGGACAATCTTCAGAGCCCAAAAACATCCACGTCTGTCCTGAAGAAAACCTGCAGGTAGAAGTCCTGAAGAAAACCTGCAGGTAGAAGTCCTGAGCAGTGGGAGATGGCACAACAGTTGCAAGATATCCCCAGTGCTGTAATCATTAATGACAAAGTGACAGCACTGTGAATGGGACTCATCTCACCAAGCTTTTGATGTCCACAATGCAGACATTCCTGTCTTAGATCTTTCTACAATCAAGAAAGGCAGATAGACACTTGCTACAGCACAAATAATCTGAATTGCTTTAAACATTTACTTTAAGATGAAGTCCACTGTGCTCTACAAGTATCTCTTTTATTCTCTGTTGATAGCTAGTCTAGGCAATTAACTCAGATGGAGCCATATGCACATGGTCATATGGATTGCTACCCTTGTGCCTGGCTTACACGTAGAGTGGAAGAAGCAAAATGTGCGATACCAACAGTAAACCAAGATGGGGAGAAGTGAAGAAAGAAAGGGGGCAAGTGACATCCTGTGGAGACATTTGTCTACCAGAGATGATTGGAAACCATTCTGAGGGCTCCTGGCCAAGACACTGGGGCATTCAGTGTTTTCTTTATTATGAAAGTGCTGCCAACTCACCACTAGTCATTTTTCCTGAATTAATGCCATTTAATTATTAGATTCACTGTTTATGAATGGGAAATATTGGCCAGGGTACCTATGGGAGGTATTTGGTTTCTTAAGGTTTCTGGGCTATTTTTTCTGAGCAATTTTATCTTGTAATTTTAAGAAAAAAATTTTAGATACACAGTCTGGCCTTCACTGCTGCCAACAACACCTGGCAGCCTGGTTACATATACAGAAAATCTCATCTGTCATCAGTAAAAAGTCAATCCTGCAGTCCACGCTGCGGCAGAATTCCCATTCAAGGCACTGGGAATCCCTCCAGAATAAGGAAGACAGAACTGGACTCTTATTTTGCCCAGGTTTATCTCTTATTGCGTTTTGGTTTTCATCCCTTTTGACAGAAAATAAAATTTGCTGTAGTTGACCATTTGAGCATCAGCTTGTGTCTAGGTCTGAGACTGGCACACATCCAATGTTTCAGTCAAAGCCAGAAGACTGAGAGAGAGGGAGAGTGAGAACAGCCCCTGTAAAGGCCCTGTCATCCAATTTTGCAATGTTCCAGAGAAGGAAAAACTTACTTACTGACCCCTGTGGTTACCAGCTTATACCTTGAAGCATGAAATTTTATTACCTTTCTCCTCTAACTGGTCATCAGATAATCCTACTTTTTTTTTTTTATTCCAACCAGAGTATTTGACTCACTGGTCTTCTACGGAGTGAATTCATCAGTCTTGCTTTGTCCTTCATATGTTTTTTGCACTTTCTTTTGCATCCGTTAAAGTCCCAGTTTAATCTTAATGCACTGCTGTTTGGCAGTGCTCATAACACTCAGGCATGCATTAATTGATCTTTGGACATACTCTCCTTCCCCATCTGCTTCACTGATTTGTTCCATTAAATTTCACCCAACAGTTCTCGCATCAAATTGTGCCGTAATTTCCTCCGCTGAAGTTCAGCACCCTTCATGTTTGACTCCTGGGTCTCTCCATAGTTTTAATTACAAACCTGGAGGATTTAGTTGGAATTTTAATGGTAATATAATATTAAGCTTAGTGCCAAAAAAAGTACTCTGTATTTCGGAACTACCATGAACTGAGGGGCAGATCAGGGAGTGGGCTTTTAATGCAAATGTGCAAAAAGCATTTAAGGAGACTTATCCTTAACTTAAATTCTTTCTTTTCCCCTTGACCAACTCACTTTATTAGGGAATGTTTAATTTGTTATATTGAAATGTTCAGACTCTTTAAAGAGAAAATACTCCAAAAATGTAGTGTGTATTTCATGCCAAAATGTTATTCCAGAGTTTGCCACCCATTTGTGTTTCAGTAGAAATACTTGCCTCCCACTCCTTGGCACTGGCTCAAAACTTTTTCTCAAAGGAGGTGCTGAAAAAGCATCTGAGTATTAATTTGTCTTTTGTGGGAGGTTTTAGTGTTGTTATAAATCACTATAAATCACAAATCAGGCTTTAAATGGGAGACTTCACAAGCCGCTCTCACTGTGTAAGGCTGTGAAAATGAAAAGCTTAAAGCAAATGTTATCTTGATGTGTTATATTTAAATTGTCTCTAGCAGACTTAGTGGTCTAGTTTTGCCAGTGTCTGACCTTCTCTTCCAAACGGTGAAGGGAAGTGTGGCGGACATCTCTTCCTACAGTGATGAACATGATTCAAAGCTCCATTTGTCAAAGGGAGCTGCTTCAAGTACTACATTCAGATTTGTTGGGTGGACTTTTCCACAGGGATCTCATATCCTTGTAAGCTTTATTGGTAACTTACCCAGTGCACAATCTGAATTTAAGATCTTAAGCACCACAACAGCACTTCTTGTTCTGATATCAAATACGTATGATTCCATACGTGCAGTTCTGAGCGTTTCAAAACCCCAGCCAGAGACCTATATTTACATGACATTTTTCATTCTGAGGTATTTTTCTGAGTCTGATACACCAACCATGTGTAGGTAATTATCAGTAATCATCACTAATTGTTTTTACAATTCTTTTTCCATTTTGGCATCAACTTTGAAATGGCAGCTTAACATGAGCTCATCAAAATGTAGACCTTGTGAAGACAACATTTCTGAATAGGAGCTGTATAGCGAGTTCAACAAGACAAAGCGTTCCAACTTGGAGCGTGGCCAGGACACCAAAGTCATTGCTAGAAGTCATGGGATCTTTAATGCCCACAAAGTGGTCAGGACCTCCGCTGAGTTTTATGAGTGTAATGTCTCACCCAAAGAACAACTTCTTCAGCAGCACAGTACCCCATTGTATTGCACTGGACTCATTCATGTGCAAGGAGAAGAGTACCATTCAGTGAATTGCTCATGCCAATGCGTCCGGCAAACCAGACTGTCTTAGTGCGTCTTCCAACCCAGCAGACCACCTGTCTTGGTTCACCACATGTGGCTGAAGGCCAGTGGAAGATGGCAAAGCTCTCGGCCTTCTCAGATAAAGACATTTTTGGGGCCTCACGGGATTTGTCCAGCTTTACTGAATTTTGTTCATACCTTCATGCTCCAGCCCAACAGTTTGCAGAGCAGAGGGAAATCCAAACAAGGGCTGGACTGCTCTTCCTTTGGGTCTACAGCGGCTGGGGTTTGCATCCGAGCACTCTGGGCAGTCCAATGATAATAGGCTACTGATAAAATGCATTGAATCAGCACGTCCTAACGCTGCCTAGGCCAAACTACCTTTTACCACCTCGGGCCATACTTCAGGTGACTTAAATACACTTGAACCGTCTGCTTAGCTGAGAGAAGAAAGCTGTGGACATCGCAGCTGCTTCCCACCTTCGCCAATATTGCAAGCCTGGTTGTTTCTGTCAATGTGTGAACCCTGCTGTGAGTTTAGTCCAGCAATGCTGAACTGGCACATTTTCCATAGGACAAGAACTGTGTGCAGCCTAACATAGGTTAAAACATGGGCTTTTTCAGTTTCCTCTGCCATTTAGAGCTAGCCACAGGACTCTGATGCTTGCTTCAGTGGCTTCTGAACATTTCTCTACCCACATCCAACAGGCTTACAGCAGCTCTCTGCAGAAAAGAGGAAGCCAAATTGAAACCTTTAGGTATGTGATGAATCTGTAGACTTGTTTTAGGATGTCAAAGCAACTGCAATAATTATGGGACTATCCCAGATTCACTACTGACAGTTCAACTCACTGTCCCAACCTAGTTCACATAGCTCATCTACGCATGCCATCAATTGATGGGGCCAGGAGTGAAGGCTAGGCCATTATTTTCTGCAAAGGAAAAGGTGAAAGATTACCTCATTGTTTAAATAAATCCAACTTTTAAAGCTTCCCTGGGGGTTTAGGCAGAGGTTAGAGGCTTGTGTGCATAACTGAGTCTTCACTGACGTCCAGCCAGAGACAGTTCTTGGGAGCACACGTATCTGAGCAGCTATAGTTAAGAACCTCAGGAAATTTCAGGGTAAAAAGGGAGGTTTTCAATAAATCTAGGTGAGGGCAGTACAAGGCAGACATGAAAAACAAACAAATTGGATGCTGGCTTGGTCCGAAAGTGGATTTTAGATATCTAAATCCTACCATGGTTGGGATTTAGGCTGATCAAATCCTGCCCGAAGAACACAAGCATCATACAACATGGACTGATCTGGCTTAGCAGACGTTGCTTCCAGAGATCTAGAAATCACAAAGAATCATCTGAACATGAGCTAAGCATGATGCGACACAGAGAATAGATTCAGAGCTTCGATTTACATAAGCAAATTGTGAGTAAGAATACAAAGTCCACTTACTGTGGTATGTGCCACGGTAGAAATATTGTGGGTTGTCATTGACTTTTGTGTTGGGCTCTGGTCTCCAGACTTCCACAGTGAAGTGGAAAAAGATGCAGAAATTTCAAGAAAGAACCATGAGGATTGTTTAAGGATCAGATCAGAAGAATGGTTAAAGGATCAAGACCACTCACAGGACAAGATTATAGGTCATTTGGCAACATGACAGTCAAGTGGTGCCCACGTGGAGAAGGGGAATTTGATAGCAGAGAAATCAGCAGTGTAACCAGCAAAATCTTACAATAAACAATGTGTGGGAGCGGAGGCAATAAAAGTCAGATGAAATAGAACATGAAAGCAAAATGTGACATGTAATTAACTTTTAAGACCTGTGATGGAACATCTTCACTGGAAAATCTGACCATTTGGGTACTTTTTTTTCCCTGAAAAATCCCTATCTCAAATACAGATCTGCATTAGAAAGAGAAGTAAAAACCCAAGAGGTACCATAGACTGTACAGACAATTACAGAGATTTCCATGTCCCCAAAATCCATGGAAGAGTGAAGGCTTGGAATTCCCTCTGTTGGATGACCATGAAAAAGGGGATCTGCCTAGGGCACACTGTCAGTGGAGAGCCAATGGTTTGAAAACAGGGCCAAAATTATGTTTTCATAGCATTGACTGAACATCCCTGCTGCAGGTTATCCATTTATCCCAGTTTTTGGAAAGAAAGCCTGATAGTTTGTGGGAGGGAGGGAGAGAATAGAGGATGGGGAGAAGAAGGGAGGGAGGGAAGTAAAGTATTGTTGATTTTATTTTTTACTATGGTTTGTTAATTTTGGCATGTGGGAGGTGGAATAGCTCCTGGCTTTTCTTTTATTGTGATTATGCTCTTTAATGTTGGCAAACACACCTGGAGCTGACAATAGGCATTTCTCAGTAGCACATTGTTATGAATAAATGAAAAATAAAATAATGAAGCTAAACACAAAACTGAGTGTGTGGTTATCTTAAAGTGACACCCTAAGGCCTTATTGTTGTACTTGCAAACTGTATAAGCCTGTCACTCTGGCAACAAATAGATAAAAGAACAAAGATGTATATTTACCTCTTGGAAATGAGGAAAGCATTTGTAGGGCTAATTCCTGTGGTCTTTCTGCAAGTAGAAGTCCTGAGCAGTTTTATCTGAGTAAGATCTAAGTAAAGACATCAGGGTTTAGCCAGCCAATATATCCTGGTTCTGTTCTTTCTTCTACCACTTAAACAAAAAGTAAAAATAAATGCCTGTGGAATTATGATTGCCTGAAATAACATACAGGAAGTAAGAGTGTAAAATAAGGAATGCTTTTGGGTGATAAATGTGTTCTTGAATGGTACACATCAACTAAATGCTGACATATATTACATGTTCAGAGATACAACACTAAGGCTACTGGTTTTAATTCCATAAATTTACGTCTTTATAAGAAGTATTTGTATAATAGTTGTCTATACTTTTATTCATATATTCATGCACATGCTAACATACACAAGCATGCACATTAATAAAATGTCGTTCGTTAAAAGCAAAGGCATCTTTGCTTAAGGATTTTCAAAGGCAAGAAACTCCTAGTGTTTAACCCATAGATAGATTTGAAAGCGATTTCAAAGACCACATTGTTTTTTGCACTGGTTTGTTAAAATCTGTGGGTCTCAGTTGGTTATTTCATGGTAGTAACTCAAAAAGCAAGACAAAACTGAAGGCAGGGAATAACATGTACTCATTGATTTGGAAGCTGTCCCACACTTCATGAGTATAAAAGGTGAAAGCCACTTTTCTTCTGCTTCCTCTCAGATTACTATTTCTACAAAAATTCCAGGTTCACTTGTAAGTCCCAGAGATCTGGGGGCACATCAGCTCGACAGACCTGCACGGACTGTGGCAGTGTGGAAGACGTGAGTATTTTCTTTCTGAATCTTTGGTTAGTTTTTTTCGTTAGTTAACTTTCTGAAGTTACAAATATGAGGATGGGGGAGAAATACATGCTACCAACTTCCAATGCCAGCTGTCTTTCCCCAGTGTGCAAGCCGTCACCATTGCATGGCTTCAGTCATTGCTTCAGCAAGTAATTGATGATAGGAAGAAAGGGTTCAGAGCAACACTGGAAATGGAAGTCAGAATACAAGACTCTAAATAGAGTCTTTTATGTTTGGGAGGGTCCTGTTTCAGACAGAAAATAGGCCTAAATACATATTGTTAAAGACAAATTTGAAAAATTTTTAACTCATGTTCAAACAAAAAATATTTAATATGTGTTCTGCTTCCTTAAAATGAATTTTATTTCACTACAGATGAGTAACAGCAGTGGTTAAGCTCCCATAAAGACAAAATTTTTCAGAATTTGGGGGCTCCTGGGAAGTGGGCATGCATATTTTTGGTATTTATTGTTTCTCCTTAGGAAATTAATCCTGAAGAAAGACTCTCTCCTTCTGAACAATACCCTGGAGACATGTATCTTTACATTCATTATGAGCAGGTGGCAGCTGGGTGAAGACCACAGGAGAAGAATTTAGCAGGTGGTCTTGTGAGGTGACTCATATCACTTCTGCTTTCTGCTTGTAAGAAGAAGTGAGGGAGGTTCAGCAGAAGAATAGCTCCTACCAAAGGAGGACCGTGCCAACAGGAAGCAGTCCCAGTGACTCAGTGGGTGGCACACTCTCAGTCTGAGCCAGTGCTGCTCCCAGTCATTACCCAAACTGATGGTAGGAGGGTTTGGGTGGTACAGAGATAGTACCTTTCAGACAAGGGGGACAGATCAGAACCTGAGTTCTCATGATCCGTTTTCCTCTAATTATGATTTTTCATTTTTTTTACTATTAAGTTTGGGAACTGGTAGTTCTTAGAATTAGCAGTTCACTGACAAAAACCTGATGAGGTTCACTAAAGGAGTCTGCTAGGCTACACTGTTAAGATATCCCTTTCTATTCAAGAGTCCTCTAGTCTGTATCATGGCTACCTATTTATTAGCAGCTGGATCTACATTGATATGATACAAGATTGGCTCCCTACATCAAAGATGTCAGAACTGAACCAGTCAGAGAAGGCACACGTCATTGCATGGCTTGCCATGGGGTGATCAAAAGCGTCTAGCAGAAGAGAAATCTGGGAAATGAAACAAAAAGCAATTAAAACCCAGGTATTTTTATTTTTTTTTAAGCAGCCCCACTAAGCAAGGATGGCTACCCTGCAGTATCTTTCCTAGATGAATGCCAAGCCCACTTGCTAAACAAAAGCCAGGTAACCTTTGCCTTTTTCTCTTCAACACGTGGCATAGACAGCATCTGGCTCCAATACTCTAAAGCCAGTGGAAGCTCCAGGGAGATGGGATCTCTCAGGCTGAGCCTGGATAGGAACGGATAGGAACTCAGTTTTTCTTCCCAGAAAAGCACTTTAATCACCAATGTGTTATACAGACCAAAGGCCATCTCTGCCACCCTGTACTGTGAGGATCCTCCATCCATTACTGTATGTTAATTTTGCTCTAGGAGCACCTACCAGCATGGGTCCATGCAGGAACGTGTAGACTGGGCTGAGGTGTGAGGTAAGCGCCAATCTGCTCAGCCTTGTGAAGACTGGCAATCTGGACATGGGTAGAAGTAGTCTTGAGAGTAATTTTGAAATCTAATAGAAGGTGTGTACAAACTTAAAGTATCAATTAAACAAAGAGTTTCAGCTGTTGGAACGAACACCTCCATTCCACCCACACCTTGTATTGGGTCTGGCCAGAAGTCATTTGCAGCATTTGCCTTGGGAAGCTTGTGACAGAGCTAGGAAATGGTCTCTTTAGTCATGAACCTTAGCTGGCTCCCAAGTTACAATAATAATACCAGGGGTTTTGGGCAGCATTGCTCTTCCAGTTGCTTTGCAAAGTGTTTGCTCCAAGTCGGCCTGCTGGTTGACCTGCAAGAAGAACCTGGACTCCACCAAACTCTACCCTCACCTAAGACAGACACCTGCCTGCTGTTACATCTTGCCTCTTGGGCTGGATTTGCCCCACCTGGCAGCAGGGATAGTGGGCAGAGTGTTCTGAGATTCCTTAGGAAGTTACTGGATTTATCAGAAGTAGCAGTAGGCCTACAATAGAGTTGTTCTGCATTCAGAAATATAGTTTCTACCTGTTAAGGGCAGGTTATATACACAACACAATGGAAAAATAAAAATATACCCTTCAGTGCCTTGTTGAGATCTCTTACAAGGAGGACGTCATATTGAAATGTGTCTTTTCTCCTCCCATTTCATTAACATGGACTTCACTAATGGCCTTTCAGTACTTAAAGGGGGCTTATAAGAAAGATGGGGACAGAATTTTTAATAGGGACTGTACCAATAGGACAAGGGGCAATGGTTTTAAACTAAAAGAGGGTAGATTCAGATTGGATATAAGGAAGAAATATTTTACAATGAGGATGGTGAAACACTGGAACAGGTTGCCCAGAGAGGTTGTAGATGCCCCGTTCAAGGTCAGGCTGGATGGGGCTTTGAGCAACCTGATCTAGTTGAAGATGTACCTACTCATCGCAGAGGGGTTGGACTAGATGACCTTCAAAGATCCCTTCCAACCCAAACCATTCTGTGATTCTATGATTCTGTAATTGCTGTTGTAGAGACAAATCTGTGTTCACTGAAATCTCCACTTTAAAGCAATGTAAATGAAGAAATAAGCAACAGATACAGGGATCCCCTGGGATTTCCAAGAGATACCAAAAACCTCCCAGATCATATTCTCTGCTGTGAAGTGACAGACCTTCAGGCAGCACAAATTTTCATAGCTTCCTAGAAATCAATACAACCATGGCTAATCTACACCATAGCTGTCTATAGCAATGAATGAAGTATTCAGAGAGACTCAGGGCAATAGCTCACATTTAGCTAACGTAAATTAGATTGGATACCTTGACTTTCGTGCAAACACAATGATTAATACTGGCTAAGGCTATGGGCCAATGCTTTTATTATGCCATTCAGCCATTAAAGATGCTCAAGAAAGAACTTGTAAAAATAGACATTTTCTTCTAGAGAACAGCGAGTGTAAAAGAAGCCCAGGGATGAAACTGGCCAAATGGATAGACCTTTACATGATCACAATGAGAAAAAAAAAAAAAGAATTATTATGGTGGAACAGCTCCAAGATGTTTTTTCTTCCCAGAATGGAGACCTGGGATATTTTTGTTCACATCTTGATACTTTTTATTGGGCGATAATTTATAGGCCAGCTGATGTCAGCATAATCAGAGTTTAGTATCATTTCTTCTTCTTTTTGCTCAGCAGTGCTATATTTATTGGACTGTTAAGTTTCATTTTAGTAAGGTGCAGCCTGAGCCAATAGAACATAACTTTGAAAAACTCCTGCGAACGGTGTCTCTCCATGCACTTTATACTCCTCCTCATGCTTTATATTATCAATGATATATTAAAGGCTTCTAATGTCACCTTCCAAGAAATAGCCAACTTTCGCTCATAAATAATTTTTAACAGTTTTGACTTTTCTGAATATTTGTGGTTTTTATTTTTTTATTCCCACTTTGTCTCACAAAATGACAAGTTCAGGGGAAAGCTTGATTGACTGACCCACATTAGACATTTCACAACTGTCTAAGCATAGTTCAGATGTCACCAAACCCGCTCAAGAGGCCTCTATGGAGTTCAGCAGGTTATCATTTTCCTACTGTTTGATTTGTGGTTTCTCTGCTTCAGTAACTGTAAAGAAATTAGTTCCTGGCTAGACAGGAACTGGTAAAACGAAAGTGGTGTTGATAGAGGTCTTACTGACATGGACTTTTTTTTTTCCCTGTAAGTGATATTTGTCCTGTCTTGTCCCAGTGTGTTTTCTAAAGTCGTTACTTGTTATTTGCTCAGCTGGCTTTTTTTTTTTTCTTTAACATATAGAAGCAATCACTTTTTCTAGAAGACTTTTTCAGCCATTTCTTCTTTCCATTCACATATCTATTTTTTATGGTCTGCAGTCAGCTTTCACTGAACATAGAGCTGGTCTGCTGCCCTTCTTCCATGAAGCTGCTCTTTCGTTGTTAGATGTCAGCGCATTCATGCGTGCACCTAGCGCGTGGAAGGAATCAATGTGAATTGAGACTACAGCATTAAACACTGCTGAAGGCTGCCGAAAAGAAAACCCAAATCTAACTTGCACAAACGAAATCTATGTCAGAAATTTACACAGCTCCTCCAGCCTTATTCATGGTACACTGAATTTGTCCTATAACACACCTATTATTTTTTCAAAACATGTGTTTTCAGGGCCAGATTTAAACTAAGAATAAATACAGGTTTTCCAGCATAGGAATAGCAGAAATGGCCCTTCATTGTCTTGCCTATATTTTCAAGCAGCTCCTGCTCAGACAATAAATCAGCCAAAGAGGGATGTATTTTTCTCTTCTATGGTAATGTTGATATTTTGAAGATTTTTTTTTCTTGAAAGGTGATAAAAATACTCAGACACAAAGTTCACTGTAGTTGGGCATATTAAACCATTTTCCTGAGAAGAGAAATAAAAAAGAAACAAAAAAGTTCCGTTCTCTGAGTTATAGCAGGAGTGCTTTTTGGTTTACTCTCATTAGTTAAAATTTGAAAAGAAAACCTGCTTTTAAACAAAATAGAAAAAAAAAACCCATGATATTTCTTTTTAAAAAATACCAAAAGATGCCATTTGGAGTATGATCACTTCAAAATTTTGGGTGAACTTTCCTTGAGAGATGTGATGAAACTGGCCCTTCCTGCAGAACTTTTTGGCTGTGTGCTGGTTTTGGCTGGGATAAAGATTTGTGATGAAAACAGTGTTGATGATATAGGGTTGCTTTCGTTATTGCTGAGCAGTGCTTATGCAGAGTCAAGGCCTTTTCTGCTCCTCACCCCACCCCACCAGCGAGTGGGCTGGGGGTGCACAAGAAGCTGGGAGGGGACACGGCTGGGACAGCTGACCCCAGCTGCCCAAAGGGCTATTCCATACCATATGGCGTCATGCTCAGCATATAAAGCTGGGGAAGAAGAAGGAAGGGGGGACATTTGGAGTGATGGCGTTTGTCTTCCCAAGTCACCGTTACGCGTGCTGGAGCCCTGCTTTCCTGGAGATGGCTGAACACCTGCCTGCCCATGGGAAGGAGTGAATGAATTCCTTGTTTTGCTTTGCTTGCGTGCGCGGCTTTTGCTTTCCCTATTAAACTGTCTTTATCTCAACCCACGAGCTTTCTCACTTTTACCCTTCCGATTCTTTCCCCCATCCCACCAGGGGGGAGTGAGCGAGCGGCTGGGTGGGGCTTAGTTGCTGGTGGAGGTTAAACCATGACAGGCTGTTAGTGAATCAACTTTTCTTGAAAGAAGATTTATAAAACAACTTTTGAAGAAGTCTATCAGAAGGCCCCTGATGTTTAAATATACAGGATTCAAGAATCAGAATAACAACTTGTCCTCATTACTAGGGAGTCACATTTGCTTTGACTGAAGTAAAACCATTGATAGCATGTATCCATTCCTTGGCTGGTCCAGTCCAATTCAATAGGGAAAACGAGTATCTGACAGTTGCATTGTAAGCTGGTTTGGCATCTTAGGTTTAGCTTTTTGCTCTAAAGTCTCCTGGTTCGATCCTGGGTGTCTGCTAATGTTTTAGCTGTCACATGAGTATTACCAGATGCTAAGAAAATCCACCTCTGTGTCAGGTTTCTGTGTAGCTTGAGTTTGCCTCTAAAACTGTGGCCAAGCAAACTTAAACTGATTCTCTTAGAGAAAAGTGTGATAGTAACTTAGTAGTTTCTGAGCATGAAAAGCTTTGTTAAACAAGAGGAAGAAGTCAGAAAAAAAACCAAGGAAAAGCAAAGCTGAAGAATGAAAAAGGTTCAGTCAAAAATGACCTGAGTTCCTGCACCCTGTGGCCCCTGGGTGAGTGCCATAGGTAGCCAAAGGTCTCAGCAAGAGCAGCCTATGCCTGGTAGACCCCAGCAAAGAGGCCTGGAGGTCAGAGCACTGGTGTCTTTTGCATCCTGAGGACTGGCTTTTTGGGAAGTCTTCCCAAAGCAGTACTGATGTGGCAGAGCACAGGAGTCATGTACTCTACAGTGTACCCTTGTAATGGTTGAGTCAGAGAAATTAGAGATGGAAAATGCACTTAAGTCACTTGGTCCATTCCCCAACCGTTTAAAGGTTGCTCCCTACAATGTGTTCTTCATTGCTTTGTCTAGTCAGCTTCCCCCTTTTCCCTGGGGGGACCATTCCACGTAGTAATAGACCTCATTGTTAGGAAAAATTTCCTGATGTGCAGCCTAAATTTTCCTTGGCTCACATTCATCCCACTACTTCAGTTAAAACCTCCTAGTCAGCTCTTAACTTCTCTCCACCTCAGGCCCTTTTCTTCCATCAGAGGAAACAAACGAGTCTGATCGGGTAAAGCCCTGTGTATTTAAAAAATAATGACATCCTTACCTCCTAAGAGTGATAGTTAATATAGAATTAACATAAAACGTGTAAATTGCCTTATTTTATATGGAAGAAATGAATAAGCCCCTGGAAGCTTTTATCACATGTCGGTTGGCATGGCTTGAAAAGTCCAACATCTACCACCATTTACTAAAACACATGGAGTCAGGTCCCATCTGGAACAGATCAAATTGCTCTGGCTGGTCAATCAAAGCTCAAAGTGCCATGGAAATTTATATCACCTAAAAGCCTGTGAGTTCCCTTTCCAATCAAGGTTGGGGAATAGAGCCATATACCACTTCACTGGAGACATATATCATGGACCGTGGGACACCTGACTCTGGTGTCACCAACACTTTCACTGCTTTGGAGAATCTGGAAGAAACTGTGGGGTTTGGATTTCAGCTCACAGATAGCCAAGTTAACCTAAGAATTCAGTGTATTCTCCTAGCAGAGCCACATGAGTATCTGATGTTTTGATTCTGCTAATGGGGAGAAGAAATGTCATTTTCTATTGACCCAAAATAAATACTGTCAAAATATTTTGAGGAAATGGATAAAGTAGGAATGCAGAGGAAACAAAATGCTTCAATTAATTCTTGAACTACTGGCATGGTTTTAATATCTTTAATAAAATAAATATTAAGAAATAGAAACAGTCTTTGGCATTTTTCAGACTTTTTTCAGGGGCTTCTTATTTTTGTTTTGTGACAAAAGCAATTTGTTGCCATCTCCATGAATCATCAACTGCTTCAGCTGGAGCAAATCCACATTTTTCTGTTCAAAATATGTTTTGAATGACATTTATAAGCAGTAAAGCTCTTCATGAAGTCTGTTCCAATAAGATCTGTCTCTGAATAAAATGAGATTTCAGCCAAAGTTCAAGATAAATGGGAAATCCAGACTGAGTAGTAGATGGGAACGATGTGGATCAAATCAGATGTCAACATTATACGATGTACAGCAAGTGTCTGGGAACCACTTCCACAAGCAAAAGCAGTAGTGAGAAGTTACTGTTTCTGCCCAGCTTATTTTAGAGAGAGAGTCTGCAGCAAAACCCAGCAAGAGGTTGTGGTATACTTTTCTGTCTTCAACTTCTACATTACTGAATTCCTCTTCGTTGAGAGGAAGATGTCGGTTTCATGACATTGCTTGCTATTAATAAGTACTTGTGCTGTTATGGTGTTTAAAATCCCCTTCCATGCTAAACTTTGCATGATGGCAGAACAAAAACATAGTCCTTGCTCTGCAAATGTACAACAAATGTAAAACAAATGGGGGCAGAGTGCAATCAGGATTATGGCGGAGCAGATAGACAGCATCGCTCAGTGCAGTGGTCCTGGCACACCCAGGAGAAAGGGCAGAGTCTCATCCCTTTATGCCATCTGAAAGCCTGGCCCATAGTATGTCACCTTTATTTCCTTTAAAACCAGTACTAATTGCCTTGTGTCTTACAGCCTAACTCTTCATGGCTAAGTTGAGAACAGAGCTTCAGTGTCTGTCAAGGGGAAAGAAAATCCCATGTGGGAGATGAGCAGACGCATCCGAGCAAGCGCAAAATATTGTGCCTTTTAACTCGCATGTGGAGTCGTGTGAGAGCAAGGTCTCCCAGCTCAGCCACAGGCTGGGAAAGCCCCTGTGTTCAGGCTCATTCAGCTCCTCTGCAATTTGGGAGCAGTGCTGCCTGCCTCGGTGTTTCTCTGGCACAGTGGTCTCCAAACCCAGCTGAGGCCGGACAGACTCTGTATCTCTCTTGCATCCTGTGGGTTATGTGAGCAGAGGGTTTCCCAACCCATGGGATGGGTATGAAGTATGTGGCTTCAGTCTCTGGCGAGGTGACTCAGTTACCCCCTCTCAAGCGCAGCCATACATCAGCATAACCGCTGTGCCCTGGGATAGGGACAGCCGTGGCCACAGGGTATCCTTGCCCACGCTGGTGGCGTAGTATCTTCTGCCCCATGACATCCAAAGAGCATCTGTCACCAAGCTGGCAGCTGTGGACTCAGGATATAGCCTTGTGGTTATGGGTGCAACCAATATCCTGACACAGGTGTCCTGGCTAATTGCTTACGGACTGAAATAAATTGAACAGAAACCCAAAGAACTCTGCAAAATGCTGTAGTGAAAGGTCTGGGAGGAAGCTGGAGGCACATAGGCCGTATGGCTTTGTGGGCAGAGATGGGTGTCCACAGGGGCATCTGGCAGAGTACCTGCTTTATGCTTCCCAGACAGAGCTATGTTGAATAACCATCTTGTCTGTAGGAGGGAGCTCGCTCCCAGGCTCTGCGTGCTGCCAGCTTGCAGCTGGGTTAAATCGAAGGAATGCACTCCCTAGCAATGCTTCTTTATAAATTATTTTTACTGGGGGATTTGAGTGTTGTTGCAGTGAATGTGTGTACAAATATTGGAAAAACAATGTGCGCTAGAGAAAACAAAGCGAAAAACCACCTGGCTTCCTATTCCTCCTGGGTAAACCTGTGATTTCTCCCACCTTCTTGAGTTGCAGTCTAATACAATATTGTACAGCCTGCTGCCTCCTTAAATAATTCCTGCTGGAGCAGCAGGTACTGAGTACATCACTCAGATCCCATGAAGTTGTTTAGCTTCCAGTTCCACATCCTGAGGAGTTAAATCTCTAGGAGAAGGGAATGACCTGGTGCTCTCCTGGTGCAGGATAACTCCTGGCCTGGGGCTGGAGCTGGATATTTTGCAGGGTTTTCCAGTTTTATTGTCAGTCCTATTCTCCTGAGCTCCCAGTTCCCCTCTTCCAGCTCCTCACATCTACCAGGGCTCAAATAAATGTGATCTATTGATGTTTCACCCGTTTGAAATGAACTGCAATTACCAAACAGCGGATTCATTTCATTTACCTCCAGCCATCTAGAAGTTAAGCATCCGGCTTAAACTAGTTGTCTGTAGGCAGGGGAGAGGGATGGACACTGCCAGAAGTCAATTGCCTTCCTGCGTATTTTAAATACCTTTCTTAGGCTAGGATCAATCACATGCTGAAAGCCCTTGCCTCCCCATGGCTGCAGAGGAACCTACAAAACCAACTTTTAGATAATTAAGGTGTGGTGACTTGAAACCCACCCTCAATATTTGTTTATAAAGCAGCTGTGAAACATGAGATCGTTGTGTTTAGGATTTTGATGGTGGAGCCAGAAGGGGGTGTGACGATCACCCATGGTGACTTTAAGAATAACAACCTGGCCTCTAGCCTTTAAGTTTTGCTCATCCGGAGCGTTTCAGATTTTTTTAGTTGAAATCCAAAGAAGTATCTGTCAATTATAAAATGAATCTTGCCCTATAAATTGCTGCCTTCGCAAATAACAAGGCTGTAAAAGAGGAGGAAGAAGGAGACACTGAAGATATCCCAAGAGACAGAAGGCCAGCAGGGGATTTTTAATAATTTAACAGCAACTGGAGTGTGAGCCCATGAGGTTATTTCTACACAGGACTTTGAACACGCACCAAGACATTATAACTTTCAGCCCCTCGCTCTCTGAGCTGAATCAAAATGAATAATTTAGAGAGGAAAGTCTCTTGAACTGTTTGCCATGGGTTATGAGGCTCTGTTGCATCAGAGGAGCCCGGACATGCCATCTCTGCAGGTGCTGGGAGTCTGCGGGGACACGGTGCAGGGACGGTGCCAGCTGAACCGGGGTTTCTGTCCTTCTTCAGCTGCTCTGCTGCCGGCTTCAGATGCTTTAGGAGACTTTTGTTTGAGCGCTGCACTCCAGCTTTCGACCGGCGGAGTACCAAGTGCGCAGCAGTGGCTCAGCAGTGCGAGTAATGCTGCTAAGCAGTCAGAAAGCAGCAGCGGGGCTGGCAGCGCCAAGCCAAATTTGGATGGTTGCAGATGAAAGCCAAGAAGAGCAAACAAAACCTGAGACAGAGGCAGCCTTCTTGCCATCGAAGCAATGCAGTCAGAGCAGCCACTTGTTTCTTGCAGTGCTTAAGTGGTTCAATTAAGTTGAACAAGTAAAATTATTCCTAAGGGACATGAATCTGTTGAAAGCACTGAGTAGAGAATAATGCACATTATTGAATGAGATGCCTGTGGGCAGGACCCCTCTTTGCATAGCAGTGAAGCCCTTTTGTGCCATGGTGGGGCTGCCCAGACATACCTGAGCTGGGTTTTAACCAGCTGGCTCAGGCACTGCTACAGAGCTCAGCCTGGGCTGTGCACAAACCCCGCGTGAGAATTTGCAGAAGTGGACCCTGTGGCCGCAGCATTAGCAGAGCTTCGGCCGGGCTCAGGCTGGCTCAGGTCTGTCGGGACTGACGCGCTCGCTTTGGCCGGACCCTACCCACAGACAGCCTCTGTCTGTCTTGTCGGCTCTGGAGCCAGTTGCTGCGCCCATGTGAGAGCCAGCAGCGGTTACCAAGTCAATCTGAAAGTTGCTAGTTCTGGCTACAGGCTCTGGTCCTGCTTTGTTGTCAGGATGCTGCAGGACCAGACAGCTTGGAGTCTAGACTGCAACGGTGTTTAGCATCTAATAGCTTTGGCTGTGGGACCACAGAAATCTCGTTCCTTTAGGAGGAGGCTCAGGAATAGCGCTTTTCCCTCCCTGCCAGCTGGATCACATTCGTGGCATCTTTGAGAAAGAAGAGCATTGCCTTCACAGCTGAATATCTAATGCTATAGGCAACTTTTTCAGACTTCTTCTGGATTTGCATGCCATGTAAACTGTTCTCAGATCCCTGAGATACCTAAATGAAGCCAGCTCTAACCTCGGCTGATAAAGCATCAGCAGCTGCACAGTCGGATTTTCTGCAGTTATGTGTACAGAGGAATATGGCTGTGTGTCTTGCTCAACTCTGCTGAGATTTTCATTAATATTGGGCCTCAAAAGGTTACTATTTGAAAACAACAGGATAAATCAAGTAAAATTATCAAGAGTGGGAGAATATGCTATTTATTTACTACCATGTTAAACTGAAGGAGGGAAAGATGGGTAAAAATGAAAAATGCTCATTTTATTTTTGTTAACCATAGAGCTTTCCCCTTTCTTTCCTGTCCTGTATTTCCTAATGAAAGGAGGAAAAGTGATAAACTTTTCTTTACACTTGCTTTTTTAGTCTATGGAAACTACAATAGCCAAATCAAAAGCCAAAATATTTTTAAGACTTTTAAGACTCCTTTTATTCCCTTTTATTGAAACACACCAAACTAAAAGGTAGTGAAGGCCATCTATGAAATGTCTTTCTTTTCACCTTTTTTGCTAAATACATCAGAGCCTCATCAGCCCTAGAAAAAAACCCAACATGATTGAACAGGGCAGTTGCTTTGTCTTTCAGGCACAGACTCAAAAATATGGATAGGTTTATATATAAATATATGTACAGTAACCAAAACCTCAAATTCAAATACACCTGAGCTTTGGGGAAGTTTGTATATTCATTCAATCTTTGTGGCTTAGGCTCATCTGTAACAGAAATATTTGCAAATAGACAGAATACTTCCTCTTTAATCTTATCTAGCGATCTGTCTGTTTGTCTGGGTTTTTCCTAGAGATGGCCTCAGATCCTGATATCTGAGGGCTGCACGGCTAAATTAAGGCGAGATCATACCAAACTTCACAGAGGCTTTTCTTTCCTCTTGTTTGCCACGAGCATTTCTTTCATTTTAATTCATTGGGATGAAAGGCATAGCAGCCACGTGGCCTGGCTCAGCCTCCGCCGGCCCCGTGCTTGGCCCACCTTTGGGAAAACATCTTATTTTGACTGATGGTTATTTGCTCTATGGGCAGACTGTGGCTGAGATGCACAAAATGGCTCTGCAGAGCTGCGAGTCCTCTTTCCTGGGGCTCTTCCAGAGTGCCGAGCACATTCCGACCTTTGGCTCCCAGCTCTGGTGCCTCTGCCAGGCCAGGCAGCGTCCAAGGGTACCTCACCAGCTGCTCTTCAGGTCACACATCTCAGAGGGGCGAGTCCTGGATTCATGTCCAAGAGCTCTTTCCCCATCCACAAAGAGGATTGTTCGATGTTTCACGCTTTCAATGCCACCTTTAGGCAAGCCACTGCAGCTTGGCAATAGGGAAAAGATGGTGAAATGTCAGGATCTATCCGCGTGTGCCTGGCTAATTGCTCTAAATTAGCTTGGCCCATTTATGCCCTTAAAGAACCCCAGGCACCACTGGCAAATGAAACAGATACACTCCAGCTAAGCACTGAGCTGCCTTTGGTTCACGCTCTCTCAGAGGACAAGAGGTTGCTGAGGCTGTTTGGTAGCTGTTCAGACCAAGTACTGCTTAGACAACTACCCTGCATTGTATTCTGAACAATTTATCACCGCCCTTACCTGCGTCAGTAATTGCAATTACCCCTGAGATTTAGTGCACCGGGAAGGGCTCCAATGTCAACAGAGCCATGCCATGCAGCGTGGATGGAGAGAAACAGGAAAATTTTTCAGAGTTTTGTTGTGTTCTTTCCTGTCTGTGTCCCTCCACGTTGCTCAGAGGGGTTTTGTCACCTCCCTCAGCATTTTGTTGTGGGTAACTTCTCACCACTTCAGATTTTCCACATTCACTGTGTGAGACCTCACCAATTCCTACCAGTGCTCATGTGGTTAATGGATGAGAGGAGGGGAGCGAGCACATCTGAAAGGAATGCAAGAAATATAAACAATTTTATTAACAAGACCACAAAACTATTTTTTAATATATGCAGCCATTTACAAGGAGGAAATAAACAAACAAACAGAAAAACCCACTGGGGAGACGTGGTCAGTGTCAGAGAGCACAGCGAACTGGCACAGATGGTACGGGCAGGTTTGGGTAGGGTCCCTTCCCTCCACCCTACCCCCGCTGTGGGCTGTCCCCAGCCAAGGCTAGCCCCTGTGAGCCAGCTGAGCCAGTACAGAGCCCGGCACTAAGGAGGTGGGGTGCCACGTGCATCCTGCTGCGGTGCCAGTGACGATGCCAGCTGTGTCAGGGCTCGGGCGATGACGGAGAGATGGCTGTTCATCGTCCGCAGCTCTGCCAGGATGTCGCTCACGTTTGCCGACGCCTGCTCGGAGCCTGGGGGCATGGCGTGGGCAGCCGGCGGTGAGGAAGCAGCCCCTGGAGGCCTGTCTCCCATGGGTGCCACCTGGGGATTTCCATCATGGTAGGGGTGTGGGGGTGTGCTGCTGCAGCGCTTCATGCCTTCCAGGGAGCCTGTTCTTACGGGTGGCTGGTCTTCCTCCTTCCCTCGAATGGTGGCGAGTGTTGCGGAAGCGAGGAAGGGCAGCCAGTTGATGAGGTGGGTGGCACTGCCAGGTGGGACTACCGGCAAATAAAGTCCAGGGTGCAGGGATGGAGTAGAGGCGGGTGGTGCAGGAAGAGAAGGGAGTCCAGGGTGAACAGTGGCAGCAGAAGCTGATGTTGATGGTGGAATAGGAGGCGGTTTGGGATGCAAGACTGCAACACAGGCAGGTAACGGTGGTGAAAATGATGCAGTACCAGTGTCAGAGGAAGAGGAGGGTGACACTGGAGCTGTGAAAGGTCCAGGTTCTTCAGAGGTTGGTGGTGAAGTGGCCACAGGCGGAGCATCAGGCGTGCAAGGGTCTGAATCTGCAAGGAAAACACATCATGAGCCTTGACTCACGTGTACTTACATAGATGGCAAGTCGCTTGCTGTCACTTCAGTGGGACTAGGCCTTTTTGATGTAAGGGGAATTTCATTAGCTGGTAGGGATACTCTCTGTACGCCAACTAGAAAAGAACAGACATCCTCAAAGACAAGAGGCTACTGTAGGAAAACATGCAATTTAGCACTACAAATCTAAATTATCCTTCCACTCGCATTCTTCATCAAGCCTGCGGACAGGCCTTAACATTTTTCTGGTTGACGTCTCATGCGTATGCATTAGCTGGTGAATTACCTACTGTGTTTTCCTGGCCAGTCATGGAACGATGGTAATGTCCTAACTGACTCAGATCTCCCGTGGAGATGTGAGAGCTGGATGGCTGCTGCTGGAGCCAAAGTTAATTACTGCTTCATAGAGGGTCCCAGTTTTCAGCATTCTGGTTTGAACGGACAGGTCAACACCAGAAACACCAAGAGCTAGTTGGTGGCTTAAACTCTACAATAATTTTATTTTTTGTGTCGAAGCATGACAGAGTTCACAAAATTAGACTTAGACATAGATCCCTGCCTGCAGATATTTAGCAGCTTCAGCTATGAAAATCAACAAAGAAGAGACTGAGAAAGAAATTGTTGACACTGTGCATCCCGACTTGACACCTATGCCACCTTGCAAGCAGTTCAGTGGACCTCATCCGATGTCCACTAAAGTCATTAGAAACATGCTTGCTTGGACTGAATTCAACATATACACTGTAGGATGACAGAGCAGCCTCTGGGGAATGTGCAAAGTCTTGGAGAGTCATGCTATGGGCCAAGGCGCTCTACCCACTGTGCCCAGTTGGTAAATACTGTATGGTAAGGATGAACCTATTTTTACAATAATTCTGAAGCCAGAAATATAATAGGAAATGTTAACCTTTCAACAGCCTCAAAGATCTGCATAAGTGGAATTACTATACCATGCCACAGATCTTTTTTTTAGCATTAGGAACACATTATACAGAAGGTGGTGAGATGCTACAGGAATGGTCAGTGCAAGACAGATGGATTTTAAAACTACTTCTGCTGCAATTAAGTGCAAATTTTAAGGCACTGCTGTGGATACAAAGACACAAATTAATAGATTTATCTAGGTTAAGACAACCTAGAGAAAGCCAAGTATTGAGGTGTTAACACCATACTATTATTATTTCTGGCATCTAAAAAATCTGATGTGAGAAATCCATTTTCATTACTGGCTGGTTTGGTATTCCAGATAGCAAACTGAAACTGTGAGTCAAAAGCAAATGAAGGCTTTTCCCTGTCATTTCGAACACCAAACCAATGGGATATGCAGCTTACAAAAGTCTATCTTTTTTCCACGTGGGACCACCACGTTTTCCCTAACCAAACACACATGTTGGTTGGAGGGGATTATGACACAAACTTCAGCATGCTCTTTTGTCCTTGAGATTTTAATGGAAAGTTACTGCAGGTTCCTTGAAACGGTTTCCTTCCTTTGTGTATTGGCTTTCTTCCCAACACAAAGTCCCTGCCTACACAGGCGCTCCATCCCTGTTCACTAGAGGTGGGCTGAGGTGCTGGATGTTGGGTTTCCAAAGTGTTATTGATTGGGCTTTGGTTTTTCAAAACAAAAACAAAAATAAAGCACAGTTCAAATACAGGTTCCATTTCCATCCAAACCACCAAAGTTTGCAAAGGGTGAGATGAAAGGTTCAGGTTTGGCTCAACTGTAGCGTTAACCAGAACAGTGTTTATGGTCCATATATAGCATGGCTAATCCCTGTCCACACCGGCCAAACAAACCAAATTAAGTGTAATGTTTTTCCATACATGGGAGAGCAGAGGAAGCTCAACAAACCTTGAGGTAATCTGGTTTAGCACTGTGACAAATAACTGTCACAAATGATTCTTAAATGGTTAAGGAGTAATCGGGGTTAAAATACAAGGAGTAGTAACTAATATAGACAAAAATAGGACAAAAATCTGATCACCAAAGGCTCTTCTTTTAGCTGCAAACTTTCCAAACAGCGTGGCTTCCCTATCAGAAGCCACAGCTTTGTCATCTCCCTAATCTCCCCTTAAGATTTATGTGTTTAAAAGGCCATGCAGCAGCCTTTTAAACACATCTTGCTCAGCTTGATCAGGCTCCCATACCTCCATCTAAGAAATTCCACATGGGCGCCTGGGCACCTGTGCAGGGGTCCTGGCATATCCAGGACATGTGGAAGCTGTTGCACTGCTCGGACCAGTGGCCGGGTATGTGCCCAGCTGACATAGTGCGATCTGCGCACCCAGAGCGACTGCTTGTCTGGACAGGATCTGACCCAACTGCTCAATATCCAAAGACCTAAACTGATGATGAAAATTGCAGAATCACAGAATCGCTGAGGTTGGAAGGGACCTCTGGACACCGTCTAGTCCAAACCCCTGCTCAAAGCAGGGTCAGCTAGGGTCAATAATTTTTTCTCCATGGAAAAAATTGCTAGGGTGTATTTGAGAAAGCCCAGGAACATGGAAGTCTTAAGCACGATGAAGCATGGAGCAAGCTACTACAGTTGCTTATCATATACAACAGGATGATTCTGTTTATTTCCTTCCTCTCTAATTTTGTTTGTTTGATCTGAATGTTGCAACTCATCACAACTCTAGTGCTTGCTTTTTTCCCTTTTTTGTACAGCCCCAGCAGAAAGAGACTGTTCTTAACTGGAGCATCCAGGTGCACACTCATTCCTGGGGGTGTTAGATCTGCATCTAGGCAGAGCTGTAGCTAAGTGGGGTTGGATGGATGCCTGCAGAGAATAGAGATGTTGAATACAAGATGCTCAGACAAGTACAGTGACCTTCCCCAAACATAACAACTCACCTGTGCATGGTCATTTAGCATCCTCCCGTACACCCAGTCTACAGAGGACGTGTAGGTACTATAGTGTACTTCCACGTGCAAAGATTGACTGTTCAAGGTAGGCTTCTAGCTTAGAAGAAAATTTATTTCACCAGTTAGGGAAGTTAATCCAGCACTCAGAAAACCTGGGTTGGGATCCAATTCATCTAAACAACTGAACTGTAAGCGCCTAGTGAAGAACTTCCCTGAAAGCATCTGCATTTTCTATGTTGTATGTAGAGGGAAAGTCCCCAAAGGGAAGGCTTAGACACATAGGCTGTATCTCTGAACAGACTCAGAGTCACTTCTTTCTATTGAGTGCATAGGGAGCTTGGCCTCATCCTTTAGGAGAACTGGTTTACTGAGATGGGATTCATGCCACCTTTAGCTTCAGCCGTCTATGGTATAGATATCTACATCTTATCTAATTCCCTACACTTTCTTCACAGTCAGTGGATTAAATACCTCTAACATCACCTCTTTATTGCTAGAACAAGAAATATGTGTCCTCGTCTCCTTGCTGGGCACAACGTAGGATAACTAACTCAGACGTGGATGCCATGCACTAAAAATGCCTGTATTTCAAAAGAGAAATCCTATACCAAATGCATAAAAATAAGATGGGTACCCAGCTTAGAAACACTGGATGCCTAACATTCACTACCCTCCTGATCTACTACGGATCTCCCAAAGAGAAAGCAGTTGCACATTTTTGTGTTACCTATTTGCAAGTAATAGGGAATACTTCTGCGCTGCCAACTCTGAGAAGACTTGGGGTGTTAAAATACTCACAGGACTGCAAATAGCCCAGGTATTTTACTGGAATGAAAGAGAGCAGAGGAGCACCTCCAGGAGAGGATTTCCTGGTACGTTGCCTGCCCATGATGATGGATGTTACCAAAAGATTAATGAGCTGCCCTGTGAGAATGGGGAAACTAAAGTTATTTTAAATGCATTCATCTGTATGAGAAGAGCATGCATTTAACTTTTCAGGCAGTCTTGGCTATCTTAGCTGCTTTTGTTTGACTACTGATTTTATCTGCCTTGCAGCCAAATAGCTGCAAACTCTGATTTCTTAGTCTTTTGTCAGCTAACAAGGGAAAGGTCTATGAAGGAGAAACCTTGAGGGAAAATCAGGGGCATGACTTTCCACTGGCTAGCACACTGCATGGGATTCAGCTCATCTAACATTAGCCATTTAGGTTCCGTCTAGTGCAAGGCAGTCATCCAGACTCCAGCAGAGAAAGAAGCACCTCTGGGGATAAGCCATCCCAAGCTATCAGGTCCCTAAGAAGGGTGGGAGGATCATGCTGTGGAGTGTCCCTCCCCTTCCAGCACTTCTTGTAGGACTAAGTCAACTATCTGAGATGGGCTGACTAACTTCTAAATGGCTGAAGTTAGGTGAGCTGGATTCCTCACCTGATATATAGATGTAGCAAGTAGTTTCCTATCAAGTCAGAATAGTAGATGGGTAGTGCTGCCTCTGTGTTCCCATGGAAGGCATAAAACCATGGCAATAAGGTTTAAGGTGCAACAAAGTAGAGACCTAGGACCCTAGAGTGCTTCAAGAAATGAGCTGATGGTTCAGAAGGTGATAATCTTTCAAGTGAGTCAGCACTGAACAAACAACCTATTTCAATGATAAGGATATTAAAATGTTGAAATGAATAATGCAGTCCCTTCCATGACACAGTAACTTGCAGGAGGCCTTTGTGCACTGTCCTTTCTGCTCGGGTTTATGAAGTTGCTCTAAAGCTAGCAGCATCTGCATGTGAGACCGAGTGCGTGTGTGCACTCCCACTTCATTTTGCAGCTGCTTCCCAAGAAAGTCTAAATATACGGCTGCCTCCTCTTTCTGGTAAGAAGTGAAACTGAAGTCCTAACAGCTTGTGGTAAATGAAAGTCCAATAGCAACGTTTGCGTAAGAGAGGGTGGTACTGCTTTTGCACGGACAAAGTCCATATTTGGGATCTGAATCTGAAGCCATCCCTCCTGTGCTGCTCAGGTTTGATTCAGATGCAGAGTGGCATTGCTTCCCACTGCTGCTCAGCTCTGCAGTCAAGCTTAGAAGGGCTTCGAGCTGTAAATCCAGTTTAGAAAGGATTAAATTACAGCATTGAGCAAAGACACTACTGGACACTGCGTTAGAATAGGTCTGAACAAAAACATCAGCGTGAGCACTCCAGGATCAGTGTTTGCATATGTGTGATTTCAGAAACTGAATTTGGTTCCAGATGTTGTGTCTAGCACCTTTTTTTTTTTTTTTGTAAGATTCTAAACTAGCTCTGGACACTCCTGTGCTTTTGGATGAGCAGCTTAGAAATTCATAAAAACATTAGGCAAGCTTATTGTTAATTATTTTTTCATAAAGCAAATGACATTTATATCCTAGGAATTCACTCCTCTCTGGATACATGGAAATATCCCAAAATATCATATATACCAAGGTATTGCAGTCTTTAATGATAAAAGTAATTTTATGTAATTAAATAAGCCCACTCAAGATCAGGGGTCTTGTACGAAATATTAATTTGAAAAACCACAACAATAGATCACAGTGTTCAAAATCAGCCCTATTCCTCGAGTTTTCAAACTCAATCTCACCTGTCACTCCCACAATAAAAAAAAAAAGGGATTTTGGAAATAATTGTAGATTACCAGAAGCATGCTGTAATGGGGTACGTGGCAAAGTCTGTCCCAGAGTCCAAGATGTTTCACCAAAAATATCCCAACTCTGTCTCTGTGCTGTCAGATTAAAACCCTACTGGTTGAGTCACTTCAGCAAGGCTCCTTCCTCTGGCCTCTTGCTTTTTAAGCAGCCTAATAGCAATCCACGGCCTACTCTACAGATTTTAATTTGCTTATGAGTTTTTCTGACTTCATAAATTTGTGCATCTCTTTGGAATTCTTTCTTTTTTTTTTTTAATTGTGGTCTGTTTTGGGGTCTGTTTTTCTTCTTTCAGGTACAATACACCAGCCTAGCTGGACTGGGCTTTATGTGACTAATCACATTATGACTCCTGTGGAGTTGTGCTCTTTCAAAATTTCTTGAGTAATAGTCTGTTATGAGTACATACTTATTCCCATGTCATGCGAACAAATTTGTTCTCACAGTTTGTCATGGGCCATCTGCTTTTTCATCTTTGTCCCTGGCTTAATTTCAGTGAGATTTTATTCACTTCCTGACAAAATGTGCATTTTTACACTCATTTCGGACCAGATTTTCCAAGAACCTAAGGTCCTTCTTTGACACCTATGGGACAAAGCCAGACTTTTTGAAGTGCTCAGCAGCTCCTGTTATTTTCACCAAAGAAGAGTCCCTGAGGATGCCCTGCCATCTCAGTGAGGAGAGAGAACGGGAAAAGAGGAGGCAGGCACGTTGCAGAGGTAATATTGTTGGGCAGCAGGCAATTCCTCATGACAATATTCATTGCCTAACACATTTTTCCCGCTGTGCTCAAAGTGCTGCACAGACGAGTCTCACACTGGCTGCGCTTTATGGGGGCCAGACTGAAACACAGGAAAAATGAAATGCCTTGACAGAAGTCCACAATGGAGCCAGGAGCAAAGGCCACTTTCATCTTCTCCATCAACTGACATTGCCAACGCAGCCCTCTGATGGCTCCTTTACCCTACGTCTCTACTAATGCATCTTCTTAAACTGGGGAAGCCTTCTTTCCGTCCCCTTTCCAGCACAGAAATAAGGCACAGCAGGAAAATCTGTTGTGTTTAAGGAGACTGCCAGCCCAGCCCTCCCCGTGGCCATGCAAGGACATCTCTTCTCCACCCACACGTGCTCCCTTCCCAGCAACTTACTGAGGATGAAGAAGTGGCTGGAGAGACTGTTTACGTCCTCTGAAACTAAAATAAGACTGACAGCTACTTCCAGAGAGCCAAAAGAAACAGTAAGAAGAAAGCATTATAATTGATCAGACCACTTTGTCCATTTTGTCTTGTGTTTTGCCTCTGTCAATGGCCAGTAAGTGCTGCCTCAAAGGAAGCTAGCAAAAAGTCTTCGATAACAGTTACATCACAGTCTGCTGTAGGAAATTTTCCCAATGTTCCACTAATGAATCAGATTTTTGGTCCAGGACAGATGTTTACGCTGTCGACTATCACCTTTTATACAATGCAGGCCAACAAATTTGATTTAAGATCAGGCTCAAAATGGACTGCAACTGTATGGACTACAACTGAAAGTAGAGCTGGTGCTTTATTACCTCTTTGAATCTGGCCATTAGCTACACCAAAAGCTTTTCCTGTCTTGAAGCAGATAGCCTTTCCAACATGTTTAATTCTTCTGAAAGTCTTGTTTTCTTTCCTTAATAAGTACTATTGTGTTTCTAAATATCCGTATTGCATTCTTATTAGCCTTGTAAATATCTCATTCTTTTTAAAAATTATTTTTCTTTTTCCTCTTTCTTTTTTTCTTTTTCTTTTTTTCTTTTTCTTCTTTTCTTTTTTCTTGTTCTTTGGCAAGGTTTTGATCTCAATTAATTCCTATAGCAATGAGTTTCTTAGGTTACTTTTGCATTGTGTGAGGAAGTTTTTCCATTTACACAGCAGATTTTTGATACTCATCAGCCAGATAGCATTTCTCTAAAACCACCTGTGTATCTACTCTTTGTACCTTTCTCAATAGCACTTCCTACCACACATGGCCCTAGAATAAGCCCCTGATCACATGAAATTCAGCAGGTACTAAGAGATACAAAAGAGAAGAGTCAGGATGTATATCTTTTGCCTTTAGCCCTAAGGATGAGGCAACCAGGAACATTACAGAAACAAATCCTGAAGTTCCAGAACCAGGAACTTTATAGAAACCAATCCTGAAGTTCCAGACATTTGGGGTTTTTTTCTCTGCTGGTTTGAGAGTAGTTAAATTTCTTTACATATGTGCCCTGGAGATTTCAAAACAAATTCAGATGTTAATTAAGCAAATATAGTTATATTAACCTGCTCTTTTTTTCCAGGAAAAATACGAGACACACCATGCAATCTTATGGTTTTAGTAGCCAGTGAGTCAAGTCTGGAAATGCAGTACACATGAGTCAACGAGATTTCAGGTTCCTACAGAGTGTCCAGCAAGGATATTGTTTAGCCAGCAGTGGACAGGCCTCCATTGCCTACGCCGCATAGCTCTTCATGGGCTGAATAATGAAACAAACTACATCCAGGCTGGGCTACCCCGAACCTCTGCCGTGTTATGCTTTAAAAGAGATCGTCCCTCGCAAAGGCTTGTCACAACAGTGTTCCCCGCTGAAACACAGTGACTATATCTTTTCCTGGGTATCTACCATCTGACTGCTCCAGCACAAGGCTTCTGTTAAGCCCACATAAGAGTCTACATAAGAATTTTATACCATAGCTGACCAATGGTCGAGCAATCTTCATCTTGTACCATTTGTCAGGCTCTGGAAACTCAGTACTTAAATGCAAGAGATGATGAAAAAAGAGCGTGGGAAATCTCTTGTCTCATCTTGAGCAGAACCATGGCTGTTAGCCCTCCTTGGTCAGCAATGTTTGGGTGAAAGAGGGAGAGGCTGAGTACGATGCCATGATTAGACATAGCACAAGAGAGTGTCTCTGCAGGATTAGTTTGGCTGTTGCACTGCCTAAGAGTCTGCAGGCCAAAACCTGCTCATCAAGCTAAAGGTGGACACTTTGGCTGTACAATAAAGAGCCTCTAGGTGATCTGAAGATGACAAGGGAATGATCTTGCCTTAAGTATGAGAGAAAAGTAAGAACTAACTCATGGAATTCATTAAATTTTCATATATTTCCCAGTATGTTTCATCCCCAGAGGGATGGTTACATTTTTAGGAAAATAATCTTGTACAAAAATCCCCTGAAACTGCACAGCCTGAGGTGCTTTTTCTTGTCTTCATACACTGAGGAACTGCACTGGCTATATCTTTCCTATAGAGTTAATCCCGGTGAGAGACAGCCATATCTGAACACCTGAGTTATGCCAGTCTGGACATGAATTATTTCCCTGAATGACCCTACTGCATCTTTGCTGTTCATGAACTTTCCCGAGTGTGTTGGGAGAGTCGGAGGGGAGGAGGCATATCTTACAATTTTTTGTATTTAGATACCCTGGGATTCTTTCCCAATCTCCTGTGTCAGATGTGGGAGAACTTGTTTACTCCAAGGAAAGGCTTTCGGGAAAGTCCTGAAAGATTCAACTCACTCGTGATCGAATCTGGGTCCTCACTGCTGAGCGGGTGAGTGCCAGCCCATGGCCAGACAGGACGCAGGCTGCTTATCCCCTCCTCGGGGCTCCTGGCCTGAACTGAAACCACCTCCCAAGCCTGAAAGAAATTTTTAACAAATGTGGATTCAGTGCCCTGGAGATGTACCTTTCGTCCTAACTTTCATTTCAACTGCTAGATATGCCCAGGCAATCGTGGCAGGCATTATGGAACTGCTGTCTTCACAAAGACATTTTGTCTCCAATAACATTTTCATTTTACACCCAAGTCTAGCCGGAGGTGAATTCTTTTGTTTAATGAAGAGCCACAGCTCCTTTGGAAAAAAATGTTCTCCTGTAACCCGGGTGAGCCACTGGTTTTATTGAAGAACAGTCCTGCAGACCAAGACAATGCTGTACTTCACTACCCTTTTTGAATTACCACTCTGTCATTTCCCAGAGGAACATGATCGGCCGACCACTAAACTCTGCTTTAAGATCTTATGCCCGATCTAAATGAGACAGAATGAAGCCCTGGAGAGATTTCAACCCTTGCTTTGTTGAAACAACATTGCTTTGTTTGGAATGTATTTGCCTTTGTACTGGGGAATGAAAATGTAACCCAGTGCCCAGTTTTGAAATATATAAATACAGTGCTTTTGGTAATGTAGCATATATAGAGATCCACAGTATATGCTCTTTCTTACACAGCCCTTTTTCTTGGAGATCTTCAACCAGTTTTGAGACCTTCAAGCCTTGAGCCTTGTGACAGCTCGGTGAAGGAGGAACATATAATTTCTGTGTTACAGGCTGGCACAGTGACCCAGTTAGGAAATCTGTAGCAGACTTGAAATGAAACCCAGACCTGTGCTTGCAACAGTAAACTTAGCCTTCCCCTATGTCCAGTTTGATTACACTAGCCAGTAGCTACCCAAATGTACATGACAACCACTCACAGCTCCAGTCAGTGGTCACCACTGCTTGGCTCCCAGGTCTTCTCTGGGCTTAACTTTAATACCCTTAGATCATGATCTGAATTGATCTATGCATGTGATCCAGATCATTTCACCATACAGTTGAATCCAACCATGACAACAGTTGGACAACTGAGACAGTTGGATTTTTTCTTACCCCTTCTCACAAATTCACTGTTGCTTCAATGCACCTCGGGGCAGAGATTTCATGAACGCAGGCCCTTGCTTTACCATTAACTGTGTGTGGCACAACACCTTTATGAGCCGTGTACCAGCAGTCAGAGAATTTGGGGTGCGATGCACGTGACAAAGACGGAGGAACAGCACTAGGAGCTCCCCCGTCCCTCATCCCTACACCTACCCACCCTTCTAACCGCGTGTCCTCCTGAATAACTAACTGGAGGAGACGTTCGCCCACTCGGAGAGCAAACAAACACGTCAGCCCTGCACAAACAGAGGCACTCTTGTCTCTCCGTCTGAGCCCATGTCCTTTGATCACCACAGGTACCAACTCCCATCTGATATTTTGGGCTGTGCAGGGTGGGCTTGGACGCTCGCTGGGTGGAGGGAGACACCTCGGCAGGGCAGGAAGGAGTGATTCAGCCACTCCTCGCTCTGAGTCAATATTTACCCAGTGGCTCTGGGTTTGGGGGAGGGATGGTCTCTCTCCAGGGTCACATTTCCACTCTCCTGAGCGAGGTAGCCGGAGCCGCCAGCCCAAGAGGGTGCTAGCAGCCTTCTCCTGGGAGCATGCCCTCTTTTTTTAGGCTGCATTTTGGATGCAAACTGGTGCGCTGCGGCTGTGTCTCTTTTTCTTGTTTTTTTTCTAATTGTAGTCTGGAGTTTTCCTTAATGGGACAGAGAAGTCTTTGAGACTGGAAATGTGCTCTTCTCTTTGTTTCTGGTAAGACATAACACTGGCCTCATGGGACTGCACTCCAACAGGGATATTTTAGTTCTGCCTGGCTCAACTTCTTGCTGGCCCGCAGTCTGACTGCTATTTGTCACTGGGACTGCAGGCGCTGGGGAACAGAGACTGCCCTCACTGTGGCTGCTCTAGTAGACTGGAGCCCTAAATTTGGCTGGGTTTCCCAAGCATTTCTACGAGGCAAATAGTAACACTAATTTCAGCTGGACACTGTATTCTTTGCTTACATTCCTAAAGGGCTGTGTTGTGCTGCTTTTGCCTTGTTCTCCATGTTAAATGTATTGCTAGATTTCACTCTGGGGGTTGTTGCATCCTGCTGGTGGATGATTATATTCCTCTGTTTGAGAGATTGAAGATGAAAGAGCATTTTGAGATCCCTTTTGATAGATGGAGATATCATTCTGGCCCAGTCCCGGGTACAATTTTGTGAAGGTGTTGAGTACGTCCCATCCTAGAGACCTTGGTGTCATATGTACCGGTGTAAAACAGGAATAATTCCATTGGCATCAGTGTCACTATGCCAGTGTAATCATGGGAGAAGGAGAAGAAATGGGCCTGCAGGGATTTTTTTTTGTTGTTTTAGGGGGGAACCATGCTGACTGTAAAACCACAGCAAAATTATTTTTAAATGAGAAAAATTTCTTTAAGACAGATCAGCCCCTTAAAAAGAGAGACAAATGGAATGAAATGCTGCAGTTCAGAAAGTCCTGCGGTCTTTGGGAAATAGGGCAGTTTGCCGCAAAGGGAGCAGTAAATAGCCGAAGTCAGGAGAGTTGCAGAAAGAGAAAGACCCAGAAAATGAAGTTGCTTATGAATTACATTATCAAAACTTCTCATAGCACAAGAGATGAGATCGTAGAGGCAAGTTTATTCTCAGCACATGCGTGGAAAAATGTAAACCTCAGTAAGAACCACTGAGTAAACCTGAGAAAAGAAAATGACTGTGCCTGGAAATGTTTAGGGGATGGTGTTTGTCAATTAATGAAACGAGAGGCCACCGTTTGCAGCTCAGTACACAGCAAAGACATACGCAGACTAAGTCCAAAGAAGGAGATATTTTTTCTTTTTCCCCAGTAAGATGAATGCAGGCAAATTTTGCTCTGTGCTTCATCTGCAATTGATTTTTTTCTTTCATAAAACCTGGTGATTATTGAGAAGAAAAAAGTTTCCTCTGTGTGGCTGGGCAGGGGGTCGCAATTATTCATGCCACCAGGTTCCCATTTGCCTTCAGGTTTGTTGATTTTGATGACAAGTCTTTACCACTCGGTTTCTTAGTTGTGTCAGCAGCTTTCCCAACAGCGTAGCGATGCTTTTTGTGTTACGCTGTGCAAACAGGAGAGCAGCTCAAGCCAAAAAGTACACATCGAGATTGTACTCTCAAGATTGTACGAGATTGTACTTTAAGCAGCCTCATGGTTTGACTAAGTTTGGATCCAGCCTCATGGTTTGGACTCATCTCTAACAGAAATACACAGACATCTCCAATAACGTATTTTAATGGAAAGAGGAACCTTTCTAAGGACACAATACATGCACCTTGGTGGGGAAGGCTCCACTCTATGCCAAGAACCTTCTCTCTTTCCTGGGGAAGCCACTTGCTTTACGTACAGGACTGCCTTAAAAAGGGAGGGAGGAGGATTCTGGCAGCATCAGGAATTTTCAGCACGCCAGGAGCAAGAAAGACCAAAGGGTCAGCTGCCTTGTAAAAGGAGGGCTGCTTGATTAACTTTATGGAAAGAAACTGAGCTGTAAAAAGATGGCGTTTAGTCTTTAGCAAGGACTGTGAGCTGGGTAGTCTGCACCAGCCCAGGACTATTAGGAGACCAAGGTCAGAAGGAGCGCAGATGCCGCCAGGAATGTGAGGAGAGACAAGCTGGAGAAGCGGCGATGTGGAAGAGCCGAGGTACAGCTGGCGAAGTCCATAAATGAGCCAACGAGCAAACTCACACAGGATCCTGGCTTAGAAAGGAGAGAAATAAGTCTTCCAAGGCAAAAAAACCCCAAGAAACAACAAAACCCTCCTGCATCCATCTATACATCTGGTCCATAGATGTTGATTATATTGCCACAGAGATAGGGAGCCCATTTTGAGACAACATTGTTGCTCAGTCTCTCTGGGCAGTGTGAAAGTGGATATGCCTTCGGATATGACTGTAAGAACCCCAAATCATCCCTGCATAGCTTGTGCTACAGCTAATGCTTTCAGTGTAATAGTGGCAGAGGTTTGGAACAAAATACACAGTCCAACACACTGTGTACAACGTCAGACGGAGGTACTGCACATGGCCAGCTCCTGTGACATTATAATTAGAGATGGGGCTTGACTCAAACATCCAAATGTGGAGCAGTGCTGTGAGTCAGCCGAGATGCACGCACCAACATTGTCATTATCCTGAGTTTTGTCATTTATAATGAAATCCAAGCACTGCAATCTGCAGGATTTTCAAAATTTGGGTTGAGAAACAACCCCAAATTTGGTATTTATCCCTGCTCTCCAAGGCCCAAAGTCAGTAAACTGTTTAAACACATAGCTGGGAGACTATGGGATTTTGGGAGCTGCACTTGTGAAAAAGCTGCCTGAAGTTGAGATTTCCAGAATAGAGATAGACCTCAATTTTTAGGACTCAATTTAGGTGCCCCAAATGAGCACACGTTCCCAATTCAAGCACCTCTAACTTGACCTTAAGGAAAAATAATTTAAGCTCCATGTCTATCTCTGACTAGCATGGCTCTGATGAGAGAAGAAAAGTGAATCTGTCACAGAAAAAAACAGCAAACAAAAATCTCAAAGAAGAAACTGATTAAAGTGATTTAAAAATACATAGCCACGCCACGGCAGATGCCAGTGAAACCTAGCATTTTGGGGTAAGATCTGCCCATCCTGCTGAGCACATCATGTAGTACAGCTCCCTTCCTCCGGCTGCCGGAGTATTCCCTGCACAGCAGCTTGAGCTAAAGGTGAGATGTGAACTGTCATCTGAAATGTCCTGGTTCATACGAGTTTCTTTGCCGATGCACCATATGTCAGTGCAGAAAGTATTTTTGTAACAGAAATGACTGGGGAGCACTACAAAGCAAATGCACCTGATCTTAGAGGACTACAGTAGCATGGAAGCATGTTAGTCTGCCAGGCACAGAGGGGCAGGCAGTTGTGGATCCCCTCTTGCTGGCCAAGGGAGCATTAGTAGGCAATGCTGTTTTGAACACCCAACCCAAGGCCAGGCCTGCTTTGGGAAACCAAAAGTCCAGTGCGATGCCAAGTGTCTATACAGAGCCCAGCAAAGCCACTATGAAAGCTCATGCCCTCTCTGCAGGTCAGTTCACCCCCAGACTTCCTGATGCATTGTGAGCATGGCCACTCTCGGAAAATAAGCAAGCCTCACTACCTATTTGCCAAGGAGCTGTTCCATTAATGGCCAGATTATCCTCAACAGGTGAGAAAGCAGTTGAATTTTGCTTGAATTCACAGTTTTGTCTCTTTCTTACATGTGTTCTGTAGAGTTACTATATGAAATATAGACTGGATATTAGGAAATTTTTCTTCACCGAGAGGGTTATCAAGCATTGGAACAGGCTGCCCAGGGAAGTGGTTGAGTCGCCATCCCTGGAGGTATTTAAAGGACGTTTGGATGAGGTACTTAGGGACATGGTGTAGTGGTGGTTTTGGCAGTGTTAGGTTTATGGTTGGACTCGATGATCTTAAAGGTCTTTTCCAACCTATATGATTCTGTGATTCTGTGATTCTGTGAAATGAGCCATTCTAACAACCATGGCCCGAGAAAACATACTGTACAGCCAGTCACTTTTTTTTTCTTCCTTCCTTTATCAATAGAGGCAAATAAAATCCGTCAAACTTCACAGTTGCTTACTCCAAGTATTGCACATCTTTGGGGCTGATCCCTCTCAGTGCAACTGGGTGCACCAGCATTTGGTCCCTGCACTTCTTTATCCTGGATTTCACTTCCTCCCGGGAACCTTCAAGTCTAAATGTTTTGTTTGCAAGCACAATTTACTAACTTTTGCCAATATAGCACCTGCACAAGAGATAAGGAGTGCATGCATTCCTTCTTCCAGTGCTGAATTAGATTCATTTAGCAAACTTGCAATTCAATCTAAATGTCTCATAAAATCTACAGAAAGATAGGTTTTTATCCACTGTGCAGTAGAGTGGGATCAGCCCCTAAAGTAACAAATTTTAAGAAAACCCTATGACATATGTTGATAGAAGGTAGACCTGTACCCTTATCTTAGCACCAGTAACCTGAAACAGTGTCTAAGCAGTGGTGCTTCGAGGTTGTGGGGACTAGTTTCTCCACTTCCTAACGCTGTTGATATTCCTTACAACTGTACCATGATCTGCTGATAGATAAATAGCCTCAGGGTCATACTCTGCCATCAATTACACTTATAAGTTTAAAAAATATGCTAGCAAATCAGAGAGGTCAAATTCAGTCAAGAGTCAATGGGACTGAGAGTAGAATTTGGCTTAGAGATAGAACTGAAACTTGTTCCTGACATATACAACACAGTACATTTCCCAGGATTTGTTCTTCCTACAGAAGGAATGCGTGTTTTCATGGATTTGAGGATCAATTCGGTTACATTTTTCTCATGATGTGGAAATGCAGGAAGCTTATCTCTCTTTGATGGTTCGGCTGTATCTTCTATAGATAAAAAACCCCCTATGATCTGCTGCTGATAGTCTTCCACCATTGTAACAGAATCTCCTGCCCACCTGGAGTATACTTAAGTATGATATATGATGATGCTAATTTTATTTCACATGAGAAATAGGAGGTAGTACCTATTTCTTCTGGAAGAAATAGTGAGGCTGACAGGTGGAAAATCTCGAGTTGTTGCACACTTCAGTGTCAGGAACTGAAGTTCCTGAGTCAGGAACTCTGATTTTAATTGCTGGCTGTCTAATTGATTTGGTTGTATGGACTTGGATATCTCCATTGGAGCCAGAGTCCTCGAGCCATTAAGAGCTTTATCTGAATAAGAATTGCGATTTGCTTCATAATTTTGCTGTCTCCCAAATTCTCCCTCCCAAATACAGTACAGATAATTCTTCCCTCCCACTGGCATGGCAATTCTTAACTCCATGTTTGCAAAACGCATTACAAGTTTGGGATGAAAGGTGTTAGAGAAGTGCAAAACAGATTTGACACCTTTTTTATATAGAGGGCTTTCGAGGTTTCCTGTGATTGTCCACATTTTTGGAGATTAGTCAGCTTTTTAAAAAGATTATGCAAAGTGAAAGCCTGCAATAGCAGGAGGTTGGGATCAGTGACCCAGAAGGTCCTTCCAGTCCTGTGTTCCTGGAGGCTTTTCCAAGTCATACCAAGGATGTTAAAGACTACTTGTGTGGTCTGAACTTAATACCTTCGATACACACTCCCCATTGAAATTTTTTGTGGCATCCATTTAACAGGGTAGAAGTAGGGGAGGGATAGGGCCTCTGTGTAAAAGTAAGAGAAAGCACTTGCCACCACAATGATGGAGAGCACCATGCAAGCTTGCTGACAGCTCAGGAAACTGAAGTGGTCACATGTGTCAAGAAACACCTCAACAGACACAAACAGCCTCATCTCTCTGGCCTCAAGATCTCACCTCTAGAAGCATCACTTGTGTTACCACTGCTCATTCAGTCCTGGACCTCCCTTCTGAAACCCACCAGCTAGCAGCAGTTATGATGGTGGTTTTGTGGTGTAGACACCTGTCCATATGAAACTAATCTGGGACCACCAAGCTCATTTTCTTGTGGCAATTTACCAGCTTACCATATGGTAATAATTTTTGACAGCCACTGTCTTGGGCTGGATTAAAATTAGTGATCCACTGATGGAAGATGCTTTGGTCATGCTCTTGGCCAAGCCCATACTTTCCTAGCTGGAAAGTGGTGTTCCTCAGTGTTGGGGCAGGTATGTGTTAGAGATGAATTCAGATAGTCTCACACCCCCCCACCTCCAAGCCTATCCCATCTGAGAAAACCAACAGTTTCTGATGTTCAAATGTGCTTTTCCAGCCAAAATGTCAACCGCATGCCACCTCCGAGAAGGCCACAATTCAGTGGTTGCACATCAGACCAATTGGTCCATATTTATAAAGTGCTTTGATATCCCAGATGAAAGGACGGTATATAAATGCCCCATTCATTTAGCTTACATACAGTAGCAGCAAACAGAAAAATCATTACCCACAGGGTTAGAAAGGCATATTCTTGTTTATTAATTGAAGACCACATAAAGAATGCTTGGTTAAAGTGTTCCTTTTGGAGTGGACATTTCAGTACCAGTCCAGTGAATGAAAATAATCCTGAAAATTTGCATGGGCAAACAGCATAAACATCAAGTTTGCACAACTCAAAACAAAATTCTCCTTAAAAATGCAGTGAAAAACTTTTTATATGGGACTATCCTTGTTCCCTGCACACCAATGGGAAGTGAGGCAATCAGTCCTTTGCTAGGTCAGGACTACCGTGAAATTATTATCCCAGCAAAAAAGACTTTAAGTTAGAAAAAGAATAATTGCTACATGGTGAGCGTCAGCTATTCTGCAACTTAGTATGTGTCACACTAAACCACCTACGGGTTCACTGTACATTTGAGTTTCCTCTCTTTTATGCATATAACTGAGTCTTTGGATTTCTAGACCTGTATTCCTCACTTCTTTCTCTGTGTATCTTTGAGATACATGACTGTCTCAATTTATTTGGAAAGCTATGTTAAATAAAACCTTTTCTGTCTGTCATCTCAGTATTCAAGTGCTGAGTAGATACCCATTCACAGTCCCTGGGAGCATGCAGTGTCTTTCATATATCATAACCGTAAAAATAAATAAATTACAAAGCAGAAAGGAGATAAGGCACAGGTTTAGGCTGCCTTTTGAAGATTTATTAAAACAAACTGATATTTCTTATAATGTGCATGTAACCAGAATACATAATTGACAATGATAATCATTAACAGGTACTAATGTTATTTCAGAACAGAGGATGGAATGAGACAGACTAAACCTCCATGCATGCAGTAGAGGAAATCCAAACTGCGATAATTAAATGCAAATAAAGCCTGGGGGCAAAAATTCCTGGTCTCTCTAAGATAAGAGAAATGTATTTCTACCATCTATACTTCATTTATTTCTCTTGAAGACTCTAATTTGTTTTTAAGCTAATAGATCAAACATTCTTGTCACAGTTCGTACAACTGTCTCAAATATGTGAGAAGTACCCGCCAGGCGAGGACCACCAGCAATTTTTATGATTTCTTTACACTACAAATATTTGGCAGAACTGAAATCACCCAATAAAATAAACCTGTGGATTCATCTGCAGTTTCAGACTCTCTCCAAGTATTTTTTGGACTCCTTCCCAAAATAACTGATGCTCATGATATTCCAATATCAAATGAAAATATGTCCTAATTTTCATGTCTCACTACCACCATCTGTTATTAAAGAGAAAGTCGTCTTTTCCCTAGCAGGCCAGGTGGCTTGGAGACACCCATGCGGCCATCAGTGAAGCTCTGGTCTGGCAGCGCTTCTGGTCCTTAATGCTTTTGGGTTGGAGGGATTCGGACCTAATGCAAAGGCAGAACCATGGAGCAGTGGTGGTGGAATACGATTTCTTCCAGTACCAGCATCGTCTGCCAGCTGGTAACCAAAAAGCCAGCAGTACTGCAACATGGGTGTCCCCATCTCTACAGGGGAGAGGAAGCTTGAATTTAATTATGTGCAAGAATGGCTTTAGGGAAAGGTTCAGGATCCTCTTTGGAAATGCCTTTGGCAAAAGGAATAGATAAAAAAATATCATGTTTGAAAAGTCTGTCCAGCCCTAGTGACATTGCAGAGGCCTTCAATGAAAGCCACTCAGCAATACACAAATGTTGTAGTCACTTTTGTGAGGTTCAGATCGGCTGATACTTCAGAAAGTCAATAGCTGAGCTTTATAGACATTTAGCTCTTCTTAATCTTACATCCATGCATTAAGTGTAAGAGTAAAGTCTTTCTGCTCCTAACCAAAGATGAATGAATTTATAAACCACCCCAACCTTCTGCCTCTACCATTGCATTTGACAACCAAACCACGTCACCGTTTATTCACCCCACCAAGGCATCCCAGAGAGCCATTCCTAAACAGCTGACACTGCTCTTCCCCATTCCTGCAGATATTTTTCTCTCCAGAGGTCTTGAGCTGTACAGTTTTAGCAAGTGCTACTTGCAGCATGTCTTGTAAATCCTACAAACCACTATAAAATCTGGTGCACAGTGTCAATTTTACATGTTTTCCAGCAGAAAGGAGCATGGCTTTTGTTTCCACCAGCCTCCCGCCTATACAGTGCCTTGCAGGTATTAATTTTTAGGGTTATCGCCCACTCTGATTTTGGTAAAGCACCCTAATTTTATGAGGCTTGTCTCACACCTTGTTAGACTAGCTGGCAGGCTGGGTAATATTGACTAGATGGCAGAAGAAAAACCTCTTTATTAGTGTAATGCTGAATTAAAACATTGCTGTTTCCTGTGGATTGAAATGGTATCCTTTTTGATACAGCCGTGTAGCTCCACAGCATTCACATCAAATCAAGCGAATGGGCAAGTAGAGCCACTCAGAAATTTGCCATTTTGATTTTTCTTTTGTAATGCCAAATTTCTTTTGTACAAAGACAGTGTTGCCCCTAGGAAAAGCTTGATTTTCCTGAAGTGTTTCTATTTTTCCTCAGGACAGCTGAAGGAAAGCATTTAACTTGGGGTCAATGTGATCTGAAAGTTCTTCAGGTCAGGTCTAAGCAAATTAAAACTATTGTAGGTCAAGCCAGCCTGACATGAATCTGCTTTAGCTGGAGTTACACATACATGTTGAGATCTGCATATCTGTTGTGAAGCAATGGAGATTCGCTCCAAGAAGGAAGCCCAGCCAGCAAGAAAACAAACAGAAGAAAAAAACTTCCACAAGGTGAATGGAGAACAACTGTAAATACAGCTTAGTGTTGAAACAGCCCAAACAAACAAAATATTTCAAAATATTTCCCACATTCACAATAAAATATTTTTCTACAAGTATCTCATTCTATTATAAGTTTCCAACAGTTCAGTTTGGGACCCAAATTAAAAATGAAAATTAACGTTTAAAGGCAGGACACAAATCCGGATCCTTGTTCTAGTGACACGTCTGCTCAGAGACATAAAACTATTTTGTTAACTGGCAGGGAATACTGGATCATGGTGGGATTTCTTGTGTTTCATAATCGTCTATATATTAGACTATATCGTACACTAGCATTCCCATTCCACAGGTAGGAAACGGGGACCCCATAAGCACTGCTGCATGGGCAATGTAGAAAACAGTGCAAGGGCATTGGAGGGTCTCTAGCTCTTAAAACTAAAAATCTATCAAGAAAAACTCTCTTTGAGGTAAGCTGTCTTCCAGGACAAGACCACAAAGGCACCACAAGAAACTACGAAGTGGAAGATTGAAAAAAAAAAAAGACAGACATGGTTCTTCACAAAATGTGCAGTGAATCTGTGGGGCTTGTGCTGCAAGAGAAGATCGTGAGAAGTCTCACAATCGCTAGCCCTTGTTCTCATGGGGGACTTCAACTTAGCAGATGTCTGCTAGAAATACAATACAGCAGAGAGGAAACAGTCTAGGAGGTTCCTGGAGCCTGTGGCAGATAACTTCCTGACGCAGCTGGTGAGTGAGCCAACTAGGGAAGGCGCCTCGCTGGACCTGCTGTTTGTGAACAGAGAAGGACTTGTGAGTGATGTGACAGCTGGAGGCTGTCTTGGGCAGAGTGATCACAAAATGATAGAGTTTTTGGTACTTGGAGAAGTAAGGAGGGGGGTCAGCAGAACTGCTACCTTGGACTTCCAGAGGGCAGACTCTGGCCTGTTTAGGACACTGGTTGACAGAGTCCCTTGGGAAGCAGTCCTGAAGGGCAAAGGAGTCCAGGAAGGCTGGACATTCTTCAAGAAGGAAATCACAAAGGCGCAGGAGCAGGTTGTCCCCATGTGCCAAAAGATGAGCCAGAGGGGAAGAAGACCGGCCTGGCTGAACAGAGAGCTTTGGCTGGAACTCAGGAAAAAAATGACCTTTGGAAGAAGGGGCAGGCCACTCAGGAGGACTACAAGGATGTCATGAGGTTATGCAGGGAGAAAATTAGAAGGGACAAAGCCCAGCTAGAACTTAATCTGGCCACTGACGTAAAAGATAATAACAAATGTTTCTATAAATAGATTACCAACAAAAGGAGGGCTAAGGAGAATCTCCATCCTTTATTGGATGTGGGGGCAAACATAGTGACAAAGGATGAGGAGAAGGCTGAGGTACTTAATGCCTTCTTTGCCTCCGTCTTTAATGGTAACACCAGTTGTTCTCGGGGTACCCAGCCCTTGAGCTGGAAGACAGGGACGGGGAGCAGAATGAAGCCCCGTCATCCAACGGGATATGGTTAGCGACCTGCTACACCACTTAGACACACACAAGTCTATGGTGCTGGACAGGATCCACCCAAGGGTACTGAGGGAGCTGGTGGAAGTGCTCACCAAGCCACTGTCAATCCTTTATCAGCAGTCCTGGCTCACCAGGGAGGTCCCAGTTGACTGGAGGTTAGCAAATGTGATGCCCATCTACAAGAAGGGCCGGAAGGAGGATCTGGGGAACTCCAGGCCTGTCAGTCTGACCTCAGTGCTGTGGAAGGTTATGGAGCAGGTCAGCTTGAGTGCCATCACGTGGCACGTACAAGACAAGCAGGTGGTCAGGCCCAGTCTGCATGGGTTTATGAAAGGCAGGTCCTGCTTGACTAACCTGATCTCCTTCTGGGACAAGGTGACCTGCTTAGTGGATGAGGGAAAGGCTGTGGATGTTGTCTACCTAGACTTTAGTAAAGCCTTTGACACCAGTTCCCACAGCATTCTCCTGGAGAAACTGGCTGCTCATGGCTTGGATGGGCATACGCTTCCCTGGGTAAAACACTGGCTGGATGGCCGGGCCCAAAGAGCTGTGGTGAATGGAGTTAAATCCAGTTGGCGGCCAGTCACAAGTGGTGTTCCCCAGGGCTCTGCGTTGGGGCCAGTTCTGTTTAATACCTTTATCAATGATCTGAATGAGGGGATCGAGTGCACCCTCAGTAAGTTTGCAGGTGACACCAAGTTATGTGGGAGTGTTGATCTGCTTGAGGGTAGAAAGGCTCTGCAGAGGGATCTGGACAGGCTGGATCGAAGGGTCAAGGCCAATTGTATGAGGTTCAACAAGGCCAAGTGCTGGGTCCTGTACTTGGGTCACAACAACCCCTTGCAACGCTACAGGCTTGGAGAAGAGTGGCTGGAAAGCTGCCTGGCAGAAAAGGACCTGGGGGTGTTGGTTGACAGCCGCCTGAATATGAGCCAGCAGTGTGCCTAGATGGCCAAGAAGGCCAACAGCATCCTGGCTTGTATCAAAAATAGCGTGGCCAGCAGGTGTAGGGAAGCGATCGTGCCCCTGTACTCAGCACTGGTGAGGCCGCACCTCGACTACTGTGTTCAGTTTTGGGCCCCTTACTACAAGAGAGACATTGAGGTGCTGGAGCGTGTCCAGAGAAGGGCAACAAAGCTGGTGAAGGGTCTGGAGCAGAAGTCTGATGAGGAGCGGCTGAGGGAACTGGGGTTGTTTAGCCTGGAGAAAAGGAGGCTGAGGGGAGACCTTATTGCTCTCTACAACTACCTGAAAGGAGGGTGTAGAGAGGTGGGGGTCGGTCTTTTCTCCCCGAGTAACAAGCCGTAGGACAAGAGGAAATGGCCTCAAGATGTGCCAGGGGAGGTTTAGACTGGATATTAGGAAATTTTACTTCACTGAAAGCGTCATCAAGCATTGGAACAGGCTGCCCAGGGAAGTGGTTGAGTCGCCATCCCTGGAGGTATTTAAAAGACGTGTAGATGTGGTGCTGAGGGACATGGTTTAGTGGTGGACTTGGCAGTGCTAGGTTAACAGTTGGACTTGACGATCTTAAAGGTCTTTTCCGACCTAACGATTCTGTGATTCTATGATTCTAAGATGTACAAGAGAAATATTTGCATGAGGTCAAAAAATGATCAGCTATTGGCAGCTTGTGTAGACAGGGGATGAAGAAGAGGGGAGGACGTTTTTTGAAGCCAGGGTGATCATGTCAGCCAGTCATGATCCTCTTTGGCTGAACAGAAGTCCTTTCAGAGAAGGGAAGGCTGTCTGTGACCCCTGTGTCTCTAGATCTGCCCAGTCTCACCATGTCTGCATGGTTCTTGACCCAGGCCACTGGCAGCCCATTGAGTCTTTCTTGTTCTCCTTCTGTGACACATTTCAGCTGCTACTCTTGATCTTTTATTACTGGTCTGTAGGTGGCTATAGGGGGCTGGGAGATGGGATGTGTTGTGGCCTGGGTAGCAAATGTTCTGCAGATACATCTGAACTTACCACCAGTGTACATTTGCCTGCAATATGGAGGACTGCAAGTGATGACCAAAACAATCTCTTCTAAATTTATATTTCTACTCTCATAATCCCACAAATGTGGTGTCCTTCACAGAGGTCCACACCAGGGCAGTACTTGCTGCAAGTCCTGGCGAAATGCTGAAGGACCTACTTCTTAGGGGTTGCTGTTCTTCAGGAAAAAGTCTCTCTGTTCCCTCATCCACTGTCTACACAAGCTGTCTATGTTTTCCCCTCCATGTGACTAGAATAATATATAACAGGAGTTTGACTCTCCACTGCATGCAAAAGCAAATGGGCTTTATGGTAGAGGAGAATCTCAGACATGAAGGGACAGTGCAGAAACACATAAAGAGCTGAAGAAAGGTGAAGATGTACAGAAAGATCAACATTAGCTACGTTTCCTGCAGGTCCAGTGCAAAGCAGCCTACACATTCAGTCAAAACAACCTCCCAGTTATTCTACTTAAGTTTTTGAAGAACATTTTTTCAGTGCCAGCACCAAGACAGACTGCTCTCCACGACTCAGAAATCTCACTTGGAGATGCCTCCACCAAAAGCCCACCTGGACCACTTCAGTGAAGACTGATGTCCCGCAGATTGAACTGAATAGACAAAACCTGGTAAGTGGGAGCTGTGTTAAGTTTCATATACTCTACAAGGATCCAGTAACCCACTCACCATCGGGTTAAGCTCCTATTGAACACGAGCAGAGCTCCTTACATGTTGTGCAACACAATGGAAAATTGAGACCATACCATAGATGAGGACATACGAGTTACGTGGTTTGCCTGAGGCCACACAGTGAGTCAGCGGCTAAATTATAAACTTGGGAGTCCCTGGCTCCAAGTCACTTATTCAATCTATGCTGCCTCTAAGGCATATTACATTGGGGGTATTGTATGGAAATGACATTAACTTTAAAGAGCAGTGTACAGTAAAAGCAAGCAAAATAAGTGGGCTTTATTGTGGGCTGATTTTTTTTTAAAAAAAAGCATGAAAAAAATGACATGAGCAGTTTTGCAAGCATACAGTGTAAATTAATTTTGCACAATTTGATTTCGAAACCTCCCTCCTGGATTAAAAACCTAAACACCAAGTTTCAGGTCATAATGGACCCTTCTTTTCCACTCTTCTTCTTTTCTTCTCTTTTTTTTTCTTTTTCTGGCAATTCTGTTAACCCCCCAAAACAGAGGTTTAATATGGAAATGCTGACAGCTCCTTAAGCAGAGCATCGCATTTGCAACACTGTAATTATGCCTACTTCAAAATGCTCCAAAGAAAACAAGATTTTCTTGTTCAAACAAATCTTCAATGGTTTTAGCCCCAGAATTAAATCATTCAGACCAAAAAGGACTGTGTTAAGCATGCTGAACCAGGGCTGTACCAAGGAGATGTGGAAAGAGATAAATGCTAACTGATTTTACAATATTTACGTAATTAGATCCACATCTCTGCTTTTCTCTCTTGAATGAGTAAAGACCAGATTAACCTTATTATTATTATGTTTATTTGATTGACTTAGGAATTCCATCTGGATAAAAGACAGTCTAGATGTCTTTCTCTGTGCGCGCCCAGTGTGAAGCCAATCAACATGCCTCTCTAAGTAACAAATTTGTTTTATGTCATCTATCAGCAAGATACTGTAATATTGAATATAGCTTTAGTTCAATGGATGACTGCTCCTTAAAGACCACGCAGCTTAGAGGTTTCCATCCTGCATTTTTATGTCCCCACAGAAAATTACTTGTCAGATTTTCCACTCTTGTGAAGATGGTTGTAAGTAAATGTGTGGTGCAGAAAGCGTGCATGGCACATTTAAATGAGAACACAATCAGTATCTCAGCACTGCTTTTTTGGTGGAGGATGTTTGCTTATTTTGCAAGACTTTCTTGCATCCCATTTCCGCTCTGTAGAACAAAGGCAAAGATGTGCGGAGGTACAGAATTCCTATGCTGGTGATGACAGAGTAAGAGAAAAGGGAGAGATTTCTTCCACTGCTCATAAAGTCTGATTTTGATTGTTTTAACTGCTTCATGCAAATAATCCTTCCTAACAATATTTATTATATCCCCATTTAGCATAAGTAGTATTAGACCAAAAATAGGGAGGAATTTGGTGTCAGTCTCATTGCATTTGTGTGGGGAAAAAACAATGTTTTGAGTTAATAGGAGAAGTCCCTGCAAATGGATTGTTACTTCCTTTGAAAAACTATTCTACCAGCTAATTAAAAACCACTGTCAGGGACCTTGTCCTGGTAGTTACCCTCACTGTCCACAGAAGAAGGATAATACAGCGGGCTGAGGCTGGGACAGGTTGGATTTATTTCCCAGCTTTTCGTAACCAAGACAGAGCCACACAGTCTATCTTTACCATCTCCGACCCGGACAACAAACACATTCAATTTTTCTCCATTTTTTATCAGTCTTGTTTACTCAGGTTGCCATCGTTTCTGGGCAGAGTCTTCTTCTGACTACGTGCAACTATAACACCCAGTTCAGACCACTCAGTGCTACTCAGGGGAATGCAATTAATCCAAAGATATGGCCATTTGAATCCAACCAAGAACATTACTATCATCAAAGTGGCCATTCTGTAACTGTAAATGGACATCTTGTGAATATTTCTATTTTATCTGATTTCCCATTTCTTGCTCTAATAGGCATACAGGAATTTGCCATCAGGCTGCAGTCTGAAATAGTTATGTTACATGAGACTCTGCGTGTTATCTCATTTGTAGGCTCCCTTTACCACACGGACTTGCTTTTGACTTCCTCTCATGCATTATCGCAACAGACTCCAACTCACGCACTTTGCTTTTCTGTTGGGAAAATATTGTGTAACCTACAACACTCACACAGCAAGCCTTCCCCCCCGGGGAAGGAAGCCTCCAGCCAAACGAAAGCTTTGATATTAAAAGCACAGCAATGTGTAAACCCATAATAATGCGCTTGGACTGCAGCTCTCTTTTAGGAAAACAACAAAACAAAACACTCCTAATTAAGCTATTGGCTTGGAGGAGGTACCAAGTCCAAAATGATTTTGACTCCATATGGAATTTATATGGAATGCAACATGCAATATAACACCAGCACACCCAGATGTGGATGTTCCCCAGCTGTCTGTCTGCCGCTTTGATGGCAAGCTACAAAGATCCTTCCCTACATAGTCATCTCCGCGGGAAGCAAGAGGTGACTCCTCTGTGCTCGCGTATCAAATTGAGCAGTGGAAGGGAAATTTTAGAAAAAGACCATGCAAGTTTACAAACGTAAATATTGCACTCAGCTTTATTTTCTGTGTTCAAAACAGTGGGCTCTTAGTGTCTCGTGCCTCCCAAACTCAGCGATGGGTCGCACAGTGCCCAGGGAAACTCTCGGGAAGCACAGCCGCCTTCTCCCCAAGGTTTCTGCTTGGAGCTCTCGATGCAGATGTTATTTTTCCCTGCAGCTGTTGGGGGCAGTAGACAATCAATCCTGGGCTTCTGTAACCTGTATGACCTGGATGTGGATCATATACAGGCTGTATACGCGCCCTGATGCCAAACATTTGCAAGCAGCTGGCACATCTGGGAACCTAGGGCAAACGTAAGTCCTGCCTTGAGAAATGGTGATCTTTGAGATATGGACTACTGTGCTCCTGATCAGGGCCAAATTCTGCTGTCTTACATTGCAGTATCATTTAGCCAATATCAATTGATTTTGGCCAGAATTTTCCCATTTTCAAGCCATGAGTATACTTATTTTAGAGTTAGCTGCTGAATTTTCAAACAAGTTCCAGGAAATTAATTGTTTAAGTCCCAGGGTCAGGGAAACAGATTTGCTTTGGACACAGGCAGGAGGAAGATTGAAGGCAGAGACCAGCAAGACAAAATTTTGGAGGCTATTTTTACATTAATGCTTACCAAAGATGATTTTTTTCCCCAAAAAACCACCCTACAGCTGTAAGGTGTGCTGGGCACAGTTACTAGCTGAGCATGTACTAAAATGCGTGTTGGGCTGCATGATGTGGGAAGGCCACAGCACTGATGTACAGCAGGAGCAAGGAGCTGGGTTCAATCCATGCACCAGCCATTAATTATTTCACATTTTAGCACTCTGTAGGATTCTCTGCTCTGCACTGACATCTGTGATCAACTTTAAAATAATTTCAAAGCCCTAAAGCAGAGGACCCCAGCTCGTCCTCATCCTTAGACCCCAGAAATGAAGAACCTTGTCTCCACTATGCACAGTTATTGATGGGGAGGGGGCCACTATCCTAGAGGACAGCTGAGCCCAAAATCTGAAGGCATCAGAAAAAGCGGCTTCTCTTGCTGCACTGCAGAAGGAGACCAGGCCCCTCAATCAGACTAAAGTCCTTGGAGATAGATGGGATGAGCCCTGTGCCCTACGGTGTCCTGTGGCAGTGGTTCAGCCACCAGCTCAGAGACGCTGTGGAGCTCCTAATCGCAGTCAAGCTGGACTCCTCTGCAGGGGGTTTGGAAGTCACCTCTACCCACCAGGTCTCCAGCATTAGAAAACTGCCTGACTTCCCCTTTTTTTGCCCTTCTCCATCTCTTCTTTTGCTCATGAACGAGAGGCACCTTTCCATAAAAACAACATCATGGACAGTTTGTGGCTTGCTTAAGCAAAGCTTAGGGGAGCTGAGTTAATGTTCTCAGCCCACCCCTGAGACGTCTGATAGTTCCTCCAGGTCCTGGCATGGCCTTTCAGTTGCTGTCCTGAGGGCTTTGCTGTCTGCTGCTGTCTGTTCATGATGTTTCAGGTGCTTCTTCTAACAAGCAGTGAGCTTAATGCAATGAAAAGCAGAGATTTGCAGTGTAGCTGCCTGTACCTGGGCTACTAGTTTAGGCTTAGAGTCAGTGGGGAGAAATAGGCACATTCAGGGCAGGGTACAGCTCACCTTTCCTAAAAGAAATGGCTAAAATACGTCAGGTTTTGTGTAGTTTTCATGTTTTGTAGGAAGCATTAACTCTGTGTGCCTCAGCTTGACCTTCTACACTCATCTCTGTTCAAAAGCTCGGGGATGGGACTTTTTTTTTCTCTAGGCTACTCTTATTCTGAAAAATGAGTGCTCTGTGGCATTCTGGTCCCCCACTTTGCCATACTGGGGACCTGCCAGAACAGCCCCAACTGCCTTCTGGGCTGGGTTGGGACAGGGATGTAGCTGGTGCACACCAGGGTCTTTCCCCACATGGGACTGCGCCGTGGTCAGGTAATTGTAGATGTCTGGTACAACAGGTGCCAGAATGCTACTTTAATAAAATTGTTGCTTTTAATAAGAATAAGAATAAGGAGGAATGCCCACTAGCTAAAAGGCTAGGCCTTGATCCTGAAAATACATGCTCACATGAGTAATTATATGCACTTAACAGTCCTCCTACAGTGCTCTGAGAACTTTAGTACGGGCTGCTCCGGTTCCCATGGGCTGCAGCAGGGACAGGACACCCCGAGCTCCGGGGCTGATTTCACCGTGCATGAAGTGACTCACGTTCCTGGGTCTGACTGGCATGAGACCCCCAACCAGAGAGCCGTCCCTCAGATATATTCCTTTTTCAGTAGCAAAAATGGAGTTCTGTGCGGGGGAAATGCCCAAATCAGGATTTTATTAGTTAACAGGACATGGTTCAAGATTTTCATATCCTGCAGCTTCCTAGTTTTCACTGACCTGTGTGATGCTGTGAGGCTGTTTCTCAGGAGATTTAACAGGGATTAGTGGTTCCCATGTTGGAGCTATAAACACAGTCCTGCCAATCATTTCACCACCCCTATTCATGCCAGGAGAATAATACAAGGTCCTGCTCACTTTATTCTTAGATTTCACATTCTCATTTAGAATATTTTTCCTTTTTGAAAGACCATCCAGGGATAACAGATAGGGGATTATTTTAACAACTGAGCTCCAATACTGGACCATTTACATTGCTTGTTTCTAACTGGCCTTGTTTACAACAGACTGAAGTGGTTAATCAAGATTAGTAACATATGATATACCCAGGTGTTTCATACAGTGGCCATATTTTTTTTCCTGCAATTATTATATTACTACAAACAGCATTGATATAGTTTAATGCCTGTATCAGAGGACTCCTAGGAATAAAGAGATTTGACTGAAGGAAAATATTCTAACAAAGGTTTTCCTCTATGGGCAATTGCACTCTGATACTAACACAGCTCCTTATAACTTAACCTTTTTAATTATGGGTTTGAGAGCAGAGCTATGAAAAGCTCCAGCCTGGAGAGTTAATATTGCAGTGAAGCTCATATGGGTGGTTTCTCTGTTCCACCCTAGAGGTAGCTGCATTTCCACTCTGTGACTAAGCGGATGATACATACTTGAGGCTAGATGGGTTTCTTTTAGAAAATAAAATGTCTTACAATGTCGGAGCAATTCACCAGCCTGCAGTGGAGGTACCATAGAGTACAGGAGAGTAAGTGGCTCTCAGTATGTAAAAGACTTTTTGCTTCAGTTAGTGAACACATATCAATTCATTTGGATATATGTTGCAGCTTGGTCCTTCTGTTTCTCTCCTACAGGTCAAAATAGACTTGGGTTCTGTTTAGCTAAATAGGACATTTTCCTAAATCTTCATCAATCCTCAGGACGGCGAGGAGATTGATGAGGAAATGTGAGAGCTGTTTGTAAGCTAAATGTACCCTTTCTCTTATTCTCGCAGCTTGCTTAATAATCAGCATTTAAAAGCAAGACAAAACAAAATAAACAAAAAATCTCGGAGATACTACAGTGTCCAAGGGGCGTTTGTATAAGCGGAGGATTTGAGTTCACAGATCCCACCTCTCATTTTCCTTATGCCTCAGGTTGCCGGATGGTTGGGAGCAACCCAGATGGGCTCCAGCGCAAGAAGACAACCTTTCCACAAGGAATAATGCCGCGGGCCAAGCATATAACCAGTTCTACCGCTAATTAGGGCCTGGAGCAGAAACGATCATATGTTTTCATTATGAAAAGCAGGAACTCCTGGCTTGTACCACTCTCAGCTCTGCATGCTGACAGAGAATTCCTCTGGAGAGGCAGCTCATAGCAGCTGTATTTCTTGCACACACATCTTATCCATCTTATAATCGATACCAAGAACAAGTTATCGCTTTAAATAATCTAATTGCCATTTCCAGAGCACCAAGTACCCAGCACGAAGCATTTATCAAGAACAGCAGGCAGTGACCCCTGTGCTTACACTGTGCTTGCCATCCCGGCAAGCACTTTTCACAGCATCCCTTCCCCATGGGGCTAACAGCTCTCATCGGTGAGGGATGGTTGCCCTCGAGTGAGTACATGTGGGACAGATTTCCAGCTTGCTGCATCTACCTTTATATTTCATCACACCCCTGAGGTTCACACACATGTCAGCATGCTGCTGCATTGGTGACTGCAACGACCACACACTTTTAAGACCCTTCAGCAATCTAGCACAAATCATTTTACGAAAAGTCTTGATATTTAGTAAGCTTTTTGTTTGTTTAGTCCCACCTGAGGATTTCTACGGTGTTTCTAAGTCCTCTTTTGGCAAATATCCATTTCCACATGGCACTGCCTATCGATTTCAATTTATGCCATGGAATTAATTGACACAAATATTACAGGTATCAGAAAATGGTACCTACAACTTACGTGCATTGAGTGAAAGGAATAGCAATGGTCCCACTGAACATTCATTATCTTGTTTGGCTTTTTCTCTGTAAAAAATCCAGCCTTCATCTCCTTACCCATTCATATCATTTTGTTGGGATTAGCTTGTGCTCCTTCACATTTTTCTGTTCTTGACGTCGAAATTGCCAGTCATCAAAAGTACCATCAGAGAAGCCCTGGTTCATCCTCCTAGCAGGGTTGTAGAAGGGCTGAGCAGAGAGGGCAAGAGAGCGACATGGACTGACACTGCTCCCGCAATAAGCAGATGCAGGACTGGATGGTCCAGAAGGTGCCCTCCAGATCTGTGTTTCTGTGAAGTGTTGGCTCTAAAGCCATTTTTCTACCTGTGGGCTTCTGCTCACAGATAAAGCTTGGAGGTAAGGGCTCAAAGTACTGTAGAAAGTCATACCCACAAGGAGGGACAAGCCCTTGTGCCAGGGCAAGATACCTTTGGATTTACTCTACAAACCAAAATTGCCTTTTTCCACTGTTTTACATTGTACAACCATTTCCTAGTTACTCTTAACCACCATTAGGAGCTGGTTTAGAACATCAGTGTTTTTTCAGATCTCTCACCCTCCTATTAAATATCTGTGTTTTGGATTGTTATTCCCAGATTTATTAGTTTGCCTTTTTCCAGACAGAATCTCATTCTGTTCCCTACTCATATTTCTAACCTCTGGTTCCATTAGTGTTATTTCTCTGTCTTCACTTGGTTTACCATTCTTTCCAGCGCAGTGTCGTGTGCAGATCTAGTTAATGTACTTGGTTACACCTCCTTCCAGACCATTAATAAAAGTATTAAATAATGTTGCTGCTAGCACAAATCCATGCAGCACCCTGCTGTTCACCTCCATCATCTTCGAGACCACAGCCATCCATCATGTGCACCATTTATCACTGGCAAACAGACTTTGCAAAGTAAAGCTTTTCTGTTTGAATTACGTCGCTAGCTCTGAGTGAGGACAAAAGGGAAGAAATGTCAAGTGTTAGTGGCAGAAGGATGTGAGACCAGGGCTGGATGATAATATTGCTCAAACCCACTCCTTATCAACCAATCCAAATGGGCCGATGGAGAGAAACGTAATCCCTCTCTACATCCTACCACGTCCTGTAGCAGAGGTTTCCCTCATGCACTCTGGTCTGGCACTACCAGGGACCACATACTTGAGGGAGGAACTATATATTATCCCGACATTTGCTCCACCAGCCAATGCACAACAGGAATAGCAGTCACTGGCTGAAGAGAGATACTGGTTTTTTCCACATAATTATTTCCGGTAAGAAATAATCACATATTCAGACGTGAACTAAAATCAAAGAAGGAGAAGTTCAGAGTGGGCACGTTGCCACTCTGCTGGCTGCTGGGATCTGCGATGAGGGATGCTTGTAAAGCTGGATATCAAAAAATCCTGGGCTGGAATTTTTGGGTCAATTATCTGGGGACTTCTATCATTTCTGGGCACCTACACCGAGAGGGGGGTTGGCAGAAAGGCAGGAGAGGTTCTTTCCATCCAGGCTTCCTCTTTAGGAAAGCAACATATTCCCCATGTACTTGTCTAGACGTGTGGCACGTACAGACTGCTGTCAGGAACGTAAGTGTTGCCACATCGAATGAAGGACCTGAGGTCCAATGAGCCTGAGCTCCTGCCTTAGGCAGCGGTCAGCATCACATACCTCTGGGAGAGGCGTAGCTGTCCCGAGGCACGCAAAGCTGGCACAACCTCTGTCCTCCTTCTAGGCATTACTATCGAGGCTTCAAGAACAAAAGACTATTTTAATCCCCGAAGCATGAAGTATAACAGTTTTTCAAACTGTTTGATACACTTGTGAGAACTGTGGATTCGCCGGCTAACCACAGAAATGATGTCCCAACCTCATCTGTAGGATAACGAGCCTCCAGAAGTCCAAAGTCAGTGGGAACTATGGGGGTTAAGCAAGTGAGAAAATCACATCCAAAGACAATACATGTAAACTAGGATGGTTGCTCTGGCCTGACTAGTTAGTTAATATCTGGACTCTTGCAGATCTGTTTCTATTAGATGAAACTTTTCTGTTTCTTGAGTGTAATCCTGTTTAACTAAGGAATATGCCCACAAAATCCTGTTTCTTTGAATGCAGTAGAAACAAAGAAAAGCAAGCAGCTGTTTTGCTCTGAAATATCCAAACTTGCTCCTGTAGTTATTTCTGTGCCCAAAAAGCCCTGTTTGTACTCAACAAATCCTTTAACAAATGCAAGTGAAACAAAGAAACGTGGAATTAGGTAGAATTAGAATTATGGAGCTAGACTTTGTCTGGACAGCTGGTAGCAAAAAGCACTTAAAGAGAATACCAAGTAAACGTATCTCTTGAGTGTACACTCATCTTTAGCTCTAAGCTGAATACACTGATGAATTTTAAAGAAATTGGTCCATTAGCTTACCAAAGAACTGGGAGTTCAGTTTTGAGCAGCTATGGGAAACAGAAAATATAGGACATACGTAGGAGGAAATAGGAGGAAAAAAATATTGAAATTATTGTGTGTTTTTAATTAAAAATAGCAGTTTGAGCAATCTAGTCAACTTACATTTCACCGCTCAGATATTATAATTATGGTTATAAGAAACAAGTCTGAACAGAAAAGCGAAAGAGCAAGACAAGTAGCAGAGCATAAGGTTGAAAAAGGGATAATAAAAATATGAGCTATAGAGAATATGATTTCAGACAAACAAGAACAGAGACAATTTCTTAACTAAAACTTCAGAATTGCTGAGCACAGAGCTACAGAGACTAGAGTGAACATAACGAATTTTAGCAGAACAATTTCAAACGTATAGCTCATTTATCATGACGGTTCCCTGCAGCGGGTCAGATTCCTGAATCCGCACACGCACTGCTTGAACCAGCCCTTGTTTCTTCCACGGTGCTTGGGTGCTCCTTAACATCGGGTGACCTGTCTGTTTGCAGATCATGTGCTGCGATCGTATCGGGTCCCATAAACTGGCTGCTTTTGGGTGTGCCACACTACTAACATGTCACTGGAAACTTTTATCCCACGTAAGTATGAAGTGGCATTCATCCTCCGGAGTCTGAACGGAGCTTTTGTGCACCCCGGAATGGTGCATCTGATGGCTCGGTGCTGTTGGATTGGGCATGATTGCTTAATAATCAAATAATAATTTTTACCTTTAAATATTTCCTTTGCTCACAATGCTGAGCAGTAATTAAAACAAAAAAGAAGCAACTGTTTTTCTTTCATAATTTTAGATATTGAAACTGCTCATGAGAAAAGGGTGTTAAGTCTGATGCACTGCCCGAATTCCAGTTGTGTGCTTACATTTGAATTACTTTACATTCCTACGTCATTTCATCTAATAGGGCAATAAATTTCACTTGCTGTCCTAAACTATGGCAGTGTTGCTTTCATGTATTAAATAGCTGCTCACTGCCTGGGACTCAGGGGAAGTGATCCTTCTGATTTAGGCATCCTTCATCCTGTCCCCAGCACAGACCACCCCGCCAGCGAGGCATCTCCTCGTGGTCCATCTCCCCTTCCCGCTGCAATCACGTCACACATTACCTGGTACTGACAGCCACGATGCCCGCGACGATGTTGCGCTAGGACAACACGGAATTTCCTTGCAATGCGGCATTGCGAGAATAAGAAAACCCTGCTCTAGTGAAAGGCGCTGACAGTAACAAGTATTTGGGAGGGTACTAAGTGTCAGCAGTGAAAACACCTGGGTGACTGCAGGTTTAAGCACATCCTCCCCGTCTAACCAAACGCGATGGTGAACATTACCTTTTTCCACTCGGTGGAACTATGTGCAGTATGTTTTGGCACTTTATTTCTCACTTAAGCCAGACAAGAGGGTAAAGCCATTAGGGGAGAAGAATTTGCTCCTCTTTCTATATACGTCTGGACTTTGAGACACTCACGGACGAGGTTTATTCCCCGCCACACCGCACAGCAACCCTGCGCTCCGACCTTGCTGCTGACGAAGGCTCCTCCATCTGCCCGACAAGTGTTTACAATTACCTGATGATAAACGCGCCGAGATAGTGAGCCGCTCTCTTAGCCTGCCCTGGGACACTGAAACTGCAAGCGCCAAGAGCAGAGAGAAATCTTTTGTCTTGTTTTTGCATAACATGAAGTCGTAGCTACGGCTTCTCAGTGCTGCTATAGATGATGGGGACAAGAACAACTCTTCAGGAGTGAAACCACCGTGGAATTTAGATGCAAAAGTATTTGCTTGCATTAGGATAGACACCACAGATGGGCAGGCAGGGCAAAATGAGTAAGCGCTTCCTGTGTTTTCTGGTGTTTTTCTTTATTTAAACAGGCCAGCACGCAGGTGTAACAAACAGCAGCATTTTAGCCACTGACAAAAAGGAAGCGTTTCCTGCTGCCCATCTACCAGGGATCTGGTTTTCTTCCATGCAAAAGCATTGGCAGAACGTGATCGCTTTGTGCAGGGAATCACGGGATGAGCCCCCTTCTTCATTCAGATCCTGCAAAGCTGTGAAGGGGCCCACGCAGTTGCATGAAGAGAAGGTAAAATAGCATTTCTTAAAGCCAGAAGAAAACCAGTGGTGTCCTCCGACAAGCGTGTCCTTGTCGCTAGCAGGAAAGCCAGGCACACCCTACCCATCCAAAATGAAAAGGTTGTTCAGCCAGCAAGATTGCGTCCTGTTCAATCAGCAATGCAACAAAAGGAAATTGGATTTTTTTTTAATGTACAAAGCTGTCTGGACCTCTTTTTACTGTTAGGAGATGTAAGGAAGGGTGCGAACGCGCAGTCTAATACAGAATTTCCTGTTCTTTTCTTGATTCCCGACACCTTTTGGCAAAAGGCAGGGTTAAGGTTATAAACTGAGACACACCAAAACCTTACGCTGTCTTGAGCAACCGTTTAGGTGCAGCTGACTTGCACTAGTGTGCATACAAGTTCTCATTTGCACAATTAACTTTCAATTCACTGTGACTGCCCAGGAAAATAAATTAATGAGGCATAAGATGCAAGATCTGGCTACCAATATGTATGGTGTTTGCTCCAGCATGCTCCAGAAAGAGTTACACAAGGTTATTTACAAATATACATTATAATTTCTAATCTTAAGGTATACTGTCTTTGAAGTTTTAGAAGCTACACTGGACGATATCCAGAATTATGTGGGCATCTAATTTCTATTTAGATCCCAACTGATATCACCGTAGCTCAATGCCTGGCTGCTACTAAGGTATGAGCCTTAACAGTAGTATTATTAATTCCATAGTAACAAATGGTAGTGTTCATGTTATCTCATTACAGTGCAATCTTTACCCCTAGTCATCCTAGACCATTTTTTCAGATAGTGGAGAGAAGCTGGCAATGCCCAATTTACCTTATCCTAAAGCAGATAACTAAATTAGGTAGAAAATTCCTTGCAGAAGTGATTGCATTTTTCCATGGAGCATACAGGCAGCCTGGGATCACCAGCTCAGCTGTGCTGACCTTGCAGACATCTAAAATTAGCATTGCTAGCTCCACGCAGCCTGGTCAGTCCTGCCATCTTCACTCTCAGCAGCGCTGCCCTGGGCTTTGGTAGGCGCCCGTAAATTAAAGAGAAGTCTCATAGGGGAGGACTGGAGGACCTGCTAGTGAAACAAAACTCAGGGACAGCACAGGCAATAAATTAAGCTACAGGACAAAAGGGAACCAATATTTAAGCAGAACTTGCTGGGCTTACCTTCAGTAATCAACAAAAACTTTGCTTTTGTGCAATAATCTTGCGTGAGGAATTTCCATCAGAAGTTACATTATTTTAACGACTTCATTAAACCAGTATGAACCCAAATGGAAACTCTTATTGATGTTTAGGTAGGCTAATAGGATTATGTCAAAGGTAATTATAAATCTGTTTTTGTAATGTAAGTCTAAAAATTCATCCCCGAGCACCTTAAGTTAAGGTAGAATAAACCATAAGAAACATTCACAACTCAATTTTTTAAAAAGCAGGGGGTTTTTTTTAGTGTTGGTACTGCCGTACCGTGCCAACTGATTTCATCCATTTTCTCTCTTTGATTTATTTCTTCATATCCCTCCCTCGAGGAGCAACACTCTCTGATCAAACGTAAACATCAGACTCGAGCTAGGCACCTTCCGGGGCTCGCCATCCGGCCCCGGGAGAGGAACGGGCATGTCAGCAGTGTAATTCACCTAAAAAGACCCGGCGCTTGATTCAAGCTCACAGCCCCAGTTGCTCTGCAGGGACTGTCTCAGGTGTAGCAGAGATCTAGATGTGTATAAAGCTGGTGAGATGAATCCCGTCATAGGCATCCGGACTGGAGCCCAGCTCAGCCTTTAAATTGATACTGCTAGTCCATACATGAGTGGGTTTAAAACTTTCCCGTATTCATGGGAATGCTGCGTTCGCTCCTGCGTTGGGTTAGCAGCGTTGTTCTCTGCTGTCTGGCAGGTTCACTCGCTCCTCCTCTAAAACCATTAGAAGCACCTGGGCCCAACTAGACACTTCTTTAGATAAGCCTCAACCTAACATTTCCAGTTTCATATCAGCCTAAGATAGAAAAACTGGTTTTGGAGGAACAACGGTCTCTTTAAATAGCTCCGAAAACGAACATGATGCAAAAGGCTCCCAGAGGTATGTCTGTGTAAATGTAAGCATATGTTTCTGCATTTGTTTTCATATTAATATCATTTTAGTAGCTATTTCATTGCTAGCATTTGACAGGACTTAACAATATACTGATAGGACACGTTACAGTCCTCCCACATGAATTGTTCCTGAACGCAGCGATAACACTCTTCCAGCACTATGTGCATCAGAAATATTTATTCATTTGCCTTCATGGGAATATAAGGCAAAGCATATTAAATCAATAGCTATGCAGAGGGTTTTGTTCTTCCGTTAAGTCTCCAAAATAAAACTGTCAAACTGATTAAATGGATCACATCTTGCAGTTTCCAAAGTCTGTTTTATGGGCTAGTCCGTGATATTAATCGAATGCTGAGCCAGAGGAAAACATTGATCATACTCTTTAAGTTCATAGAGAATAATAGAGTCAGGCCCTTCACTGGTGTAAAACGGAATAATTCCGTATCTCTATATTGAGTTTATATTGGCTGAATGTCTAGTCCACAGGCTTTACACCGACAGCTCTTTTAAAAAAAAATCTGTGTATTAGACACTACATATTTTCACTTTCCTATTCACATCATAGTAAAAGATTTAGACAGCAAGTTCTTTGAGGCAGGGATTTCCACAGCTGTCTACAATAGGCTGTGTGAATTTATAACTTCCATACATTGGAGGGAAATAGGTTTTCCCACCCCCAAAAGGGTCACTCTTGCTGAAGGCACAAGCCCCTGCACCTGTTTTCCATTGCACTCTCAGCACGATGTGCTCATCGCTGACCGTAAAGCACGACTCTGAGCTCCTCAGAGCGAAACTGCGCGTCAGAGCTGCGGCCAGGAAGGAATTTCCCAGAGGCCTCAATGTTGGGGCTTTTTTAATATTCTTTTGTGGTAGGTGGCACGGTCTACTTCTAGGATCACCTGAAATTTTGCCGATCTCACCAGCTCACAAGCATTCGTGTTCACCCAGCAGCTGTTCTGACCACCCCTGGGTGTCCCGGGACATAAGGCATTACCCCAAAGCCTAAAATATAGAATAAAAACCACAAGAGCAAGGCAACAACAAGAAGAGCATAAGAGATATGAGGAGCCCAAGGTACCTACAACAGGTAGGAACTGGTTTTGCAGTCGTGCTTACTTTCATGCCACCTCATCAACAGGATATCTACATCCCTGCTACGCCTGTTATCTATCAAACCATAATGCCACAGGCAGACCCCACATGGCTGCAGTATCAAGCAATATATTAAAAAGAAAAAAAAAAAAGGCAAGAGAGGGGACCTTTATGGTCCAAGATCACAAGTGCAATCCAGAAGTCTAGATTTCCTCCTGATCCTGACTTCTTTCCCTTTCCTCTCTTTGCCCCTTTTTATAAGTCCTGTGCTTTGCTATTGAACTTGCAGCAGATGCTGCCCATGAGTCCCTCACCTGGGGAGATGACTTTTATATATAGGGCTCATATATAAATGACTAACTGGGTCAGGTCTAAGATCCATCTAGTCCAATATCTTGCCTCTGACAGTGGCCAGCAGTGGATGCCTAGCCTAAAGGCAATTGCACTGATATTTCCCCAGGGTACCCCAGCTCGGGGCTGGTGGGTTGGGACATTTTATTGTAAGGGCAGATGTGGACTGTGAAAGTCCATATCAGCCAGGAACAGCAAAATTTCACAGAATCACAGAATCACAGAATCGTATAGGTTGGAAAAGACCTTTAAGATCATCGAGTCCAACCATAAACCTGACACTGCCAAGACCACCACTACACCATGTCCCTAAGCACCTCATCCAAACGTCCTTTAAATACCTCCAGGGATGGTGACTCAACCACTTCCCTGGGCAGCCTGTTCCAATGCTTGATAACCCTTTCAGTGAAGAAAAATTTCCTAATATCCAGTCTAAACCTCCCCTGGTGCAACTTGAGGCCATTTCCTCTCGTCCTATCACTTGTTACCTGGGAGAAGAGACCGACCCCCACCTCTCTACAGCCTCCTTTCAGGTAGTTGTAGAGAGCGATAAGGTCTCCCCTCAGCCTCCTTTTCTCCAGGCTAAACAACCCCAGGTCCCTCAGCCGCTCCTTAGAAGACTTGTGCTCTAGTATTTGGATTGCACCCTCTCATGCCAGGTTACTATTTAACCCTGAGCTAACCACTTCTTATCTCTACTAACTCCCCATCAACCTTTAGCATTGTGGCAATGCAAAATAGTTGTAAAAGTTCCAAAAAAGGAACCATTGCTACATGACCCTGAACTCATCCCGCTGAAGGTGCTGGCTGGGACCTGGCAGCAGGCGCGTGGGGACAGCGGCGGAGCAGGGGACAGCAGCAGGGTGAGACAGGCTCCTTGTCACCTCGACTGGACGTTGAATTTCAGGATGTGTGCAGCCTCGTGCACAAAGCCAAATCAATTACGGCCTCAAAGGTGTCCTGTGAGTAGTTTTACATAAGCCGTTGCTTATTCTCCTCTTATCTCAGCACAATAGGATGCATTCAGCGCAATAATTAGGAAGACAGATTCCCCCTTATAAACATTTTCTGCTCTTGTGTATACTTTTTCCATTTTCGAGCCCTGTGGGACCATTAGCAACAGACCAGTAAATCTTCAAGATCTATTCCCCATATGAGCACGATTCTCTGTAGTTTGCCAGGTTACAAGAAATATAATTAGGACTCCTTCACCTGACAGATTAATGAGTCGAACGGCAAAGGCCAGATAGCAGTAAATTAAACACCTAAACACTGTGATCTCTGCACATAATATAATCGTGAAATAGCACATCTTTTGTAACGGCCTCGGCTGTTTCAACACATAAATTCTTTATAACATATCAGTTTTATGGTACTTTTTAATTGTACCTTGGTGTAAATATTTATGCTCATAGCTTGCCTTGCCAGTAAATATTTAGCATTTTGTTCTAAACGGTGACAGCCTCGGGTTCATACACACAAAATGCTGCATGGATTTGTCACGTGAAAGCATTTAATGAGCCACCGAGAATGTGCATTTGGCAATAATCACCTTTTAGAAGAGCTAACAAATGCTCGACAAGCTGCTTGTTAAATCCTGCGCGCCCCCGGACTCGAAAGACAGAGCTCCTGACGTGGTGAAAGCAGACACATCCGTCCGAGGCCAGCGTGTTTGATTAGGTTAGATTAACACGCACTTGTGGAGGAAAGAAAAAAAAACAACAAAAAACCAGATCTCTGCTAAAGTGCTTAATCCTGTTTCAACAAGAAGTAGCGGGATTACATGATTTTAGATGCAAATTTTTAACAAAAACCTGATCAAGTCGTTTTGTACTTGCAATGAGGCTTTATCCTATTGATGCCATTGCCAAAACATAAAGGTTTTATTTGGGATTAGATACTGAATTCCTGCTCTCTGTAGGAATTCAGAATAAAACAGGATTATTCCTTAATTTTTATCATAGTGATGCCTAAAAAAACAGGTTAAGGCATGAGCTGATTTCTCACATATCTTAAAGTTCCCCGATATCTTACCATTTAGGTGTAAAATGAGATGCAACAAGCTGATTCAGTGGATGATCATCAGCAAAGTGCACGGTATGACTATAATAATAAAAAAAAAACCTTTCTTGCAATGCTCAGCTTTTCAGTCCTCATCTTTTACAGCTACCCAAAGAGCCCTCAGCCCGGTCACGCTTTGTGTGGGCAAGCTCTCCACAAACACATACTCTAGCAACTCGTTAGCTACCTCGATTTCCTTGGGGTGCGATTCATCTCACCTAATTAGCCATCGCCACGCCAGTGGTCTGCGCAGAGCCTGTCTCACGGGCTCCCCCCAGCCACGGGAGAGACAGCCACTTCCCAAGAGTGATTTGTTTTGCCCGAAGATGGAGTGAACGGCCCCGAGAAGGTGCCTCCATCTCCCCAGGGTCGTTAGCAGAAGGCTGAATGACGGGTTTAGACTAGACACCTAGGTTTTAGACAGCTAAAGTTAGGTGAGAGAAACCCTACCCTGCTAGTGGGAGCTGATCTCGCTTCCCTGCGTGGCCACATTGTTCTGCTCAACAAAAGGGTCTTTCTTTGGGGTGAGGCTCAGGTTGGACGTCCCAATGAAGGGAGGCCAGGAGAGCTTCCACTGGAAATTGTTTACAGGAAAAAGACCTTTTCCAACCATTTCACAGGAAAAAGTTCCCTTCAAACTTCTCAAAAAAACCCAAGCTCAAGCACAGCATTTAATTTCCCACCCGCTCAGAGCCAGGCAGCTCAGAGTATGCCTGCCGGCCCCAAGGGCTCCATGAGAAAAATGTTATTTGGTGTTGCTCCTCATACAAAGTTCAGCGGTTTACTAAGGTTATCATGCATGTGGTGACAGTGTGTGTTGGGTGTGGACAAAGCAAAGCAGTTCTTGCAACCCTGCTGATGCTTTTACCATTAATCACTGAATTAAAATAGAGCAATTCTACTAAAAAGCAGGAGGGTTGCACTTGTGTCACCCAGGCGTGGTATGAGCTAACATAGAATCATAGAATCACCGAACAGTTTGGCTTGGAAGGGACCTTTAAAGATCATCTAGTCCAACCCCTCTGCCATGGGCAGGGACATCTTCTACTAGATCAGGTTGTTCAAAGTCCCGTCCAACCTGACCTTGAACACTTCCAGGGATGGGCCATCCACAACTTCTCTGGGCAACCTGTTCCAGTGTCTCACCATCCTCATCCTAAAAAATTTCTTCCTTATACGTAGTCTGAATCTATCGGTTTTTAGATTAAAACCATTGCCCCTTGTCCTGTTGCTACAGGCCCTACTAAAAAGTCCGTCCCCATCTTTCTTATAAGTCCCCATTAAGTATTGAAAGGCTGCAATAAGGTCTCCTCAGAGTTTTCTGTTCTCCAGGCTGAACAACCCCAACTGTCTCAGCCTTTCCTCATAGAAGAGGTGTTCCAGCCCTCTGACCATTTTCATGGTCCTCCTTTGGACTCGCTCAAGCAGGTCCCTGTCTTTCTTGTGCTGGGGACCCCAGAGCTGGGTGCAGTACTGCAGGTGGGGTCTCACCAGAGTGGAGTAGAGGGGGGGAGAATCACCTCCCTTGACCTGCTCGCCACACTTCTTGTTATGTAGCCCAGGATAAGACTGGCTTTCTGGGCTGTGCACATGCACTGACAACTCATATCATATCATATCATATCATGTCATGTCATGTCATGTCATATCATATCATATCATATCATATCATTTCACATCATGTCATCAGGTGTTATCAACATAACACCTCTGTAGCTTAATCTAAATTCAGGTTAACCCTAGCACAGCAGGCACAGAGTGTCACCCGACATTTAAGGTGACTAAAATAAAACCCCAAACCAGCCCAGCCAAAAATACAATTCAGAGCTATAAGGCTGAACAACACAGTCAATAGTCTTCATATCTGAATTTTCCATCCGGATTTAATTCGATGTGGGAGGCTTCGTTTCCTCCTATGGACACTTGAGTAATGTCATTAAGTACTCATTAGCTTTGGCCACTTTCTGCCTCCATGATGGCCACCCCTTTGCAGCAGGAAAAATAAATGAAACTTGATTTGCAAAGCTTACGAGGCACTTCGAGACAGTGCCAGTGAGAGGGACAATTAAAGCACATGTGAGCAATTTTTTGTGTGTTTTTTGCCATTTGGGATATGAACTTCAGAAACGGTGTGTTGAGGTAGAGGGCTGTTACCACCATGCGTTCGGTGCCCATAAAGCACTGCAGAAATGCTTTGCAGGAATATGATGGTGTTGGAAGTGGATGGCTCGGGGTTGAATCCCCTCTGGTTCAGGGATGGATGTGCTCCCGTTCCCTGCACACCGAGGCACCATGCAGCCTCCTAGGTGCTTGCAGCACCCTTTCAGCTCTTATTGCTGCTTTGCTGAAGCCTGGGACACCACTTTTGGAGGTGTTTAGGTGCCTGCTGAGGTCGTCTAGCTCAGAAAGCCATCTGGCTCCCCTTGATGCCACTTGGGGTAATGCCCTACCTCCATCAATGCCGGGTCCAGAGGCCCCCTCGAGGGAAGTGGGTTCCTGTCCCCGGTGCTGCGAGGAGCTCACTAACCACGAGGTGAACCATGTGCTGGAGCCCTCCCAGAGCCAGGAACCACCGTGCCGCAGCTCTGAGGCTGTAACTGGGGGTGTGAAAGGGGCCCCGAAGCCCTGGGAAGGGGGGAGAGGAGAGAAAAGCAAAACTGGAAGAGAAACCCGGTGACTGGGGGAGGCTTGGGATTGGGTATGGGTAAGCGAGCAGGTCTTCTGAGAAACCTCTCAGGCTGGCAGTGCTGGTGGGATGGGGACACCCTACAGCCTGGGGGTGCTCCCGGGGCAGTGTCAGTGCCATGCCCCAATATGCCTCCTTGGGGGGGGGCAGTGGGGATGGGTCCAGGGGGGTTCACAGACCCCGTGCCACATCTCAAAGACACCACAGCAGCATGCACAGAGCTGCACTGCAGTGCCCTGCTGCTCATCGGCACCAGCAAACGCTTTCTGAGTCAAGCGGTTGGAAAAGGATTGGGCTATCATGAGGAAAGGCCAGTGTGGCCACCAGCCAGGACAGCCTTGCTACACCACATCCCTAGTCTGCACCCATGCCCTGCAGAATCTGTTATGAGCATCCCCTGGCACAAAGTTCATTGGACTCCCCCCTAAAACAAGAAGGGGAGATTTTTATTGCCACAAGTCATGTTTCTAAGGCTGACTTTAGAAACAGCCCCTTTCTCCAGCTGCTAAAATAGCAAAGGGTGACCACCAGGATTTTAACAGTCCTGCAAAACCACGAGTTGATGGAGGGTAAGAGGCTCAGAAGATCCCATTCTTCAGGGAGTGGGATTTATTCCGCACTTTTCTGAGCTCTTGTGAAATAAAACCAACTGATCCCTGGACAGGGGTGTAAGGACTGGCCTCTCCAGCAGCTCCTGGATGAGACAAACACTGCAAAAACCAGAGCAGCTCAGGTTGTATTTTTCTCCCTTTTGATGCCGGGATGTTGGCAGGTCGCGGGGGGCAGGTGGGAAGGACGTGCGAGACTGAAGGGGCCTGTTTTGGCTACATCTGCGTGGGCGTTCCGTGGCGACCGTCGGTTTCGGTTTGTGTGAGCCTGTGTGAGCGTCAAGCCCTGCTTGCGTCGCGGCTGTGCAGGAGCGTGGGTGGCACAGAGTGCCTGTGTGCGACAGATGGTGTGGGTTTGGGGCTGCGTGGCTGTGGTACGGACGAGTTTGTCTGCAAGCATGTCCCGTAAATGCTTCTACTGTTAAAGGGAACCATTTCATAACAACAAGGAAAAAAAAAAAAAAATAATAATATGTGTTGTCTGTTGGGGCGGGAGGCTACAGGCTGGTACCCGGGCGGCTCCCCAGCCTGGTCCGTGCCGCGGCAGAGGCAGAACATTCCCCAGCTTTAAAGATGACCAGAACGTGCAGTTCTTCCTCCCCAAACCAAAAGCTTGTGTTTGGAAACAAGCAGTGCTTTGTTATACCATCCCGGCTTCTGACCTCAGACAACTTTAAACCAAAATGGTTAGTGCACCTTTTTTTTTTTTTCTTTTTTAAAGAAAAAAAATCAAACAAATAAAAATAATTCCATTCTCATTTCCACGAATGTGAGGAAGAATAAATTTTCCCTGCTTTCGCTGCTGTCAATTTCAAGTAACTGTCAAAGCCAAGCGGGTTACTTTGGACGTGCATCAGCGTGACTGATGGGTGAAGTCAACCTCATTTCTCCTGAGCCTGGGGGCAATAAAACCTCTGCGGGCTTTGCCGGGCAAGAGGGGACGAGAAGGGATCTTTTATTTCCCGGTGTGCCCAGCTGTTGGGGTGGGATTAAGACATGGGTAAGAAGGAGAGGGACAACCCCTCTGAGCTGCAAGCGGGCAAAGGCGGCTTTTCAGGGATGGCTCATCCCCATTTCACTGCCCCAGTAAGCTCTCCCAGTGCTGGCCCTTTTATTCAGTGTGAACCCTGGAAACCCAGTTAATTCATAGGGGCTAAAGAGCAGATCATTGAAACCCCGAGTACTGAAATACGCCTCATTTATCAGCCTATCTCTGTCTCCGTATGATCTACACGATAGGGATGAATATTAACTTCCTTTGAAGAAAATAAAGTGAAGCAGCCACATGTTTTACCTGGCAAACATATGCAGGGGTGATTCATTCCAAGAACGCTCTGAAAAATCCCCACCTCACTTTTACCTCTAGGAAATTCCCTTTTCATGGGAATGAAAATCGCAGCTCCCACGCCCACAGATCGCAGGGCTTTGGCACTTCGGAAGGCTAGAGATGCTCTGCCACAGCCTCGCTCATTGACATCGCTCTGCGACAAGCAAAGCACAAGCAACGCTTTCCCCTAACCGGATCATATATATTTTTTTTTAACCGGCGCATTTTTACGGTGGGCTTAAGCAGCTTCCTATGCTCCTGTTGTTGCTTTTAATTTTTTTCCCTACTTCGGGTGAAACCCCTGCAGGGGGAAGCAAAAAAAAAAAAAAAGAGAGAGAGAATAAATAAATAATGAAGAAAATGTTTCTCTTTCCCTCTCGATGTCAGGAATGTATGGAAAGCTTTAGGCTGCAGCAGTATTTTGACACTGCGCGCAGTACTGCTCCCCTCCCCTATTCCTTTGAGGTTCATCTTTCAGACCACAGCTCTGTTCCGCTGCCAACTTGTTGGAAGTGTTTAGTGACTGGAGAACTGTTGCCTGCTCTCTTCAGAACTTCACACTTCATTTTTCCAGATCCCTGCGAGCAGCAGCAAATATTTCACCAGCCTGGTTTGCTGGCTACCACCATAAATCAGACTTAGGACCCAAAAAAATATCCAGGCCTGTCAAGGCATTAAGCTTTTATTTTCAGGCTGGATCCAGTGGTAAATGAGGGCTTGTATTTTCCTTTAAAACTGTAAAGGGATTTTAAGGATTGTCGTTGGACAATGGCCAGATTCAAAAGATACAATGCAGAATGTAGCTGGTTAGAGGAGATTTGAAAAAGTCTTAAGTATGAAAAATGGCTTTTCTTAAAGGTTTTTCAATGAAATGTGAAGCCGGACTTGAATTTCATAAAGGCTTTGGCATGGGCTGTTTATGAGGATATCAATTGGGAGAGCGAAGAGGACGATGCTCCTGAGCGTTTGAGGGGCTATTTGTCCCAGCCTGCCCCTTCAGAGCCACCGGGCAGAGATCTGCCGTGGATATCACAGGCGCGACAGCGAGGAGAAATGTATCAAATGGTTATTTGCTTGATATTAATCACTTTAAAAATTAGATCTAAAACAGGAACCTGTATAAAATTGTGGATTTGGGGAAGTTCGTAAGGCAAAGATGCTCAGAAAACTTGCTCTTCACTGCCCAGGCCAGAATTAGATTGCAGTAGGGGTTTTTTTTTTAATAACAGCCTCTTGAAGCAAACAACCCCAGTTCCCTCAGTCTGCTCTTCATTACCCTAAACAAGCAATGAATAGAAACTAGGTGGGGAGTCTAGGAGCGGGGCTTGATTGCCAGCATTGTCACAGGCTCGCTCTTCGACCTTGTGCCACTAGGATTCAGCAGTCTGGTAGCTGTATACAAATGGTCTTTTTTTCTTTTTGCATGATAATAACGACCAAACTCATTTGCACAATTTAGCTTTAAAACATGCCACAAAGCTTCCAGGCAGCGGCAAGCTGAACATCAGCAGAAATTGCCAACCGAGACACCGTCACATGTCCTACGCCTCAGTTTCCCCCACACCTGAGAAACGAGAAGACTTGACCCAGACAAAGTGATGAGGGGTGGAAATGTTGTTTTTCCCCATTGCTCCCATCCCAGACCACCTTCTGGCCCAGCCCATCTGACCTGGGGAGACCAGAGGTCTGTTCCCATCTTTGTTGCAGATTCCCAGCGTTATCTGAAGCAGGTTGGTTCCCCCCTACCCTGGAGCGAAAGTTGTGTCATTCACCATGGCAAGGCGTTTTGAGGACAAGCTTGACACATGCTTGGTGACAAAGCCATGTAAAACTGTAATTAAATCAGATCCATTGGAACTTTTTTTTCCCCACTGGGCAAGTATCCCTTCCCCAGCCTCAACATTAGCCTACACCATCCTATTTTGCAGCTCCTGAGATAGCAACTCCAGCTCCTGGTCCCAAAGAAATTGAGGATAAGACACCACGTTTGCATATCGTGTGCTTTTCCGCTTCCCCCGGTGTCTGCAGCATGGGCTAACCAAGGTGAGTGCCAGCTTTCACAAACGTCAGCTACTCAACCCCCAGAAATGCCTTTCCTTCGCGCCGTTCTGCTCAGAAATGTCAGCATCCTCCTCGTCATGCAGGCGGGGAAAGTTCAAACGCGCGCAGGAGTGACAGCGGCTTAACAAATCGCCTCTCTGTCAGCTGAGCCTCCGTAACTGTCTGTGCATGTGCCCTTGGGCCACCTCAAATGGGAATTAATGTGATGTAGCTGAGCGTGTGTCCACCAGGGGTTTAGGCTGTGTTGCCTTGCCGAGGTGGACGAAAGCTGAGGCGGACGAAAGCGCGCTCGCTGGTCGTCCCTGTCCATCAGCCAGCCGTGAACGGGAAGGGATGAGGCTGCCAGCACTCGATTGCGTGCCTGAATTGTCCCGTTTGCACGACCTGCTCAGGCTTACACACAGACGGGCCCTGAAGAGCGGTTCTGCAAAGGCCTTTTGGTAACTAAGGGATTTCCATGGGATTTCACTGCCCGGCTACTTTTGAAGAGCTGAACCTTGGTAAATGAGGGCAGGCAGAAGTTTTGGCATGCTCTCTGCATCATAGACAACAGGCGTGCTCTGAGAGCTCTTTCTTTCTGTGAAGATTCATAAAATGAGAGCAAAAGCATTGAAGCCATAGGAGAAAAGCCCTTCTGGAGCTCTACCTGGCCCTTGTTCCTTTTTTATCTCGAGGGGCTGACTCCCAAGCAGATGGCGTGCCCGAGATAAACTACATAATTTAAGATTTCTTTACACAGCAAAGACGCTGCTCTCTGCACTCACAGGAGATGGTCCTTAGGGTGCTCTTTGCATGTCCTGGCTAGAGGCAAGGGGTCTCTTGAGACCCCCCACCTCCCACAGTGAGCCCAGGGCATTCCCCGCCACAGGCATTGCCAGCTCCCCCAGTAAATACCAAAGCCTCCCAAGGTCCCGTTGCCTTGTCTCCCATGGCCGTGTCTGATCTGAATGGTTTCCTTTTACATTTCCCCACCGGTGCCCATATTCTGCTCTGCTTATTGCTTGCTACCTCTCTCGCAAAATTTCCCACCTCCTCTGACCTTGCTACCGCTGCGTCTTGGGTGTTCTGCGTTTGAGGCTGCTTCAGCAGTAGGCTCCGAGTCAATTAATTTTCCAAATCACAGCTAACTCAGCAAGGCATTCATGAGCGGCAAGGTGGGGAGGCCAGCCATACACCAGGAAAAAAAAAAAAAAAGGAGTTTAGTTTCCCAATTTAGCCTGGTGTGTAGCAGGGGTGGCCAGGAACCAGCGCTGGCTGCGAAGCGGGATAATTTTCCAGGTATGCCGAGAGCGCAGGCACCACGCTCAGGGTAAAACAGAAACAAAAGCACCAGCCCTTTCCCCTGCAGTAGGATCAGACCCCCAGCAAAATTACTTCCTATGCCGGGAGCTGACATAAGACTCCACACTTCCAGGCAAATAAACACCTCTTCATTTCAGTGGCTATCTGACACGGGTGGAACAGAGGGCAGGTCAAAGCTCATAGCTCCTTTATATTTTTAATAGCTATGAACACACTGCTGGTGCTTAAGAAATACGCTCGTTAATAACTGACGAGCTTGAAAGGGCAGCTCGGCGGTTAAGGCGGGCGGTTCAGTAGAGACCAGTTCCACCCTTGCCTCCGCCGCAGTCTTCTGGGGTGATCTGGGGGCAAGTCACTTTGTACGAGCGTATAAACAAGTTCCCACAGGGTGAGCTACGGCAGAACCTCCAAGTGAGTCATCTTCGCCATCGCAAGTGCGTTGCTTCGCCCGCCGATGCCCTGGGAGCAGGTTGCTTTTCCGTAGCAGAGAGGATGGGTACCCGGTACCCGACACTCACCATCGGCACCTCGGGGTAACAAGCACGCACAGGTACAGAGTTGGAGGAGAAAGCTCACGCCCTTGTTTACCCTGCAGCAACTTGTTTGTGTGCCCACACTCCCAGCCGAGCACTGGTGTGGTCGTAGCGCAGGTAAGTACATCCCCGCTGCTTAGCATGGGTCAAAACCACAGTGAAGACGTGACACCACAGTTTCCACGCTGGGAAGCTATAAGCTGATTGAAGAAACAGGCATACACTACATTTTCAAGGTCCACGCTACGTCTTTACAATGTTTAACCTCGTTAACTTGCCCGGAGCCAGTTTCGTCCGACTGTGCCGCTGTGCGTTGGTGTGCAGACAGCATTCCCTCCGCCTCCGTCCCCCTCGCTTCAATAAGGTTAATAGCTCTCTCCTACCTACCAGATGGGTTGCAAAGATAAATACATCATGGACTGGGAAGCACGCAGACACGTTGATGATAGGGTGCAGCTAAATGCTTTGGAAAGATAACAAAATTAATATGTTTGGCCACATCAAAAAAAAAAAAAAGGACCAGGGCTCATTCTTAGGACACAGGGCCAACAGGCATGGCTTGGCCATGTCCACGGTATTCAATTTAGCCTCCAGATCAGGGTGGTCATATCCAAACTGCCCACTGGGAACGGTCCCTGGCCTGTGCTGGCTCCTGAGCTGTGCCAGGCATTGTATGGGAGAGCCCAGGCCAAAAGCTTGCTCAGGCCTCTCCTAACGATTCTGTTAGGGCAAGTCCAGGCTAATAACAGACAATCAATGTGTCCATTGAACTGTTTAATTTATTAGTATAAATGTCCCCTTTCAGACTGGCTTTCAGTCTGAAATGCCTTTTCTTTGGATAACCATCTTTATTGTCATCTTTTCGTTGCCCATCACGGCTCTGTGCTGTGGACATTTGCAAGAAAATGTGACTTTGTGCTCATATGGCATCAATTATTTTGTGTAATCTCTGCCTTCTCTCCCAGATGGGCCACCTCTTTTCCCGTTCTCCCCACCTCCTCCCATAATCTAAGGAAAACAAGAGTGATTTGCATTAGAATATCTGAGAGCCTCCTGCTCCTGTGCCCAGGTTCACCCTTGCTCCACCTGATCATAGTGGAGTGGGTGTAAAACCAGAAGAATTGAGGTCTGCTTTGAGGGAATTAGCAAGCCTCTTTTGAAGTCCCTGCCAGGGCAGCCCTTGGCAGTGGCAAAGAGTTTAACTGTGCCCGTCTGATTTTGGGAGCCTCAGCACCGAGCCAGCTCACAGCCCAGACCCAGAGCAAGCCAGATCCTTCACACCCACCCCGTCCACATCATTGTCACAAACCCCAGATGCACAAGTGGCTTAGGGAGGGACAAGGTAAATTTTAACCTGGTTTTCTCCAATTTTCATGACATTGCAGGAAAGGTAAATCAGGTTGAGAGCTTGAATTCTGTTTTCTCTTAATTTTCTCTGAAACTGGTTCACTTGTTGCCTGCAAATGCATTGAATTCCTTTAACGTGCCCTGCACTAGAGGGTTTTTTTCACCCTAGCAAGATCCTTACTCGGTACCATCTCTCCCTGCAGTGGGCTCCTCTGGCTATTGCCTTTACTTTCTCAGAGTTGCCTCTCGCTTTGTCATATGGTTGGGCTGTAGGAGTCATGTCTGGACGGTCATGCCCCTTAAGACTGAAGTCTCCTTTTATCTCACCTTGACTCTGTCGGAGCCTCGCACACAATCTTATTACCTCTGAAAACCGGCTTTTTCAAGATTGCCTTGGGAGCTGTGCAAGTGGAGAGGGCATCAGCCACTGATGGCTTGCATGCCCCAGTGTAGACCTGCCTCTTTCACATGAATTTATATATATGTATACAGCTCCTCCCTCTCTCCCTGCAAGTTGTTTACCTTTCTTTTATATTCAAATGCACAAATGTAAACAACCTTTTTCAACAATCTCAGGTCAAATTGTTCGCCTCGAGAAGTCTGGCTGAGATTTTCCAAAACATCCCATCCCATCCCATCCCATCCCATCCCATCCCATCCCATCCCATCCTATCTTTGACTTTTCTCCCAGAGTTAGCAATGGCAACATATCTTCATCTTCAGGGACTTTGGCAGGTCCCGTCTTCCAGTTGGAAAGTTGGAAAGTCAAATTCACAAATGGTTTAGGTGGGCCTAGCTCTGTTGAGGCAGGTCATCGATGAGTAGGACATTTCAAGCTTTTCAGCTCTTTCCTGCCTGAGTCCCATCACTTGCCGAGCCCTTTTGCTGCCTCTCTGCTCCCATCCTGGACATGGCCCCTCCTTACAACCAAGCCCCAGCCTGCCTCCTAAATTCAGCATCACCAATGGTAGCTCTGGCTTCTCCAGCACTCCCAGCTCCCAGTAACACAACCCAGTAACACACCCCACTAATATGCCCAAGATAACCCTCACATGAGGCCAGAAACCAGTGCAGGCTAGTTAACAGCGATGTTGCATTAAGGAGGAGGAGGTGGTGGTGAGGTGGAGTAGATGCGTTCCCATAGCAGGTTGTAACACCGGTACATATAAATTGAGTCGCTATAAGCTATAAGCTAAGTCCTGGTAAGGCTTTGCTTGTTCCAGTTACTTGGACATAAATATTGGATTTTGAAGCATTACGACTTGATTTCTGAGATGGAGTGGTGTTGGTCAGCAGTTTTGTCGTAGTACCAGGAAGCCCCAAGGAAGAAGCAAAGCTAGAAGTGGGGAAAAATCCCATGAAGATGGCTTCCTATCAGAAACTATGATTCAAATAAACTTTCACTTCCCCCTCCCACCCCCGACAAAGAGACTTTGGTGAAAAAAGACGCTTTCCTGAAACAAGAGAATTTCTTTCGGAAAAATTCTGTTTCAGAAGGAAAAAAAAAAAAAAGATTTTTGTGTCACACTACAGCTGCTCTTTTCTTTAGAATGTATTTGGGTAACTCTGATTTCCTAATGCCTTGGTAGTAGTGTAAATATAACACAGCAGAGAGATGAAGTCATTTGATACTGTGGCAAGATGTTGAATAAGACCTGGTATAGTAGATGAAATAGCCTATTTATTTATTGTATATAATTCCATTTTTTAAAAATAAACATTAAAAGCAGCTGTTAGCACAAACAGCAGAGCTTATCTTATTCCTTAAATCAAAATCTACCCTTTTGGTGATGTCATATAACAGTTTGACTCTGACACGTAGTATTGGCATTTCCTGCAAAATGGAAATCATAAGACCGTGGGTTTTGCTGAGCACTTCCTCCACACATACGTAGACACATGTTTTTCCTCCTACCTCCCCCCCATCTGTAATCACTGCTCTGATGAAGTGTGACCAATCCAGAAAAAAATTATTATGTGGGATGGTGGATTCAATGGAAAAACATCATTTATTTTCCACCCAGCAAAATCCTTTTTGTTACTGCTCTTTGATAAACTATGGTTTGTGTTCTTTTCAGAAGCCTCAACAATGGTAGACTGTGCCTTTTCATCACTTGAGCGCTTTTGCTTTCGGTCGCTTGGCTATAAATAGGAAAGTCTTTGTTCTGTCCCCTTTGGATAACAGCTACAAATATGAACCATGGAGGACACTCGAGGCTTTCCATGCTTCTCGGTTGTTCTCCTGCGAGAAAGCAGCCACACAAACAAACAGGCTGCTTTGTTTGTACTTTCTCTGAAGTCACAATTTCTTCCACTAAATGTTTACGCATTCCAAAGTCGAGCGACTTGCCTTGCATCTTGGGAACCCAGTGCTGGTGATTTACGTTACTTTCAGGAAGAGTTGGAGATGTATATTTAATGGGTTCAGTTAACAAGTTAATTAGCATGTTTTTTTCTCGAAGCTAAATTTTTGCTAAAATCAGAACACAGCTAGCTTTTATTTTGGTGCTAATGAGACCATTTTCATAAAAACCAAATTTAGAGCCAGTAGAAGGACCCTGGCTTGGCATATTTTCAGGAGAAGGGCTCGATCTAAAGCTCTTTACAAAGTCACGGGAATTTTTCCCTCTGTTTCAGCAAGTTTGGAGTCAGCTGCTCAGCTGAGGTGTAGACTGTATAAAAGAGGGCAATCTCCCACTTACGGTCCCCAGTGTCCTCAAGCCTGACCTGGAGGACCTATCTCTAGGCTTCAAAGTCAAAGATAACGTTAATGGTACCTTCAGTCTCTGGCATCCCAGAATCACAGAATCACAGAATCACACAGAATCACAGAATCGTATAGGTTGGAAAAGACCTTTAAGATCATCGAGTCCAATCGTAAACCTAACACTACCAAGACCACCACTACACCATGTCCCTAAGCACCTCATCCAAACGTCCTTTAAATACCTCCAGGGATGGCGACTCAACCACTTCCCTGGGCAGCCTGTTCCAATGCTTGATAACCCTTTTGGTGAAGTAAAATTTCCTAATATCCAGTCTAAACCTCCCCTGGTGCAACTTGAGGCCATTTCCTCTCATCCTATCACTTGTTACCTGGGAGAAGAGACCGACCCCCACCTCTCTACACCCTCCTTTCAGGCAGTTGTAGAGAGCGATGAGGTCTCCCCTCAGCCTCCTTTTCTCCAGGCTAAACAATCCCAGCTCCCTCAGCCGCTCCTCATCAGACTTCTGGGCATGAGCAAGAGGCTGAGAGCAGAAGTAGCTCCTGAAAACCCTGATGCCTGGTCATGACTGGCTTGGCCCAAGATTGAACTACAGAGCAAGAGGCAAGAAATCTGTTCTTCACACGTGTCTTCACTGGGTTGCCAGCCTCCTCAGTTACTCATTTGTGAAGCTTTTTATTCCTCTTTCAGCTCAGCCTCTTTCTTTTCTTTTTTTTTTTTTTTTTAGTACAAATGAACTAAATTCTCCAAACCCATCTGCAATGCTATCAGACATTGTTTTTTTAAAAAACTTGGCATCATTTCTGAAGTTTCCCTATGTACACTTTCCTGTTCGTGTATTTCCGTCATCCAGGTATCATCACTCAATAACCATACTGCGGCCGTAATGCTTTTCACATGGAAGGAATTGTGTTTTATTGATGGCAAATGTTGTAATGCACTTTCATGTCAAGATGAAAATCTGAAAAAGAAACTTTTTATAGTCTATGCTACATGAAACCTCTACACTGAACCAGGCTGGAGAGAGAATATATTCAAGTACGCATATGCTGTGACTATATATAGTAAATTAAACAGTCCTGGCATGCGGGAATGGGCACAAGAACATGCCCGCTGCAAAATTTTTAGTATGGGCACTGTCAAGTAGCAGTCTCCCAAGCCATTTCCAGACATGTTAGCAAAGCCAAGGACCATTCTGAATATGTGGCTCTTCTCTTCTAGGGACTAAGGGTATTTAGTGTTATGGATCTGACGAAAAAAAGCCAAGTGGCTTCAGGACCAGAGCCGGAGCCCAGGCACTGTTTGGTTCATGTAGCTGCAGGGACCAAGCCTACCATGGCCGTGGGCAAGAACATCTCGGGGACGTTGTTCTACTCCCTGCCACCTGATTTCTGTGATCACAATAGGGACCAAACGCTGTGTGGGTCACTGATGATGGTTTTATTTGGCAAAGGGGTGCCTGGTGAAGCCCCAGCACCTCACAGTGAGGGGTTTGGAGCAACGTGCTTCCACGGAGGGGACAACTGCACGGTGTGTGACAGCAGAGGAAAGCCAGAGCCCCAGGGTCCACTGCTGAGATCTTAGAGCAGAGAGAAATCAGGATAATACTGTCAAAAAAAACTTTGTAAGTAAAATAAAGCCAGTCTTTGCTGGGAACTGCCTGGGAATCTGTGGCCACGGCATTTGGAGGTAGGAGCAAATGCAAGGGCAGCATGGATGCAGCACCAGCCGCAAGAGATCTCTGCTTCCTTGAAATGAGAGAGTTCCCCCTTCCACCACCACCACCAGAGAGCTGCTCATTTCTGAGCGCAGCCGGAGAAAAGCCTCCTTCTGGAAGGCACATACGCTGCCTTTGATGGGGGGGACCCGGGTGTGTGGCACAGCCAGCTTGGCATCAAGGGGCCGACTACACGATGCAGCTGGGGACAGCACTGCCTGTAGGTTGTCATTGCCCCACATCCAGCATGACTCTTTGTGCAGCTGATTGATGTCCCCCGTCCCGCTGCTTACGGAACTACGCAGCCTGGCCAGAGCCCTTGGTTGGGTGCCACCTGCACCCAAGCCACGGCTCTTGCTATTGCCAGCGCATGAATCTTTCTCTCGTTATTTTTTTAGGTTCCCTCGCTCTGCTCAGGACTAGGAATGATGTGGCTGAAATGCAGAAGACCCATCCCAAGACTGGTTTTTGTCCCAGTTCAGTATGCTGCTGCCACCTGCCATCAGCTCCTCTCCAACTGCCCCAACATGAGCGAGAGTTGTCCCAGAGCGATTTTAGCCCCATCGGAGCAGGAAGGTTCAGACACCTCTTAGGAAAAGCCTCCTGGGAGGTTTCCAACTTGTTTTTTTTTTCAAATGCAAAATGTTTAGCTACATTTTGGGAAAGCATCCAAGTCTATGGCTGTTTGTCTGAAGGAGCCTTGAAGCTTCTTTGAGGTCTGATTGTGTCCCCAGCTCAGTCACCATTTGTGCAGTTATTTAATCTTACTGAATTTGCACCTGATTTATGTACCAGAGAAGCAAGATTACCAAGCACCCCAAACACAGGAGAAATTGCCCTTTTGCCTCTTTCTTATTTGATTCCTGGAGCACTTTTCTGTTTGCCACTGAGAGGAAAACTAGAAAACTCAACCCAAAGCCCAGCAGCTAATGGTTCGGGTCTCGGGTCTTGCTCATTCCTGTCGCTCACCAAGGCCAATTCAAATGCTCTCACTATTGCTAATATCTGCTGAGACAGTGTGTGGAGCTGACAATTTTTTACAAAAAACACTTTCCTTTGAAAAATATGGCGCACTCACTATTTTTATGGACAACCATCAATTTAAAGGATTGAAAAATAATTTGGACTTCAATGCCCAGAACTATTTTCCAGTCATGAGGTATATGAAATCTACTGGTAGACTGGCTCCAAGGCTACAGTTTTTTTGCACCTCCTCATGACCCAGACCTCAGGGAAGATACCTCTGGGCTTCCTTTGCAGTCAGGGGGGAGAAATATGCTTCTAGAGCATAATTTATCTCATCCTAAAGTAGGCAACTGAACCATTTCAGATCAAAGTGCCCCTTTCCCTCTGTCAACTATAAAGTGAGCAAATGTAGGGTAACTAGCCCAGATGTGGAAGTCTGTCCTGATTTAGGTGAGATAACCCCTGTCCTGCCTCTTTGGGCTCCAGCACTCGCCCATTTGCAGCAGTTCTTCCCAAACAGCTCATCCCCACCTTGGGCTGGGTTTTGGGGGGATGGCTGCTATGTACAAGCATTAATTAGTCAGTAATAACGGTTCTGGAAAGATTCACACCTGGCAAAACTGAGATGAAAATGCACTCCTGCCTCCTCCCAAGGGAAAATCACTGTTGGTACACCTGCTCTCTTTCCACTTTATTTTCTCCCAGGCTTCATAAATCTCACTTTCCTTTCCACACCGCAGCCCAATGTCGGAAGGTGTGAATGCTCCTGTTTGCTTAGCCAGAAGGGAAAAACTAGATTTCCCGAAGCTTAGCTTTGCTAAGGCGAATGAATCCTGTGTGTTAGGAGGTCAGTACACCAGGCTGGGGGTCCAGGCAGATGTCAGGAGCGCAAAGGACAGGCCAAAAGAGGCCCAAAGTGTGCAAACACGTAGCACCCGGACAGGCAATCCTGATACGAGAAAAGCCTTCTGCAAACAACTAGCAGAGCCAGGAGGAAAGATCTACTCTCACAGTGTATTATTTTCCTATCTAGAAGTCTGGGCTACAGCAAAGACCTTTAGAAAGGAGCCAAGCCTAGTTTAACAGTTAGTTGTTTTTTGTGGACGGAAAGAGAGAGCTCAACCTTTTCTCTGAAAACACCCCACCCGGGGTTCCTGGAAGAGGCTGAAGTCTCTGGTTTCTACAGTGGCTGCCTCTTATCAAGGGCTGGTGTATGACTCCAGTTTTAGCTCAAGCCTGAAGAAGATCTGAGTAATAACCCCAGGAGTAGGGCAGGGTGTGCATGGATGCACAACACGGCCATTGCTGGTCCAGGAGTATCACGTTGCCGAGGATATGGAAAGTGGGAACTCAAATTGTTTTAAATGGAGCACCTTCCCATCTTGCTTCCACTCTGCTGGGACTTTTCTTTTAAAATCTTAATTCTCTCCTTTTCTGGTTTCTAGGGGTTGAGTGAGAAGAGTCAACCTCTATTTTTTAGATGTTTATGTTCAACATCCTGAGTTTATTCATAGAGCAATGAGCCTGCCTTTAAAAATCAAGGTCAAATCTAGGTCAAATCTGATAAACATTTTATCCTTTGCTCTGCAGAATCGGAGGGCTCAGGCACACAATCGTGTCACTGCAGCTCAATGAGTGACACCACGTCAGCTTCACCACACCAATGGGCTGTGCATGTTGAGCCACAAGGGTGAGGCCAAAGGCATTAGCTTGAAATGTCTTTTATTGGGCTTTCAGCAAATGCGTTTTATCTCACATTTGCCGACAGTCACCATTTGAGTTGCATTATTTCAGTGTTTGTGAGCCCAAAGCCTTTTCATGAGCCCTTATTTTTCTATGCAAGAGAATTTCTTGCAGTATTTAGAAGAAGGGACGAGGAAACATGGCACGTCTATAGCTGAGCCTATAAATCAGGGCTGGGCAGTGCTGGTTTGCCAGTTGTCCTGTTTGGGGGCCCACTGGTGCACAGAGGGGCCGTCAAGCCTCTATTTCCTTTGAAGGATGTCCAGATGCAGAGGCAAATGGTGCACAGTCCAGTTGACTCCCAGCAAAAGAGCTGGGACATGGCAAGAGTGCACTCAAGCCACAAATATGTTGATGGTTAGAGAGGAAAAGGGCATTATGGAGCACTTCTGTTGTCTATTGTAGACTCAGTCTTTGCTATATTCCAGATGTGAAATTATCTTGTCCTGTGAACACTGAAAAGCTGTTCCAGCCCTCAGTATATTCAAGCATGAGGCAATGAGCTCAGAAGGCTCCTGAAACTATTTTCAACAGAAAACACATACACATGCACATGCGTACACACAGGCACACCCAGGAGCTATGGCTATGTTACCCTTTAGAAGCCAAAGAGCCATCTGAAAATGATGCAGACTTCAGGATAATATACGTTGAAAAAGACATTACACACTTGGATCCTGGGATGGAGTTACTCCATAGACATGATTAAATCCTTTCCTATGACTGTAACAAGCAGTAATGTTTAGTGGCAGTTGTAGGCAGTGGTTCAGTTTGAAGCAATGAGCTACTTAAAGAGAATGGGTGTGACAAGCTTGTTAGGAGGCCTCTGAGTCTCCCGTTGCCTTAGTCTAGGCTTAAAATTTAGGGTCTGTAAAAATATGAAAGTAATAAAAATACTCCCACAAATTTTCAGAAAAGTCATTGCATAAAGAGCAAACCAGCCTCGTTGATGGGCAGAGTTTGCTCTTCTGTAGTACAGCATGTCTTGGTTGTCGTCTTTGCTGCATAATAAAGGCTGCATCCAAACCTATGCTTGGAAGGAAACATCTCTGCTATCTGGGCTATCTGGGGAGACGTCATCGTGAAATGTGTTTGAATTCAGGAGTTCTGAAGTTGCTGAGTTTCACTGAACTGGGACTGGCCATGGGACAGAAAAGCTACAGGCAAAGGGACAGACAGACATTGCCCTTGTGTCCAAATACAGCACAATCCCAGTAGTTCTGTCTCCTTCCAAAGGGGGCCGAAAATTAAAGCTAAACGCTCCCAAAATGTCTAAGTTAAACCTTTAAACTGAAAGAAGGACGTACTTCCTTACAACATCACTCACTTTGTCTACCTGGGCTTCATGTTCATAGAGGTCCCTTCTTATTCATGGAACAGCTCGAAGCGGCAGCGGCTATTCATAGAAGTCGCTTCTACACGAGTCAAGGCAGTCAGGATGCAACAGTGCAGACAAAGTCAGAGCAAGTAAAATGCAAATAAGGAAACTAGATTCATGTGGTTCAGCCCTTTTCCTCTGCTATCTTCAGCATCTCTGCGACACCGCTCTGATGGCTGATAAGAAAACAGGGGGTCAAAGTGTCAAGAAAACAGAGGTTGTTTCCTTTGCATCAAATACGAAAAGCAACGTCTCCCAGCTTTCTCATGGCTTAGCCCAACCCAGAGAGTGGCTAAACTTTGCTCAGGTGGGACTGAGAGGTGCTGGCTGCAAGGGGGAGGCATCTGCACAACAACGTATCACACCCACTAGCATGATTCAAAGCCTGGGACACCTCATTTTTCCTGGATGCTCTGCTTTTCCGCATTGAGCAAAAGACTGTATACCATTTCTGCCACTCCAGGAAACATATGCAAAAACTTGCCAATAATAGTCAATGCACCAGTTATTCCTGACTTATCTGCTGGGGTGGAAAAGGTCTCTGTGAAAGATCTGCCACCTCTACAAGCAACCCACTGACCATGCAGTTTGCCATGTTCTTGCTATTATGGGGCTCGGTGCCCAGGCTTCGTACTGAGGAACAAGTACAAGGTCACAGACTTAAAACTCAAGCTGCTGGAATCTAAGGATGTAAACTTGTTGAAAGAGAAACAGTTAGGTTTGGGGAGGGAGGGCTTTTTGAGGCAGTTGATTAGACCAACTGATAAACTGTGAGCTCCCAAAAGCAACTGCTAAAGCCTACAAGGACAAAAAAAAGATGAACTATGTATGACCTCTAAGTTCTGTAAGAAGACGACCAATGCAAGATGAATCTGAGAACTGAAATTCATAATTGTACTAGCTAGTAACCATCAAGGATACAACAGAAATACTGCTTTTATGGCACTTAATCTTTTCCCTCATCTCTCCCACTGCAAGATGCCTCTCTGCTCTACTTTTATGTCTCAGATAATTTATAAAATTACAGTAAACTCAGAGCAATCTTTCCCAGTTTCTCCAGTTTCTTTTTTTATTTAGAGTCTTAAAAATGACTTGGCCAAGAACTTGTCATTTTTTTCTACCTGTGTTAGCTGGTCTACCAAAGATATTGCTTTGTCTCCCTGAGATTCACTGAATTGATCTCCAACGCCAGCAGTATCAGACACTGGAGTTTACAGAGGGGCCGTGGGATACATTACAGCGAATGACCAAAGCACTGACCAAAGGAGAAGTCTTTCCCCATCTTCTGAAGTCTTCAAAACTATCTGGAAGCATCCAGTCCAATCACACATACAATTTTGGGCTCAGGGTGTATGGTCTGGCTGGGGTTCTGCACACAGGGGCATCCCAAAGCACTGCAGCAATGACGAGTATAACATTAACAACTGTCAGCATCACCACTACTTAATTACCCAGATGACCTTCAAATCTGTGTATCTAGAGGCCAAAATTCTTTGTTTTCCTAGGAAACAGAAATCCGTTCTGCAAAGAGAAAGGTTTTCCCATGCAAAACCAGAGGCAAATCCCACCTCTTCATCAGCACTCTCTCACCTTCTGTTTTCCTCGGGAGGGCCAATGTGCCCTGGCTCACACCTACAGATCCACAAACACAGCTGGGTACAAGGTACTGATCCACTCACATGCACAAAAGCAAAAAACCTCGAAGCCTAAAGGTGCTTTTGAGGGTACTTCTCCCAGCAAGGAAGCTGGAGTCTTCTTATTTTCCATTTTTACATATTTAAGTGTCACATAAGTACTACGGTAGTGCATAAATACATATATAGGGGGAAAAAATCTATAAACTATTGGCCCTAATCCCTAAATCTCAGCAAATTAGCCCTTGATTAAGGGATCACCTTTGAGCACATCTTGGGCCAAATTGTTTTCTCTTGGTCATCTGCACGGTGGAGGATATCCGTTCTGGCATCTAGCTTCGCTTTCTGAATTAACAATCTGTATATCGCTTCTTATATAGTCTGTGAAACCTTTTTAGGGCAATTTAGGGATTAAGTTCCAGCTTTAGGAACGAGTTAGCCATTGTCCCCAGCCCCGAGCTCGCTGGGAGCCGTGAGGTGTCATCTGGCAGGTGAGAAGTCACGAGCCAGGAGGCAATGACATTCCGGGCTCCGCTTCCCGCTGTTACCTTTGCAGAAAACATGCAGATGGCTTTTACTGGCAGGATTCAATTCTACCATTTATTACCTGAAGCAAGTCATTCCTTTGTCTTTCTTGCTAGTAATGTTTTTAAAACTTTATTGTGAACCCAAAGAGGGCAAAGTAGAGTGAACAACGATAGCATCTGTGGCAGAAAAAAAATTCCCCAAAACTCCAACCCCCCTTTTCTTTATAACTGGGATCGGTATTGACCTGTTAAGGAGAAATGTGCTTGCTGGCAAGGTATTGGCCTTTTCCAGAAAAATGGCGCCACAGCCTTTCAATTCTTTGAAATTTGCCTTGTCACAAATATTAACAAATGGGTACATATTTTACGAAGAAACACTGATTTCTTAACAACAGCTGTAAAGCAGCCAAAAACCCTTGGAAGAAAAACAATAACTGCATTTTAAACTAAAAGAAGTAACTAAATAACAATCACTTTTCCCAAATAAACCAGGCACTGCAGGATTCATAGTAAGATCAGCTCCCCTGGCCCATATATCTTTTTACCCATTTCTGATAATATTTCAAAAGCCACCTTTGACTTAACAAGGTGGTAAATACAGAGGCCAATTCATATTCGTATTCACATTCATAAATATTTTAATCAATGCCTATCTAAAGCATTACACAACTTTTATTAAGCACCCGTCACTTCTGGGCACATGAGAAGAGAGTGAGCTTGAGAAAACTTTTTCAAAAACAAAGTACTTCTCATTCTGGGAGGCAGCTGAAAATTTGATTTCCCCCTTTCTCGTATTGCACGTGGGTGTGGGTGTGTTTCTGAGCTTCACGTCTTCCGTCTTTAAGGTTCAATTTCTTATTCGCACTCGTCGTGGCAACTAAAGAAATGACTTTGACATTTCGTTCGCAAGGCCTGAGGTCTGTGCCGGCATTCTCATCTCTAGCAGGAGACCTTTGCGAATTCAGTATTATCCTTTTCTCCGTCGGGTGCACATGTTCATGGGTCTTGAGGGACACTTCAAGGGGCACTAGCCAGGCTGCTGGAATTTGCCCTCATTGTGGTCTGCAACACCAGTGTGGGGCTGAAAGGACACAACGGGATGGGAGAAGCCCTGCGTGCCCCAGTGAAGGGCTCGGGCTACACACCTAGGAAAGCGATGGATCCCTTCGTGCAGCCTGTATCAGCTCTCATGGGTCAGGGAGGGTTTATAATTAAAATACTTTAATACGGCAGTAACTGAAACGCCGAAGAGCCAATAGTGAACATTAAAGTGACATTAAATCTGGCAGCGACTTCAGCAAGTCTACACTTCCCCAAAGCACAAACTGGATCTGATTTTAGTTTTGCTTTTTGATAGAACGAAAGAGCCAAATGCAAGATGTGAATGCTGACCCTAGATGTCCAAAATCTTCTGGGGCTGCTGGAACAGGGGGTGCCTTCAGGACCCTACTGCTTCCAGAGGAAAGCCAGGATTTGGGCTTGAAGATTTGCCTCGGAGAGGACTTTTGTTTATGGGATGCATTCATTTATCCATCTTCATCAGGGTTTCACCCCTCAGCCCCACCGGGATGGGCGTGAGTCCCCACCGACTGGACTTGAACAGACTCGGGGAGGTGCCATCTCCTCTGAACCACGGTCTGTTCAGCTACCAGTGGTTTGTGTTTTCCTGTCTCTAGGCTGTCACGCTGCAGATGACCTAAATTATCTCTCTCTATTTTTTCTTTTCTCCAGATGGCGAGGTCTGATACAGCCAGGTGTGTCTGAGCAGCCGATTGCCCTGGCACGGGGCACACGCCCTCAGCCACGAGTGCGGGATCCGCTTTCCATCCTTCACCACTGGTGCTGCCGACACAGCGCGGGCGCAGGGTCTGTCCCTCTGTGCCACACACGCCTGGATCAGTAAATCCAAGAGACGATAACCAGGTAACGCGGCAGTTTATCAGCACGTTATCTGTTGGTATTTTCTGTCATGGAGGAGTTGGTGAGCTGCTCCAGGGCAGAAGCCCACAATAAACAAAATGCCAGGCTTAATGTGACTACCCCCCAAAAAGGATCTTCTATAAGTAAATGCAGAGCACAGAAAAAAACTGTCCATGCACCCTGTTAAATGGAGCAATCAAAATGAGTTCCTAATTGGAAACTTATGAAAATAGCAATTGAGGGGATCCTCCTGGTCAGGCAGAGACGGGGAGGTTTGAAACAGCACGTACGAAACCTTCATTCACTGGCAAGGAAAAGGGTTGCACAAGTTCCCTGTAAACATCTTTATCTGCAGTCATTAGCGAGCAATCCTAAACGTTAGATGAGTTCTCCCCATCGTTTCATAACGGGTTTTTTTCTGGTTTCTAAGAACTGTTTTCGAGGACTGCCATTCAGCATATGAGAAAAATGTGTGAGCATGATGCACAGTCAGTTCTTTTTTTCTCTTGGACACTGCCCCATTACAGAAATACAAAATATCACCACACCACGTACCCTACTTTTCTCTCACACTTTCCATCCAATACCTATAAGCACATTACAAACGTGAGTGAGTTTACTGTGATTTCAAAGATCCCTGCCTGGAGGGAATTGCAGTTTCTGTGCTGAACATAAGGAAAGGGTGATTGAAGGGGTAGTGTGAGGAGAGTAAGAGGCATCTTTCTTAATGCCCAATACAATGCCTTATAAAACAACAATCTTGCCTCTATCCAGTAGTTGGAATTAATCTCTTCCAGACAAATAAAATAGGCTAAGGAAAGAAAACAGGGTGGAGGAGGAAGTACGAAAAAAGATGGAAAAAAGATGCCATTTTAAATCACTGGCCCCAGCTCAGCATGTCACCATTTTCTATGGCAAGGAGCACGTCAAACAAATTCCTCATCGACTGGTACTTTCTACAGCTCCGTGAAAGCCGAAGGCTGTGGATTTTGCAGCTCTTTAAAGTACAGAGGGAAATCCCCGCCAGCGCTGCTCCAAAGCCCTGAGAGGTGCAGGAATCGCCGCTCAACACGCAGCGACCGACCAGCGAAGGGACAGAAGCACAGATTGCATTTTCAGCCCCGACTTTGAGTTCTAGCTGCCAAACGGCATTGCAAAGAAAGACCTCTGGAGATTTCTCATACTTTTTTTGGCTTATTCTCCTGGTGTATTCATCTTAACAGAAATCAGCTGTTCTCCTCCTCATTTATACAGTATTTGCAGAAGAGACTTTAGCATCTGGCCCGGCTATTATTAAAAGATGAGAACATCCTGCTCTGTTAGGAGAACACCACTACTGGCAATAAAAGGACAAAGATCCTTCACATCCAGGTTTCCCGAGATCTGTCCGGATTATTTGGGCTTTTTCCCTTCTGCCACGGCCTTTCCTTCCTATTTCCTGACGTTTGCTAACCGGCCTCGCACACCCCGGAGCAGCGATACAAGCGGTGCTTTCCCGGGAGAAGCTCTCTCATAGCATTTGGATGCAGCAGCATCATTTTCAGCTACTAAAGACTTCTTTTTCCAGCTGCGGAAATGAAAAAGTAAACAAGCTGGGGGGTGAGGGGCTGCCTTGGTGTTTAGGGTCTGACTTTATTTTTAATAGCGCTCTAAAGTCCTGGCCTGGAGGAATACAAACGAAGGGGTGGAAAGGAGAGGTCACTAAGCACTGGACTCCTCTAGATGTTCTAGGTTCTAAATCCTTACTGTACCCTGTGTGCCCAAACCCGGAGGCAGGGAAAAACCCAAACCCAAACCCCAACCCAAGCCCAGAGGCTGGGGGAGAAGTCACCAATGGCACTTTGGGGGGTTGGGGTGGACGTTAGGAGAAACGCGGGGACGGGATGCTCTGCTGAAGCCCCGGCTCCATCTCCACGCTTGGAAGGCTTCAAGACACGCCGGACACAGCCACGCTGAGCAGATCTGGTGGCGGCGGTCCTGCGTCGAGCTCCCTTGGACCAGGACACCCATGGAGACCCCTTCCAACCAGCATTTCAGTGACCCTTCATTGATAACACCCACATTTACGGGTTGAAAAATGCTGGCGTCCAAAACCGCGGGGCTATTAATAGAGGGACTTCAGCTGATCTCTACTGGCGTAATCACCATCTGAATTTGGCCTCGCGGTGAACATTAATCACTGGCAAGTTGCTGCGGCATATCAACTTTAACATGGGTTGTTTGCTTTTCTCTAAGTGTTGGGACATCCCGCAAGCTCCAGCTGCTCATCCCGAGCGAGCTGCCGGGAGGGAGCGGCCAAGGGCTGCCTCCACGGATTGCAACGATCTCTGTTTTTCTTCCTGCCCCACCGCAAATCCCGACTAAATCTGTTGAGACAGCACAACTTGGCCTTAACTCCGCATTGTTTTTTGACCAGATCAGCAGTCTGGAAACTGGGTCAATTTTTCTAAACATGTGGTTTAGAAATGTGCTGTTTCAAAGGACACTATCCAATGGTGTGAGACCAAACATTGGATTTGTAGTAAAAAGAGCTAAACAACAACAACAAAAAAAGTTCAAAGCTCTCTATAAACATTGAGTCCGTGGGACACCCTGACAAAGTAGGGAAACAGTAAATTCCCTGTTCTATATTTAGGGAAACTGAGGCGTAAAAAGAGGAGTCCAAAGCTGCCTGGAGAATCACAGACGATGCTGAAATTTCCCAGCTACAGAACAAAAGCTATTTTGTCTCATCTTTACAAGTTCTTACAAATATGAGTACAAGGATTTTATTTTATTCTCTCACCCGAACCGCAGTAGGGAAATTCAAGTCCACTTGAATTCCCAACGAGAGAAATGCAAGCCCACTTGTTATTTAGGTAACACAGTCGACCTTAGAAACGCAGGTTACATCTACCCTAAGTAATATATGTAATTAATCTGCATGAAAGTAGCAGGGCAGGCCTGAGAATTTCAATTTGAAATTATGTCGTAGGTCCCAAGTTACTTTGTTTGCAGTGCATCAGATCACCAGATGCTTTTGGAAGTTTAGCCTTTGTTCTCTTTGTATCTCACAGCCTTATCTGTTACTGGGGCCAACAGCTTCCTATTCTCAGAGGAGCAGATGCTGACGTCCCCCCCCTCCAAGGCCATATAAGTATCACAAAGAGACCCCATGGGAACAGCTCCATGCATCCCGGACTGATATTGCACCGGTAGATGTACAGGGAAAAGATTATCACTACAGAAGGCCAAAGACAGCCCTTTTGCACGCTAAATATTTAATTTTTTGCTTTAAGCTCATGCTAAAACTTTTCTTCAGGATGTTGAGTAGAAACGCTCAACCTGCTCCCAGTATTTTAGCTGCCACAGTCACCCCCATCACCTATCCAAAGATTATGGGTTTCTAGTGGATTTGCTTATAATTTTAACCCGTCCAACAATTATTTCTGGCGAATAACGCTCTTGGGCTGTTCTCTGCAAGTGTTCAGCCGAGTGGTGAGAGGCTGAGCTGCAAAGCTGGTCACTCACACCGCACCGTGCCCTCTCCTACCCAAATACATGATCTAGGGTGACCCCCCCAAGTGCTGCAGAGCACTGCTGTGACTTATGCAGGGGAGGGATTTCACCCCCAAATACCGACCCGTTTCCTCCTGACCACGCAGAAGGGAACTAGACGGTACACGTCAATCCTTGGGTATATAACTGAGGTTATTTCCTCCTTTTCCCCACTAAACAGCTTGATGAATTTTTTATTTGGTGCCAGCACAGGGCTTGGTGCTGAACCATAAAGTCAGACCCTGCTCCTTCTCTCCCCCACCTCTCCCCAAGAGCTTGTTTTAGGCACAAAAAAGGCTGATTTAGGCCTGTGGCTGCTGACACATGGCTGCTCCGAGCCCCTCTGGTGTTGCTCACAGCCACAGGAAATTAAAAAGTTAAAACCGAGGCCAACAGGGAGAGGCAGCGCGAGATGCTGCCCACCGTATGCACGCTGCGTGGGACCGGCAAAGGCCTGACTCCAGCCATCCAGAGTTGACCTTCAACCCTCAAAACCCAAAAGCAAGAAGCTATTTACTGACACCGAAAGATGGGGAAGACAATGGTCACCACCCCTTTGTAGGAAGCGTCTTTAAACCTTATCTCCTAAAAGTACTTTGAGTTTGATCTCCCCCCACTGCTCCACGTGTCTCTGTATCGGGCAGTCCTCCACGCCGACCAGTGGTGGTCATTCTGCCTTGAGAGTGGTTGGTTTCTGGCTAAGGCAAGAGAACGAGAGTCACCTTCCCAAGCTGCAAGAGGGTAAATGAATCAAAAAATCAAAAGCAACACCCCCAGCATGATGTACGATGGGAATTGCCGTACTGGATCAGAGTGATGGTTTGGCTCTTCCAACCCTTGTGCTGACCATGTCTGCCGTAGATATCCCAGAGAAACGTGCCAGAACCCAACAAAAGATAGAGGGATCACTGTAACTCCTCAGTAACCTGCCGGTGTAAGAATTTCATCCTGTCAAACCTCTTTATTTGGATTGGTTTTAGCTGAATATGCGTTATCTGTACAGTCACGCAACCAGTTTTTAGCTTAGACAACAACCTGTAGCAGATAGCTCCTAGCCTGACTCACAGGGCCATGGGATAATTTGGAGTGGACCGAGAGAGGTCTCCAGCCCAACCTTCTGCTCAAGCAGCCTCAGCTCTGGGGTCAGACCAGGTTGCTCCATGCTTTACCCAGGTGGGTCCTGTAAACCTCCAAGAACAGAGGTGGCACAACCTCCCTAGGCCCCCGTTCCACCATTTGACCATATAAAATGGTGAAAAATTGTTTATTTCCCTTTATGAGCATCTGGATTAAGTGACCATGAAAGCAAGAATATAATGAACGTCCCTCTGTGCTCTGACTAGCTGAGATGGGTTAACCTGTGTACCAGAAGGCAGCAGAAAGTCTTAGCACTAATGTTTGTAGCAGAAGTCCCCCCCAAACCGTTTATATAGCAATTACACCACAGAGCATTGATTGGTTTGCTTGGTTCCTCACTCTTGGATAAAGCTTCCCTAAAATCAGGACTCAGATTATGGGCTGGAATGAAAGCGCCCTTGAAAACCTCCAAACATTATCTCCATCTTCAACCACCACGCAAGAAATGTGCAGGTCCATGGTAAAGCCAACAGAGCTCACAAAATCAGTATTAGTGACATTTAAACTTCAGAATTAAAGGTTTCTTGAAATGATCAGAACCTCATGCCTCTCAGTGCTACTATTTCTCTTTTGCAGACTCAAGAAATAGCTAAAAAGGAAAAGAACTTACTATGAAACCAGGCACAAGCTTGCAAACAACTCCTGTCCTCTCCTCTCCTCCTGCAGACAGCCTTGGGTGAACTTAACCTCACCTTCATTAGCTGCATCTCCTCCTACCCCTGGCACGAGGCTGGAGGAAAAATAGCCTCCTCCCCCAGTCTCCTCCCTATCCATATATCTTTTGCTGCTTGGAAACTATTCTTGCCTCAGGCCGTGCAAATCACAAGATTATCTGTAACTGCATTCCTCAGGTCTGACCGGGAAGAGGTGGGGATAGCACAACCCCCGTCCTGGAAAAGCACCATAAACCCTAATCCCTCCCCCCAGTTTGGAAATCTATCCCAGCTTTTCCTACACTTCAAGCTCTGCCCACAGCGCCATAGCACCAGAATGTCCGGGCTAATGTCAGTCGTTAGGTTTCAGAGTTAACGACCTAGCAGGATGAATGGAGCTGTTTGCACTCCTCTAAGAACTGCAGGTTCTGATAGTTTGCAGACTCAGGAAAAGAAACAACATTTGAGATCAGATTTAGGTGGTGTCCTTTACCACCCATAGGCCTGGAAACTTGCTTTTTATATTTAATTGAAAACTTAAGCGCTGGAGAAATGGATGGGACCACCACGGAAGGGCCGGTACTGTGTCCTACCGTGTACTTACTTTACCCTGCCCGGTGCTAAGAGGAGACAGCGGAAGAAAAAGAAGCGTAGAAGAACATTAACAAAAAAAAAAGCCATTTTATTGAAAATTAAATTCAAACTTCAAATTAATATTACAATCATGAGAAAATGCCAAACAATTCAATTTACAGTTGCAACATACAATACAAATAGTCCCTTTGAAGTTGAAGTAAACTGATCCACAATCATCGTCTGTGGCATAAAGCAGAGTGTGTTTGTACAATATGTGCATGAAAAGCAAATCTTGGGTGACAGCATTTGAAAAAATAAAAAATTAAAGCTTGTATTTACACAAAATGCTACAAATATTTTGTTCCAGCGGAAATTCAAGACTGGTAAAGCATATTTAACAACAAAAAAAAAAATTGGAATGTCACTCATATTACCTAAAACAAAAGTTACTGTAAAAGTATGGTTTTGGCTGATATACTTAAAAGTACTGCATTTAAAAAAAAAGCAAAGAGTTATCTGTAAACATGGAAGTAAACAAACATCTAAAAAAGTTCTCAGAAAATGTTAAAATGAAATGCATTCTATTTAAAAACAAGAAGAAATTCAGGGGTTCAGAGAATGGGGCTTCTTGGAGCTCATGGCTGATCCAGGTTTTAATTATTGCTTTCGCTCATGGCTTGTTGGCCGCGTACAGCCCGGCGCGGGGCTGAGCTTCGCTTTGCTAAGTGTGAAAGTGCAAAATTTTCCCCGCTTGAGATGGTACCTGTGGAAAGCGGTAAATCTTTGCTCGGGGGACTGCTGGCAAAAAAGTTCAATGCTAAGAAAGACACAGGAGCTGGTCTTTTAAAAGAAACAATAAACGCCACGCGAATGATGCCGTGGGTTAACTAAGTTGCTTTACTCATCCGTCCCGACCCGCTGACCCCGATCTGGTTACCCTTAGGAGGAGGGAGAGGAGGATTTAATCCTCCCTTCGGCCAAAGGGACATCGTGCCTGTTGTGCTGGAAGTAAATCTTTGGTAGGATAAGAGAGGCGGAAAGTTAAAAAAGGCCGTTGTTTTATCTTTAAATCTATGACCAGTGCCAAAGATCGCCACTCACCAAAGGGAAGGGCTGTCGTACCTTTGAGAAAACTCCTTTCTGTCGATGCTAAGCACCTCGCAAAACGTCAAATAATCTGATATGATTAACTACGTAGCGCCGGTTGGGGTTTTTTTTGGTCTGAAATCCTGATTCAAGAGCATTTCCAAGCGAACTCGGAAGCATTTCCCGAAAGCTTCGACGAGCATTTCTGCCCCAGCCTGTCCAGCTGCCCCTGCGACCCAGCCTGACGTACCGGGAGAGATTTCCCCAAGGCACCAGGAGGGTCCAGGGGCAGGGGGGTCTACTGAAAGTCAAGGGGCTGGTGCTCCTCCGTCCGTCGGTACTTCGAAAATCCTTTCCTTCCTACCTCAAGCAGGCAGAGCCAGGGGCCTGCCGGCACGGCCAGGGAAGCCAAGGGCACGGGTTGGGCACGCGCGCCTCGACCGGGCGGAGAAAACGTTTTCAACGTCTGTCCCTAATGGTCCAGTTGAAAAACCACGGGGACACAAACAGAATCCTGTCGGTACTGAGCAAAACAAAAGTCTGGTCTGTGCTGGATTTATCCAGAAACAAAAACCAAGTGCTTGAATTTTACAACAAAGTCTTAAAAAAAAAAAAAAAAAAAAAAAAAAATCTGGGTTGCTGCCTGCAGCCACTCTTAACAACATTTCAACACAAAAGCACCCTAAAAATTACTTAATATGCATACAGTAAACCTTAAAAAGCCCTTCTCAGCAATAACAAATAATGTACAAATATAGTACCTTTTATTAAATAGGAAACAGCTTGCACTGGCAGTACATCTTTTTCTCTTGCTTACTAAACAAAAAACAAAACTGAAATGTGTAACCAGACACTGGCTTTTTAAGTGCTGCTGAGACTAACAAACGTATTTTACAGTTACAAATAAATGGACAGTGGTATGCTTCAAGCTACCACAAACCAACAATAAATAGAATCAATTACAGCTTCCATCTTTGAAGGAAAACTAAGTATTAGAAGAAAAAAAAAGTGTCTTACTTATACTTTAAGCATACTTGGTATACAACCTTTAGAAGGCAAAGACTTTATTTAAATTTTTTTTTTTTTTTTAAGAGCACGTCGTCACGCGAATGGGAGGGATGTGGCATGCTAATGTCAACTCGTTTAACAGCTTGGCTATTAATGAGCGGTGACGGTGTTGTCGGGCTCTGTATGGCTATGCCCACCGTTGAGTTATTGCGATACTTTGGCGGTAGCCAACGTTCCGCCCAGGCGCGGGGTGGTGGCCGGCAGCCCCCCGAGGAGGCCACGGACAGAGATGGCTAAGGCAGGGGAAGGAGGCAGCACCGGCAAACTCCATCAGCACGTGCCCAACATCCCGCTAAACCAGGCTTAACATCACCTGCTTGGGGACAGCACGGGGAGGGCGGTTCAGCTCCCACCGCATCCAGCCGATGCCGTAGCAGCCCTGGGCTGGGCAAAATTTGGGCCCCTCCACTGGATAGTTTGGCGGCGGACAGGTTGGTTAAGGGGTTTGGGTGCAATTTGCTCTCCCTGTATCACGCCTGGGAGCCCCGGGGTGGCTTTTAAGGTGACTTTTTATCTTCAGCGTTTGCAGAGGTGAGTATTGCTGCCCTTGTGCTTGTCTCTCTAATACGGCGACAGCTTCAAAGTCAACACAGCATCCTTACGGCTCTAGCATTTAATGCTAACGGGCGGTGATGCGCTACCAGGCAGTTTCTGTCTCAAGTTTTGACCCTTTTTATTCCATCGAGTGGGCTGAAATTGCAAGGGGAGGGGAAAAAGTCTCACCGATTCTCCCTTACTCCCATTTCTGAGATATTTAACAACTCATTATTTGTAAAATACGGGCTTTGAAACGGTTTTGATTTTTCTTGGGGAAAAAAAAAACCCTGTCAAAATTCAAATTATGCTGTCAAAACAGAACATTTATATATGAATATTTTCAAATTTTGAAGTTCTAAGAAAAATCCTGGGAGAAGAAGAAATTAGGGGAAGGGTGGAAAATATTTCATCCTTCCTACCATTTTTCCAGTGTCTCCACAACTACTGATTAAAAGGCAAGACTGTGTTGAAGGCAACCAGACAGCTAATAAAAATATTTTAAACACAATATTTCCTTCATAAGTTATATAAAAAGATCCTACATCCAAAATCATTTGATGTGGATGCATTTGGGTTGGGTTTGTCATTTTTAAGTCACATTGTAAACTGGTTCACACTGGAACTGCTTTTCAGAGTTGGGTAAAGGTTTGAGGTTTACACCATTGCAGAAATGTCATAAGTAAAAAAAAAAAAAAAAAAAAAAAAAAAAACACTTTTAGAGACCGAAGTCAATATATCATTACATTAAGAAACGTTTAAAGGGTCCAAATGTCATTAAATAATTATAAATATTCTTTTAAAGTTATATGATGATTCATGTTAGCAAACAACCTCAAATTTTACACATTTATAATTTAAAAAAAAAATAAAAAAGAACATAGCCGAACACAAATACTATGTATACCATTTTGGCTCTAGTAATATATATTGCCATTTTCATATTTTGCATAAGTAATAACATTTTGCTTCTTGTTTTTAAAGGTTTTGGTTGTTATTTTTGGTTTTTGGCTAATCGAAGGCAAAATGAACGGATACAAAAGCAAAAAGGAAACCCCAGGGTTGTCTAGCCTAACTTGAAGACTCGTTCTCTTTCAGTACCCAAAAACAAACCAAAAAAGCAATGAACACAGAGAAGTTCAACCGTTATCTGCAGCAAGGCTCGGACAGAGTTTTTTGGGACAGCTGTTTTCATCTGAATGTATCATGGCAAAATGGAAGCAACGCGATCTTTGCTTTCCTTTTTATGTGCACCAATACAAGCCAGTTGAATTGCACTACGGGTGTGAAGAGGGTCCCATACGTTGTATGATTGCAACTGTATCTGGAGTTCATGGTTAGGGTTTTTTTATTATTATTTATTAAGAAATAAAAGGGAATGCAGCCTTTGCCTTGCATCACCATGTTTCTCCTGATAGCTGGGGAGTCCGTTCTCTCCTCATTGGCAAAAGAACTCACTAGTTATTATAACACTCTAGACCGAAAAAAAAAAAAAAAAAAGGAAAAAAAAGGACGGGGTGATTTTTTTTGTGTGTGTAGAAAGTACATTTTAAATATAAAACAAGGTAAAATGGTTCCAAGGAAAAAAAAATATATGTGCTTTGATCCACATAATCTGAAACATGGGTTGTGGTGTGTTGGTAACTCTTGTGTTATTTATGGCCATTATCATCCCATCTACACAGTTGCACATATCAGTAAAATCTATTTAAAAAAAAAAAAAAAAAAAACACAAAAAACAGGCACTTCGTAGTTAGTCGACCGTTTGTTTGGTTTTTTTTTTTTTTGGCTCGCGGAGGTCGGGCCGGCTACAGAAGAAATCTCAGTACGGCCTCCAAACGGACTCATCCATTCTGCCACTAGAATTCAAGACGGTTGGGGAGCTGCTGTGGCTGCCATCCGCCTCCACACCGTCACTCTGGTTGGGCAAGTTAGGGTTTAACAGCGTGCTGCCGTTGGACGTGGTGGTGCACGGAGGAAGCATCCTGGAGGGGGAGCGGTCCCCTCCCGGCACCATGGGGAACTGGTATGATCCTGACGAAGTGCCATAGTAGAGATATGGAGTGCTGCTGGTCTGGAAAGGTCCACTTTGGTTTTGGGAAGAGCCGGGGTAGGGTGGTGGTAGGTAGGTGTGGTAGTGAGTGGTTGCGGACATACCCAGTGACATGCCTGAGGTGACTGGCGGTGTATAGGTAAAGGTGGCTGGATAGTGCATTCGTGGGTTGGAGAAGCGGCTCTCAGTGAGGGATGAAATGCTTGTGAACTGCCTGGGATCTGAAAATGGGCCCAGCTCTGAAGCACCTAAAAAATTATAACAAAAGACGGGGGAAAACAATTCTGTAAATACCATTTTTTGTATCAAGTGATGATAGAATTTTATTTTTCTAAGAAAACCCACTTCTTTTGGCCCCCAAGAGAACAGCAGATCATATCAAATAATACATTGCAAGGAACAGAGTCATACACCTGTCTTCTACAAGCGCTGGGCCAAACTCATCCCTGGTCTAACTCCACCGATGCCAATGGAGGGAGCAGCATTGCCAACCCGAAGCGTTCAAAAGTCACAAGTCAGGCCGGAAAAAAAAAAAAAAAGCCATCTCAAAAATCAGGAGACTGAAAAAGAGCCAAAAAGAGAAAGGTGGATTTGGAGTTGATTTGCCTTCTGGTTTCTGAGCTTTGAGGGTCACGTGTCTCTGGGTTTTTGCTATAGCCTCTTGAGAAACTCAGGTCTGGTTGCACACGAAAGCTGAGATTCCCACCTCAGCACACGCCGTCGGGAGCTGGGGTTTCGAGAAAAGCAGAAATTACCGTCCCACTTGTAATAAAACTACAAGAGTTGGCAACACCGAGTTAGTTGCACCACTGACACCAGGGGAGTTACACCGGGAGTGACTAAGCCCCACTTCTTGCCTTAAATCAATTTATTTAGGTGAGGATCTGCTCAGCTACTTTCTATGGCAGAAAAATATTATTTGCTGTATCCGAAGGATGGGCAAGGCCACTGAGCTGATAGTAAAGATGCAAATTTTACTTTTCAGTGCAGTCGATGGAAAATTACAAGCCCAACACTCTTTTTGCCATTGAAAAAAAGTTGTTTTCATATGTAGTCTGTGCAGTCTGGTTGAAAAAAAGACCACACAGTTTATGGCTACTGTGAACGTCTGGATGGTAATGCTGTGAATTGGAGTCTAACGCAAAACAGGGGTGGGTAAACTCATTTTGCCTAATTTCTAATCCCACATCAAACACCCAAAGTTTTGGAGCAGAACTGGAAAGCAAACGTTAGTAGCTTGGTGATCTGCTTAGGAGACTGTGGGATGGACAGGAGCAGAAGAAAAAGATGGTGAAAGCTCACGTTGAGAGCCAGAAAAGTGGAAAACAAAAAGGGTGTGGGAAAAGGGACAGGGGGAAAGAGAAAAGCCCAATGAAGAAGTACAGTGCAAGGGGGAGGGAAATGCATCGGCCAGTATGCAGTAGATACATACATACATTTTAATAGAGAGAGAGCTGGAAAGAGCGGGGTATAAATAAAGGGGAAAAATCATGAAATCAAATGGGCTCTCCCTGTGTGTCCCAGCAGACACTTCTACAGCTTTGCAGTCCTCTAGATCCAAGGGTTCACCCATCTCTTTGCCAATCCACCGAATCTGATTTACCTAAAAGGAAAATACGGCATCTTCTAGATGCCAAAGGGATGTGCTAAACACTGAACCACCCTGTGTATCCTCAATGTAAGATGCAGCAATGCTTTTCCTTGTAGACAGGCTTTGGATCTGACCTGCTGACATTGCTTTGTAGAAGAAAGGTCCCTCCAGCCCTTCCACCCTTGGCCCCCTGTAGCACCCACAACGGTGGTTGCTACCATAAGCCACAGACTGAACAGACCCTGCCAGCTTGTGTGGCACAGTTTGTGATTTAGACGACTATTCGCTCCTGTTCTACCACCTCATTTAACCCACGCCTTCAACGATATCTAAAATAGGCAGGGGGGCAAAGCTCAGGCATAGGTTGAGTTCAGGCTGGAGGACCTGGGCCGCAGCCAGCCAAGCGTCCAAATCACGCAGCCTGAAACCTGGGGATTATAATCCACCGTTTCAAAAGATATTGAGTACAGAGCTTTAAATGGGCAGTAAAAGCCCGTTTTTAAGTCTGATGACAATGTGATTACTATTATCTTTATCTGGAACTGAATCAGTGACCTACGGGTGAATGGGTCTGTCTCCATCATCAAACCCTCCAACCGCAGCCCCGTGGAATGTAATATAACTTGTACCTTTACAGCAAACACTCTACTACTTGATGCAACTTCTCTCGTTCCCAACTGCAAACAATAGCCAGAGGCGATACCACCCAGATTCAAAGCTGTAATTTTGGAACACTATCCTTTATATTGTGAACAGGTCTGATACGTATCTGGAAATATAAGGTTAGAACATAATTTCCCCAGCTGCTCAAAATACTGAGTTTCAATCTGCTACCGCTTATGCTCCTTTTTTTTTTTTTATTGTTATTGCAACTCTCCCAACATGAACAGAGTTGCTCTTAGTTTACCTTGATAGAAGCTAAACAAGACTTTTATAACCAAAGGTAGAATTGGTATGAGTGTAAGGGTGTAGAACAACATCGGCATTTTTGATTTCTTTGCAACCAATACTTTTTTTTTTTTCCCCTTAATAACAAGCTGTCCACACAGTTCTACACATTAAAAGGCCATCTCCCTTTCAGGGCTAGATCCAAATATTATCTGTATGGGTGCCGCCAAGAGATCATGCATGTGTTGAATGACCGGGAATGTGCACACCACACATCGGCATTTCTAATGTGGGGCTACAGACCTCCTTACATACCCTAGTAAATCCACACTTGTTTGTTTTTACTGTTGCTTGTAAAGCACAATCCTATTTACCCAAAGGCCAAACTACCATAACCCTTTCTTATCTCACTCATGGCTGTATCTGCACGGCTCCTGCACACTCACTTCTCCAACCCGCCTTTTGCCCAAATACCTTTTGCTGGCTCTCTAACTCCCCTGGTTGCGATTTGTTCCCAGCCTTCTGTACCTCCATTGTGTAAAGATATTTTTGGAGATCAGAAAAAGTTTTCTGTGATGCCGGTTCTAAAGCCTCTTTTCTAAGTGAGTCCAGAGACTTTTTAAAAAGTCATCTCTCAAATTCAGCTTCTTGCCATCCTCACTGCTACGCAATCTCACTGAGGCATTTTCACCCTCCTCCTCCTCCTCTCTCTGTGCTACCTCCTTGTGTTAAGGTTGATTTTGGTTCTAACGTGCAAACACCAGATGCATATTCATTTAGATATGTTTAGCTCTTTGCTGGACTGGGAAGATAAATAGCTCTTCTGGTATGGCACCCATCTTTGTATATCTAGTTGCACACAAATAGCGATGTCGATCAGCAATATAGTAACATGACAGTGCAAGTAAATAATTTATTTATTCATCTCCCCAGCAGGATTAAAGATTTATGCTAATTTTTCCTCCGTCGGAGCAAGAAAACAATTTGCATCTGTAAATTCCCACTCTCGTGATAGCTTGTATTAAATGGATGAAGCACAGATCCTCCGCCCTACATCGTGGCCGCATGATTGCGAAACCACGCTTCTGTAAAGAGAAGAGACTTGAATTTGTGCCGCCAGAAAGAGAAACACGGCAACAAGCGCAGCAAGTGATCTTTCCCTACACAGTCTGATCAGCTCACCGTGCTTGACAACGCACACAAAAAAAGTATATTTAAAAAAAAAAACCACTTTACATCTGAAGGAGCCCAGGTTAAACTGTTTTTAAATCTTCCAAGCTGATTCCTCCCTAACATAACCTGGCACTCAAGTTTTCTGAGAGCTATGCGTTTAGAACAGAAAAATGGTAACGTTAATATGCCAATATATATGCTAACATCCTAGATTCAAGAATACTGCTCCAGTGTGTTTCATATTTAGAATAAGAACAATTAAAATTCCATGTGGTTTCACTTATTTTGATGCAGAAGCCTCATTAAAAACCCTAGACTTGGGCATTTGCCAGCAGCCGACTAAAATGGTTTTGAATGCGCGCTTAAAAACCAATTTTACCTGTTGCAGCTTTGCAACTCTACCGTTTACAGCTGAATGCGTACCGTGATCATTTCTCTTTTTCGGTTTACAGATGCCAGCTAATGTCAGTTAATGTTCATTTCTCAATTAATAAGCTGTGCTTGTGGTTTGCAGAAAATAAGGCAACAAATTTCTGCCAGGTTTACGGCACTTTGGCCAATCGCTTCCAATTATTAAAGATCATAATGTACTGTGGATTAACTCCTTGTGGGTATAGACATCTACTTTAAAGGATTATAGGATAATTTTATAACTTACAAATATTGCAATTTACTTTGTCATTTTATGCTATAAGGCCACTACCAAAAAAAAGGTCCCCTTGGCTTATTGCATATGTCGGATAGGGAAACTTCTAGCACATCAAGTCAATGCATAATCACTGGATGCAAGAAAACAGAGTGGTGCTACATTCGAAAGTCACTGAGTAGTCTGTCTCGAGGAAATTCAGGTACATATAGTTAAGTATATTTACCAGTAGCTAAATGATTCACTTGTGTTTTGGGGAGCTTCAGTGCTAAGACATTTGCTGAAGCAGATATTAGATCTTGTGGGCTTTTGTTCAATAGTTCAATTCAGGCTGGGACATAGCACTAATTGATCTATTAAAATCATTTTTTCCTTCCTTAACATCTACGTCTATGAATTATATGTGCAGCTTGGATTACTTACAGCTGATAATATCGCCTCATATGAAGTATGCCACACACTTCACATGATGAGACGATTTTCAGTCTCTTACAGCTTTGCCAAACTTTAAACGTTCTGGCTGAAATTGTCCATGCTGGGCGTCTGTCTCAGGCTAAATTGTGATTTATGCATTTATTTGTTTTTAAAATTTCAGCTGAAACTCTTCTGCTGGGAAAAATATATTGTTTTACTAATCTTAAACTCTGAGGAGCCTTCCTTTGAAAAGCTGTACCAGTTCCATGCTTTGAAGTAAGGACTTGAACTTTGGAATAGGAGTGGCTTTTGTGTGAGAGACGTTGCCATGAAAATCCAGCCAAATATGAACAAATCTTAAGCATTCTGCCTAAAAATGGGCAGAAGAGTCTGTGCCCCTACAAAGACACTTGTCCAGAGACTGGAATGAAATCCAGGAGTCCCAAGTCCCAGCATTTTTTGAAATGTCTGCAAATATTGCTGAAACACGGGGACATCCCCACCCATCCCCATGCCAGTCCTCATCGAGAGTCGGTCCGTCGGTGGCTCCATTCACTGGAACGGCAGACGCCTGTGTAAAAGGAGCTAAATGATGGTCCACGTGGATGTTTGTGCGATATTGCAACGAAAAATGCGGGAAGGCGGAGTTACTTGGGGTTTGCTTTTTTCAGAAATCTGAGAAACTATAAACACAACTAGAGACAACAAAAGGATATTATTAAGGTTACCATGTGAAGAGTGAGAAAGTTAGGAAATACCAGCATTCAAGTTACTTCTCCATATGCACTGCGATACAGCATTCCGTTACAGGAGAAGGTGCTATTCCTTTTACACGAACCCTCCTGCAGGCAGCACACAAGCTGACCTCCTCTGGAGATGTATCAGAGTTGAGGAATAGAGAAGACCATTGTCTATATATCCCCCAAATCCACTGCTGGAAGAAATCAGAAGGGGTGACGTGAACAAGGTGAGGGAGATCCAGTTATTTTCCCGAGCAAACTGGATTTTATATGTGTTTCTGCCCCACGGCGCCTACGTGACTCAGTTGAAATCTCTGCAAATCACATTTTTACTTCTCTCCTTTTCTGTGCCCAGCAAAGACGTTGGCTGCTGATTTGCACGTGCGCTAAATATTCACAGCTGCAGCTGAAGCCAACAGAGGCTCAGGTCTGAACATAAGGCTAAAGATTGAAAAAAAATTCATGATGTAGGTGACACGCAGAAGGTGCACTGAATTACAGGAGACCTTAGAGTCAGTCTCAGTACTCTTTTTAAAGCGGGTTCTTTCTTCCTTGGGAATATTGCACTGCAACGAACTGTATACAAATGCTATGGCAGCAATATTAGAGCAAAGCCCATCAAGAAATTAAGAATTCCTTCTTCAGAGCAGAATTTAATGCTCTGCAATAAGCAAGGCCTGAGGAAATGCAAAGAACAAGAAGAAAACAAAATATTGAAGAGCTGCTCATTAAGTTAGCACTGTCCATCCTGTGCACTGAATGAGACTGGAATCCCGTGGGAAAAGTATCATGTGATCCTGCAATTAAAATCTGTAATATAATGCATAAGCAGAATGAGGCTGATTTAAAGTTGCACAGGCAACGTAAGTACTGACATTTCCCAATTTCTGAGCGCTTAGTTTTGCAATTTTAAGGATTCTTTGCAACGTGTTTGGACGGGGGGAGTTATTATTTGCTAGCTGGAACTCTCTTTTCCCCAAGCATCCTTCTGTCTCAGGCTGAGAGTGTTATGTTGCTCTTCATTTTGTTAAATTCTTGTCACCTGCCTCTGCTAGTAAGTGTTTAGTGAATCAAACACGGCACGATCCTTCTCCTGCCTCCTTCCAGGCAAGACTTTCATTCTCCAAAGGTGCCGTACCAGCTTCCCTCTGGATGCTGCTGCAGGATGGAGCCTGGGACTGCAGTTCCCAGGGATCCCAAACCACCTCCTCGTGGGATTCCTTGCTGTGGCCGTTAGGTCCTGATCCCGCAAACCTACGCCGGTGCTCAGCTTGGTGCTGGAGCTCAAGGACACTTCTCGCACACATCTACCACCAAGCATGTGTCCACGTGCTGCGAGGGCGAGGGTCCTGCAGCGCCGCAGAAATAACTCACAGGGCTTCTCCCTCCCCGGTTCACTTTTGGGATGAGCGCGCATCGTCTGGATACTTGCAACCATTTATCATAGGAAATAGTGTGTTTTCTAACGCCCTTTCCCTCCCTTTAATTCAGAAAAAAAAATCAGGAAAAAAAAAGAAAAAAAAGCGTTTTACGTTCTTCTTTTTTTTTTTTTTTCATTTTTTCCCATGTTTCCCCAAGCAGGTCTCCTGGCAAACAATAGCAGGAGAAAAGGTGTGAACTGCCCCCCCCCTCCTCTTTCCTTCACCTCAACAAGGTGTTAACTTCAAGGCCTAGTTGGGACCATTTAAACTGCAACATTATTGAGCACAGCAGTCTCACAAAAGTCAGAGGGAGGAAGGAACATTTTAACCCCTTCAGAGCCAATACGGGCGAGAACCTAATTCTAGTGCATCTCTTCTCGCCCTCCCTCAGCACCCCAGTTCAGACGGGAAACTGCACGCTTGTGCCTTCTGGTATTTAGGTAACAGGACTTTGGCACCTAAAATAGTGTGGATTAATTTGCAGATAGATGTTTTCACTGAATTTATGGCGCAGCACCTAAGCCCTTTGCTGGGAGAAACACCCCATAAATAACATAATTAGCAGCGACCATTAAAGTACCACTCGTGCAAATAAAGGAGAGTGTTTCCCAAGCGGAGCTGTTACATTGCTTAATGGCAAAATCAGGGTCTTTTTGCACTTCTCCAGCCCAGGCTCCATCATTACCTGCCCTGCTCCCTCAATAGGACTTTTCTGCTGGACGAACTGCGCTGGAAGAAGGTGATTTTCTTTAGGCACCTAAGTCTTGCTGGGTGCCGCTATGCGTCTAAACACAGATGGCTGCTGGCTGCACCTCAAGAGGTAGCTCATCTTAAATTTAGGAACATCAATGGGTAGGAATTCCTCCCGCTTGTGAAAAAAAGCAATAACAACCCCCTCCTAGATGGACTGTTGGGAGCAGAAATGGAGCTACGAAAACCATCAGTCATCACTGTCTCATTTATAGGTGTTGCCTCTTGCGAAGCTTCACTTATACAGGACTCATAAACCTTTCTAACAAGAACCACAGGAGGGGGACAAATGGTCACATTACAGAAATACATCCTTGGCTTGCAGTTGTGACCTGCCACCCATGGATGCCCGTTGACCTGGTGTGATGGGGAGCATCTTAACTTCTCAGTCTTTGCTATCTCATCTCAGTGGCTTCAGTCTGGAGCTGTCACGAGTGATTCAGGTGGAAAGGAATTGTAGTACATCAAAATCCCCTCGCTTGTTTAAAGTCTCAGGCCATCTACGCGTTACGTCGGAAGCAAAAAGTAAATAACGTTTCCTGGAAATAAGTCTAGCAGCTCTGCAACGCTGCATGGCACAACCACGCGCACAGGCGCGTATCGCTCTCTCTTCAGTTTTCCCCAATTTTTCCTGCCTGAATTTCAGCTGCTGCTGTTTTTCGCCAACCCCAGCCGAAACGCATCAGAAGGAACATTTGAGGCTTTTCTTGGATAGCAACCTCAGCGGCGTTGTGTACAGCAAGGGGGTGAAACCGCAGGGCTGGGAGCTGCAACGCATGCACGGCGACGGCAAGCATCAGTACAAGAATCCTGTATAAATCCAGTGAATGGGAAGATAATATACATTGGGGCTAACAGGCTACTTTATTACTTTTTTTTTTTTTTGCAGAAAAATGTGCCTTAACTATCCAGTATAAATATTTGTTTCCAATGTTGTCATGAATTGTACTTTTCCACTGCATGCTAGCAACTCAGAAATACCATCTGATCCTCAAGGAGACACAAAGAAACTATGTTTTGCAGGGGCGGGGAGGGGGGGGGGGAAGCCCTTGGCATTGCTCTGTAATTTCACTCCTTAAACCCCTCATTTTTCCTCCCCATCCAAATTTTCCTTTCGAATCTCCTTCAACTAATACGCATCCCTCCTGAGGACAGAGGATTCCTTGCTGGTTCTTGATTAAGAGTTTTTAAGAAGCCGGGAAGGAAGATATTCTTTGAAACTGGATCTACTGTAGGATGGGAGCCAGCACACAGGACACCGTGTCTTTCAGAGAGGGCCACACACAGTGCCACTCCAGTCATATGACTTCTCTGTCACATCCTGAAGCCATTTCCAGCTCGTGTGCGAGTTTGTACTCCCATTTAGAAAAGGATGGGATATATTGGGAACACACATATGGAAACACTTTCAGGGAATCAGTTTCCATGAAATCCATAATGAGCCAAGTGGCTTCAGATGTGGCAGCGTGCCTCAGATTAGCCAAAAAAAAAAAAAAAAAAAGAAAAGAAAAAAATAGAGAAAAAAAAAAGAGAAAAAAAGAAGGACAAATCTACCCTTTCAGCCCTTATTTCAGTTTCAAGGGGGAAAAAAAAGGAAAAAAAAATTAAAAACCGCTAATGACTTATGGCTATCAAAACAGGGAGCCACAAAAAAATACAACTAAGGAGAGCACTCCTCCCTCCCCAAATACCGGCGCTGCTATCAGCACTCCCGCGGCTCCGGGAAGCCCTCCCGGCATCCGCCGGTGCGCCGAGCTCGTGCGGGGCCGGCAGTGGCGGGGCGGCAGTGGGGCCGTCGCCCTGCCTGCGCCAGCGCGCGTGGGTCGGGCAGGGTGCCCGCCGTGTGAGAACGTGTGCAGGCAATTAAAAGCGTTTCCAAAAACTGCAGCTCGGTGATAAAGTGTTAAGAAAATCTCCCGAGAGAGGCTGGATTCGGGAGGGATGTCCTCTGGATGGGGTTGACTGTACCTGGGTCGTATTAAAAGCAGGATTTATGAGGGGGATGATGTGCTGGGTGTTAGGCGGCGATGTCACACAGGGGGTGTATGTCATCTGCCCCATGTCCTCCAGCACCCAGGAGCCGAAGGTCAAGAGCAACCCCCAGGTGCCCTCACTGATGGGTACCAGCGAGCCGGAGCCGGGGAACGCACGGCCCGAGCCCTGCCGATCCCAAAAGGCACGGCAAAGGGCCCGGAGGCCACGTCAGTCCCGGGCAGGAGGGAAGCAGCCAGCTCATCCGAGCTAGCGTGGTGCCGGAATAATTTTTGGATGGCCAAGGAAGCGGGAAGAAGCACGGAGCAAGTGGCAGGAGTTCAAACGGGAACCGAAGAGATGCTACGTGCATCGCTGTGACAGCTAGTCGCATTTTTATCACGAGAAAAGAACCAGGAATTTGGCCACTAATTGGGGCCGTATCCTACAAACCCTACTTTTCCTGACAAACAAATGACTCCACAAATAGTCCCTCTGTTTTCAATAGGGTTATTTGCGGTAGGAGGGACCACCCAACACGAGAGGATCAGGCCCTCTGCTCCCTCACTCTGCAGCTCACTTAAACCTTCCACAGCCAAATCTGAACACAAAAATCCTCACGAACTGCAAAGCCTTTTCCTCGCTGCTGCTGGAAAAGCCCTGGACGAGAAGCTCTGTGGAAAGGTCTCGTGTGCTATCAATACGAAGCTCTCCCCGACTTCCGCCTCTGAAACGGGGATTTGCGATTTCTTTCTCAGGCTGTTTCTTTCCACTCGAGGCTCAGCACAGTAAACTAACTGAAAACTTCTGCATCAAGGAGAAGGTCTCTTTTAAAGTTTTGCTTGGCTTTGCTTTCAAAGAGTTGTCTGTATATTTTAGAATATGTAGAATTTGCCTTTGATTTAAACCTCTCTCTTAACAATAGACAAGAGACGATTTCTCTACTGAGCGATTTAAACAAAAACAAACATATTTTGGTTACCCGGGCCTTGTTCTCAAAACGCCTTTTTTTTTTTTTTTTTTCCCAGAGAAAAATCAAACCCTACGAATTGTTACGCTTCTGGCCAAAAAAACTTAAATTCACAAACGTAGCTAGTCCATTTTTTTTTTTTTCCCTGAACAATATTGCACATGGAGGAAGAAAGGGCACCTCCCCAGCCCCCAGACATCCATAAAACGCAAACGCCCCTCATCTAAACAATTAAAAACACACTTTTCCCCTCCAAAATAACTTCTCCCTTCAACGGACATTTTCAGCCTAGGTCCCTGTCCACGTCCAGAGCCGTGATGTTGGGGGTTTTTTTTCTCCTCCCCGGCACGAAGTCCTGTGTCTCCGGAGGGTAAGCAGGCACACCTCGTGCTGCGGGGAGGCAGCCCAAAGCGGCTGCTTGTGTTCGGACAAGCTCCGCGTGGGAGCCCGCAAGAGCAGCCGCTCCGAAGGGGATGAGGGTGCTTAGCTCACGGAGAACTTCGGGATACTCGAGAAATGAGAGGGGAGATACCGGGGAGGCATTTCCATCTTAGGTTAAGGATTTTAGCAGCAGGCGAAATATAACGCTGTTGGAGTGAAAACAGTGGAAAATAACTCACCCAGCGACGGCCAGTTTTTTCCTTTACAGTGAGAACATAACATTTCCCCCAAGTAACACGAACAGCGGTAACGTCAGGCTGTGATAAAATTGTCAAACACGTCAGCATGACTCAAGACCCACCGGTCAAAAGAATTTCGGGAGGTTCAGGGTGCGAAGGAGCCCTGCGGGGAGACGCGTGGGCAAACACCGAGCCCAACCTCTGCGCGCGTCTCACGGGGCAGAGCGAGAGCAGCTCGGGGACGTCACGACCCTCGGCATCGCAGGAACAAAGCCGTGGCTCTTGACAAGCTGCAGAGCAGGACTCGCCGCTGTGCCACGCAGATGTGCCCCGAGTCACCCCGAGCTTCGGGGAGACGCAGGAAATCTTTGCACGCAACCGCTGGGCTGTTTTCGCTAGAGCTGCTGCTTTTTAGCTAGGAGTCAAAAATACTGACGAGTGCAAAGACCTACAGAGGTTTCATTCCATGTATTTAGGCACTCAGTGCCCGCTTAGATACCAAACTGCCATCAAATTCAGCAGGACACAGATGGCTAAAAACAGCTGTATGCAGGGCTACAGGCACTGTATTCCTTTTTATATTCAGCATTGCACCACTTTAACAATATATGATTTTCAATCCCATTTAATAAAAGCCGTGTAAAGCCCTCCGTATATTTTTTTTCATTCATTTCAGACCCAACCCGAGTTTCTTATGAAGTCAAGGCAAACTACTGTAAGCTCAGTTTCAATCCATTACAAGCCTGTCCACACAGCATCTCCATTCATCAGCTGAGCTGAAGCTTAAACCAACCCGGCTTTGCACACTTCTAAATAAATGCTTCTTCTCCATAGTGTAAAGTCTGAATATGGTTTTTATCCTCCCAGGAAACTGGTGATGAGAAAGAGAAACAGACTTTGGTCTGTAATAGCTCACATCATAAACATGCTTTAGGCTGTTTGCTGTATGGCAACTTAGGCTATACCACTAGCAGCTCAAATCGCTATTGATGGTCTAAACTTAAAGTCCAAGTTACCACGTCTCAGATAAACCACAGTAACAGTCACTCGAATGGCCACAGCTCATGGTAAATGTGAGATACTACAATTCTGTAACAGAGGATTAAGTTAAGACTCACCGCCTTGAGCTTGCCATAGGCTGTAGATATGCACACTCCTACCAGAGTCTAACTAAGCCCGTAGTTAAGTCAGGGTAACCTGACTAGTCTCTGAATTTGCTTTATTTCAAAAGAGAGCTTGGACAACTTCTAACCAGGCTGGTAAAAAATAAATGGATCATGGAGATATTGCACAGGATAATTGCATATTGGCAAAAAAAGCGTTTGTTATTTAGAAGTTTAGAAAACCCGTTTATCCATTAAAGCTGTTAAAAGGGGAAATGTGATGCATTGCTTTCTGGCTGTTGCTAACTGATTTGTTTTGTGACTTTGGGCATATAATTTGATTTTCCTGGCTAAATTTTGCTCGCTGTAAGATGGATATTTTAATACTTCATATTAGCCAAGTGACAAAGGTCAGTAGCACAGTTTGGAAAATACTATGAAATCCTTTGTTGGAAGATGTTGTAAAGTTACAAAGATTAAAGGCAAAACCCATCAGACAGTTTTTATAAGCTCTTCAACAGGTGAAGATACAAAAGATGGAAGTCAGACAGAGTAAAGAGAACTCGGCTTAAAATAAACTTTCATACGCAAGCCCGGTATCTGAAATAAAAAAGAGGCACACAAAGTCAGCCTGAATTACCGCCTTCAGTTGTCTTCATCTGCTTGAGAAAGCAACAGCTCGAATTGCTTTAAACTGAAGGCCCCTCCAGCGCATCTGCAGAGCAGACCGGTGAGAGCAGAAGCTGGCCCGGCTGAGGACCAGGCGCCGTGCTCCAGCTCCACTGCGGCTGGAACGGTTTCCTCCATGGGCAAGCAGCCTGTCCTCGAAACAGCTCCAAACCAGTCTGGCCCACCTACGTGGGCCAGGCCAAACTAGGAACTGGTTGGCTTTGGACTACCCTTAAACCCAGCTTCCTATCTAATTTTGGAATCTAATACGATGGCTGCTAATTAGGCTCTGGTGGTACTTCGATCCTCCCCTGCGCTCCTTTTCACCCATTAAAAAAAAAAAACAACATGGGTTGGCTTTTAGCAGGAATCAAAATGAAAACAAAAACAAACACATAATCTCTTTAGAGGGAGATATTTGAGAGAGGAAGAGGGAAGAAAGGGGGAAGAGAGGTGTCTTTTTCCCATTGCCAGGATTTCTCTGTGGCTCCTCCGGCCATGCCAGCATCCACATCACAGTTCCCGGGGACTTCCTCCGAGGAGCTTCTGCGAGACACCTCTTCCAATGAGCCATTTCATCTCAGGCTTACGTTGCAGAGATTTTGGGTCAGCAGCCCTCCTGGCGTTTTTGAGGCACTTGCTTCCCTTCCTATTTGGTAAACCAGTCACCTTTGCAGAAGGTCTAATTTTCAGTCCTCAGTCCCTAGTCCAGATCCCAGCCTTTGCAGTCTGCGCCCTAGAGGCTATTTAAGTGTTTATGCTCTTTCTCACAGAGGTTTCTACTCTTTATCTTCCCTCCGTCAATGCTGACAAACTGCGCAGCTCTAGGTCCGTTCACCATGCTGCAGTGATGACTCCCACTTCACGGCCAGCAGTCTCATTCAGAACCCCGGGGATATTTTGAATGTATTCATAGAGCCCCCATCACTTCTCAAGCATTTATTCACATATTCTTTTATAATGTTAGCTTTGACTTGCTTTGTTTTTAAGTTTATTTTCTAAAAATCTTTTAACTGCACCGAAATGATCCATTTCAACCTTAATGAAGTTTTTTGGCTGGGATTTCTCCTTCTTTGGGGCATGGCTTTATTTTTGTTTTCAGTGGCAGCAATACACATAACTAGTCGGCTACACTTAACAGGACTGACCTGCAGATGTTCGATCCTATTTCTGCACAGAGTGGCACAGATCATATGATCTCATGAGGTCCCTGTCAGTCCTATATGACTATAACACTACATACCTATAGGAAATAGAAGAATTGATCTAGCGGCTCCTCTGGGGTTATTCCCACCTACCTAAGGGCAAGTAGATTCACAGAGGTCTATCTACAGCTATTAAATACAATGATCCAGATGTAAACCTCCAGCTTTGGAAACCCCTACAGCTTGGGAATATATATATTCTGGTTTTGCACTCCAGGGGAACTGAGAGACCGCTTTTGGCCATGCTGAGAAGGCGATGGGTCCTGGATGGACCCTTGGTCTAACCTGGTGGGGCTGATCTTCTGCCCCACTCAGCTTTTCCAATGATGATGCTGATCACCACTGCTTGCCTCTTATTACAAGCTGTAACGAGCAGCTTTGTGCTTGCTTTCCTGCTGCCCCTGAAGCCTGGGAGGAGGAGAAGAGCCACGGAGCTATCTCAGTACCCTCCTTCAAACATCATCCTTGCACTCCCTTCTGACCCACGCTCCCTACCACCCTGCCCTAGCGAGGCTGCAACCACTGCTATCACCTCGCTGGCTCTCTTCGTGTTTCCTCAATTCCCTCTTGTATTCTGTTGTACATCTTGTAACCAGTTGTATTGTATTTAAGAGCGCAAATTCATAGAGGACAGGGCTGACCTCTCTTTTTTTTTTCCTCCTCTTCTTTAATTGTATAGTCCTGAGCACAATGGGATCAGACTTCCAGATACCGCAACACAAACAATATTAGCAGCCGCTGCCTATTGCGTGGTCAGCGGCGATTACAGCAAAGGCCCATTAGCTGTTCACAAATACAACCATTACTTTGATCGTTGAACTTCATCGCCTGCAGTAGCCAAACTTGGGTGCTCCAGCTAAAGTCAAAACCTCACGCGAAGCCTTGTCAAGGGGACTGGCGAGGGGACTGACCTCCAGTTTGTGGAAATCTCCTTTCAATCCCACATTCAGCTTTCAACACAACACAGAACATAGTTTCAGCACTGAATGAAATACGGCAAGCTGTGTTTTTACAGATGTCTATCACCGAAAAATGTGCCTTATACAGTTGGTCCTGTACTTGTGCTGCAATCCTGTTTTCCAAGCAAGTCCATTGTGCAGCCTAATTATATAAACTAAAACAAGGTGGACATACCTTTAGCTGCTGGCTTCATAATAATTCTGCCAATTCTAGACAGTGCTTGTTTAATAGAAACGGGCATAAAAAAGCACTGATGCCTATGGATCAGACAGCGATAGCCCAGTTAACCATTAAAAATAACCAGTGGAAACCATGCATGTGGCATCACTAGAGCTTGTGTAGGGACTTTTCATCTCAGCTAAATGAAAGAGGCTTTGTGGGTACCGCTCCTAATCCAAGCATACCACCTTCCACTTCTCACCGCCAGAGAAATGTGATTTTAAGAGGCAGAAAGATCGACATGAGATGCCCTACCCCTCCATTTTGCTTTCAGAATTGATCCTTATTTTAAATCCCCTGGGCTGTTTTTCTCTGCTGGTGCTCCCCTTCTCCAAGCACGGCTGCTCCTCTTTCTCACCAGAGCCCAAGGAGGCTTTCTCCAGCTGCCTACGCTCAGCACTTCTATATTACAAAATAACATATTACAGCAAACATTCATGGCTACCACAGGATAAAAGGTCAGGTGGGTGGTTAGAGAGACCTTTGGGAAAAACGACTGGGAAGCTTGGAGGTGACATGGCCCAGACGGGGCTGAAGACACGGTACGCTGACTGCTCTCCTCCTCCACAAGCACCTTTAAAACACCACAACCACCCCTGCATTAAGTGTATGATACCTCTTTTGCCAGAACTAAACTTCTTCATGCAACGAGAGCATCGCCGGGTCCAAGTAATCCCAAGGGTTTAAGGCAGTTTCAACTCTCTATTCACAAATTTGCCCGTGGAACAATTATGAACATGGAGAGCAGAGAGGTGGCTCCGGCTGGGTGTCTGCTACCCAACGGGGCCACAGCCTGAGCTCTGAGCTGCAGGCTTCTCTTTGCTTTTGACAGAGCAAACGCTAACTAAACCCGGAGGAAAAAGCCCCTGTGACTATAGCTGCGTTTCTTAAAATGAAAGGTTAAACAGTGTATGAAAACTAGGGGAGAATGCATATCCTGTTGTCCTATTCCTGTATCTCCATCTAGGGTAGTGGGTGAGGAATTAAATTCATTTTGTTAGAAAAAATGGGAGGGACTGTACAACTGGGCAAATATAAAAGCAGAAAAATTCCTAAAGGAATTGCAGAAGCCCACAAAGTCAGTGAAAAATGCTTTCTCAGTGCGTTTTTTCAGGTGGGTTGGAAAAGTAGAGTCCCACTAGTAAATTCAACCAAAAATAACTCCTTTTCAGCGGATACCGTAGGAGTTTGGCTGGTTAGGGAAGGGAACTTCCACTATTTGATAGATCATAGTGAACCCACAGCAAACTTAAATGACCAAAATATTTTTGCACAGTGCCCCTCCAGCCTCCTCGCAAGTCAAACCAGTTCTGCATCCCGCAACATCCCGTTCCCCATGGCTTCTGCCATCTCCCTGAGACCCACCACAGCAACCTCCTTTCTTACCCACCTCCTTGTTGTATCTGTCACCGCCACAGGAACCCACTCAAACCTCAGAAATAAAAATTGGTGCTGCAATCTGGCAGACAAAGTTATAGCAAGTTCAAATGAGTGGAAACTAAAGTTAGACAAATTCAGACTAGTAATAAGACCCACATTGCCAAAGCGAGCTTAATTAGCGTCTGTAACCAAAGGTTGTGGTGGATTTTGCTTCCCTGGAAATTTTTAAATGAAGACCAACTGAGTTTTTGGGTTGGTTTTTTTTTTTTTTCTCAAAGGTTATCCTCAAGTTCAAATGAGAGCTAATTTGGGGAAATCTTATGGCTGGGTTCAAAGCGGATGATCACATGGGCTTCACTGTATTAATGACCTATGAAACTATGTATCTGTGGAAAGCTCCTTGTATCAAATTATTCTCCCCTGAGCTTTATAGAGGAAGCTCCACCATTGCTAAAAATCCTTGCTGTCCCCAAAAACTCCTTGGACACAGAAGCACAATCGAGCACGGCGTGGGTGCAGGGTCGGGTTCCCCCCAAGGGGACCCTGCACCACCCGCACGCCGCTCCTGCGGACACGGGGAACCTGTCCCAAGCTCGGGAAGGCATCGCCTGCTTTGATCCCTTCCCTCACTCTTTTTGAGTCAGTCTGAAAGCAAATATTAAGAGATTTGCAGATTAGCGTCCCCAAATACCCTGCCTTTATGCATATGAAATAGTTCCTTCTCTCTTAATAACATCCTTTATGAGCCACGTGAAGGTGTGCACCTTCATTTTATCTCATTCATCTTCCTCTCCTTCGCTGCCTACGTTGTTTTCTTTCGTACAAGCAGAGAAAGCCTGAACCACTTGCACGGCTCTTACCTTCTCTTTCAGTCACCAGTATCAGCCCAGTATCACCAATATCAACGCTCTTTTAAATCTGACAACGAAACTGGCATGACGCCAGATCCTCTTCTGCTAAAACATCCATCGAGAGGGGAGGAGATTTGGGCATCTGTAAAATGGGGCCAACAACTATTACTAAACCACTTCAAAAAGGTGTTGTGAAGCTCTGCTAGGCTCTAACGCTCCCTTCCTGACCAAATTCTGCATGGCCAAATTCTGCCTGGCCAGAAATGGGAGGAAATGTCACCGAAAGTCAAGGCAGCTCCACCTATTTCTACCAGCAGCAGTTTTTGCCTCTTGAATTGTATTTTTTAGTGTAAGATTTGCAGAATTGGGCCTTTTAAACTATACAGGTCCTGGAGGGCATAAGACACTTTTCTACCTATCTTGTACCAAACACAGTCACAGTCTGAGAAGGACCAAATTCTCCCGCATTTTATGGAACCATTTAATAAATTCAGCTTGTGCAATTAATCAAACCAAATTCAGTGCAACAAAGACTCACGGCCACAGAGAGTTACGAGCAAAATAAGTGACCCTGATCACCCTATATGTACCAGAGAGCTTCACATATGGGGTCAGATGCCCTCTCTATATCAGGACATGCATGGTCCTGCATCAGCCACCACAGCTGGCTCCATCCTAGGTCGAAAACCAACAGCGATTCCACCAAGGGCATGGAGAAATCATCATTCACCTCTGCACAAGGATGAAACAAAGAGGTCGGTCCCACAGCCTTCCTGTTAGGAGCTTATTGCCTTTCTTGGGAGCACACATCTAGGTAACGGCTCAGGATCTGGCCCTTCGAAAGTCTGGGATCGAGCGCCCGGTTGCCCCATTAACAATTAGCATTCTGTTTACAAAACCCAGCAGAGTCAATAAGAATAATCATTACAAAACATGCTCAGACTGTGATTCCGGTTTAAGTTAATATAATTTTAATGAGTTCTTCAGAAAAGGCCTGGCACTTATGGAAAAATTTCCTTAATTAATATCAGACCCTAAATTAGTAATAAAAAAAAGCCCTGAATATCATTTGGTCTCAAGCTGGAACTAAAGTATGTTTTGGCATCATTACTAACTGTTAGCAGCAAGTTCTGGAAACAGATGCAAATCTTGATATGTGTCCTAAATATAAAACACATTGCAAAAAAAAGCTCAGATAAAAATATATCTATACATCCACATATATTTGAGTGTGCTATTTCCTGCCTGTATCAGCAACAAACTTATTCCATTTAAAAACATTCCACTTGTTTCTTTTTGGTATTTTTTAAATCCCTTATTTCAGGAATAAAACTCTTTCCCTCTGCCTTCATTTTTCCTGTTTATTTCCTCTCCCGACAGCCGTTTTAAGTAAATGAAAAGGGCTTAAAGACACGCATTATAATATTCAAACGTCTGAAAATCAGCCCGCTTGTTTTACCACCTAAATATGGGTATAGGTGCCTAATTTGAGGCCACCCACGCTAGAAAAATTTGGCCTTCGTCCTTGAGGTAGGGATCATGCAACGCATCTTCTGGACAATTACTCCAATGAGAGATTCTACCCAGCAGAGAAGCTGCTACTGAAACCCCACAGACGAGTGCCAAGGTGCTGAGATTCCCAGATGGCACCAAGTGGGCAGGAGACTAAAAATGGAAAACCTCTGGTAAACGAAATAAATAGAACCACTGAAAAATAATGAGAAAAAAAAAAAAAAAAGACAAGTTACAAGTTTAGGGAGGGCAGCAAAATGAGCGGGTTGTTTCTGAAGACCTGAGCTCTCCGAAGTTCTTTACTTTGCCTTAACTCAGTGTCACCTCGCAGGGAAAGCATTGCAAATTAGCTAGGAGAAATGGAGACAGAGACAACCTTGAGTCTCTCAGCTTCCATTTAAAAAAAAAAGAAGACAGAGTGAAAATTGTTATAGTCACCAAGAAAAACATCGCAGCATAGTGAGTGCACCAGAAACAGAGCTGGCTTCTTGGGTTTGCCAAGAGCCTGAGACAATATTGCTGAAGCGTGAACTGCTCATTCATTTCAGGGGCTGCTAACACCAAGGCCGTTGCTGGCAATGGCTACAGCATTAACCATTTCTCTGCTCCCCAGAGCATGTAAAGAGGAAAAGAATTGTATTTTGGAGACAGCACTAATGCCTTCTCTTCTTAAAGGTTCCGTCCTGGAATGTGCTTACTACTCAGAGCATTTAATGAAGTTAGTAGGAATTAAGGGATGCAAGAACAGCTACTTCCCATGACCACAGTTTTTATTTAGTGGCTGTAAAGTTTTCTGAGCTCCTTAGAAGAAGATAAATAACTTTTCTTTCTTACAGTTAATATTTTTCAAAGACCAAATCCCCCCCAAAAGGGAAAATCCTTATTATAAAGATCATGCAAGTATGTGACATTAAGCAAAATCCAAGGTAATTCATATTCAGGGTTAGAAACCCAAGATGACAACCAGTACAGGACCTCAAGGAAAACCAGCCCATCGCTGTGAGCCACTTTCTCATTAACGTACAAACACTAAATCCAGAGGTTCAGCTGGAGCTGCTTCCATTATATGTGGTTTTTTATTTTAAAGTTTGTAGGCTTACAAGAATGAAAATTAAACTGTGTAAAGGAACAGTATTGTCACTGATTAGGGCATGGCTGGCATTTGCAGGGTTGCATTTCTACGTGCCAGCCCTCAGTGAGCTGGGAGAACAGGAATGTTTCCTAAATTCAGTATCTGATGAAGGTCCAGGATGGTCTAAAACGATGCGGTGATAGCTACAGAGCGAGACAAAGTAATGGGAAAGTTTGGCTACACTCAAACTAGCAAACAGCCCAGGGTCAGGGCCCATTCTCTGGCTCCAAATCCAGCCGGGATGGTCTGGCCACGGCTGTAGTATTAAATCCTTTTAGTCTCCACAACAGGGTGGCTGCCTCCAAGCTGCCCACGGGAATGGGTTCGGGACTCTGCTCATTTCCAAACCACGGCTGGGACCTGCTCGGGAGTGTGCTGGCCAACCCTGCTCAAAACCAACCTCGCTGACAATTTAACAATACCGGTGTTTAACAGCCCAGGCCCTACCACTGTGTAATTTATTGGTAAAGATATTCCTTTCTAGCCATTTTAGTTCAGAGGGATGGGTTCCCTCATGTATCTCAGCGTGTCCCTCACCTATCTCAACGTGTCCCTGTTCAATGACACAGTAAATATAAAGACAGCAAAAGACAGCACCCTGCACTCTGCGGGGACTCCAGTGCGTGGGACGGGAGAGTTTGGGCATGGTGGCACAAGGCCAGCATCCCCACCTGACAACTATCTGCAAAGAGTGCGAGCCCAGGGCTGGAAAAGGTAGGTTTGGTGATTTGTTCTGCTATTTAGATTCAGTTTTAACTTTCTCTTTTGTCATATGGGCATTTGTCCAACATAGTTGTGTAGGACAGGCTCTTCCACAGCCAGCACTGAACGTGTTCATGTTACACTTGCAGGGCAGGTCCTCCAGCATCTTAAGACCTTGACCCCGCAAGTCCTTCTCAAAGGTGAAGCAAAAAGCAAGAGACTAGCATTTAGGCAGAAGGGTGGGGAGGTCCAGGAAAAGTGTAGAGGAAAAACAAGTCTTCCCATCTCCCTTCTCAGTATTCTCAACAAAATTAAATTCAAGCTCAAACCCTGCAATCACAGAGCAGGTAGAGGTCAGGGTGAGGCAGACCACGGCAGGGTTAAACCAGGACTGAAGGGTAACAAGATTGTGATATGGATATGTTTACGGGACAGTTAAATCATCTCTTAAATCGCCTCACCAAAGGCAGACTATCAGATCAGACGTGCCTGTACCTGAACTACTCACCTAGGCTCGCTTTAGAGCCCGTGGAGACAAACAGGCTCTTCCAAGGCACTTGCCAGGGACCAGTACAGCTCACCTGCAGACTTCTGAAGTCCTGCAAATGCCAGTTTGTCCCCACCAGCTCGAAAGGGACCTGCGGGTGACTGTCTCAGATATACATGGATGTCTGTCCTGGGGACATCTACACCCATACCTCCTTCACCTGCTGCGGAGCAGCTCTCTTGTGACTGCAGTAACAACCCGACCCGTACTCCCTGATCTGAACCTTGCATGTGCTGAGGGCTTGCTGGATCAGTCCCAAAGCTTTATGTAAAACGGCTGCGATGTGTATTTTTATGAATCATATACATTAATTACATAATAGATACTCATGCTCCCCATCCCACATGCACTTTGGTTATGCATAGGACACAAAGACTGAGTGCATTCACTATGAATCATGCAATAAGACTACGTCCCTCAGGCAAAACTCTCTCTAAAATGACCATCTTCGTATATTCCCATGGTTTCCACTACAATATTATTTAATTAAGAATATTAATCTGCTAGGCCACCAACTTTCACTGTGTTCTGGGGAAGTCTGAGCAGACAGATATTTTAATAAAATATGGGGAATCCTGCTCTTTTTATGACTGAGTTGGTGCAATAAGGTAAGTCAGTTGCATGGCCTTGTGAGCTTATTTTTTATTTATTCTTGATATGAACGTAAGACTTATGCACCAGAGAGATCATTGGTTCAAAAGTTGCATGAGTGATGCCAGATAATCTTTTTTTTGCTTCGCTTTTCAGCTATTGCTGTTGAATACTGCCCACATAGGTGTGACACATCATCAGTTAGTTGTACAACACTGCAAATACAGCATCGGTCCCCACTTGGAGAATAAAAGATGAATACTTGAAGTCTGACAGCCGTGGGCACTCATTTGCACGTGCCTGCAGCACGCACGCAAACATTGCAGTTGTGCAAAGAAATCAGTCTAGACACTGACGCGACCAGTTCAGCCACATTACACCAGCCTGCCCGAATAACTCCTCAGGGTTGCAGCCTGCTGCCCTTTTCCCCTCTCCCATGGGACGGAGAACTGCATGAACTGCTACGGCAGTCCCCCGTCACCTCCTGTCCTACAGCCCCAAACCTCTTCTGATGCTCAGCCTAATCTGTGATGGAAACACAGGCGTCCTTGTCACCAAGAGAGGTCCCCATCCCAGGAGAGGGGGGACCACCACCGTTTTGGCCATGGGATGGATGTGTTTCTGGTCATGGGAGTACCATCAAAAATAGCTCTTGAGGGCTGCCTCTGACGATACAAGCAGGAACCGCTCTTTTGAAGGACACGTTGCTTTATTAGATGGTATATTTTCAACATCTAGGTGAGCACAACTTAAGCAGTTGTCTAGGCAGAGCCATGGAGGCCTGTGGAAAGGCTGGGTGATGTGAAATTATGGCAGGTAGGAAGTCCTGTGCCCGTAGGTGTGACAGCCAAGGCCTAAGGGGGAAGTTTTACCCATTTTTCCTCCTGCATGATGTTAAGCAACAGGCAGTAAATATGGCATTCATTAAAATTACCTTGTATACTTTTAACAGCCTTGATAATCAGATTTCTGCCACTGTATCAGAAAGCAAAGTTTGTTTTTGTTCAAGGCCTTGTAAAACTCTAATTTCTCCCTCATGCACTGGAAGTGCCTGAAGTTTTCTAACGTTTTTAGTGATTCTTAGCAGTCATTTTTTTCCCCCATCAAAGCTCTGTTCTCCTCTGAAAGATGTATCAAGTAACTGAGTGGAGATTCGCGTTTCTCTGTGCGTGAGGCATAAACTGGTTGCTGTCAGAGGCAGCTTTAAACTTGCATTTCTCTCTCTACTTTATACACAAAAGGGGTCAGATCTGCCCTCTCTCCCTGTGGCACTGCTAGGTAGAAACCCTTGAGAGGAACCGCAGGGTTTGCAGCTGGGGCTGCAACGTGCCTCCTCACAGCCTAGGCATCAGAGCTCGTCCTCCACCCAGGAACACCACTCTCTATTTCTGAACGTCAGCAAACACTGAAGACAACCTCTGGCACTTGTGGAAGATCAAAGTCCCCTTTTTCAATCTTGAATCTAACTGGAAGCAAGATCCCCACGCTGGGAAAATGTAAGAGCATTGCGGAGGCGTCGGTCGAGCCCCCAAAAGATGAAGGGCAAGAAGCGTGAAGGCAACCGACTGTAGAGTACAGCAGAAAAGTTCAGTCCGTGGCCACATAATGCACACAGCCAGGTCTTTTAGTCATTCTGCCTGTGCCCACATGCCAGGCACTCACGTCTGAATACACACAGACAAGCAAGGGCTGCAGGGCAAGTACGCTGCGGTACAGCTGCCGAGGTCCCAGCCGAGCCTCTCCTGGAGGTATTGCTGGGGGCACAATTGCAAAAATAACCCATTCGACAACACAGATCATCAGGAGGCTCCGACTCAAAGGGAACCTGTTTCAGGCCAAACAAAGCATTTCCTCAGTATCAAGCCCATCGAGTTTTTTGCACGAAGTCAGCGCATTGCACGGAGAGCCCGCAGGAACCTGCTCCACTACCCTCCAACCCTCGGCCCACATGGAGATGTTTGGCATCTCTGAGAAGGCAGAGCGCGCTGGGACCGCAGAGCTTTTTGCAGCTGTTTGTTTGAGAAACAAAGCTTCCCTCCTCCAAGATGAAAGAAATCAAGGAGTCTACGCTAATCAAATCCTACACGCCTGCTGGCTGAAGTTCAGCTTGTCAGTGATGCAGCTCAGTGGAGTGATCAACATTTCCAGCGCTATGAGCTTGGTGGAAGGGGAAGACACGACAGCAAGAAATTCACCTGGCTGCGAGTCAAACAGGTGTATGGCAGCAGCATTCCAGATTACAATAATATCTTGCAAACATGCAAAAAATAGATGTAATAAGACTGATTCTTTGGTTTTCATTAATGAATCATAAAGGTTTTCTTTACATTACACATGCTGCTTTGGCATACGCCGCTAATATTTCCACACTTGCAAGGTTGGAGTTTTAATACTGAGCCTCCCTCCCCTAAGGTTCCTCATTTTTGGCAAGATATACAAGGTGACTGTGTGCCATGACAGGCTCTACCTTACTTTGGGGCAATCAGATTACTTCACACAGATGGTTTTACCACTGAGACCATTAGAGATGAATTGCACAGTATGTAAATGTACATTTGTTTGATAAAAAAAAAAAGTCTCAGTTCCTCGCTGCTGTCTTGTCTCTGTTCCTAAACATATTTCCTCTCTCCTGCATCATTCCAAAGCACAATTTGTCCAATCTTTACCCTAAAGTGACTCAGCTAGTTTCTGATAGGCATCTTAAGTACACATTAACTAAGGAAATAGGCTTTCTTGAGCTACTGGATTGAAATGCGGGAGAATGAACCTTAGCCTTAACTACTGAAGTAATAAAGGCATCTATCTGTCAAGATGCCTAACATCACACATACCACAAAAGTAAAGCACCAAAAAATAGAGAATATCACAATTACTTTAAAACATGCAAGTAAACATCCTCTTGTAGGGGGGAAAAAAAAAGAGATAATTTGTTCATAGAATCAGGTTCACAATAGCCTCATCTGAAGCGGACCTAGAGACATTCAAATGATACATGCTCAGAGCAACACAGCAGCTCTTCCACTTCGAAGAAAAAGGGACTTTGACCCCCGCCCGCCATGCAGTAACCCTGTTATCACCGACTGAGCTTTGCTCTTCTTATTAAGGTTTGTCTGAGGCCACGGAGGCAGCCTCTGCCAGTCCTGTTCCTATCTGCATAACTGGTTTAGGCAAAACACGGTCTTTACCTGAGAGGCGTCTGGGCACATCGGTGATGGCTGGAAGTCCTGTGCCTCGAGTGGAGGACAGGGGAGTTGTGGAGTGAATGGACGGTGAAGTCATCTGGCTCAAGTAGGATGGGTAAGACTGGTCATAGGACCATGGCGGGGATGACTGTGCCTGCCTGGGGTCTAGGGAAAAAAAAAAAAAAAAGTTTTTTTTTAAAAAGGAAGAAAAATTGTAGGGCATCAACAGCCTAATTGAAAGAGGTGGGATTACTGAACATACACCCATCAGTGCTAGAAGGAATGAGAATGCAACGAAACACGACCTGCTCCTCTAGGACTCAACCCCTTCAAGTCTCACTCTGTGCTTTTCCCTCCCCATAACAATTTTTTGGGGACATGAACGGAGCAGTGAGCAGAGTTTTAAAAGACCTAGCAGCTATGCTGCAAATTCCTGTCGTCTCTCATCCAGGTCTAACTGTGTTATACCAGGACTCGCCAGTCCTCGTGGATTCAGACAGATAAGCAGACCGTTAAGTACGAGACCCAGGGTCTGAGCTTAGGAAGTGGACTTCAGAGGTGGGGAAACTCTACAGTCAGCACTTGGCACGCCGGTCAAGTTGTTCAAACATTACACAGTAGTGTTTTCAGTGCTGCAAATACTATCCAAGAAGGAAAATGTCATTAATCTTATCAGCATCCGTTCAAAAATGTCACATTTGAATGCTGGCCCAATTACCTACAGTCACCTCAATTACAACAATATGAAATCAAATGGTTTGGAATAACTATCGGAAGCTAACGATGCCTTTTGATGTATTTGGTACAGCTCACTATGGAGGAAATGATTTTAAGGATAAATACAGTTTATTTTTTGCTGAAGCACTGATGGATTGCACTGAGTGAGAGAGAGGGAGACCTAGTTTTACTCACTGGTGTTTGGATTTATAAACCTCTTGCTCTCAGTTAATAACTGGTGATAAAGATACCACTGAACGCCTCATAAATTATTATTTTTATTTCTTTACATTGATAAAAACAAAGCCCTTTCAACCCCAAAGTGTGTTTTGGGCACTGCACAATAAACAGAAAACTGTCTCTGAACTGGCTTATAGAAACTGTAGCACATCCCTGCAAATCCTCCCCAATATTTTCAGTGAAGCACATCGGGTCCACTCAATTTGGAGAACCTGCTATACCAGAGCACTGTGCTAAGGTCCTAGTTTGTAGACAGCAATGTGATAGCCACATGGCATAAGCAAAGGCATTTTTCAGGAAATTCAACTTTTTTTTTTTCTTTTTTTAACTCCTTTCCCTGCTCTTCCACACAGCAAAAGCTTGTAGTTTCAGCTATTCCTTGTTTATTTTTTCTGTTCAGACATGATTTGTTTGAAGAGATGTCTGGAAAGCAGATACTTCCTTGAAGCAAAACAAGTATATAGATATATTAAAAAAACCCCAACTTTCCAATTTAATTTTAAGAGGATTTTCCTGGAGTTTGCCTGTTATATTAGACCTGAGTAATATAAATGGTTAACATAAACTCCTCAGAAATCCGAAGGACACTTGATCATTAAATGTAATGAACTTCTTTGTTTTAACAATTTCAAGGCTAGGGTTGTATAGATTGGCGCAGGTTCAAATCTCACTGACTGCTCGTTGTTATATCTGATATCGACATATTTCTCTGCCTCATTCCACTACTATAATTCACCATTCAGTCAATGGTAAATGATCTTCAACTGGGAACGGAAAGCCTAGGCTTGCTGGGAAAACAATCTTAAAATTAATGATGTGTCAGGAGCACAATCTCAAATCTGAGCTCCTTCAAACTCCAAGAGCTTTTCAATCTCTGCTTCCGAATCCAAAACAGAGTCCCCTAAAGTTTTGGTTTTAGGTCAGCTCCAGTGCTGGAAGGAAATTGTACAGCAGGTAAAGGATAGGAAAAAAAATCACGACAGAGGATGTTTTCACAGGATTTTGGTCTAAGATGGTGAAAACCTCAGGAAAGGAGCTGCCTTCTGGAGGCTCATGCCACTTCTCCTAGTGCAATCCTCATGGCATGAGATCTTGAGCGTCTCTGGCACCCTCACCGCTTTGAACACCCATGCTAGACTTAGTTTTACATCTAACATCCTTAATCCAACATGGGTGAATGCCTGTGTGGACACAAGAAGGATGAATGGCAACAAGTGGTCTTTCAAAGGCTCATGTGGTCTTTCAAAACAATATCTCATACTGTGCTGCCAGAGGCAGAATATGGGGCTGGACGGACCATCAGTCGACCCGAAAGCCTATCTTATATTCTTACGACAACTAGCTTAAATTTATACATGGCTTCTATAGCTCATCCCAACCTCAGTGCCGCATTACCGTATTTCTTTTTTATATATATATTTGATTTCAGCTCTTCATGAGTCCAATACTGCAAGACTTTAAACTGCAAAGTATTTTAGACAAAGAGAAAAGAGAGGATGGACTGTTAGTGAAGACATGACTAAGGTCATGATCAAGGCAGGGTGGGGAATTTTGCCCTGGGGCTGACTGGCTTCAAGCATTATCTTTGGCCCATCAGGAAACTGGAAACTGAAGATATGAAGGAAACTGAAGAGTTTCACCAGATCCTGGAGTAAATGCCCTAAAACCAGCTTCCACACACTGATAGTGGCCAAGGTTTGCACGGACGTGTGAGGAGAATGCAGTGAAACGCCCTCACCTTGCCAAGTCACAGGTGATCTGCTAGCCCACAGCGTAAACGTTGCTGCTCAGTGGCATTGCACAATCCCCAGAATAAAATGCTGCGAGGCAGAGTCCAAAGCCACCCCATCTAGTCCTCGAAGGTGGACGTGCAGCTGGGTCTCACGCAGCACCCTTTGGTCCCACCAGCAGATGTTCCCTGCAAAACTTCTGGAGCAAACTTCAGCCACCGAGGCCCAACCAGCCCATCTCTTCTGGTCCCACATGCCACCAAACCAAACCTCCTGGGGAGAAGGAGGGTGCCAGGGGAGCCACGGGGAGGTGCCTACCAGTGCTTCTGGGGCAGATCCAAGCGGATGCTTGTGGGGAAAACACAACGATGTCCTTAGGAGGGTCACCTCCTCCTTGCTTGGGCACAGAAGGGGTGGAGCAGCTGTTTAGCCATACCAGCAGGGATGAAGCTACAAGTGGATTTGTGGGAGGTTTTCCTTGGGCTGCTACACCAAAGACCAGCTTCCCCATTTGCTCTGGCTGGAGGGCTCACATGTGTCTACCGGGTCCCTGCGGGCAAGGACCTTTCTGCCATCACCCAAAGCACCACATGCTCTGGCACATCTTCCCAATCACGAAAATCCCAGAACAGATGAGAAACCCCAAAGCTCTGAGGCAGAGCAAACGTGGATTCCTCCGTAAAGGAATCCCACAAAAAAAAAAAAAAAAAAAGGGAAAATGCTACTACAAAAATACACTGAACAGCTTGGGCAAAAGTGTCCCACCTTCCCATGCAGCAACCATGGCGAAGGGCTAGTTCAACAACAGCAAAGGAGGCAGAGGGCCACTTTGAGTTGGCATTTGCACTTGAAAATTTTGGAGTGATTACTAAGAGCAGTCCTCCTTTTGTAAACATTTCTGTTACGCCTGCGTGGGTGTGAAGAAAAGTGCAGCTTTCAGCATATTCGTTCACAACGGGGCGCATCGTGCATATGCTAAGAAAGCCTGGGCACAGCTCGGCTGAAACAAGTCAGCAGAGTGAAGTCTAAACTAATGCGCAAACAGTTCCGTCCTGTTTGCACTGCCAGGTAAACCTCACCGAAGCAGGAAATATTGAGTATTGGGAATTATTTTGTGTCTAGGTTTTACTGCCACATTTACAGTCAGTGGGAGATATACATGGTTCTTGACCCCTGTGGTCTGTGATTGACTGCATCAATGGACAATGCTTAAGGGACAATAAGTGATTTTAAAAATCAGTCTAAGATTGGATGCACTGTATAAAACTAGAAAAAAAAGAAAGAATGAAAAAAACCCCAGTGACCCGTTCTCCCACTGATTACATTGGCTCTCCAGCAATGTGACTTTTCTTCCTTCAATGGAAATGTTCTGAAGTGTCAATGGAGAGAAGAAAAAACCTGTAAATAGCCCTGAAGAATGAGGTTTTCAGAATGAGAATGCTTTGGCACTGGATTATGAAGCACACAGATTTACTATAGAAAAAAAATCAATTTCCCATTTCCCAAGCTGAGTTACATGATCAGAGCACGATCACAGGCTGGCAGCTCCTTGGCGTACCACCTATAACACCCCAACATCACATGCGTGCGTGCGCTTTGCAAAACCACTCTCATTTAAATCCAGCCATCAGCTCGAGCGCTGGCTGCTGCTGATTGTCTTAGTGCTACTGCAGATACTAAAAACCAAGCTGTCTGGAGCTATCTTGGTAAACACTTAAAGCAAATATCCTCATTTCTGATCTTAACAAAGCCAAGATGACTTTCTGCATGAGTAACCCAACTATTGTTGTAACACCACCCCCCCAGCAAAACAACAACAACAAAAATGCAACCTCCTTCTCTTCTCTGACTATTTCTTACGCATCTTTAAAAGCCCAGGGCTTGATCTGGATTGCCCAGTTCAATTAATGAAGTCAAATCCAATGGAGTTACACCCCAATGTACAGAAGCGTAATTGAGACCAGATTTTGGCCTGAAGAACCTCTAAAACCATTTCTCCTCCCACCTCCCCAAGAGTCACATTTCTAAAAGAAAAAAAAATAAACTGAACAAGTCATGCCAGTAGGGCAACTAGACTGTAAAGGGGAGGGGGGGCAAATAAAGTTAAAAGAATACTTTAATAGGAGGGACACAATCTTTACCAAATGGAGATTCACAATGGCAACTTGCCAGTTGCCTGAAGGATGCAATCAATTTGCATAAAATACAGCAGACTGCAGCCACCCTTGTGTTCATGGCAGCAGAAGTCCCAGCTCCTCCACCTCATCCGCTGAGTCTCGCAGCTTTTATTCCACGTTACAGTGAGCTGAAGGCATAATTCACCCCATAAGTCTATTACTTGGGCTGTTTCTAAATTATCTGTTCCAGGCAACCATGTACTTCGCCTGATGCACTCTCAGATTGACGTGCACCAGCTACAGACTGGTGTGTGCTTCAGAGTGCTGCTGGTCCCAGGTAAAACACAGCCAACCCCTGGCAGGGCACTTGCCTAGTGCCGGTCTAAGAACAGCTACACGGTTTCTGTTTCAAACCTGTCCTGCAGCTGATGGTCTCGGAGAACAGACGCTGGTCTTTGAGGCAGATGCTGCACAGCTTCATATCCAGCACCCAGACAAAGCTGTGATGAGCACGGCTTTCTGCCTTCTCCCTGAGTCTGCAAAAGGGCAGCATCCAGCCCACTGCCTGCAAGTCCTGAACAGGGGAATTAAGGAGGGCCCAGCCGGTACCATCTTTGTCCTCCATCTGAGAGTCGAAGGTGCTTTCTGCCCATGGTCTTCGCAGCAGACTCAGTTTACACTGCCCCTGAAACCAGTCCCTGCCTGCCGGTGGAGATGGGTCCCCTCACTAACTTCTAGGTAAACCAGCTCTGAAACCTTTAAATCTGCTTCCTACAACCCTAAAAATGATGAGAAATGAAAGCGTAACGTCCCTGAAGTGCATGGGCAGGGGAAGAGGAAAAGGAAAAAAAAAAAAAAGATTTCATGGGACCTGCTTTTGAGTGCTGTTATTTCAGTCATGAAAGTCACAGGTTGCCTATAGATCAGACGGTGCCACAGTGGTGATGGAGCATGAAACCTCACTTAACTCCCACTTCGCAGTCCCCGCAGCCCAGCCGCCGGGGTCCTTGCGCCGACCACATTCCTGCCATTACGCCCGTGGCTTTTCCTGGCCGACAGAAGCTAATCCTTACCATTTGCATCTTAGAAAAACAACAGTTTTCCTCGTTTCGTACTGAAACACTGATGCAACAGCTCAGTGTCTGAACAGGAACGTAATCGGATACATGAGCAAGTTGTGTGAGTGCCGTTAGGGAAAGGAAAAAAAAAAAAAAGCAAATATACCAGTATCCAAATGTGAACAGACAGGATCCCTGATTTACGGGCAGCAAGCGGGGTTCAAATTGAATCTGCATTGCCTCAGCAAAGGCATCTGCTTATTGGACGATTTGTTTTTTAATGACCCTTCGATGTTGCTTTTGCAGAATCCTAGTTAAAATGCCATGTTGAATAAGGGCAACTCTGTGCCTTGTACTGCCACAGCCCAGTCCTCTGGTAGGTTTAGGACTGTGCTGTGATTTGTAAAACCGGTACTCTGATACTGTAGGAAAATAAACACAACCTAGACAGAGAAAAGAAATATAAGAGTGAGCCTCAAAGTGCTGAGTTCTTTCAGACTCAGGTGTGGGCGAGCCAGGCTTTAAATATTCTTTCTGTTTAATCATGCAATAGCTATGCAAGACCTGAAGTGGAACGAAACAAAAACAGTTTATGGGCTTACTAGCAATAATATGGATTTTGTCATAGGAAACCAGTATTTACTGTTAATGTTATTAGGAATTAATTATTTTCCCTAAATTACTAGGTAAAAAGATTAAGAAACAAAGGTATTTCTAAAGGAATGCTTGGTTAATTCCAATAAAGGTGATCAAAAAATCCTTGGTTTTCAGACAAGGGTCTATTCTCCTTTTAATACATACCCAAGCCATACCAGACCAGTGACCGTGGTAAGAAGCCAGTGGTATTCCCACTGAATATCGCACCACAACAAGGAAACTGGTGGAGACGAACAGCCCAAGCAGCTCACTCCCTGCTACCACACCAAACAGGCGGACGTTTAGCAATTTCCCATGGTCACCTAACACCCGATCAAAGCGGTGCCTCGTCTGCGGCATCAACTTTGTCTCTCGTTGCACGCTTTGTGTGGCAACGAGCATCCATTCACCCCAGAAGAACTCGGAGGCACTGTCCGCAAAAAGCATCCCAACACTTTGGTGGAACATCAAAGCCTGTAGAGCTTTACAGATTACAATCAACGTCCTGAAGAGCACCAGAAAGCCTTGTGGGGAAGCCAGCACAATTCACAGAGCTCGCACCGATGTAACATGCTCACGCGAATCGCCTTATTAAATGGGAGGGCTACCAGAAAGCTAACGAATAGCCTTTGAGGGCTGGGTGTTTGACTTTTCTAAATTGAGAAGGAGACAAGGGTGGGGAATAACATGGCAAATACTGTATTGGACCACAGTACAGCCCCGTATTCACTGCAAACTTTAATAAGCAGCTGAGTCCTCACTGCTTTGGGCGAAATGAGAGCAATTTGGGATTCTAAAGTATCCCCCACGACCATGAGTTTATCCGGCAAGAAAAGCACATAATCCACAATAGATGGGAAAGTCAGCCTGCCTTCCTTGGTTCGGCTCACCCCTCTCCTGCCCTACCAGCACCACATCTTCCCTCTCTCGATGAAGTCTCAGCTGGTACTTTGAACTGCTGACTCTTAAATTTGCAGAGAAGACAGCGAATGCCACACAGCTTTGTTTCCAGTCAGGCTTATTTAAAGCTCATCTGAAGTTTTCACCTCCTGGATCTGTAAATGCTGCTGCTGATTCATAATGAGGCAGAGAAGTAGTCTATTAATCAAACCCAGCAGAACATTTTCTACAGGAGGCATTTATGTGAATGAGAGCAGCATATGAGGTTACACTTAGCTAGGAAAAATATTACAAGGGGATCTCAGTTCTTGTGCTTCAGGGCATAAGCTGATCACCAGATGGGGTCAGGAAGAATTTCACCCTCCTTCGTTTCTAGATATAGTGTTGCACAATAGGTAAACTATGGAGGCACAAGGAACGAGGAAAAAAGCTGATTATAGCCCCGTTTTTCCCCCCTGCTTTCTTGGGAGCTATGTCCCCAAACACTGCCAGACAGAAGACAGTAGGTTAGAAGAAATATTGGACTTTAGTATGGCTGTTCTTACCCAGAAAATGTTATGCACAAGAGCCCTGACTTCACATGCCCAACTAACAAAACACTAAGCCTGGCCAAAAAACCTGCTCTGGGAAGCTGGTGGGCAGCAGGTACCTTGTAATGGGTACTATCGACATATTTAATATATTATAAACATTTTATGCTAGTTAAAGCTAGACTTCTAGGTCTGGGAGAACTTTGCCACAGCTCATGGGAACAATTTTTTCGTTTCAGTTCTCTGAGTGCTTTGGGTTCAAATTAACCCACTTACTTCTCTTTCTTACTGCAAATTAATAAACCAGTGGAACTTAAAAAACAAGAAAAAGAAAGAAGAAGAAAGCCACAACACTTTGTTAAAACCGCTAAGTTTCAGCTGGTATCATGTCAAAACCACTTGAAACATGAAACCAGAAATCTTCCTAGGTTGACTCAAAGACTATGTCTCTATTAGGAGTGCTTTACCAGTGAAGGAATACTGGTATATAAGATTGGCAAAGGTCTCCCGGTATAGATGCAACTACAGCAGCAAAACTGAGTTTTAAACTGGTCCAGTAAATTGAGCCAAGAGTTTTGTTGATGGACTTGCATCTAGGTGAAGTTCTCCAACAGTTCTAGCAAGTGAATCGGTCAGGGGCAACACCTCTTCACATCCTGGATAGACACAAATATGTCAGCACAAGTTTTGAGTGTAGAAATGGCCAAAATTAGATAAAGGTTGTTTTGACACTCTTTTGAAAAAAACTAACCAGCTCTGAATTTAGAAAACTGACAAAATCGGTTTATTTTGTAGGCTTCACAGTTTTGTTGCAAACTTCTGGCATAGCTGCAGTTAAACATCTTATTTTGGTCTTATAATCTGTGACATGTGGTACTTTATGATTTCTCTCAGCACAACGAAATCTGTCTCTCAGCATGCAATCATAAATGTTGCATACAACCCTCACAAGCAACCTTTGGAGATTTCTCCATAACCCAGTTCGTTTATTGTAACAGTGGTCAGCACTGGTGCTAGAGGGAAACCGCCACGTGAGAAGATTGTATTATTATTCTGATAGAAAGACCATTAAATGCTGGCCGCTTCCCTCAACACCAGTGCAAAATAAAAACGCTAAATAAAAATGTTCATTCTAATACGTACTATTGCACACACGGAGGACAAGGCAGAGCAACGTGGCAGAATTTCACCAGATTCCTACTCAGTTTACCCAGATTGACTATTTTGGACTATTTTGGACTTAGAGCAAAAAGATATTTTAAAAAAAGAAAGACATTTTCAGCTTCAAACGCTATAGAAAAATCCACTTCCCACCTAGCTTTGCTTGGAACACATCTCTCGCTCTGTAACAGCCTCTTTTACTGCAGTTTGAGACACAAATATCCATAAGCAATTACTACCGTTGCCTGTGCAAGTCAAACCTATGGTTCTGTCTCTTACCTGTAATCTGACTCTGTCCTTGTGGATTAAAAGGACTTGGTGCAGAGTTCAGAGAGGGCCGTGGGCTCTGGGTCGGGACCCCTACTCTCATACTGGGATGAGGAATGCGCCCTAAATCACTGAGGCGTTCAGAGAACAAACTAGGTTTAGAGTCATCAAGCTTCTGTCTGTGCCCTGGAAACAGCAAATCATAAAATAAAAGCGTTAATAACAAGATTTAGTAATTTAACACACCCCAAAAAACCCCCAAAACGGCCTCTAAGGACCTGTCATTAGATTTAATGGATTTATAGGTATCTCAGCTACCCCCGATAACACAGCGACATCGGTGGGGTGATTTGTGTTTTGGGCATGGTTGTGCTGGTGAAAGCCATATCGAGTACAACCGTGCCCATACAGATGTGTAACATGTTGCAATTTGGATCAAAATAAGCACTTAGGAGGATACCCACACAAGGTCTTTCTTGACTTTTTTTGTTTTTTTTGCTGCTTTAACTACACTAGGTAGTTAAAGGGGCAAAGTTTCTTTTCCAAAAGCAAGCCTCATATATAAGTACAAGTTATCAAGTGGGACAATTATTCCATGCCTGGTTTATATGTTGTGGATTTTTGGTAAGAAAATGCAAGCTTTTCTTCTCCCCTTATTTTTTTCCTTTAACTCTGTCACAGTTAGTCATTAACTTTCATTTCTTGGGGAGATTTTCCAAAAAGCAAATAGTCACTGTCATTTGAGGAGAGCAGTATCGCAAGGAAAACCTTCAAAGCTGCTGGCCAAGACTAGGTCCTACACTCCCTTGCATGGTCACCCTTCCTCAGTCCTCCTACTTCTGTCCCCAAAAACAGGCTAACTGCCCTCGTGCCGTATGGCCGCATTGGGAGAAGTCATTTAGGGGTGCTCGGTTGTCAAAATGTAAAGGGGGAAAATGGCAAAACCAACAGGATGCCCCAACTGGTACTGCTCATATTGTCATTGAGACGTTTCAAGAGTAAAGGCTTTACTTCTCTAATCGTTGTATTTTTGCTCCTAGGTTTAGTTTCTTTCCAAAGTAGTTACAGGACGCTCCTCGCCCAATGGCGCCTTTGAATGTGAGGCGCGGAAGGTGTTATTTCTATCATGCAACAGATGGAGAAACAGGCATGCATAAAGATTAAGGTCAGGACTAATTTTACTTAACTTTAGCCATTCATAAATCAGGCATCTAGTCTAAACTCTTCTAATGTAGACTTCCTCTACAGTTAATGGAAAGAAATAGCTACTTCCAGAGGGCAATTCATCTCATTTGTCTCTGACACCAGTCTTAAAATGGGATGATTCACCTTCTGAATTTGCTTTCTCTTCCTTCTCTGATCAGAGAGGGAGCACACATGACTAGTTTAATTAGACACCCTCACCATTAGTCAACATTAAATGGAATGAATCTCACCCTAAGTTACCGACCAAAGGCACGCAAAAAGCCTCTGGCAGAGCTGAAACGGGGGCCCTGACCCCCTGACTGCAACCCAGAACGATGTCTGCCTCCATCCCCAAAAGCAGTGCCAGGGCACAGGCACAAGCAGTAACTGGGTATGATATTTTTATGCTTTTAACAATAAGAAGGGTCTCTGGTAGGGTTTGGGCTTGAACCCTTCCAGATGATCCCAGTGGCTTGAGATAATCTGGGTTGTCCCTCAGCAGTGTGAACACAGCCATCTGTTTGGAGGCTACAGGAGTTCAGCTTTGCAGACACGGTTAGATTTGTCCCATGGGTCTTAGGGCCAGAGAACCAATTCTGGCACCGGTTAATTTATTTTAAAAGTGTACATGAGGCCATTGAATCTTGAGATTGAACTATCAGAATACCACTCTTAAGAAAAATGCCTTTTACTGGTACCTCTCACGACAGTATTGAAGTACATCGGTTCACATCATCTAACTGGGACCAAAGTGCCTGCATGACATATAGGCAAAGCGATGTCAGTACTGGACAGCTAAACCCAAACTAGATTCAGAGAAATCGTGGTTCTAGATAGAGAAGTGAAGGATTCAGGTTGGGAGATGAGAAGAAACTGCCTGGAATTTAATTTTGGAGAAACTTCTCTAGCAATTTAAAAAAATTAACTAGTTGACCCATTATTTTGTACTTTGAAATACGATTTTGCTCCCCCAGGATGACTCAGTCTAAAAGCACGGGGTAGGCGGGAGCTTTCTCCTTAAGGAGAAAGCGCTGATCTATGTTAGAGCTGACACGGGTGGCTAGTCCTCTCTTCAGCAGGTATCAATCACTTTAAATGGGGAATGATTTTTGGTGGGCTTGTAGCAACTCTGTAATGGCAGCTTAATTAACCGGATAGCATTTAACCTGCTAGTCTTTAGCGTTATCTTTTCAATCTATTTAAATTACAACTTGTACAAGCTGGGTGCTGCTAAATCTGGAGAAACGACTTACACACACACATGCAGTCAGTATTCCCTTGGGGTTTCTCCTTCTCCATCTTCTTTTCCTCCACAATTTTTATGTATGTGCTTTTCCCTTTGCCAGTCATATTTTCCACTCTGTTTTTTAAAGGCATCTCCTTCCCCTCCCCTTTTCTCTTCTACTCATTCTTAATCACATTTCGGCAAATTCAAGAGGGCTCAAAACAAGGCAAACCTGATTAGCCTATCTCTGGCCTCACACGCCAGGGCTGACTTTATCTGGGAATGAATCCACCCCCAAAGCGAATTTTATTTTGAATTTTTGTAGAAAAATCCTGTGCTATGTTCATACAGTGCCCTTTTTGCTAAAGAATCACTAACAAACCGCTGCACGAGCTATTTTAACTGTCTTCAGATAACTCAATGAACACTTGTTATATAGGTCAGCACTCCCGCACCAACCTGTGCCCGATAACCCCCTGCTTTGTTTTCATCACGCTCTGTTTGCCCGTGCATAGCTTTGCTAGAAAAGAGTTTATATTTAATTATGTGTATTATTATTATAATGAACTAGGTCTATCACAGAAAGACAAAATTCAGCAGGATAGCAGTGCACTTCAGTGTAGGGAGGGGGGAAAAAAGAAGAAAAAAGGAAAAAAAGGCGGGGGGGGGGGATAAGAAGAAAGATTCCCACATCTGGTTGACTTGAAATGATCTAGAGATGTGTGGGTTTGGGTGTTGCCACCTCCTCCCCCCCCAAAAAAAAAATAGGGAAAAGAGAGCTGTATGCACATCTGGAAGACCCCAGGCATCAATGGAACTGCAAGTCCCCAGAAACCAGCAAGGGGCCAAAGGCAGACTTGCCTTCTCCTTCTGGACATTTAAAATTTAGGGTTGTAACACGGAGTCATGTTGTGACAAAGAGATCCACCGAAGGAGCCACGCTCCCCCAGTGAAATGTCCCAGAGAGATGAGATTACGTTACAGCTTTGCACGTTATGGGTTACTATGCTTTGATAAAAGCTAAGATGTGCTCACATTGAAAGTAAGCAGGAAACTCAACAAAAACTTCACATTCAGGAGGTGCTCACAAAGAAGTGTAGGCAACTTAAATAAATCTCTTGCCCTGATTCCTGTGCAGAAAAAAAAAAAATCCTATTAAGTACAGAGGAGCCATGAGGTATGGGCTGAAAACACTCTAAAAAGGCCTTCTGAGTAGCACATAAGCAGCAGCAATGAAATATGTGATACATGTTTAAAACTCATTCCACAAGCTGCTTTTCATCTCTCATTGATATATGTGTCCGTTGACAGAGAAATTCCTGATCCCAGGGGAGTGTGCTAAGAAAAGCTGTATTCCGTGGTCTCAGTCATGAGGCGTAATTTTATTTCAGGAAAAAAGATTAGGGTAGCAAGTGTGGAGAGCTCAGGGAGAATCTGTGATCTGCTGCAGCAGTGAGTACATTAAAAAGCAATATAAAAGCTACATAAAGAATGGAATAAAATAATGTTGCAGCTGCCCCAATGCCTGCAACACTGCATTTAATGCCGGTTGCTCTGTTACAAAGATGATTTTGTGGAATGGATTGGGCTTGGAGGGGGACAAAATGGTTATGGACACAGGCAGGCTTGGATACAAAATGCAGTCAAAAAGATTGGGGCTGCCCCATGAGTTACTGAATAAGGATGGGACCCAGCGGCTATTGGAATAGATCTGGTCACAGGCAAGGAGGTGGGAAAGAGATGAGAAAAACTGAGAGTTAACAGACAAAAGCTATCCAAGCTGTTCCGATTTGTCTGTTGTCATAGTACAAAACATGTTAGATACTAGAAAGCCATTATTTGCTCCAAAATGACGAGCCATATTTGGTCACTCACCGCTACTCAGCTATTTCAAGCCAAACACCAACCTGAGTATTACTTTCTGGAGACAGAAAGCATTGCTATTAATCCACCCCAGTACCAATTTTGGCCATTTTACATGAACCAAACCAGAAAATAGCAGTGGAAGAGTGCAATAACGTCAATGCAACCTGCAGCCAGCCAGACGGTGCCTGCGCTGCTGCTTCAGCTCGCCAGTCCAGGACGGCCTCAGAACATGTTAAAATGGCCCATAGAAGCTAATGTTCAATTATCACATCCCAGGCATGGCAGAAGATGTGAGGAGGCTTCATCTCCAGCTTAATCATTTCAGTTTAAACTAAACGAAGGAATGTATCCCAGATCAAAGCAAGGCAATCTTGAGTATGCTGGATGTGGTAACTGGAAAGGGACGTGAGCTCGTCTCTCATCACTGAACTTCCACCGCTCCGCTGGAGAAGTCAAGATGTAAATCGGGCCTTGCAGAATGTAAATGTGGTGTTGATGCTTGAAGATTTTTACCTCCTCGGGGAGGAGGGGTGTGTGTTTTTATCTTTCAGCTTGTGGGTGTGGAACTGAAAACTAATCAGATTATGCTACACGTGGCCTCACCAGATGCTGACACTCAGGGACTCCCTTTCTTTGTACCGTGTACACCACCCACCAGTTTTTTTTGTGTGTGTGTGTTTTTTTTTCTGGTACCAAGGAGATCTGGTTACCAGATTTTCAACAGATGCTTTTATCACTCTCAAGTGGGTTAGCTATTTTCAGTCATCGCCCAGTTCTATCTTTTTTGCTTTTGCCTTAACAACAAGAAGTATCGTGGGAGTCAGGTGTCTCCGTAAAAGAGCCAAGGGAAGGCAGAAAGGTCATGAAAGTAAGAACCTGGGCTCTAACCTGCTGGGGACACGTTTTCTGGGATGTCCCAAGCAGAATGGAGGGTGATGACCCAACATGAAATACCACCATGGTTTGTGTTTGCTGTATGTTGTAAGTGTGCTCAGCATCAGCTGGTGAAGTTTGGAGAGTCACTCCATGGAGTGACTACAGCTCGAAAGGGCAAACAAAATAAAAATCCTTTGAATGCCAGGGCCAGTGACCGAGGCTTTCTATGGCGCTGGGTTCAGTGCTGAGATTGAAAAAGGAGAAAACTTTAATGGAAAAGGGACTTCCCTTCAGGCTAAGGAGTGGCAGAAAGAAGAAGAATCACCTAGTTTACAAGCTATGAATTTATAGCCTATACATCCCAAGCTTTCCCTGACTTCAAGAGAAGCACAACAGAGCCCAAGAACCCAAGTTTTGATTATTCCCACTGTTCTCCAAAGGTGAAGTGCTTTAATAAGGTAAAGAACGGGCACATTTTTCCTACGAACATTATACGTCTTTGAGACAAGCACTCTGATTATGTCTCTTTTAACACTAGCACACTAGTGACATATTTCTGTGTACACGCTGTAGAAGACAATTTCACACCACAAAAAAAGATAGGTTAAGTGTCCTCTGAATTTCATCACAAATTCTCCTTAAATTCTCTTTAGATGTCTTCCTGCATTTCATCCCATTTGGTCCTGCAGATCAGATGTAACTGGGAGATACTGACATGGGCTTGACTGTGAATTCAGCTACAGGCTTGTAAAGCTGAAGTCAAGGGAGCCACATTTATGCCACGGTAAAGGAGTTGAGACCTGAGCCTAAAGCTTCTTAACAGCTGTTGTGCAGGGACTGAATAACACTGAGCATTCAGCATGAAGCAAAAATATTCATTGTTCTATTACAAATTTCAGACAATACATCATTGCAGCAAGATGTCACTCCAAAGCAGTGTCAATCTATGCTCTGGAGGTAAAAATAAGAGAGCCATAAATCAGCAAAAGCCCAGAAGACGCACGTCAGCTCTTTGCAAGGGAAAATCTCTGAAGCAAGTCACAAGGGTCCCTCTTGTGTCCCTTGTCTTGTGACAAACTGTCATCCCTGGGCTGGCTTCCCCCCACCCAGTCCTCCCGAACGCACCCAATCCAAAGTTCATGACGAAAAAAAACCAAAACACAAAAGAGCCAAACAATTTTTACCCAGGAAAGGGAAAAGCTTGGAAACCTTCCAGTCTCTTGGGTAAAGACACAATTATGAGAAGAAAAATATAATCCACCCAAGAGACATAATTACATAATTAGGCCATAGGCTGTGCATAGGAAAGGTTCTTATAGTTCATAAAACAAGGAGCTACATAGGTGCAGTAACTGCAGTTAATTCACTCAATGGAGAAAAAAAAAGATGTTTGTTTTTTAAATAGCTGAGGGCACCAGTTTGCATTAGACTGGAGAGCTTATTCTCCCGACTGTACACAGAGCCCTATTAGTGTCAACAGGAGTCACTCAGACGCAGGCAGAAAGCAAGACCCTGTCTCTTTTTGTTCTTAAAAAAGACACCTTTTGTACCCAAAGCAGGTAGGCCCTCTACCTGAAACTACTGCAGAGGAATGGAAGTAAATAAAGACAGAGGAACGTACGCTGTGGATGGGCTCAGTTCCTATACAACGGATCTAACGTGGTCCATTGCCAAAATCCCACTGAGCTCCTCCTCCCTGAGCCCTGCTCTCCCGAAGGTCTGCAGAATACTGGTACGGCTCCAAAAGGGCCAGATCCAGCTCCCAGGGGAACCAGTTAGGCTACTGCCTTCCCAAAGCTGTGGCTCCAACCCGGGGTGAGCAGAAGCAGGGGCAGGTTTGAAGCTCAGCGCAGAGGTCAAGCCCGCAGAGCATGTCTGGTGTCGATGGTCATCTCCCCACTGACTTACTGGGAGCAAAAGCAAATGTCGACTCAGCTCATCTCGCAGGCAGCCCGCCCAGCACGGCTCGAAGTCAGAGCTTCCAGCAGGACGAAGGGAGGAAGGGGCAGGCAGGGTGAGGGGAAACGATCCCACGGGTGTGTAACCTGTGTCCCTTCGTGCCCATGGGAATGACTCGAACTCAACCGTTGCAAAGCCTTTGAGGATATAAAGTGCTATCAATGCTTTTTAAAATTCAGCTGGGGTCTGTGAAAAGCACTCATCCAGCTGAAAGACAGACCCAGAGGTAGGGGGGGTTCAGCAAACGGCAGCAGCTGCAAAGGAGCCTCTCGCTCCCAAAATTTCTCTGCGTAGAGAGGTGAAAAATGCCTGCCCGGAGCAGGGCTGCAGGCTGCTGCTCCAGCGGGCAAGGGACTGATGAGGGGCATGTGGCAGGGGCTGAGCTGGCCAGGAAGTCTGCACAGGGGAAGCTGTGTTAAAACAGCAAAACCGGAAGATTTAACGAATGAAACCAAAAAGATGCTTCAAGAAACAGGACAAGCAGAGCAGGAAGGGGCTCGAGTGGGCTTGCTTTTGCACCGGTTCCCTCCCACCCTCCAACTCATCCCAGCGTTGCAGGATCCACACTGCCCTCTGCTCTGCCCCTCTCCTGCGGTACGGCCTCGGCTCGCCGGTAAATGAGCAAGGTCTCCCCTTGCTGTAGTGGGTTTTTTTTTTCTTTCTCTTTTCTTTTTGAAAAGCTTTTGAATTCTGACACGGATCTTGAGGCTTGTTCTGCAAAGCTGAGCGACACCCTGTATGAACATCAGCACAAACCGGCCAGGTTGGGGAGGGAGCAGGTGGGACCCCCTTGCGCCCCGATGCTCTGCCTTCCCCTTTATCCATCCTCCAGGAACACAAAGGAATCTGTGTGCACGTGTGCCAGGAAACCAGCTAAACATTGCTGGCATCGCCGCTCGGAGACATTAAAGACAACTCATATAAACAGAGACTGTCACGCAAGTCTCGGTCCCTGCCTTAATTCCCTTTGCATGCTGGTGTCTGTTACGGTCTCCCCCTTCTCCTCCCCCTTTTTTTTAGCAGAAGGGGAGAAGAGGGAGAGCAAGAGCTGTCCCGCAAAAGCGCAAGGGCTCCTCATTCTGACTTGATCATCCTCATCCTAACACAGCAATATCTTTGAGGAATAAGGCTTTTCCCCCCGCCCAAGGTAGCTATCCTATAAAAAGCCCACCAACTTCTGTTGCTTGCCGCAGCGACTGGCAGTAAAGATCATAGCAAACGAAGGGGGCGAGAGGGGGGGAAGAGAAAAAAAATCTCCTTGAACTGGCCTCCCTCCAGCTGGCAGCAGGGGATGGTTTTCTTAACGCTTGCAAAACCTGATTACTTTAAAAGAACGAAAAGGGAGGGCGATGTAAACACAGCCATTAAAGCAGATTTAAGGCGCTTAGTTTAAATCTAGTCTCAGAGCTCTCCGATGCTACGCCGCTCTGCTCTCTAGACATCAATAAGGTGCATTTTCATTTTTGGTTTTGTTTTACACCCCCGAAACCAGGAGCGTATTGCAGGCTGAACGCTGCGGTTACAACGGGAATTCAGGCATGGAAGAAACAACAGTTAAGCAATAATAGATGGATGTGTGCGTGTTTGCACTGTATCTTTCAACAGATTGTTTTGCTGCGTTAGAAGACTACTGTGTTTATATCCATGCAGCAGGTTTTAAGCAGATTGTTTAAACTTGATTAAAGTGGGATATTTCTAAAATAACCTTACTAATAAAATTCAGATGGCTAAAGAAACCTGAAAACGTGGTTAAAAATAAAAAAGATGCCATTTCAATCTACACTGGCGGGAGTAACATGATATAAACTCCACAAGAAAACAGTCTTTACAAGTTCGACTTGAAGGATTATCTTATGTATCAGCACCCTCTGTAGCAGAGTAGCATTTATCCACGTATCCACCCATGTTAATGCTGTTGCACAATTTACTACAGCTGTGATAGACAGATAATTGCTTTATCCACCCAAGTGTAATAAACGGAGTCTACTATGTTAATCCTTGTATTCTTATTGTCTGCGAATGCCAAGTAAGGGAGAGACGTACGCTGAAAACCCTACCCTCTCCTTCCAAAACTACTGGAGTTTACTCACCCTCAGACCTGCTAAAGTGTTCTTATTGCGTTCCACGCCCCTGCTTGCAGCGCCAAGTATTTTGAGTAGTGTCAAGTTATTGTTATATAAAGGGCACCTACACTCAGGCTATATGGAGGCAGAAGCCAGGATGCAGCAGCCTTTAAAAAAAAAACTAACCACCCTCAAACATCTTTTCCTACTCAGTAAGTAAAACAGGCCAAGTGTTATTTGTTCCTGGGCATAGAACAGAAAGTAATTAACCTGTCCTTCTAAAACGGGACGTCTATTCAGTTTGTGTGGAGTCTGTCTGACTGTTGAGAAATGTCATTTAGCTGCTGGCCCACCAGTGTTTTCCACAAAAATCTATAAAGATTTTTTATTTTGAATGTCAAAAACAGGCGTATCCTTTAAAAAGTTTACAGATTCCCGGTGGCTCCATGAGCTTAGGTTTGTGGCATCAAATTTATAATGACAGTTTGATGGATGTCTCCCTTTCTTCCTCCTGAAAGGTATAAAGACTTGGTGGTTCCCCCAGTAAAAATTATGTTTAACGCTGTTCTTTGCTCTTGTTTATACACTCAAGTGTGTAAAAAAGTCTCGTGCTGCTGGCAACGAGTGGGTTTATTGGGGCAACTTTCACGCTGCAGAAGGTATTCTCCTTTCTGCGTAATCAGAGCACTTGCACAAGCACCTACATGATGCGCAAGTTGTGGAGATGGACAGCCTTAAGCGGCACATAAATGATGCAGCTGGGCTTAAGAGAAGAAACGTTGGCCTGAAGATCCTGGCAACAATCCTGGAGCTGAGTCGCAGTTTTGATCCTCTTGTTATGCCCTACCTCTATCTGTCAATGCCAGCAGGGGCATTTCTGTCTCAGGTGGAAGCTGGGATGGATTAACCTCTGCTAAAACACAGCCACAGGGGATGCATGGATGGGAGTTTGGTGTTACAAGGTTGCCCGCTGACTATCACTAGTGGTATTGAAATGGAATGTATTTTATGCCTCTTCGGCCAATTAATATTTATTATTTTCTTTAATAACTTGGATGATGCAATACAAAGCACGATTATAAAATCTTGAGATGATATCCGGTAGGGAGGAGGCCTCCAGACTTTGGAGAAAGGGGTCAGAATCCAAAACGATCTTAGCAAATTGGCGAAAGGATATTTGACATGTCACTAGCAAAACGGCATGCAGTAAAAGCATTGTACCACACTTTGGAGCAAGAAATCAAATGCTCAAATGCACCACAAGAGCAAACCTATTAGCCAGCGGCATTGCGGAGGAAGATCTGGGGGTAGTAGCGAGTCGCAAGTTGAATGTGAGTCAATAATACGATTCTGTCTTTTTTTAAAAAAAAAAAAAAAAAAAAGAAGTAAATGCAGTTCTGGGAAAGATTAATGGTTAAGTTGCATAGAAGACATAGAAGGTAACTATTACACCCTGCTCAGAAGTGGTGAGACATCAGCTGGACTGCTTTATCCAGTTTGGGACACCACCCTCTAAGAAAGATACTGAAATTTGAGAGAGAATCCAGAGAAGAACAACAGGAGCGATAAGAGATTTAGAAAGCATGACCTACAGGGAAAAGTTGAGGGAGATACATTTGTTTAGTCTAGAAAAGAGACGAGCAGAAAAGGACATGATAAGAGTAAAATGTTTTCTAAAGAAAATGGTAATCAATTGATCTCTGTGTCAGCTGAGAACAGAACAAGAAAAAGCTGGCTTCATTTGAGGTAGAGGAGATTTAAGAGATTAATGTATGATATTAGAAAACTCCTTTTTAAGTATAAAAGACAAAAACACAAAAACCAGACTTGGTAAGTAAGTGGAAGGCACAGTACTGGAGGATTTAAGAATTTGGACAGATGTCAGTGATGATCTAAGTATATATAATACTTCCTCTAAGGAAAAATGGACTAGGTCGCCTGAGGTTTCTTTTAGCCCTGCTCTTCTAGGCCTGAGTGATTGTCTGTGCTCAGTTAAGTCACGTACACAATATTTTTCACATGAGTACATCAAGTCAGGCAGCTCATGCTAACTGAGGGCCTGATGCTGCAAGGAGTTCAGCATCTCCAGCTGCCCTGCAAGGGCACAGTGAAACGCAGGCTGTGTCTGCTCAGGTATTCCAGACCACAAGGAACCTGAGTTTGGAAACCCTGGTCTTAACCCCTCTGGGCCAGTTTCCTCCAGCTCTAACTTCAGAATCACTGTCATTTCTTTACCTCACAGTGGATATTACAAGATTGATTTCACCATTAATTTAGCAAGCATGACTCTGAGTTTCCACTAGTTTTCAGGGGAGACACAACAAAGTAAAACTAGAATTTCACGCCCAATGCTCCAGAGTGTTCCTGCATCCCCAGATGAAGGTCCAGAAGACCATTAACATGTTACTAGTCCACGACTGGTTTTGGTTGTTGCTTTCTTATTTGTGCGTCTGCTGGTTACTCAAAGAGAGATAAGTAGCCCTGGCCATCCCCTTCTGCTAAAACCTATGTGCTCCTCTCCATGCCAGTGTGAAGAACAAGGGACATCAAAATGACAAACTTCTTGGGGGAAAAAAAACCACTAAGCCTCGAAGCAAATGTTTTGGACAACATATGTCTTCTATGAGAGCGTAGGGAACTCCCCAACGCAGTGAGAGACTATAAAATCCTGGGATTTTCCAACAGAACAGCCTCATTATTTGCATTATTTGCTCCTGGAAGTGCTTCATTCATAACTATCTCCACTGGATATTTTTTTTTTTCCTTTGGCGGAAAAGAAAAGAAAAGCTACATTCTGCTGTGAGCTACACAAACACAAATCCCATCCTTGCTACAGAAACTCCAGCCCTACACACATTCATCTCACATTAAACGCCCCGAGCCCTAAGGCTGACTGCCTCTACCCCAGACCGGCTGTTTAACAGCATCATGCCCAAAACTCAGCAAAGCGCACAAGTTGCAAGTGGTTGGCCAAAGTTAAGCCTGTCCTCACAGGCTTCGCAGGTCGCTAATTCAGTGCCTAAGCCAGGTGTTTAACCTGCTCAGGGGCGATGCCTCATACGGAAAGCCCCAGGGGGGACAGAGGGGAGCGACACAGCTGCATTTGGCTGCGAGGAATGTAATATTTTTTTGCAGGGCTCTGGCAGGGGGCTGACCCTTTTGCCGACAGTTGTAAAGTTTGTTTAGTAATGGGGAGCCTCCCGTGAACTTAAAAACGATAAGAAAACAAAGTCCTGGAGAATAAATCTCGCCCCCTGCCCCGGGTTGCCTGTGCGTTTGGCTACCAGAAGGTAACAAATCCCCAAGAATGCGGGCAGTGGGGGGGATGCGCCTGCAAGACGGAGCTGGAGGGTGGCCAACGCAAGTGGCGGGCGATGCCATTCACGGCGCGGCAAACTGCGCTGATGAACACCCGGGGAAAGCCTGGGAAAGGCTGGGGCTACCGCAGGCAAGATGTCCCCTACAACTGCTCTGGCTGCTTCTGCAGGGAGCTCTTCAGGAGTTCGTCTCACAGAAACCCCATGTACCTCTTCTGCTGCCTCTAGTCGTACTGAATTTAGTAGAAAGTGGGCATGGCGGAGAAGGTCGGTCCAAACAGGACCTGATTTTTATTTCTGAATTCATGAGTCTCCCTTGCCCATACACCAGGGGAGCTCAAAGGCCATTAATTTTTGGTCACTGGACAGGACGTAGCATACGAGACAGGGAAACCTCTGTCTTACGACCAGTCCCCTGAGATGCACAATCCTCCCCCAAGTTCATGTTTTAAAGAAGATGATGGCTCACAGGCTTTGCTTTCACCCTGCTGTAACTACTCCATTATTTCACTGCTAAACAGAAATCCACTTGGGCATTACATTGTGGGTGCAATCTGCTGGCAAAAGGAAAATCAAAGAAACAGAAGCTGTAAATGCCTAGTTATAAAAATCACAAGTCATTCAAACAGGCAGCTGTGAAGTTAATAGCTTTCAAAGATGTACACAAGCACTTACATACAGCCCTACCTATAGATATGCTTCGAGCTTGGAAAGACGTTAGAACGCATTGGATCATCACTGGCACGTGCTTCAAATAATCTCTAACTATTTTATTATTATTTTGGTGAGTCATTAAGTTTGGATGCCCACTACAGTGCACCAGTGGAAAACATCTCTGCAATGCAAGAGTGGCAAGGATATTTTATTCTGCTCTCTTAAAATAGGCAGAAATAACCCTAAAGTACTTAAATTCTGGAAATACTCATCATCCCCGTGCTATTAATATCATCTCAATAACTCGTTCTATTTAAAGCAGGTTTCTTTCTTTGTGTTTTATTTTGCGGGTGGCAAATCCTCATTTAATTCACAGGATAAAAAAGTATGAACCTACAACTGGAAAAATGGGATTGTATGGGGCCCAAGCCATCCGCCAGAACCATGAATAGAGGCTTTGCCACTGTCTTCAATGGGAGGCAGCCTGGCCCTGAAGTCTTTACAGCTTGCACAAATTTGAATTTTATTATTTGCTTTGTTTTTAATGTCATATGACTCATTTTAAGGAATAATATAGCTGCTTCCACTGTAATGGTTACAGTTATGTGTCTGCGAGGGCAAAAATTCATCCCTTGGTTATGGAATTTTAGATAAAAGCTGTGTAGTCTACCTTTTAGCCCTACCACTTGCTTTTTTTCCACGGAGAAAATAAGGCACACTCAAGCCATCGGCACCATTTATTGCAGGACAACACATGCATATGAGGGGTTTCCTTTCTCTTTAAGCACAACCCTGATTTAATTCCATCAAAGAATGATGGAAAATAGAACGCAAAGTGCTCTTCCCCTTTTGTCCAAGAAAAGTAAAACAAGCAACGCTGGTGATGCTGAAGAAATTCGATATCTTTTAATGGTGCGTTGCCTTGGGTTTTTTTACAAGTAAAACTCATCTGTCTTAACCAATTTAAATGAAGTAAAAAGGCAACAACAGAAAAGAGGGATGGAAAACTTTTTCCAGCTTCAACACAGACTGTGAGGAAGTCAAGGCTTAAAAAAAAGAAAGTTATTTTTTCAGTAAAGTCTACAGAGAGCTCAGCACTATGACGAAGGAGGAAATTTGGTTTTTAACTCTTCTCCAGGTAGGACGGATCATTCCTTGTCCTTTCGCTCCAGCTTCCCACGAGGCCCATGGGATTATTCGCCTTTTGGCAGCAGAAAAGGAGTTTGGCTGTCAGTGTCCCCATCATTGACCAGTTTTGATGCACAAACAAGTTATTCCTCCCTTGCCAAAAGACTCTGTGTGCTAACAATTCCCCTTCATCAAAGGACCAACATTAGACTAGGACTGAACCCAATTTCTAAGCCCTGATGGATTTAGATGCCAAACTACTGCCAAGGGTGATCTGCTGTCAAGTCTACCCCCCAGCATCTGGCAGCATTTCCGACACGACACTGGTTTAAAATTATATATCTTGTATAGAGTAGGGAAACTACGCTCCTTCTCCATGATAGTGATATTTGACTGCATCGTTTGAACAGAACATCTATCACCAACGCTCACTCTCTCACCAGGTGTGGTGGTACTTTACTTCCTGCACATCACTCAGATTTGACAGTGAAAAGTGTTTTTTCCGGTTTTGCTTTTCTTTGGTAAAGTTTTTTGACAGTGTTCGAGAATGGCTGGTATTACTGTTTGCTAATGTTTTTATAATATTTCTTGCTTTCTTGTTGATTGTGGCATAAATCTTCATTAAAATAAATGGAGGCACACTGGTATAAAACTGATATAAGAGAGAACTGTGGCCGCTGAATTTAAAGTGAAAGTCAAGGCTCGCTCCCTTGACAGTTAAGATAACTGTGCCTCTACCAAGCTCTGTGGTTTTCACACCTTCTTATTTAGCGTTTGGATGTTTCCTTCTCTGCTTTCACAAAAAGAGCGACAAGAAAAACTGGCCAAAGGCCTTCTCCTGTAAGGAGCAGTTCCCCCAGCCCTGCCAGGCAGGGACGGTACCCGGCTCCGGATGGCTGCGGGGAGTATCCTGAGCACAGGGAGCCAGGCTCTGCCCACGCCGACCCAGGCACGGGACCACGGTCCCAGAGCACGGCAGGATCAGAAGCGGCACTGCGTTGCCAAAAGGTATCACACCCCCATCGCGGCAGACCAGAGCAACCCCACGGCCACCTGTGAAAGCGGCAGGAGATGACGTGCCAGGGAGAAGGATGAGGCACACCGTAATTAAAACCTGCCCTTTGTATTTTTTTTTGCGTGTGTGTGTGAGTTAAGTGGCCTCGTTTAAAGCCAGGTAGCGTCATTTCCACTGGCTGTAGTTTCTAAAAGTACCGTTGCTCATCCTAAACTTAAGCATAACTCATGCTGATGGAGTTTCTCTGCCACGCAGTTTTGGTACATACACATGATGGTACATTCCCCCCGTGCCTCTAATTTTGTTCAGAGGCAGAGTCATTTATTGCTGCTTCAGTACACTGAAAAGCAAGCTTACGTGTGTATGCAAACAAACAGACCAGCACCCTCACACATGCTAAAAATGACATTTTTGTGTCTGCTCCCAAGGAAAAACAAGGATTAATTATGCACAAACATAACAACTTTCTCTAACTCTGCCTGGAGATGTGAAAGAGAAGTGGCCCTGTAATCACGTCTCTTCTGAGAATACTGCCATATGGTTTTAACAGAGGTTTATTTCCTGAAGCAAGAGAGGACTGCAGATTCTCAATCCAACTAAAATAATTATGCAGACAATTTCACTCCATTACTTTCAGTGGAACCCAAGCTGTGTGGTCCTCACGTGCTTGCTGACACCTTTAAAGAGACATTAAACCTTTTTTACATAAAATTCCCTTAACGGGTGGGATCTAGGATGAATTTCCTGGAAGATTAGCACCTGTCGCATTGCATAAGGCTTGCCTCTGACTGCTGCATTAATTCCCTTTGGTTCATAGACAGCAAAACTGCGATTGAAGCCTCCAGAATACGTAGCAGCGAAGCATCAGCCATATCTCTACAGAGTGAAACTTCTCCCCTTGCTGAGGTTTCCTACGCAATTATTCTACCTTCCACATTTGACCCTGAAATAGCATGGGACTTAAGTATGGGTGCCCCACATTAAGTACAAGGAAACTGAAACAGAGCCTTAAATTTCAGGGTTGGGTTATGCTACGAGCACAATGCGGAGACTTCGCTGAGAACTTTTTTCAGAGCCACCCTGGGCTGCTGATCTTTCCCCTCTCCTAGATAGAACGCAGTATAAAACTTCCAATCTTTCAGTCAACGACGGGTAAAAATCCAGGCAAAATGAAACCGCTTTGACTCGAAATAATAAAATGTGTATTAAAACATCACCTATCCAACTTTGAATGTAAACTCCAGGAATCCTGTAAAAACAGGGATGTTAACCAAGACACACAGTAATTAAAGGATATTTTAAAGGGAGAAGGGAGACCACCCTTAAAGCATGGAAATACCCCGTTTGGACTAAAATGCGATCTGGCTTTTTTTTGGTAACTGTGTCTGATTTTAGTTACAGTAGCTAGTTTATAGAATTAGCAAACATACTGCATTTCAGACTAGCAAATCCAATTAAATCAGAAGAAAGCATACACATACTTTTAGTGTGCCAATCTGCCTATTGTGTTAGAAAGACATAATTCCTGGTAGCAAAGGGGTGAGGGAAGGGGAAGAAGGTTTGCCACAGGATCGGGGGATTTTTCATAGTATAAAATGCTAATTTCTTCAGATCAAAAACGTAAATTTAAAGAAAAAAGTGACTGGGACTATGAGATCAGATCAGAAATCATGCATATACCATCAGCAAACCACAGGGCACAAACAAATGGTGCACGGGGTTGTTTTTCTGATGGTTTGCAAATCTTGGCACAGCTTGAGGCTACTGCACGAGCACCTTCCTCCGCCGGGCACGGGAGCTCTGCAACGGTTAATGGCACACTCTGCATGTGTGTGGCCTGAGAGGCGAAGAAACTGAGCAGGAAACATGTTTCTAATCTTTTTCTAGTGGCAATTTCAACGTTATGCTACAGATAAATTATGGTAATGTAAATAGTAAAATCCAGTTCTCGATTCTTCGGCTCTGCGTCTACCACCACCTTAGGTTTCTGCAGGCAGGACGGGCACAGGATGCTCTGCTACGGGGCGGAGGTTTTGTGCTCAGCTTCTGTTGGTGCCATATGCAAGGCAGTCTCCTCTCTGCTTTCCCTCCCATGTTTTATCCCTTTGCATTGTAAGCTCCGCGGAATTTTCTCCCATTTCAAGTCTGGGGAGCACGGTACCGGAAGATCCCTTTCCTAGCTGTGGCGTCGATACGTCTTACCACAAAGCAATTGCACCTCTGATAAAATTATAAAAGTGTATTGACCATTATCAAAGCTGCCCTTTCAACCAAATAAGGTTGGTTTGTTAAGTCAACAGTACTTTTTCGGTTCCATGCCCGAGCAAAATCCTCTGACTGAGCCTTTCAACACAGTGAAGAAATACTGAAGACGTTAGCAATGGCATTGTCTTTCTGTAATACTCTAAAAAAAGCTACGAACATATTTTTGTCCAAGCTGGATTTAACAATGCTCTCTCTCCCCCCAAATCTTCTGTTTTCAAAACAAAACCTAAATTTCGGGCCAACATTTCCTGTGGTGATCATTGTGGTTAAACAATATTTGTGAGTTTTGCATGCTTGATAAGGTCTTTCAGCAGAATTGCTTGTCAACTGAGGTGTGGCAAATGGAGATAGAGGTGAAACCCAGCAGAAATGGCCAGATCCAGTTCTCCTCTGAGTTCATCGCAAAACTCCCGCTTACTTCAAGAAAAGCAAGTTTTGGGCCGGTACAGCTATTCCAGTTAGCGTTTGGTTTTGTGGGGAGAGGGGCAGCAGCTTTTCTTGTGTTATTCACTGAAACAGGAGGAAAGTGCTCAAAAGGGTAAGAGTGCCGGGGTTTGGCCAGCTGCACCTACTCTTCACGCTACATGCCACAAATGTCTAAAGTGGATCTTGGGGAAATTACCCATAGTGGTTTTGAGGTTTTAAACAAGGACCAAAAAAAAAGACAGGAAAACTGCACTCGAACACTGATTCACTCTATAAATTGATCTAACTTTCTGGCAGTTGAACTGAAAGTTCAAAGAGGTAACCTGGTTTATCAAGATGCAACCCTGCTTTGAAATCATTTAGCCAAAATGTCACCTTCTTCCTCGAGAAGATTTTGGCTCTCCAAAAGTATTACCCATTAATTTTGAAGTATTACAAGTAATACATTTAACACACTTTCTTCCCAGTCTGACATGGACAAGTGAGACCAAACCTGCATAGAGACCTGCTCAATAGGCAGGCCCATGACTTATGTATAAGAAGTCAGTCTTAGCTTAGTAATAAAAACAAGTGCCAGTGCTTTACAACTGACCAGCAAAAATTGGTGTCCTCGCCAATGAATAACACCAGGTAATTTGGGGACTTTGCACAAAAGTTAGGAACTCGGCAGTCATATAAAAATGTGCTAATCATATGAAGGAGCAGTGAAAACTCCTGCACGTGTGGTTATAACGGCTGGCATTCGTGGGCCAACATTAATGTGCTGGTGAAAGTACAATGTACTCTGACCACAAATGATAACAACCTTAGTTTTATGCCGCACCCTGAAGGCAAAACTTTGGAAAACTCCAGTGTTCCCTTGGTCTTTTCAGAAACGGCACAGACTGTTGGTTCCTTATCTTGATGGGGATTTCCACTCATCTTAGTTCTTTAAGATGGAACCTGTAAAGCTTTTTTCCCTGTACCTGAACACACTGGATGCCTGTTTACCCAACTACTATGTGCAGGTTTGGACTCTCTTGTCCATGTCAGACTAGGGAGAAAGTGTGTTAAATACATGACTCATAATACTCCAAAATTAATGGGTAACACTTTTGGAGAGCCAAAATCCTCTCAAGGGGGGAAAGGAGTCTATCTGCCCTGTACCGAGGTCTACAGGAAATTGCCAACACTGAAAATAACAATTTCATGGGACATTTCATCAGTTGATCTTGAAATTATGGGCTTGTTAGACATCATTCCCCTCCCATCAGCACCGCTCAGAGTTTATTAGCAGGTTC